>NC_139762.1:50078980-51278980 GCF_965231275.1 Zosterops lateralis | reverse complement strand
GTGTCATCACAGCACAGTTCATGTGTTCCATTAAATTCAGTTATAATTATGAAAACTATTTAAGAAATACAGATTTTTGTTTTGCGTGCAAGGAAGGTGGAAAAAGTAACCAGCCAAATAAAAATTTACCCATTTACAAGAATTTCTCATAATGGTTGCAGCCAATACCATGACAACCTGTCTTGCCCTGAGGGTTGTCCATACCATGTGTTGTATCAACCCATAGTCCAGTGATATTTTGCAGCACATGAAGTTATATTTTCCCACCAGATTTATATTATAATTTGCCACACACTTCATAGCTAACTCTGTGTAACATTTAGTGACAGTGACACATCACCTAGGCCAACTCACAGCTGTGCCTGAGTACAGGAGTAAGAGTACCACAGAACTGATGGCATTTACAGTCCCTAAAAAGAGACAGCTGAATGTTAATGTCTGAGGGCAAAGAGGATTAAAGAAAGCAAAGATATTTGTCATCTCATACAATTCACTTCTTTCCATGCCCATCAAATTCTCAAGAATCATTAATCAATAGAGGCCACAACAATTAACCGTTCCTATATTATTGACTGACCAAAGTAAATCTGAAAATCATCCATCTCAGTGCAATTTGTTTTGACATAAACCAAGGAAGATTGCAGAATCATAACTGTTTTCTGGTTGCAAAAATTACTATATTCTTCTTTCAAAAATATGGGTTTTATTTTGATCCCACAAATGACGATTGCATTTTTCTTTTTGCCTGATTTATTACCTGATTAAGGCTGTTCTTGAATAGTGGCTATTGTTGGAGATAAATATCAGAAAACTAGTTTATGCATGATTGCACATCTTTGTGTACCACAAGTATTTTTCATATTTAACTGCAGCTCACAAAACACTACTTGCATTCTGAAAAGTAGTCAGCAAAAAGGGCCTTTATTACCCTTCTGAAGATCTGCTTAAGCTGCTGTATTCTATCAGAATGATGAAGACTCATCTAGTCACTGGGGCAAAAATCCCAGCAATCTGGTCTGGGGCCTGTTTTGCATCTTGGATTAAATATCCAGGATGTGTACTTCCTATTTGCTATTTTAGTGTTGAGGAATGCTATCTTAATATCTAATGATTTTTCCAAGTGGTGATCTACCAGGAAAGCAAACTTATCCAATTTCATGGAAAACAGGTGCACAAAGAGGAGATGAATTTGGTGGGGGTTTTTGACACTGTATTGCAATGATTCAAAGATCAAGCAAGGATTTTTAGAAAATGTCAACTCTACACAAACTTAAAGCAAAGCTGTCCTTGCTGACCACAACTGTATGAGTGTTGTACTTACAGAATGACAGTGGCAATTTGTCGGCACATTCTCAATATTCTTTTAGCAGAACTGGAATTTAAAGTATAAACAAAGAAAGTCAGTGCTTAGTCTCCATAGTAATACTGGATAAGGGAACTACTCTTGTTTTCTTTGAAGTAAAGTTATTCTGTGCAGGATCTAGAAAAAGGGCATCATAGAATGACAAATTAATAATTTTTATTCTTCAATTAACTTTGAGACACTGATTAAAATCCCTTTACAGACCTATTACAGTTTTACTAGTACTCATGGAATAGGACCTGGACTCCTCAGCTGCCCTGCATTTAACCCTGGCCAATCAGTAATAGAAGGATCTTGTCCATCTCTTTATCCTATTTCACTGTAATGCAAAGGAGCTCCTTGAGCCTTCTGCCTTTAGAGAAAAACACAAGAGTGCTGAGGGCTTTTTTGTGTCCTAAGCTCAGCCTAAGGTGGTAGATCAAGGCTTCAAAAGCAGATTTGGTAATTTCTTTTGAAACCAAGCTGAAGAACTTAGCTTGTCATGAATGTCATCAATAATCATATTGAATCAAAATTACTTTTTTGGCTTCTGGCACCTTCTGAAGAATTTTTTTCATTCCCCTTAGGAAAATACCGGTTTTCACAAAGCTTCTATATTTGCCACCTGCTAAGAGTATCCTTTTCCCAAGGACTTCCAAAGATTTTGATTTGAGTTTGCTCTTTATAAGCCCAGAGGGGAATAAACTCTGCTCTGGATTTGCTTTTCTCCTTGAGCCTATTTTCTTTTGTCACATTTCCTCTATAGCAAAGACAGAATTTAAAGGGGAGATGTTTTTTACACAGCTCAGATTTATGTTTTTTCCATCTCCTCTGCTGTACAGTTTTTATCCTCCCAGTAAGACTTTGATTTCTGAGCCATGAATCATTTTCTTGTATATTACTCCTATTATCTGTAATCTTCAAAATGTGGAGGAGGAAGCAGCTGCATTGACTGTGGTTCTTTCTAAACTAAGTTTTCATGAAGACCAGTATCAGCAGTGTGCTTGTAGAACCTGCAGAGACAGACAAAAAAATGTCCTTTTGAGAGATAACAGAAGTTCTGGAACAAATCAAAACTCAGTTCTTCCACTAGTGCATTGATTTTGCTTGAGCATGTGTGCATGTGACTGTGCATGTGTGTTCTCAGGTGAAATATACCTTGACTTCTTTGTTTCAGTGATTTTGATTATGGCTCATTATTACTCCTTTCTTTCTTTCTCTTTCTTTCTTTCTTTCTTTCTTTCTTTCTTTCTTTCTTTCTTTCTTTCTTTCTTTCTTTCTTTCTTTCTTTCTTTCTTTCTTTCTTTCTTTCTTTCTTTCTTTCTTTCTTTTCTGTTATAAATATCACTTCTGACTTTACTCCTTTTAGAATGTTCCAGCAGACTCAGCTTATTTATTCTGACAGTGGTATGGCCACGCACGTTTTTTGTGACTGGGTTTGCATTGAAACCACTGTGTAGTTATCTAAACCAGACAGCCACTTCCAGGGTCACAGCTTAGAGGCTGTATCCTTGGTAAGGTGTGGGTTTCTATTCCTCAAGTACTTCTTATGCATCACATGTGCAGGTTGGTGACTCAGAACTGTCACTTGTAATGAAAATAAATTAACTGTTTCATGTGCATGCTAAATCCATTTTCATTACATTGCAAATTGAGGATTCTTTCAACACCATGAACTTACTTTTTCAAGGGTACCACCTGAGTTTCAGGGGAAAAAATAGCATAGCCTTACAGTGCAGTTTCCAGTTACACATTAAACTTGTGTCCAAGGTCAGTTCTCTAGTAGGATACACAGTGTGTCAACTCAGACACATCTGCAGTGATGTTACTGATAGGTAAACTGGAGAGTATCCCAGAAAAAAAAGAGAGAAAAAATAAAAGGAAAAAGGAAAAAAAGAAGCGGGGGAAGGCAGTATATTTGTATTATTGAAAGATTCAACTGGAATCGAATCCTCTACTGGAAGTAAAAACAATTTACTGCTACTCTATCTTAGACAACATTCCAGTTATACAGTGCCCCGTCTTACAGGTTAACAGAAGTGAAAACACTGTATCAAATGAAAATTAACATCAGTGATACCCCCTACCAAGAAACAAAACCCAGCCAGAGTGCTTAGAGGAAAATACAAAAATCTGTCTTTTGAAACTCCTGAAGCAATGATTCTGCCAGAAGCTTGTGAGGTGAGATTACATACTTGAAATTTAGGCAATTCCCTTTTGAGATGTTAATTACTTCTCTGCCATTAAGGTTAGAAAACCAGTGAAAATCTCTTGGTTTTTCTACATTTCCCTTTTTTTTTTTTTTTTTCTGTATTGCTAGATATATCAACATACAGTTTTATACTATCATTATTCATTCCCTATGATTTTAGAATAAATTGTGATATGTTCAGTAAGGAAAATGCAGATCAAAACTTGATCCATCTAAGAATTTAAATTTTTTTCACCAGTACCTTCAGTAGTAGGTGCCTTCATAGGTGCCTTCAGTATACATGAAGGTTTGTCTGTATTTCCACATCTATTACCACAGTATGTCTTTATGTGCTGCATTGGATTCTAAATTGTGCAATTCAAGGGGAAATACAGATTCATCCAAAGAACATCAAGGCATTGTGCTCACTACTTATCACCGTTGTTCTAGTGCTACCAGGAGAAAGAAAAGTGTCCTTTCAATAAAAGCAGCCTGTCAACTGGATACTGCCAAAGGTATTCTTTGAGACTCATTTGATTTTTTCAGTGGGTTATGTTGAGGGTGACAACAACAGCCTTCAGTTCAGATTTAGGTAGGGATCTATGCTTTAGTTAATCAAACTGCTGTGGTTATCCTTCATATGCAATTGCTTTCCTCAGAGACCCAAGAGAAAAAAAATGACCTACCAGGTCATTTTTCTGCAACTTTTTAAGTAAAAAAATCCATTCTTTTGCGGTTCTTTAACATACAATTTAAATATTGTCATTTCTCATTCTTAAGACTTTCACTTTCCCTTCACCTTTAACCCTGTTTCATAATGCATAATTAAATTTATTGTGAAGTTTAACTAGAATTTATTTTTATCTTCATGCAGAAATATTTTCTCTAGGAAGCAGTGCTTAAATGCCCTCCTGTGGACTCTTAATGTTTGTAAGAGAGCTCTTCATTTTCTCACCTCCCAGGAAAGCTTAGACTGTGGCCTGTTATCTCATACAAGCATAGGCTGTTTCTGGCCAAGTAAATAAAACTTTGCCTGTCTTGAAAGTAGCAGCTGGAAAACTTCCATTGTTCACATGAATTTAGGGCATTTCTCTGTCATGCTGAAACATGCCAGAAAATTTAAAAGTGGATATGAGATAAAGTATGTCCTTCTCTGACATGTGTTCTCATATCCTTCCTAAGCAGCAAAGTGCTCCAAGTGCTGGCATTCTGGCTGGTAGCTTTGTCATCCTTTTTAATTGCAACCAGTTCCCAGAAGCACTATAATTACACTCAAAAGTAAATCTCTGTTGTTGTACACCAAAAACTTTTGAATTTAGTTTAAAACTCCTAGTTATGTATGTTTTCAGCAAGATAAGCTCTACCTTAGATTGTAGGCAGTACCAAAATGAGAAGATCTAATATCTCTGAAATTGCAAATCAGCTGGAATTGTCTTTGGGCTTAGGCAATGGGGAGTAGTAGGCAGTGTGAACAGCATTTGAGCATGTATGGTTGGAATTATTTAAGTTCCAAAGATATTTTCTTTCTTTGCAATAATACTTAAACCTAGCTAATCATTTGTTGTGGTTTGAAAGCAAAATGAATGAGAGGCTCCAAGTCAGAGATATAATTTAATAAGAAGAAAGGTAAAAAGGTAAAAATAAAATAAAATAAATGCAATAACACAGAGGACCACTGACAGAGTCAGAATACAACCTGAGCAGGATGGTGGAAGCAGTCCAGGTGAGGTGCTCTTCCTGAAGCAGTGATCCTGTAGAAAGGTCTGGTAGCTCTGGTCCTCTGGGAATCCAGTGGGTAAGGGCTGCTTGCACTGTCTCACATACCAGCTTATATCCAGGTGAGAATGCTTGGCTCCTCCCCCTGGGCAGAGCATCTCACAATGGGATGAGGAGTGTGAAGTGGGTCCTTGATGGCCCATTAAACAGAGATAACCCCTGGAGGGAGTTACCTGTGAGTCATGGGCCAGGCATTGATGGGCCATTAGCAGAAGACACCCCAAAGGCAGGGGCTTGGGAAACCACTAGCCCACCTGGTTTCAACAGCTCATGAAGATGGTGATAGAATAAATACTTTGTGTACATCCTACACTGCAACCCAGGACATAATTCTAGACACTTTTCTCCTACTCCTTTGCCTTTGTACAACAGGAGACGTTTTGGCCTAGATATTAGGGACAAATTACTCTCCATAGGTCCATAGGACTGTAAGATTCTGTGAGTACTCCTTCTATATAAAGCTCTGTTTTGCCTTTTGTTGCTTCGCGTATCTGTCTCTCAGGTCAGCTCAGCATCAGCTGGGCCACCCTGCTAGCTGTGATACGCCCAACAGTACCTTTGCGTGGGTTTTTGGCTCCGCAGCCCCTTTGCCTTAGCTGTCTCGGCCGTGGTTTGAAAGAGGGGACACTCCGGAGGCTCAGGGAGAAAAGGTTTTATTCGGGTAACTCAGGGGGCAGCCCCTGGTTCCAGGCCTGTGCCTCTGGGGAGTGACCCCGGGCCTCGGTTACAGGGGGTTTTTGTTCCCCCAAAATCTCAGGGGTGGACACAAGTTACAGAGACCAATCACACAAAGCCAGGTGGGTAAGGTCAAAATGCAATACACAACATTAACAAATCAGGTGGATTTGGGATGTGGCCCTGGGAGACCCACCAATCCCTGTCAGACACCTCTCCTGAAGGTCTGGGGTCTGGGGGATGGTGGACATGTGGGGGAGAAGTACAATGGGATGGGGGAAAACACAATAGGACGATCGAAACCCAGGGCAGAGGATTAGAGTTGTCTTGGCAACTCTTATCAACCTCTGATAAGCACAATCCAAGACAGTAACTTTACCTGGCTAGGGTTAAAGTCCAAATCACATCAAACCTACAACTAAGAAACTTATGATACTATTCCAGCACCCCCACAGCCTTCTTTTTTTTTTTTTTTTTTTTTTTTTTAATAATCTCAAAACCCACAGGGAATTGGTGACATTAATGATTTATAAGCTCTCAGAATTTCTGCAGTTTGCGACCTTTACTGAGGTTTATTACATGGTCATAAAATTCTCTCTCAGTTCAAACTTTAAATACATGTGTATCCATGGAATAAATGCTTGTAAAATGACAGTTTTAGCATAGAAACATATTGACTCATAGGTTATATATGAATATTCTCTATTGTATCCCACTCACTGTCAAGTTTTGTTCTGTTTCCTTTCTGAAAACAAATCCTGCCCATGAGAGCTACTTATCTCACAGAGCAGGAAAAAGTATACAGATGACACACAGTTTAACCATTTTCCTATTGAACATGTCTTTTTAGGCCTGACTGAAGCAACAGGATACCTGCAAATAGTTCAAGAGAAAAAAGCGACAGTAGGATCAAATTTAATTTTGGCACATTGAGAAAAACAATGTCCCATACAGTTTGTGCCACATGAACATCAGTAACCCAAGGTAAAAAGGAAAAATGTGGACCTGTTCCCATCAGACTATACCAAGGAGAGATCATTTTAACCACAAGCAATGGCTCTTGATGTAGTTTGAGACTCTCTTTTAAAATCCTTTTCCAGCTTTCGAAAGATCCAGTAGAGCCTATGTGCTTTGTTCAAAAGAGTGAGATTTATGACACTTTTACCCAGTACCTGGTAGAGTATGAAAGTATTATAGATTACACTGTCACTCAGTGTGTATTTTCATTATGAATGCAATTTACATTGCTGGAGACTTTTCCTTAAGGTCATGAAGGCAGTATGCTCTGAGTATCTGTTTTGATGGAAAATGCATTTCAACCTGTTCATCTTTGCTGTTTGCCTTCCTGTAGTCACTTTTTCTGGGCATCCTGTACTGCTTTTGAAAAGGAAAGTCACACCTGTTTCACACGTATGTGACTGTAGGTACAAAGAATAATACAACTCCACAATTTACATCTCCAACCTTCCCAGATTTATCATGAAATGTAAATCTGACAGCAAACTTTTAAGATAGGAATTTACCTGCCCATTATCAAATAATTTTAATTCTCATATGCATTCAATCCTATCTAAATGTATATGTTGGTATAAACTACAGAAGACAGTTCATTCAAATATCAATGGACTAATAAATTTTGCTCTTTTTGCATATTTGCTGAAGTAATGAAAACATATGGCAATCGATGCCCATGTTCAATTCTCCAGCTGATCATAAAAGAAAAAAATGGTGAAGTTCCTTAGGGGAGTTATGAGCTTTATGTTTCAGAGATACAGAATTCAAATGCAATTAAGAGCTAATTTTATTCAAATTCTCCTCATCATTATGATTATACTGCAGTTAATTTTATGTTCTTTAATGCAAAAAACAAGTATCTGAAGCATTCCATGTAAAGTATTGTCTCTAGATTCCTAGGGAATCTAAGCAAGCATCGTTAGTCTGATAGATGACATAGAGTAGTAGTTCATATTAAACTCAAATCCCCTTGAAGTTATGCTTTAATTATAATTTCAAACATTTTACCATCTCAGTGATTGTAACGCATATTACTATCTTACCTCTTACCTGTAGCAAAATAAGAAAAGCAATTGTGGAGGAGACAAAATCTAAGAATGAAATGATGAGAGAATTCCCACAGTGTGTAGAAATGTGATGAGAAGGATATGTCAGTAAAGCCATAAGGAATTAGGAGAACCTGTGACTAAACTGGAGATTGAGAAGTTGCTGAAATCCTGTCTATTACATGTACAAATTTGCAGCCACCTTTAAATTTCACCCCATAAGCCTGAGTTTTCTTAGAAATTAGGTATAATAGGGAGGGAATTATCTATATTTATTTTTTTAGGTTGAAGTCTTTCTCACTTTAATACTTTTGGCCTGCACATTCCTGCAGCACTGACTGACATTTAAAGAGCAGAAAGAACAGAAAAAGGCAGAGAATTATTGAAGGTGAGGTAGAGTGGGGTCAGTGTCATTCATCCCTAAGTGTAAGTTATGCAAATTCAGTCTCATTTGGACATAGATAAGTGATTGGCAGCAGGATGGAGGATAGCCATTTCTTACCTTACAGCACCCAACATCTGACACACAATGCTAAGTGTCTCAGTAATACTTAAAATGTTCAATAACCAAGATGGAAAAACTGGTAAGAAGATGTTGAAGACCTTTGGTGCTCATTAAACTTGCGCCACTGATCTCCGTGCCATGGAGCCAAGCTAACTCTAATTATGTCTAAATACAAGCATTTACAACAGTTGAACTTTTCTATCCAATGGTACAATAAAAAGGAAGGTCAGGGATGTATTCCACAATCACAGCTGCTATTCGTAATGATTTCTCATCCCACATGCTGTTCTCCCCATCCTTTAACTGTAGGACTGAATTTTGACAGCTTCAGTTCAACACCTTCCCATAATCAAATCCTATTATATAGGTATAGATATTATTATACACATGCCTTCCTGAATTTTTGAAGGAAAGTTACCTGATCCTTCTCTCTCTCAGTGAAGCAGGTCATTCTAGATTTTCATGTAGAACTATGATGCAGTTCCCAAAGGAACTACCTATTAACACAGGGTTGCAAAGTTGTGCATTTTTGTCAAATGATTAAAAGTCTGAACTGTTAAAAGGGAATATAATAATAGTTTAAGAGAAGTGGAATACATATATTAAAAATTAACGTCCTATTTCTTTTCTCTGATCTATTTTTTAACATTTTTTCTGACCTTTGTCTTCTATGGAAAACTTGCAAATGTGGGAGAGAAATGGTTAGAAAACTATATGAGAAATATAAAGCATTGCCTACTTACTCTCTTTTCCAATGATAATGCTATGGATAACTTCCACTGTTAAATTTCTGAGTTTGAATATGCTGGGTTCCAAATTAATGATACAATCTGTGAGGTGCCATTAATTAGATATTTACAGAGCAGGTTTCAGAGGAAAGGTTGACATTCCCCGTCATTCTTCCTCTTTTCTGTGCTTAGAACTTACCTTTTGTGAGGTGCTAACTTGGTTCTTCAAGGCAAATGAAGAAGAAACTTGAAAAGGCTGATAATTTTAGTCAAGGCTTTAATTTTGAATTAGCTCAGATAGAATTAAAAGGAGATGAGAGGGAAATCCTGTACCTTACAAAATAGTATCTTTTTTGTCATTAAAGAAATTCAGAGCCATCCTATCCATTTCCTGTTACAAGCTTACAGTAATCTGTCCTTCAAAGATATTAGCTAAACTTGCAGAATCCTGAACCTTTCAGCTTTACAATATTAAGCAGCAAATTCTAACATTTTTATACTCCTGTATTTCAACTCTCATTTGAGAAGAATCATCTCCAGCTCTGATTTGGTCTAATTCAGAGGAGCAATATTTTTCATGAGAATAGCTTTCACAGAAGCAGTTATGGAAAGAGAGCCAATAGTGTTTTATGATTTCAGAAGTTTCTTTTCAGCCCGTCCTTTAGCTAATCAATTTCCAGGATGCCACTGTATCTATATTTTGTTTTTCATGAACTCCTGCTGATGGAAAACTTTTGCCTTGTCACTCCAAATAGATCTGCTTTTAAAAACTGAGGAACTAAATCAGTATAAATCAATTATTACACACAGAACATATTTCAGGTATCTGGGTTAAAGTAACTTTTATTATAATTTCTTTTATGTTAGCTATGATAAGGTTATATTTAAAAGAATTTATTGTTATGAACTGCTCTCGTGTCTTTGTATTTCAGATCGAGGCTGAAGTAAATTTCATCCACAGTTGTCAGGATACCTCCCATGAAAGTTAAAATGTTCCCAAAAATGTAGAAAAGGGATTTTTCCAGGAAATACTTTAATTTTCCATCTCAAAAGAACAAATTCTCCAAAATTCTTGCCATGTAAACTCTGAAAATATAAGAAGTAATTTGACACAGAACATGTTGGTTTTCAAGTTCTCACCAATGGAAGGATGTTATTGCGACTTTGACTTTCAACATCTTACAAAAGAGCTTTTTTATCACTGTTTAACAATATTTCCTAAATGACATTTTGAACTAAAAGCCTATCTAAAATGTCCAAATCAGACTAAAATTTTCAAACCTATTGGCCTAGTGTAGTTACATTTCATTAACAATTTCAAGAAACTTTCAATTTCCTTCAAAACTCTCAAAAGCTTCAGTGTTTTCTAAAAATGACAAGGTCTTGATAGAAAACTAAACTAAATTTAATATTTCCTTCATGGGAGAGGCACGCCTTTCTTTTCTATAAATGCAAAAATTACTCCCTATACTGAGATAGAGATTTGAAAGATTTCGCTTCTGTAAAATAAAATTAAACATTCCTGAAGAATCCTCAGTCCTGCTTATATCATAATGTGATTAACTGCTATTTTAGCCCTCCTTTTCCTGTAGTTGTCTCTCTATATCACCATGTAGAGAGAGCTTTCCCCTATTCTCTGTGCACACACTGTATTTCAGGTGGCTAATCTGATTGTTCTCCATAATATCATTAGGCAATTTTAAGATCCCATAAGGACAGCTAGTCATTAAATAAAAATGTTATTATCATACAGTTCATTGCAGCTATCCCAGCTGCAGAAAATCTGTAGTAGTGTAGGGCAAGATACAAGCAAATAAAATTAAGATGCTTAAAGCAATAGGCAATTTTTTGAGAAAATAGCAAACCAGCATCTGAAGCCGAAAAATTCAAGATGTGTGTCATTGTTATGAGTTCAATAACAATTCTGCATGGCAACACAAAAGGAAAGGTGTTTTGTTGACTTTTTTGCTTGAATCTGTGAACTGTTGGAATCCCTAAATAACAAAAATGTGTAGGCTTTCATTATTGTAGTTCTTTATATTTTTAGCCCTTAATTGATAAATTTATTTCACATTGCAATGAAAATATTTTCTGAAATGAGGATGGGGGATAAGAAAACCCAGTCCCCTTAGACTCTCCTCATACTTCTATCCTTCAGTCCTCACATGCTTGTTAAGTGTATGAAACCTTGTTAACCAGGAAAAGGGCAGAGATCACAGGCTGATTGTTCTAATGAGTCAAGATCTGTAACTCAGGACTTTCTCTCTCCTGGGTTTTACAGGGCAATCCTGCTAATAGGTAACTAGTACTGATGCAGTAGCTCAATCAACACCTGGACAATGCCTTTCCACATGTGGCTCTCTTTGGCTGCTACTAACCACAGAGACAAGCAGCTGAGAGACCAGTGATTTGTTTGTGTCTGCCTAGCTATCCAAAATCTACAGTGTCCTGAGGAAGGGAATATAAATGGCAAAAAAAATTGCCTCAGTTCTTTCCTGATCTTCAGTGGGATAGCAGCTGGTGGACATCCTAACAAACCAGAGACCCAAGGATATACATCAGGAGCTGCATTGCCTATCTCCATCAATTTTCCTACAATCACTTCCAAAAACTTGTGAAAATCCTGAAAATTCCTAAGTAATTACTAGCCCAGGTAATTAAGTACTCTCCACTCACATCCAAAAATACATGAACAAAACTCCAAACCAAGAAAGATCCTTAACCAATAGGAAATTGCATATATGGGTAGTGACTTACCAGGACAAAACAAGATGGTGCTCTGCCTCCAAAAAATACATTTGCTGTTGAAAGAAAATGTGACATGTAAGACTATAAAACTCAATTTATATCAGCCTTATTCTATGCAGTACTGTGCATGAAAATAAGGAAAATAATCCATGATTTTCCACACAATTTCTTTTCCTTTGTGATTTCAGTGTGTAAGAACCAGAATTATTATTGAATAACATTCAAATGTTTCTAAAGTGCACCTGCAAATTTTATTTTTCTGGGCTCCAGGGATTCTGAATTCTGCAGACTGTATTAAATATGCATCATAAGAAGAATTATTAGACTTGGCCTTTTCCCTGAGATCTTTGGAGAAGTGGTGGGTTGTACTGAAGACTTCTCTCTCCACCTTGTTACTCATCCCCTCTTTCCTAGTTGTATTCACACCCTTGAAGAGACTTAGGCAGGTAAACATCATCACTTACCACCAAAAGCAAGCCAGGGGCCCTCCACATCTCCTCCCTCTTATTTACACGTGAAGAGTCAGTAGTTCATAGCAACTGAGCTATGATCAAGGAAATTAAATTCATTAGAAAAACAAGAAACATTCCAGACGTGCACAGCACAGCTTGAAGTACTCAGCTGAGGAACTAATTAAAGACAGATAGCTGAGTGGGTAATGAATAAACACACATTATTGTGGGTAGAAACAGCTAGCACAAATATGTGTATTCCCTGTTATATTTGATGGGAAAGTAAATTATCACATATACTAAAGCAAATTGAACAGTAAGAGCTCTCCTGAAGCTTTTAAGTGCAGACTATCCTTACAGGTGGGAAGCAGGCAACAGGATCAGCAAATGGAGCCCCTGCAATGGTGCTTTTGAAGCTCCCAGCCTTCCACCACAAGGGTCTGTGCTGCCTGCAGCTCTCACACAGTAAAAGCAGGCCAGTGCTTGCCTAGTCCATCATGCATTTCCTAGACAGGAGCACAGACCTGTCTGACCTTCTGAACAAGAGGCTTTGAATGACTTTTTCTTTCTGCACCCCATTCCCTTGCACATTATTACTGTGCCTCCAGCCAAGTGATCCTTCTGTGGGCACTCACCAGTGCAGCGCTCCTGGTATTTCCCATACTGTGCCAGGGAGTGTCCAGGTAGGGTAACCAAGGAGTGATAGGTTAACATTAACATCGAGTAGCACTGCAGACATTCAACTTCACCATTTGAAGAGGATCAGATTGCTTCTGCAAGGAGCAGATGCAAATGGCAGGGCTGCCTGTAGCTCTTAAAAGGCTTGATGTTGTCTTTTTTTATCAGATTTGTAGACTATGATAAGCTGCACACCAGCCATTTCCAGAAGCTGCTTTTTGCACAGCAGTCTGTAAATGAGCAGAGAAAACACTTTTCATGACATGAAGGAAGCCAAAAGACATATGAGCTTTGAAAACACAGATAGAGAAGGACTCCTAGGGGAACTCAAATAGCTGTTTACTAGATGAAAAGCAATATTGAGCTCAAGTTAAGTTTGCCAATGCTTATCACCAAACTGGAAGCTGAACGCACAGTTTTGAATGCATCAGTGTGATAATAAATCCTACCATCCTAGACATTGGTGCTACAGATTGCTGAACACTTCCATGACATCCAATCTCCAATCAGAAGATGATGTGGCTTGTACAGGAAACAGCTTGCATAGTCTCAATTTTCATGTATGAGGTCAGGGAGAAGGAGTCAGTTATAAAGTTTAGACTACCTAAGTCTGTATTTCTGTACTCACTGGTATTCATACTTTAATTTTCCTTGGAGTATTAAGGCCTTTTTGAAATTTATAAGGGGCAGAGAGATGGAGAGATCCAGTCAGTAGGAGTTCAGACAGCTGGCTACACTAATAACCAGCTTCTTGGCTTAGAGGTACCACTGAAGCCCTTGTAGCTACTGTCCTTGGAGCTGCTGGAAGCCTTCTGCAGTGAACTTCACAATCCCCATGGCCACAGGCAACTGTAAAAGAAAAATGAAGATATTCTGTTATTCTGCTTGACACTTGGATCTATTCTAGTCCTTTTACCCAAGGCATTTATCCTGGACTCAGATCATGAGCTGGTAGCCTGTGCTTTGTTTGGTTCCATAAAATGGAGGAAATCCGCAACATTTCCAGAAAGGGCAATATAAATAACTTGACAGTTGATCATGTGTGCTACTGCTTGCTTGTGTGTCCCAGGTCAGTTTGTTTCATTTAATAATATTGAATGGCAGATGGAAACAAAATCTTGAGGTTTTTTTCTCTGCTGCCTGTAAATAAGTACTGTCTTACTCCCTCTACCTCTGCATTTATGAAACATAGGTGTATGTAGCCCAAATATTCAGCTTTAAGTTTGTCTGGATAAGTTTAAATAGAAGTTATTTCAAACTCCCTTAGATTAAGACTACCAGCTGTAAATTTTGACTTGATATTGTAATATATAATGGTTGAGGTGTTTTTGTGGTCTTAAACACATTATACTTCTTCCTGCAGCTGCATCTACAATTTATATAAAAGATACACTCCAGGGGAAAAAAAAAAGTTCTTGCAAAAACTACCTGGTATTTCCAGGCAGCTTTTGTCTTTTTTAAAAAAAATCAGTTACATGTATTTTGCCTTGCTCACATTTATAGTATTTTAGGTCTCCTCCTATTCCATAAATGATTTAAAGCAAGCCTTTGCCATGAGGCTATTTGACTCAAATCAAATGGACAATGTAGCATCAAAAGCTGCTGCCAGCTGTAACACCTGATGAATTAGTAATTCCTGGAGTACTGCTTTGCAATTTTTTTAAGTACTTGAAATAATATACAACTAGGAAACAATGTAGCTGTCATTAAAAAGTCAACATTTATGGACAGTTGACTGAGACAGATTTTCATATGTGCAACACTACAGGGCTAACACACCTCAGGCTCAGCTGAATCTCTGTTGTCAGGGTCCACAGTCAAAATATTCACCATCCAAAATACTAATGACTTTGTACTTTGAAATGGAGAATGCAAGAAAAAAGAAACTTTACAAGCATAACATGGAAGGATCTTAAGCCTTACAGGAAGGATATGCTCTTTTAAAATTTAACATATATATTTTATATTTTTATCTTTGATGATTTTTTTTCACCCCCAAAGTAACTTCTTTTTGACCTCTTGGAGTTGTTTAGGTTTTGGTTTTTTTGGGGTTTTTTTGGTGGTTGTTGTTGTTGTTCTTGTTTGATTTTGTTTGTTTGTTGGAGGTTTATATTTTCTATATTCTGTATTAATTTTCCCATCTCCTTCTCCCAAGAGTTAGTATCTCCCAGAGATACACAACACACTGCTGGAAGCAGAGTGAGGGCAGAAAGAGAACGGCTTCATGTGGTTCAAAAGCACATTCATATCAGTGTGCCAGAGCTTGCCTGGCTCTCTGCCATGCCCAGAAGGTGAGGAGTTGCCTTTAGAACTCTCCTGTTTCCAGCAGGAAAGACAAAGTCTCTTCATACCATTTCCTCATCAAATTGACTTTCAGTTCATCGAGCATCAAAGATGGGCTGTCTGGAGACAGCTCTATCAGCCTTGCTGTGCACAGAACTTTGGGAATCAAAATTCCTTTCTTCAACTGCTGATGCTTGACAATGTATCTTAAATACAAATTTATTCTAAAAGTTGTTGGAATTCAGGTTTTGAGTGGATATTAAAATCATTCATTGTCATGATTCTTCTTTGCTTTTGTTTTGGATTGGGGAATGCATTAAAAATTAGAAAAATTAGAAGAATGTAAATTTTCAGGTTTTATTTTAAGAGGGAAAAATTTTAAATGCAAAAAAAAAGCAGTGCTGCTTTCAGATTGCTTTCAGAAAGCAATGCTGTTTCTACTCTGAAGGGTTTCCAGAGTAGTATATGAACTTCATTATACATTGTGCCAAGTGTAGATTAACAAGTATTTTTATTTTTTCCCCACACAAGAGCTCCCTGAAACATTCCAGAGTCTCAAGTTCAATATGCATTGTAAGAAAGAAATGTACAGCATATTCACCATAATGCGTCCCATGAGATTTCTGGACTGTTAGCAGTATAATAGTTGTAGTTTTATATTTTTGAGTTGTACTTTTGATCCCAAGGTACTCTAAAGCTATTTTTTTTAACACAAACAAGTTTACTTGCTGCTGACTTACAGTGCTGTGGGATACAGTGTTCAGCAGCATATGAAAAATTTTAAGCCAAATGAGTTTCATGAAGTTACTAGAGAAATTTAGGAAGGTAGGTTGCAACTGCCCAAATTTTAGCTTTACAACAGATGAACAGTGCTCTTTCTGAAAACATATTTTAATTTTCAGTGCCCTTAGCAAAGGTAGCTGCAAAAATATTTCTTCACAAAATAATATAATTTTGCAATTATATTATTTTGTGAAGATTATATTGTCCTTGTCACAGGACCCTACAAATTTTACGTCATTCATAAAGGGACTGGCAAATTCAAGGAGAAAAATAATAAACGGAGTTATTAAATATATTGATACTTCTGTATCACAGAGTATTTGAGGGACAGAATTGTGAGTGTTGAGAAAATAATGAAAGGAAGTATTAATATCTGCTTCTCCTGGCACTGTACTCTTCCTTAGACATTCACAATTATCTTGGGCAGGCAGAAGAAAGCTGCATGGACCTTCAATGTGACATTATCTTCTTAACTTTTACAACTAAATTCTTACAGGGGAGGTCAGCCCAGATCAAATGCCTCAAAGGTAATGATATTGGAACCAGCACAGCAGAACAATTAATGGCCATTTTCAACATTAAGCAAATGCTTAAATGCCATAATCTAAAATAGAATAGCATGATTTAGTGATGTGATAATAATAATATTATTCTAATTATTTTTCCTGTAAAGTACCATTACCATATAAATAATTAAAAATACAGTCCTTGTCATGTGTGCCAATAACTTTTCTTTGGCTCATTTAATTATATTCTTAATAAATGTGAGAATAAAATTCTTGCAAAGGAAGGATATTTTTATATTGCTCCAAAGAAAATTATATATTCAATTTGTATTATTTCTGTGACATGAGCTAACTCATGATGTTCACCAATATTTTAATTTGGAAAAAGAAAATAAATCAATCACCCTGTTTCAGTTTTTAGTGGCCCATCAGAAACAGAGCAATAGTTTAAATGAACAATTTAATGTGTACTCTCACTATGAATATTTGATCTAAATTAAGTACCAGGTTACCTTTCCCTGATGTTCCTGCTGACAAAGCTAATTTTCTTTTTCAATTCAAATTTAGTGACAGGCAGCTGCATTACTCCCAGACAAAAGAAAGTGCACCTTTTATTAATGTAGTTTTAAAGATTTATAATTTGAAACACCATATGACAACATTTAACCACTCATTTCAATAGTTAAATTGAAACTACTAGAACCTGAGTAGAAATGGATAACATTCAAGGAAATCAATGTATTTAGAACACATTTTGCTTATGCCTAATATACCATTAAGGAGATGGCATAACTGAAGAGGGAACTTTGTGTATACACAGCCACCATTAATCATTCTGATGTTCCTACTAGACTTTCAGGATTTTATCTTCTTCTAGAGGTGAGACAAGGGTCATTACCAAATGGCAAGTGAAATCTGTTGGTTGAGTCAGATAATGACGAGAAACTCCATGATCCTAGAAAAATTTCTTCATTATACTACGAATAATACTTGGAATTCAGTTTTGTGAATTACTAATTCTCCCAAGCAATTTTTAGGAACTTTTTGAAGTTGACCTCCCTTGGGAGAGTGTGGCAGCGCTACAGTCATTGCATTCCAAATGCAAATAGATGCCTTGGTCAGTTATGATTTTGCTGCACAAAATATTTTCTGATATAGAATGTAGCTCCCTCAGTTGCCTCATCACTGCAACTGTGGTGTGAAAGCAGGGCCAGGTCTAGGAAGATCCGCTATAAGTGTATCTATTTTTCCCTGAAGACAATGTATGCACGACGCCTAGATTTCAGTGGGTCATGTTGGTTCTTTGTGGGACAGCACACGGTATCATGATATAACCTGCTGCAGACTGAGTCTGCAATTGAAGGAGAGGCTGTTTCCTTGGATCCTGCAGGTTTTTGGAGAGGAAGTTTGTATATCCAGGACAGCCATTTGAAAGGGAGAACTCTGAAGTGTACTAGTATGTATCATCACACAGTTGTAGTTAAGTTTATAGTTTTTTCTGGGTTTTTTTTGGTTTTTTGGTTTTTGGTTTTGTTTTTTTTTTGGGGGGTGTTTTTTTTGGGGGGGTTTTGGTGTTTTTTTTTTTGTACTAAGGTGGTGTGGAAGTTTTTTTCCTCTTTTCTTTCTGTGTTTAAGACCTCATTTCTAAAATAGCCCTAATAGAGACACGACTGTGCAATAGAGGAGAAGTGGTTGGCTACTTACACCATAGAATACATGTCCTGATTACAAAAATTGGGAGTAGGTAATAGAAGCAGTGTAAGAATAATAAGAACTGAATTAATACTCTTTTTCACAAAGTAGAAATGCAGTGTTTTCTTAGGTGAGTGCTGATGGCTGATGACTCAGAAATTCTAGGATCTTCTTAAAGATATGTCCTAGGTAAGGACAAGGGATTTCTCTCCACAGTATTTAACTAGTTCTTATTTATGTTGCCCCCAGAATTCCTCACCAAATCCTTTGGATTAAAATCTCCTAGATGTCAAGCTCTGGGCAATTTTCAGTTTGTTTTGCTCATGCTAATAATAAAATAGGCATAATCAGATAATGAAATTTAAAATTGGAACTTGGAATACAATTTTAATCTTACTAGATCAAAACACAGATTGTGAAGCTTAATGTTATTAAAGCTGTTAATGTTTAAATGTTATTTCTTTTGCACATATGCTCAACTACCACCCTCAGGAATAAAAAAATTTATATTCTTGTCATCATAATTTAAAATCATATATAGCAAAGAATGACCACAAACTCTAATTTTAATTTTAATTTGTGAAAGTTTATCATTCCCATAATTAAAGAAAATAGCAGCGCCTTCCTCATCAAAGGCTCTGGGAAAAACACAGTTTGGAAAATTAGAGTAAATTGTTTATATTTATGAACATCAAGTATGATTTGGAAGCCATTTAACATATTGCAGTCAACTTCATAGGTAGGAAATTATAATTTTGTTGCAGGTTCAGATATGCATAGAAGAAACACATCAGTTTGGGCCACCTAGAGAAAGCAAGGCTTATAATTTCTTCAAACATCCTCACTGCTCTCTTTTCATTCCACCAGGGTATAGCTTGGTTATAATTTTGAGAGACAGAACTAGAAGTCCATGGAAACCTTCCTGGTTGTCAGATATGAGGAGACTATATAAAGACTGTCCAGTGGGGAGTTCAAAATAAAAGCCACCATATCAAAGGAAAGTGTTCATAGTTTCTAAATAATACCACAAGCAAAATTGTGAAACGTTATTCCCTAAGGAAAATGCAAGAAAGTGAGTTCAGGACCTAGTATATTTGAAAAAAAGAAATGCTGGTAAGACACTGAACATTTTTATCCATCCAGCTCAGTGATATCAGGGATACTTTGAGACTACATTCAACCCATCTTTTCATCCATTATTTTTCCCCTGAAGGAAAATTCTGATATCAGAATCACAAACATGTTTGAAAGTATTTGTATAGTGGACTTATTTTGGGTAATAATATTTTGTATCTTCATGATTTGTCATGATTTCCAGAGTCAAGAATCACCCATTGATACCAATTAGACACAAAAGTCAAAGACTACTTAAACAAACTCTTGGAAGTATACCACTGATATATTCATGCAGTGTATTTTTGTGCAAAAAGTAATCAGTTACTATTCAGAAAGAGAGAATAGAGCATAGACAAAGTCTAAAAAACACTTTATGTATCTCTGGTTTAAATATCTGATTCCCATAAAATGTGACACTGAGTTAAATTCTCATTATTTGTAAAATTAGTGAATTTGAAGTATGTTGCACTTAGCAGACTTTTTATGTAATCTCTAGAAGATCTTGTTTGCAAGTTTTTGCGTGGAAAATCCAAGAAATTCTGACTTCATTTGCATCTGAGAAGAACAGGTAACAGGAGAGGAGGAAAATCTTCTTTGTATTCAAACCCAGTTTGAGAAGCCTCTCAGCGGTTTAACTGTCAGCTGTAAGAGCCCCACAATAAGTTAGTCAGGAAATTAAGGGAGGGAAAGGGCAGTAGGCAGAACACAGGCTCCCTCCTTACAATATTTTTCTTAGAAATGTGAACTAGCACACTTCCTTAAAAAAGTACTAGAAGAGTTTTAGATGTAATTGATCAAAGCACAGACTGTGTGTTGGGTTCATCCTTATTCAGAATTTGTTAGGCTAATTAATGTTTATGTGAGGATAACATTCTTCTGAAACCTTGATGATTGCAGTGGACCAAGACCTTAATATTAAAGCTTGCTTTAAAGGAAACAACTCAAACTGCACCTTCTAATGCTGTTCTAAAGGATTTTTTAAACTGCTGATATAATTATTACAATGCCAAATACCAAATAAATACCAATTCCACAGGTTTAGTAGTAAAAATTTCAGACAGAAGACCCCATTTCCTCCCAAACTGTGAGCTGACTTTGGTTTGCTGGACTCTTCTCAGGATCACAGCTTCAGATCACACCGCTGCAAAGTGCTTTTAATGGGGTTCAAGTTTACTACATGAAGCATATCATTTGTTCTGTATGCAACTCAAAGCTTTTTTGCCAAGACATTAGAGAGTCATATATTTTGACAGCTATAGCTCTTCTGCTTATTCTAGAGGACATTTAAAATTGCATATCTAATAATACCATAAATTCAATTTAATGTTTTACAGTAAACTGATTTAGAATAAATATACTTTTTATAACCCTACAAACTGATTGCCATTCAGCACATTCACAATCTACTTTTAATTTTCTAACCAAATGTTTTGCTCTCTAGAATATTTGAAGGGGTTTTTGAACTGAGAAAAATAACAAGAGAAGACAGATTATCTATCTCTCTTGTGGCACAACCTAAAGAGTAGTTCACTGCTGTCTACAATATCCTTACCAACATAAATAGTGCAGAGTTGTGATCTACCAATTGATCCATACATTGTATATTCAGAGCTGCCCTATCCACTCTGCCTCTAAAACATTCTTGGAGAGAAATGTGGATGTGTTTCAGGCTAAAGCTACACTGCTGACATGCCTTCCACTTCTCATTGCCATGAAAATTTATCATTTTCAGAGCATTTTAGAGATATCCTTCCAGGACAACAGCTAGAAATGTTTGCCCTAGATTTCAGTTTTCTTTGTTTATGAGCACAAGTAACTTTCTAGAACTATACAATATACCTATTACATTTTCCCTTCTTGCACCATGTTACTTACAGATCTTCTCCACTGTAGGGAGGCCCCATCTTCATCTTCTTTCTTTTCTTTCCACTGCTAACAGGAGCAGTTTTCATTTTTAAATCACACTAGCATGTGTGATGCTTGCTGAACCAAAGCATTTGTGTCCTGGCAAAGCACTAAGAAACCATCCCAAGCAATTAAAGTGTCAATCAATTAAAATCTTGTGAATTTTTTTATGAGAGTGACAGTGAAAGTATAATTGGAAAACAGGATAAATCTATCAGTTAGCTATCAGCTGAATTTCTATGTTCTTCCTTATTCCCTTAACCCAAAGGAGGAAAGATACCTTTGTTTCTCAAGTTTGGATTTGAGCTGACTGTTGGGAAAGAGATCCACACTTTTTTTACTCTTATGCACTTCAGCTGAATATATTTGATATTGTAATTCTGAAGAAAATAAACCCCACACTGGTATTTCATGAAGTCATTTTTCAGGGGAGCAGACAGGGAATTACTTTGAATTTTTGCTCAAACATTATTCAAATGGGGCAAGTCCAAATCATATTCTAATGCAACTTGTAAGTCACAAAACCTGCAACATTTACAAAGAGTAAATGCAACATTATGCAGCTGAAGTAGAGCAAGAGTGAAAATAACAAAATTATGTATATAATCCCAAAACACTCTTCATTTCATAGTGTTCATGTAAAGTGGAATGCAAGGGAGTTTCAATAAGTACTACTCTAAAAAGTTAAGTGAGTATTTGGGCAATATAAAACCAGATGAAATCTGCATTTCAGGACTAGCTCGGGTAAATCCTACATTTCTATTCAGAACTATGATCTTGTAAACTTTTCCCGATATAGGAAACTTAATTTTTCTTGTCATAATAGGGTGTTAGTTTTGGGCCATGATTGGAGGGAAAGGCATAGGACAGAGTATTAGAAGGAAGATCTTAGGAGTCTGCATTGTCTCCCCACTGCTCCCTCTGAAGTTGGCAAATGAACCTGGCAGCAGCAGAAATGAAGGAGATTTAACTGGAGCTTTGGAAGAGCTTCATGGGGAGATGTGAGCAGCAGTCCCTGGAGCTGTTTAATTTGATACTGCATAGACAAACCCATCATTCAGTGATTGGGTATTCATCCAGTATTCAAGACACATAAGGGGATATTCAGCCCTGCTGTCCATGCCTGTCCTGCACATCACAGGCCACATCTCAAAATCTGAACAACTTTACTTGTTTTTTGCCGAAATACTGCAAAAATTATTTCTGCTTTTATTTTTACTATGCAATTATAAGTAGGCATAAGTAAATAATAACCAAGAGCTCTAGGAAGTTTGTTTCATATAATTAGTCTACTAAAGCAATGACTAGTCATAGTTCATCACTTCCTGCATTGTGTTTAATTTAACATTTTTATCATTTTATCATGTATTCTTTTAGAGGGATTTGGGCAACACAAGGGGATTTGAACAGTCTTTTGGGTAGGAGATAGGAAAAGTTAATTTAGTGATTCCTACAGCCTTTTTGAGTTTTCTTTTTCAATTATTTTTTGAAGTAATTGTGAACTCTGCGCAAAGAATCATGTGGGGATATTTCCAAATTTTTGAAAGTATATATTTAATGCCAGTTATTAATTTATCCCATGTAGATGAAGCAGCAGCTCTAATAATGACATTCTAATTGGTTTTCATGGCATTAGCAGCATATTAGCTAGAGGTTTGCAGTTTCTTTGTGTGCAGTATTTGCTGGTGACAGTTTCACAACACCATGTACAAATGTACCTTATTACAGTTTCAGTGTATAGGAAGTATTAAATTCCATTTGGGATAGCCATCAGCTTTAAGAAAAGCTTCTAAAAGTTCCCAGAGGGCAAAGATCTGATGGTCTGTAGCAATGCAGTACCTACAGCTGCTAAATGAAACTGTTCTCTCTACATTTGTTTCTACAGACACATGGCATAAACACTTAATCTGGTGCTCACTTTGGTATATTGTTGTTTTGTAATTACAGGTGTTTATAATACTCCATAGGATTCTGGGTTTTTTAAGGTTCCTTTCATTGCTTTCTGGTTTCTGAGTATGAATCTCATGGTTAAAAAAAAAAAAAAAAAAAAACTAATGTAATCATTAGAGCTAGAACCATTTTCTTTTTCTTCTTTTTTTTTTTTTTTCTTCTTTTCAGTTTGGGGTTTGGCTTTTTGTGGGCTGGGGCAGCTGAGGGAAGCTAAAATTTCTACATATTTCTGTGCCTTCAGAAGCTGATTTTTTTTACACAATCAAAAGACTAATGATAAAATCCCAAGAGCCAGAAACAGTAAAAGTTTAGACTCTCTGCACAAGGAAACTAAAACTGATAGTCCCATTCAAACAAGACAGAAATGATCATACATTTGTCAGAAACTCTCTGCCCTAGTTACTGTGCAGCAGGACTACATGCACATCACTTCAGACAATAAGGAGTTCCAGCCTGCACTGATTAGACTCGATAGTACTATTTTATACTGATCAGAGGGCAAGAGATTGACAGCTAAAGAATATGCCTTTAAATACAATTGTTTGTGAGGCACGTGCATTTCTTTTCTCATACTTGATCTCAAGAGACTGATTAAAGTTATTTTTCTACTCTCCTCATCTTTTACCACTCATTTTCATCCATTCTCTCCCTTTCCCTGTTTGACAAAAAAGGATTCCCGCACGAAGTTTCCAGCACAGGTTCATTAATCCAGCTGTCCCGGTGTCCCTCAGTGCTGTGCCTCAGTCTACACTTCCCAGGTGTTAGCGTGTTTCCTGCATGCTGATCTCCTGACTGCAGTGAAGCAGGCATTGATTCAAGCCAGCTCACACTTGCATCTCTTTGTCTGCCTTTCATCCATTTCTGAACAGTGGCACTGAGCTCCTCCCAACAGAGTCAGAAAGGAAGGGAATGAAAATGGGATTTTAGAAACCTGTAAGTCTTGCCCAGTATTTTTCACAGGGCATGACAAACCTTTCTCGTTAGGCATGAGATCAAAATGGAGCCTGACAGCTTTCTCAGAGAATTAATAGGAGTTTCGACATTGTGTGCTGAGTCTGATCATGAACCATGAATGTGGCCAGATCTCATGTTCAAATTATGTTTAGTAAAGTGAGTCAAGTAAATACAGGACTACTCTCTCTGCATTTGTCCCTGGCTCATTTATCTGGAATTTTTTTCTCTGTTACTAAGGCAAAAAGAGCTGAAAGAAGCTCAGTTCAGAAGTTCAGTGCTGCATCTTTATCTGGGAGATATTTTCTACTTAAAAACAATTCTGGTCTGAAAACTGATTATGTAAGGATGTCATCTTTCACTCAGGAGATTTGCTTGCTCAGGACCACCTGCTAATGCGAATGTTGGAATGCCGTCTGCTCTCTTTCAAGCTGCCTGGGTCCAAGAGCACCTACACTCCAGTGAGGGTAGGAGCTGGGCACTTTACCGACTCATCAATCATGGACAGGCTGCTGACTAATTTCCATTATAGTGTCCATCTGTGTGCCTCATTCTGTGGGGACAAAAAGCCACTCTGTAATTATGGATAAGCCTCTAATTATACCTGAGCAACTTCATGAATAGAAATAGGGACACAGAGATCAAACTTTGATAAGTATTTAGCCATCCACAGGCTTCACAGCTGGTTATGGAGTTAGAGCCAGAGAGAAGTTACCTACATTTCCCTGGGCCACGCTGTAGGACTGGTAAGGAAAGAAAGGAAAGAGGCTTGTCTTCTTTTAGCAAGATGCAATGCCTGATTTTGAAACTCAGTGTTAAGTTTGGAAGCACTCCAAAGAAAACTGTGGAAAATAAATGAGCAGGTATGTATGGCCGTAGGGTAAATTGAATCCCTGAAGAATACTACAGAAACAGTGTATGAAATGATTTTGAGAAATTGAAATGCTGATGGCATACAGATCCTAGAAAAACATCTAGGATTTCCACATATTTTCTCTCCTTTGGTCATTTTTTGTCTAAATATCCTGGGGAACTGAAGGTCTTGAACCCTTGTATGATCACGAAATCTAGAGTAATCACTTAAGTTCTTAAGTTGCCACTTAAGAATGTGTGCAGCATACATACTGTTTGCCTCCCAGAGGAATTGTTGTGGGTTAATGGCATGAAGCAGAGCCAGGGGAGATGTAGGTTGGGTATAACTAAAAGGTTATATCCAACTTCTTCCCACAGAGGGTGGTTGGACACAGGAAGAGGCTCCCCAGGGACGTGGTCACAGCACTAAGCCTGACAGAGTTCAAGGAGTGTTTGGACAACACTCTTAGATACCTGGTGTGACTCTTGGAGTGTTGTGTGGAGCTTGATGGGTCACTCTCAACTCAGAATATTCTATGATTCTACATTACTAAAGGCCAGAGTGCAGCTACCTAAGTCACACCTGATCTGTAGGAATCACAGACAAGCCATGTATTTCAACAATGTCACTCAAGTTAACCTCTACAATTTGTGAGAGGAAGGTTAGAAATAAAGGGTTTGAAGAGTTAAAGCATTGCACCAACATGCCATTTGGAATGATCTATCTTTAAAAAGAATGTCATAAAAGGTTATATTTATTAATATAGCACTTGGGAGACTTTTGGATTGTGTAGCAGCAAGCTAGTGTTATTACAAAAGAAGTTTATGCAATATTGGACTGAGAACTACTGGTGTAAGGTTACTAACACACACAGCCACTTCAGAGTCATAATATAAATAAGATTTAAAATTATTTAGTAGGAACAGTTGATGGGCTTGCAGTAGCCCTCATAGACTTCAAGAATTGCCACAAAACACACTTAAAAAAATGATACAAAAGTTTGGGGACCCAGAGGCACAAGAAAAATGCAGATGAAATATGTGAAAATGGTGAATTGTCACAGCTTGAATTGTATCATCTGATAATTATCTCCCAATCCTGCAGTCAGATTTACCCTGGAAAATCCAAACTGCAGTCCCATTCCATGTGGGCATAACCATCTGCTTGTGTGAGTTGGACTTGTAGCTAAGGGCATTATTTAGAAGATGCTTGTCTCTTTTACTAATAATACTTAATGCTACAACATCACCTTTAAAAATGCAATCTATTTTCCACCATCCATCATTTAGTTACTCTGATTTCATTCTCTATGAATAATATACATAGCCTTTCCTTGCTGACAGATCTACTTTCACATTTCAGATGCTACCGCAGGAATTGTTTAAAAATTCTATAATTGCAATAATTACAATGCAATGAAAAGACTGTATATTCTTATGCAGTTTCAAAATAAAAATAATAACAAGGGGTTTTTTTATTTATTTCATGTCTCATGCCTCCACTTCTTGCACAGTATTTGTTGATAAGGCTGTTAAGGATGTTTCTTGCTTTCTGCTGCTTCTCTAAAAATGGCATTAAAATGTTACCAGGATGAAAGCTGAAATTTCAAAACTCAGGACCAATATGACACCATCCTGAGGTTGTGGTAAGGTTTATTATATTTCATAAAATAAGATTCCTTTTTACTGGCTAGTGTTTATTTGCTATGGCAGGTGGAAAGGAGGCATTGCTAGGAAGATTGACTGAAATGTCCTGAGAGATCCTGGTGCCAGCTTTGTCACAGACTTAGGTGTCAAAGTACTTCTGATTTTCTACATCACTTACCTCCTCCATGCAATGTGGAATTAGGATGACAATAATTAATCAACTTAATGGGGAGCCACTAGACAAGATCTCTATTAAACCTCTGTCCTGTGATTCTCAGGAAGTGTATTGAAGACCTAAGCTTGGTCCAGGGATAGCTAGACAGTGTATTGCCTAGTTTCTAGAGTGGAGAAGAACCTGGGAGAGGAAAAAAGCCCAGCAATCCTAGTACTTCGTGGAGTACTTTCAAAGCAGTGCAGATGTGTTTGCAAAGACCAGAATCTTCTTCAGCCTGAAGAGAACCCTTCCAGGAATGACCAGGGCTACATTAGACCTGTCCATGTGGCCAGCATGTTTTGAAGGAGATACTTCAGAACCTGGAAACTGAAGAAACACAGAGTACAATAATTTCTTAGTAGCAACATTTTCTGTTGTTACATTCACAGTTTATTCTTTGGCTTGCAGTATCCCAACCCATGCATTTTTATCATACTTGAACAAAGAAGTCAAGTACCATGATGGTGCAAATAAATATGTATATGACCCAGAAAAAATAATCTCTTCTGCCTGAGAGGGCTGAACACTAGAAAAAACAAAAGCATGTAATAATCTAATAGCATGAGAGTCTTCTTTTAGGTTCCAGGGGGGTTATATTGGCAGGATGAAAAGATACATAAGATTGTACAACCTTGCCATTCCCCATGAGAAACTAGTTTTGTTAATGATTTCCAGGACAGTGCTTTCAAGAAACAACAGAGAACATAATCACTGTGTTCTATGGATGGAGTATTACCTGCAAATTTGAATAATATGTCTCCAGACAATTCAGCAGCACCTGTGACACTAAAAACATCTATTTATATTCCACACTTCATGTTTTTGGCAGCTTGATGGGCTGCATCTTCCATCATTCTGACATACTGAAACAGAACTCAATGTGACTCAGTAGAACAATGAGCATTAGGATTAAAGTTTTTTGCTAAACCATCGTCTATCCATCTATTTAAAACCAAGCACATAAAGACAGTTTGCTAATTACCTAAATTAAATGGGTTATCTGAATACCTGTAATTCTTTATGACCAAACAAAAATGCATTATTTCAACTAACATGTTCGTGTCTGTTCAGAGATGCCCAGGTATTATTCATGTTGAACTGAATCAACTACCTGCCTGAATGTTCAACATTCCCATTAAACTCCCTAAAAACTTGTTCTGGAAGTTGATGCTTGCAGCCCAGAAAGGCAATCAGATCTCAGCCTACATCTCAGTGTGGTCACCAGGTTGAGAAGGCAATTCTGTCCCTCCGTTCTTCTGGTATCCACCTGAAGTGCTGCATCCAGCTCTGGGGTCCTCAGAACTAAAAAAGACACGGACCTGTTGGAGTGTGTCAAGAGAAGGGCCATTGATATGGTCAGAGGACTGGATCCAGGCTGGGAGAGTTAGGATTGTTCAGCCTGGAGAAGGCTTTAGGGAGACCTGATTGCAACCCTTAAACATATAAGGGGGCCTTATAAGAAAGCAGGAGGGAGTCATTTTACCAAGGCCTGTAGTGATAGGACAAGGGGCAGTTTTAATCTGAAAGAGGGTAGATTTAGATGTGGCATAAGGAAGAATTTCTTTTCTTTGAGGGTGGTGAGACACTAGAACTATTTGCCCAGAGAAGCTTGGGATGCCCCATCCCTGGAAGCGCTCAGTGCCAGGTTTTTCTGAGCAACCTGGTCTAGTGTAAGGTTTCCCTGCCCATGGCAGGGAGTTTGAAGCTAGATGATCTTTAAGGCTTTTTCCAACTCAAATCATTCTAGGATTCTCTGAAGTCCACACTGTTGGACTACAATACACAACAGTTGCTGAACCAGATTCAGTATCACAATCTCACTTATTTATGATATTCAGTAAAAGAATCTCCATAACATCAGAGTGTGTCATGATGAAAGGGAAATGGTGGAGTCACCATCCCTGGAAATGTTCAAAATATGAGTGGATTTGGCACTATTGCCAGAGTTTAGTGGTAATATTAGGTCAAAGGTTGGACTTGATGATCTTGGAAGTCTTTTCTATGGTCCTGTGAAAAAGGGGAGTCATTGAAAGCTCAGGTAGATGGATATGCTTGTGCACTTACAAATTTTAGTATCTATTTCTATTGACTGTGTTGAGACCTGCACTGATCCTCTGTAATCCCCCAGGACATCAGCACAGGACACTGAAGCTCTCAGGCTCAGAGCATGTTTCTGGTGGGCAGTCCCATCAGTTAAAGAATAGGCACAAGTGCTGGGTGTTCCTTCAGCCTGTGCAGCTCTGTTCTCTGGGGACAGCAGTCATGTGGCCCAAAATGTCAGAAGCTTCTCCCTTCCTCAGGTGTCTCCTCTTTAATTTAGCAAGGAAGGCATGTCTTTGTATAAAAGTGTCCTTCTTTTTTGTCTTCAGCTTAATTAGTAATGTCATCATTACATTCTGAATATAAATATGTTTGGGGGGCTACTTGAACTTATTACTTCTCTTTTTTTCCTCCCTCTTTTTTAAAAAGCGCCATACAAATACATAACTTAAAAGAAAAATATGCATCATAAATTGTAAAAATGTAAACTGTTCTTATTAAGGACAAAAAGATAATGCAGTCAGATTTCATTATGCATATGTTATAAGAGTAATTGCCTTTTGCAGTTACAAGGCATTCTATTTGCATGCTGGAGATATTCATGGAGACAGCATATAACAAACTGTCTCTCAGCTCAAGAAAAATAGGCTGAAACCATTGCCACCATGTTATTATAGACAATAAAGAAGTAATTAAATGTCTTTAACTGCCTTCCTTTTAAATGTCTCTAACTCAAATTACTTTCCCCCTATTATTCATTTTTACCCTTATTGTAAATGTATCAATCTTGTAAATGCTCGTGTTTGGTGAGCTTGCTTTTGATAACTGACTGGCTAGGGACAGTCCTAGGAAAAACGGGAGACTCTGTGCTCCATGACTTTGTGAAGAGGTCAGGCAGAGAGCTTGTAAGGATCATAATGTTGAGAGTAAAAGGAAATTAAGAAATGAAAATAGGCTTAGAATTCAATATAGTCTGGAAAATAACATCAGGAAAATAGGTGGTCAGGGGAAAATCAACAATCTGAGCTGGAAATTACCCGGTCCACTGTAGTAAAACTCACCATTAAGATGATGGTCAGTTCCTGAAAAGGCTGATATGAAACACATTTCTCTCCTACCAGCTTCAAAGTTTGTGTAAGCTGTTCATTCTCCCTCCCTCCTTACTTCCTCCAGCTCAGATATTATACAGGGATGGGAGGAAGGGACATTTCCTGTGAGTCCATCACTCCTTGTCCCACTATTGCCTTGCTGGCTGCACTCCCAGAACTGGCTAATGATCGCAGACAACATATGGTCTGTGAACAGGAGGTTTCTTGTTTTTAAAAACAAAGATCAGGTGCTGGAAAAGAGAGCTTGAAAGCAATGTGTAAATGATAGGAAATCAATCAAGGAAGGGCATGATATGAAGCTGGTGAAACAGACACACCAGGAGAGATTTTGAGGAACAGATAATACTGCCTGCAGCTGGAAGCTTGCTGCTGGTAGGGGGAGAAAGTGACAAGAGGGCAGACAAGGAGCCACACAGCTCCCATATTGGTGCCCTGCATTTAAAAGGGTCTGCACACTTTCCATGTCAATGCACCAACTTTCTAAGACCCCCATATCCTGCTCCATGGCTCACATCCACAGAGGTGTTTGAGTAATTTATTTCTGTTTAAGAACTTATCCATCCAAATTAGTAGCAATTCATGGGTTCTTGTCTAGCAGGAGCCATGGGCAGAGCTCTGATTTGGAGTATTTCACTGAAATGAAAAAGATCTGAAGTGCTTACATAGGAATTTAGTGCCTTGTTCTCTTTAAGTACTGAGACTGGACAGAGAGAAGCCTGCCTTCTGTACCTCCTGATGCTGGTTTGATCCAAAGAATAAAGATGTTTGAATAAGAGGCAGAATAATTACAGGGCAGATATTTCATTTAAAATAGAAGATTGGAAATGTAACAGGAATTCTCAAAATAGGTGTGGGGTTTTCTGTTACTCCTGTAACACTTCCCTCTGAAAATCCTGAATCAAAAAATAATAGCAAAATTAGGGTTGCCATTAGGATAATTTTATGCATATTACAATGCAGTATTTTTCTCTGCATTTCTTTTTCACCAGTTTGGTTTCCATATATTCAAATAGCATCAGCTACCAGTGGAAAACATCATAAAGCTTTGTTGCAGATAAAGAATAAAATATGAATGTGCAGCATTTACTATAACCCTATCGGGAAGATACAGATAGCATAGACTTTCTTGTCCAATTTACAATGTAGAGGGATATTTTTGTCTTGTGCTTGTAAATTCACATGAATATTTATTTCTGTAGACTGTGACTTTCTCTCACCCTGAAAGCTCTCTAAAGATCTATCCAGATTTTTTCTTCTGCCCTTTCATTACAATAAAATGAGTTGGCTTGCTGATTCCCTAATTTGAGCATTATTTGAATGGTGCAGATGCTTTCTGTGGTATTTATAAGACTGTAAATGTGTGCTGATTTTGCTCATAATAACCAACACACAGTGGGGCTGCTCTTCTCACATTAGGAATGGTCAGGAGATGCAGACTACAAGGTTGTAGGTATTAATAACGGCTTTCATTTATTAATCCAAAGTGCTGTCTTTCCCGATTTTGATCATTATGGATATTTGGTTAGAATTAGAAGACCTGTGTTTCTACTGGGAAACCTTGTCTCAGTGCCATTGAAATTCAGAAAGCTTTCTGCAGAAGAAATATCTTCTGTACACTGAAGCCACTGCCTGTGAGCAAAGCTAGTAATAAAAACCAGCTCCTCCTGCCATTGCAAACCACACTGCTCATTTGGGGAGGTACAATTGTCAGAAGTTTTATGGATCTGTGGATGGTTAAATGTCTCCATGCATCTCTCTCTGAGGTGCAAATGTTTTGCTTCTTAGTATTTGTAAATATAGTTCTCATCTGAATTCAGCATGTTAAAACAAAACATAATAGAAACGGATCCAGTTTACTGGAATTGAAATCCAGGAACACTAGACTCCTAAACCTTTTCTTAGGGAGTATTTTTGACCACTTAATTATTTTTTATCAAATTGGCTACTTCCTTAAATATTCAAGAATAGGAATTAGGGAAACATATTCAGTCTTACAGGTTTGCTGATTTTGTTCTTGAGCCTCATGTTTATAGAGAAGCAGTGTATTTTACGCATCTTTGAAGGTGATAAATATGTCAGGTGTGATTGAAAAATTTCAAAGTCACGTGTCTGAGAGACTGGGGTTTTTTTATTTATTGCAAGCTTCTATTTATACAAAACTTTTCAAGCAGTCACTATCAATTTTAAATCATCAATGGATAATGATGAAAACATCAGACATTTGATTCATACCTTTCTTGTTCCTGCTTTTTACGTTTGTTGCATATATATGGATCTCCAGAGCTGTGAAAGAAAGTTACATGGGATATTCAAGAATATCTGCAAAAATGGGATAAACTGTCCTTTTTCATGTCCTTGAGTGACATTTGGTGTCCTATGTCCAATACAAGTAAGAAGGTGTACAGGTGAATGTCTTCCAAAGACAGAAGCTTTTCTCCTGAAGTGGTGGGTGGGTATACTGTATTTTTACCTCTAGGGAATTACTGAAAAGGAATTGCATAAATCATGGAGGCTACTAAAGAAATGTGGAAATTAATGAATGCAGTGCAGAAAAGTAATGCAGACCATTGTTGTGATAAAAATATGATGGCTGATTTTTATTCCATAAAATATTCCATTGGTTGGTATTAAGAAGCTGAGCTTTACAGAAAAAAACCTATTTCCATCAAGCCATAAGGCTCTATTTTGTCTTTGAAATCTTCTTGTGGTCCATACAGACATCTTGAGCTTCAGTCTTCCAGTTCATATTATCTGAGGAAATGCTATGTCAGGTACAATTTATCGGAGTGTCTCTTGCTCCCACATCAGCCTGGCACACAGAACCCAACTGGCACAGCATGCACCTGGGAACAGAAATCCCTGCCATGCAGAGAGACTCATGCAGAGAGATCCTCCAGACAGCATATTTCTGTGCTACCAGTGGAGAAGCCCAGAAAGCAGAACATCAATCTGAAAGTCGAAATCTGCCTGGAGCTCTTCCTTTTGCTCCTGGAAGAGAGCAGGCTGTTGGAGCACACCACCTGCTGCTCCAGCCAGCCTCTTTCCCCTCCAGCTGTCTCCTATTCACCTGCCACAGAGCCTATTACTCTTTTGCAATCTTAGGTGATCATTTTGCCCTTGCTTATGAAACCAATCCGTGTGGTTTTTTTTTTAAAGAAGCAGAAACTCTCTTGTTTTACTGGGGTTTGTGGTTACTGTGGGGCAGCAAGCATGAGTGCATTTCAGGCATTGCAGTCAGTCTGTGTTTGCAGAGAAATTACAACGTGGTTAAAGACACAGCAAGGCACCAGGGAGGCAGAGTGAAAGCAAACATCGAAGGAAGACTGCAGAATGAGTGCTGAGTCCCGGCACTGACATGGGGCACTGTGCCAGAGGCTGGGATGTGGACAGTCAGGGTGTATTACTGGCAGAGCAAGAAGTGTCAGGCATCAGGAAGATGATGGCAGAGCAGCTCTTGCCCTGTGCTGTCGGTCAGACCCTCTGCCTTTATTGGTTCTCTGCAACCTGTCGATAACAGTGCCACACGATTACCCGCCGATGTCATGGGTGAGGACTGAAGCTTTCTGGTGATTAGTGTCTGGATAGTCACAACACACATCTCAGCAGGCTTTGAACTCACTGTGCCCAATTCCTCAGCTCCAAAACCTGCAGCTAGCAGCTTTTAGGAATTGCTCTTGTCTTTAAAAGACTGGCAGGCAGCTAGTGCCTGACTGCCAGCACTGAGGAGTGCAGGATTTCAATTCTAAAGTGCACAGACAAACTGATAAGCAATTCTCCAAAGGAGCTCGGGAAGGATGTAAAGTCGCTGCAGTGGGACATGCAGGCAGTGTCACAAAGGGAGAATTGCTCCAGGGAAAGCAGAGGGGAGACAAGGCTGAGTCTCCTTGAGAAGCCACCTGGCTTTTCTTTGCTGCCTTCCTTAAGCAAGACCAACCTGGCAACTGCAAAGCAAGAAGGGTACATACAGCCCCTGAGTAACTGGAGCTGCAGGATACTTGAAACACAGAGAGGACAGTGAATTACCCATCTTCTGCTCTGCGCACACAGGAGGGAAGGGATTGTTGAAAAAAAAAAAATTCAAAAAAAAGCTGAACTATTCTTTCACAACACTTCCTTAGATACAAAGGTAAAACTCCTTTTCCCAAAAGCTTGTACCCTGCTGCCATCTACTGGGTTTTTTTAAGGAGACGGCATTGCTCAGGTACTCAGACATGTGCCAGAGAGAAACTAGGATTCTGCAGGATGCTGAAGTTGAGTGATCACACAAGAAAATGAAAACTCAGCACCGAGACGTGTCGGCAGTCACCGACTTTGCCCTTCTAATCCTTTTGAAAATCGAGGTAATTGCTTATTATCATTACTAACTGCCAACACTTAGGGAAAAATGAATATTTTGCAGCAATACTATGTATTGTATGCTTTATTCTTCCTGCTGAAAAGCAGACTTGAGGGAAGATTGATGCTTGATCTGCCACAGTTCTGCAGAAACTCTAGGAGGATGAAATGAAATAAAACAGCCATCAAAGGGAAAGTGGTGTCATTCCTGCTTGTGCTTCATTTTATGTCAATGGGAAAGTTGCAACTGAATCTTTAGAAAGGTTATTATCAGTCTCATATCTGGCTATCAAAGCTGGCACAAAGCAGCAGTGATAAAGAACAGCAGCCTGTGAACTGAAAGCAATAACACTGCAGACAGGGTGTTTTGGTAAACCTCTGGTCCCAGGAGGAGATATATATATAAATAATGGGTTTATTTACTGAAGATATGATATTTTCAGTCACCAGTGGCAGCCATAGATACAGTCACTCGACTACTATGTGATCCATGTTGGAAAAAAAGTTTGAAGTCCCATACTCAGAGCCAGTAGCCCATCCTGGCTTTTGTTTCCCTTCATTTAGAAAAAAGGTTGTTTATTTGAGCTTCATATTCAGGAGTACCAGCTGGGTCTGCCATAAAATATGGTTTGCAAAACAAGCCAGCCCTGATGTTTAACACTCTGACATTGTCTGATGTCTTTTATTTAAGTAATAAATTAGTGTTTAATTTTTATGGTGTTACACATTACCCAGGAGAGTAATTTAGCAGGTCATTTTTAACATAGTGGTAAAACTTGGAGTAATGGGATTGAAGCTACCACTTCTGGAGGTTTGTATTGGGCAATACTACAAATTTAAGTTCCCTAACATGCATTCAATTTAGATTTAATAAGATTTATTATATCCCATGTTAATTAAAATTGGATTATTTATTGCAGACACTTACAGAGAACAAGCTACAGAACTGTGGCTGCACATACCAAATCTGGCCTCAGAAGTGCCACACAGTGCTTCTTCAACTCTTTTGAAAAGCCAGATTTGAATTAAATTGTATCTTCCATATTACTTTGGTCACTATAGTGGCAGTTGTGCCCCTTTATGCCTTCCAGTGTGAAACTGCCATGGACTTGGCATGGAAAAGAGAGACTTGATGGAGAAACGTTCCTGAAAACTCAAAAAAGACTTTCAGGATCTCACAGCCATGACACTTCCTGTAACAGAGCATAGGGTGAAGGCCTAAACTAACTTTTCTGAGGTTCCTCAAGTGTAGTACAGATGAGCTGATGCCCTCATTGTATCTCCTCTCACACCACTTTCATTTTGTTTCTGTAAGGCGCAGGGAGCTCACTAGCAGCCTGCAGGTAAGAACTGCTTCCCCCAGCTCAGAGAGCACATTCTTAGGCATGTGTTAGGCTCTGCTCAGCCAAAACCCCAGCCACAACTCTGGGACAGAGCCAGAGGGTGGGTTCACACTGGCCAGACAAGTTATGTGGCTGAAGTTCAGCAGGCCAAGAAGATTAGGTGACACTGCTCTAGGTGTGCAGCATCCAGCATGAGAAATAGTAACAAAGCTGCAAAAGAAATCAAAACAAACAGGGGAATGGATGTATAGAAGATATGCTTAACTCACTTGCTCTGTGGATAAGTGTTCCAAGTTTTTGTGGGATGGAGATTGGAGAAACAGGCACAGATACAGCAGTGTAGGTAATGCAGAGAGAAGCACTTTTATCTGAAGTTGCAACAGAAAATTTCAGGCCTGTAACAGAAAACACCGTAGACAGCACAAATACCAGACAAATGCCATTGCAAAGCATTGATTTCCAACCCTTTACTATTCAATATCTAAGTAATATTTTTGATGTCTCTGACCAGTTGGAGAAATCAACAGTATATAAAAATTGCTGGGAAGACAGAGCCGGATAGCTAACCTTCAGGAACCTGTCTGAACAACCAGTAGAGGCACAAGTTTCCTTCTCCTTAATCACACAACAACTAGCAACTTTTCTGGGTTGTTGTTGTTGTTTTTTTTTCCTCTCTCTCTCTCTCTCTCTCTTTTTTTTTTTTTTTTTTTTTTTTAAGACCCCAAGAAAAAGTGAAGTGTTTCTAGTGTTTCTGTACTGTGTCAGGTTTTGAGGGTGAAAATTATCATTGAGAATGAAAAAACAGGATTGACCATGTCCCCCTGAGCTTCCTTTTCTCCAGACTGAAAACCCTCAGCTCCCTCAGTTGCTCCTCATCAGCCTTGTGCTCCAGACCCTTCACCAGCTCCTTTGCCCTCCTCTGGACACACTTCAGCATGTCACTGTCTTTGTTGTAGTGAGGGGTCCAAAACTGAACACAGGATTCAAGGTGCAGCCTCACCAGTGCCATGTACAGGAGTGTGATCACTTTCTTAGTCCTTCTGGTCACACTATTTCTGGTACAAACACTCTTTCTGATACAAACACTCTTTCTGATACAAATTTCTATCAAAATGCTGTTACCACATTCCCTGGAATGTCCATGCTGAGGCAACTGATATAATGGTAGATGAACATGTAAGACATGAAGTTATTGCATGTGATGAAGAAGCTGGGACAGGAGAAAGATTCATAATGAGGTAGATTTTAGAACAAGAATGGAAGAAAGAAAAAGTAACAAGACTGAGGGCCATTGTATTTACTCTAAGAGCTAATTTTGTTGATGTAAATTATTCTCCTCACAAAAGATAAGTTTTTCTGCCTGGATTTTTGTTCAGCCCTTTTTTTTATTGCTCTGGGCTAATTGTTCCTGAGCTTTTCTCTTTTTCTGTCCCTCTCCTTGGTATCTGACATGCCCTATTTGAGGCTCAAATGGATAATGGCCTTTAAGGAAGGTACCAGTTTCTCTTCCGCATCCTTTTTCAGAAGGCACAACCTATCAAAATACTGACACATTTGATTAGTAGTGTTTACCTTCAGACAGGCCTGTGTTTAGGTCACATGAGGAACTAAGGCCAGAGTCCTTCTGTTCATTAAGGCAAAATTCAGTATTTGGACAGGGTACCTCTTTGACAGGCATGCTAGCATGCCAAATGTATTAGAAGGCCAAGAACTTTTCCTTTTTGTCTTTTTACTTCTGCTTTTCCTTTCTGAAAGGGCTGATAGCAGCACTCAGTTATGAGGCTTCCTGGCAGCAAGCCCAGCACAATTGTTTGAAGTCTGGATCTTTTCTGTGCAGAAACCTGTGATTAAATCACCTTCAAACAGAACATCAGATCATGTCAATACCTTAAGTTTTCTGTACTCAGTTATTACCCTCCCTGAGTAGATATGACTCATCATGTTTCCAGTCATTTTGATTTGTGTTTTCCTCAGGACTAAAACTCATGGGAGCAGGAGAAAAGGTTTAATCTTTTGCTTTGAGAGGCTGGCCTGCTAAAGCTTTTCAGTAGAAATACGCACAGGAGTTAAGACATACAGAAAACTGGGCATTAGCTTTACATCCAAGAGGAAAAGCCATGGTTGCCATGTTGTTTTAAAGCTTAAGAAGAAAATGTCTACAGAACTTTAAAAAGCTTTGTGTGTGTGCAGGTTTTTTCCCCAGGCTTTTAATTCAAACCATCTTTCTCTTCAATTGTCATAATATCAGATAAAATTTATTATGACATTAAGTTGGATAAGCTTAAGAGATTTTAGTGCAGTGGCATATTCAAGGTGTAGAAGGACTAAAAGCTATTAAGGTCAATATACCATTTCCTGATTTGCATCTATAATTAGTAGCAGAATATGTCCTATCCATTTTAAAAAGGAATCTTCATGTTATGAAATACTGGTTCACCTGAGTAGAGGAGGAATCCATCTTCCATTAAAGGTAAAATCTGGCACACAATTCTCATATTATTCTGTAGTTTTGAAAAGCATTCTATTTAAGTGATGACACGAAAAGCATTCTATTTAAGTAATGACACAGGAGTAAGATGAGTTTGATTACCAAACTGCAGTAGTCTGCAGATAAATAATCATCTGATTAAAGCTGGTTTCTTTCTTTCTCAAGCCAAAATATACAGGTCTGTGGATGACACTGGGGGTGGAAAGGGGATAGGGGGGTAAAGACACCAAAGCTTCCCTGTGATATTCATTTTCAAATCTAAAAAAGTGGTAACAGAAGAGGAAAAATGCTAAGATAGAAGCTTATGAAGATGAAGGCTAGACTTTTGATTACCATATGGCTTTGACAGGGGAAGAAAACCCAAATTACTTTGAAAAAAATAATCTCTTACCTAGATTCACTCTTCGACTTGGGGGTTGTTTGCTCTTTCAGTTATTTGAAGAAAAAATAGAATAGAATACAATAGAATAGAATACAATAGAATAGAATAGAACAGAACAGAACAGAACAGAACAGAACAGAACAGAACAGAAAGGTACTGTTTTGCTAACCTGCAGTTTTCCCTGAAGAAAGAGGCTGCTAACACTGTTTGCAGAGTCAATGAAATGGTAAATAGTGCTGAACGTGGTTATGATACTTCTAAGTTCCTCTGTCTTTTGATGGGGCAAGCATTATCAACTGCCTTTGAAAATTAAAAATTTGCATCAGCATTATGGTGTCTCTCAAAGAAAATAGTGGAGACATGCTTGCAAAATAAGACTTATTTTTTTCTCAGTAAATTCCTAACCAGTACTATCATAAGTGTAAGCCAAAGAAATTGTATAATTACTCGTCAGATGGGGAAAAAAAAACCAACCAGCTAAAAAAAATAAAAGCAAGCAACACGTCCAACACAGAGAAAAACAAGCTCACAAATACCTCCAACAAACAGAAAAAAATAAACATACAACAGAAAAAAACCTGACAAGCCAGGTTTAATCTGCAAAATAAGCTTTCAATCCTTGATATTTGTGTACTTTTCTCAATAAATATTTAATGGACAGAATTGTCCTTATGCTACTCACATGAAGGCAACATTTCTTTCCTTCATATGAACATTTGAGCCTTCCACTGAGCCATGACCTTTTTTTTAGCAAAGATAATCAACCCTTTTCTGAAGCAGGCCCTGTTGCTCTCTCTCTGCAGAATTCATACATTTTTAGATGCAGCTGGAGTAATCCACTTTGCTGCCACCCTATTCCCCAGCCCTCATTGCCTCAGCACTCAGAGCAGCTGGCTTACTGTGCTCAGCACATGGGAGAGAAAGAACATTTTGCAGGTTCAACTGTTCTGCTAGAAGCTCAGTAATGAAAACAGAAATGACAAGGTAAGCTCAGCAGTGACCAGGCTCTGAGATGATTTTTTGCTAACCCTTTGTTGGCTTTCATTCAAATTCCCAGAAAAAAATAAAATTTGAATCTGTTGTTAATTATTACTCATTTTATTCTTCCCGGTTTGCTTGTTTGGGGTGGGTTTTTGGGTGAGGGATTGAGAAGGAAGGAGTGAGAAAGAGGGGATGTGTGGGGAGAATGGCTATCTTTATGTGGTAGTCCATTATTTGCCTGAGTTGTCACTGAAAAAATATAAGAGTAAGTTTCTAAAGAAAAACAGTAAAAGCCTGGATTGCTGACAAATACTGACATGCATATATAATAGTATGTACATAAGCTGTTCACTTGCAAAGAGACACAATAAACACAGGTGCCAGTTTTGCCTTCACTGCAAAAACAGAGTTCCATTTGGTTCCTCCTCATCAAATTTTCTATTTTATCCTGTATTTATTTGTACTTCAAGCTCCCATAGAATACTAAACAATTCAGGAACAAATGGCTACAAACACAAGACAACAGCAGACCAGGTCAAGTACCCACCAACCAGAGCTAGTGGTGGCTGAAGCCAAATGCTCTGGTAAGTGTGTTCTTAAGCAAACATTTTAAGATGGCTGAGAAGGTGACCTACCATCACATGCAGAGTTGGTATCACAAAGATTCACTGTCAGAAGCCTAGTTTACCAGCTGTTCTCTCTGTTAGGGATGACTACACAGGAAACTTGCAATGCTGGTTACAGGCTGTCTATTTATAGTCTGAAAAGGGAGGACTAAGATTAGTTTCCATTCTAGTGACTTACATGAAGGCAGAATCCAAGCCAGAGCAGCCCCACTTGGAGGGTCACGCTGCAGTTGAGGTAATTAGCACAGGCATATGTTAAGTGTACAAGGCACAGTGCAGCGCTGTCTACGTGAGGAACTCCAGACAAGCCCAGGCAGTAAATGACAAGAACACAAAGCAGGGCAGAGAGCCTGTCTTAGTGCTGGCTGTGGAAAGATTGTGCAGGCCAGTTTCTGCTCTCAAATCCCCACCCCTCCACCTCAGTCCTGGAGAGGTGTCTGAGCTTCAGTGACCTGGGTACATCTGCACAGCTCAAGTGCTTCCATCTCCAGGGTTAGCTCTGGTTTTGTTCCAAGGTGTTTCTTGATTCATGTCAGTATTTCCTTAGACAAAAGCTGCATTCGTTTTTGTCCTTGGGAGAGTTTCCTCCAAGAACAGATTGTCATGCAGTAACAAATTCCTGTGAAATTACATGGTTTCCTTAAATTAGATCCCAATTCATATCAGTTTCTGTGCAGGCATTCTTTTCTCCAAGACCGCCTTTTAAATGTATATTTGACATCTCTGTTGATCAATATAAGTATATTTTGGTCCATTTGTGCCCTTCCTCTCCATTTGAGAATCAAGACTGCTGTGCACAAATACTGTCTTTTCCCCATGAAGGAAACTGTAAAGGGAAGTGTCAGAGTACAGCCCTTCCCTCTTTCAGAAGAAGAAAGACTTTGCAGATCAAAGCGAAGTACACCTCTGGTGTCCGCAGCCCAAACTCTTCACAGCTTGTGAGTAGCTTCTTATTTAGACCAAATACAGACCATAGCTCAGATTCTTTAGTTTAGCCTGAACCTTTTCCCAACACCAAATGCCTGGTCTAGTAGCTCTGATAGTAAGCATGACTGTGATGTTCCCTTTCAAAAAGTTTAGATCTGCCATGTCAGGTATTTATTTATTTATTCTTCTTATAAAAGGACCCCTAAGGAGGACTTCTGCTTTGGGCTTCATGATGGTACAAGTGATACAGTGCTTTTGAGGTTCAAACAAAGTCTGAATAAAAACCACCAGTAATCATTAACGATCAAAGAACATTATTACCCTTATTTGAATTTATATTGGAAAGAAATGTCATAATGAGTAATGCACCATGATGGGTATCTTGGTCATAATGAGATTATTACAGTCATACCAGGTTACAAAACACTGTGAAGAAATGTTTGTTTTTAAGCAAATATTAAAATATTTGTCATATTTGCTTTTTAAGTGTTGTTAGATCTAATATTTATGCGTGTATATCTTTTTTATCCATAAATAACGTTGCCACATTGTGTTCTCCAATTTCAAACTATTTTGACACTCATTTAATGACTTCATCCAATACCAATGCATTTGGATAATGTGAAAAGTAAGAAGTAAATTTGTGGAAAATTGTTGTCAATTCTTGTATCATAGGAGCGTGTTCAAATTCTAGCCAAGTTTTGTACTCTGTTTCAAGTAGAAAAACTGCCTCTTGCAGCCTAAGATTGGAACCACAATTTGCTGCAAATTTTGACAATCCTATAAGATCAAGATTCAAAAATACTTTATAAAGGAAGAAAGAGAAATTGTATTTTCTTCCTCAGAGATCTTGGACTCTGGAGGCATAAGCCATAAACAACTTGGCCAGAGTCATGTATGCTAAGCATGTCAGAGGCAAGAAATTGAATTTAGAATGACTAAATTGTGGCACAGTGCCTTTACCCCGAGTCACCTTCTATTTCAGATAAAAATCTTCACTGCAAGGGGTTCCTTTTGTGTTCTGAAAGTCTAGTTTTAGATGTTCATGTTTTTCCCACTCAGTGCCATGCTTTGTAAAATGTCTAAAGGCAGTTTTTATCTGCAATCTTCTGTTGTTATAAGCCAGCTGAAACATTTTTTAAAAGTCAAAATTTCTGGATGACTGTTTAGTAGAGAAACATTTAGGATGGGAAAGCCTACAAAAGGCAGGCAGGGAAGAAAAGGAAAGAGAAAAAACCTTGAGTCTTTATGAGACATCTTTTTTACACCCTTTTCTCTTCCACTGCACAGTGTTTTGGCTGAGATGGAAAAGATTTGTGAAGTAAAAACTGAGTAAATATTCTTGGATTTGTGTAAATTGAGTGTAATGCCATGAACAGCAGAGCTATGTCTAAGTGATTTGCAAGAGGTCAGAATCAGATCTCCTGCAGATGCAGAGTTATGTTTTGTTTCTACAAACCATTTCACCTCCAAAATACTAATTTCATTTCAATTTTTGTATGAAATTGATTTTTCTTTATACTTTCACAGAATAGTTGAGGTTGGAAGGGGGTCTCTAGGGCAGTTAAACCTTTACCTTGGGTTATTTATGCTAGTGTTTGTTGTTGTTGTTGTTTTGGTTTTGTTTTTTATGGTAAAGCTGATATTTTTTTAATTGGGATGTGCTATGTTTATGTCTTTGTTATATATCTGCAAACTCTGATTGGCTTAATGGTCTAGTCTTTAAATTCATATATTTTAACATATATATATACATCTAAGATTCTTGGTCTCAGTGCTGTTACCACTAAGCTGCAACAGGAGTTCAGTAGAACTTTTCTGTCTCCATATGACAATGTATTTAGTCTAAAAAGTTTTCATTAGCATTCTAGTTTAGATTGGCTAGTACACTACATATATTTGCTTGCATCACCCGTGTGGAATTTGAAGTGTGAGTAGCCAATGTCTGTTAGAAGAGGGAGAGCTGCAGTTCCTACAGTAAATTCCCCTTTCTATAGGGAACTTACGTTTGTCCATGTAACTGCACTCTCTGATAACAATATTACAAGTGGCATTAATGGTAATGTTAAGACTAAGAAATTTCTATTTTAAAATTTAAATTTTGTAGGTACTCTGTGTTTTTGGATTTAGAACACTGCTGAGAGAGTAAGATCACAGGAAGATATTCAGACATAGTGATAGTCTTAATGAGTTATTTTAAAGATAAGGAATGGGCAGGGAATGGAATAAATGCTCAAATGCAGTCATGTGCAAAGTTTGTCTGCCATAGATGATATAGAAATGAACTGTAAAATTACTTTTCAAAGACATTTTTTTCAAAGTCAGAGGGGGGAAAGTCTATATCAACATAGGCATATCAAGTAGCATTTTCAGGGCTCCAGCACAGAGTAGAGCAGATGTTCCAGCCAATGCACCAGTGCCTCGGGTGGAATGGTACCATAACACGGGCTCCAGTGGTTCCTCTCAGCTCCTAGGACAATGTAGGACTGGGAGGCCGTGGAGGTGTTAAGCTCTCAGCTGTTTGAATTCAGAACACGATGTCCATCTCTATAATTCAAATTCTTTGCAAATGCTCATATAAATAGCTACGGTCCATAAAAACTACATGCCAAAAAATTAGGCAAAGTTGGACTTGGAATAATGTTACAGTGACATAAAACTGGAGTGGCACCATAAGAATGAAGATAGTTTTACTCCACTGTAGTTTTGATATATATCTGAAGTATTTATTAATTTCTGGGAACTGGGAACTGGCACATGAACAAAGGAGTCATTGAAAGTATATTTCTACAAATAAGCAGTAGAACAGCATAACTTTGTATTAATGCATGTGCCAAATTAAATTATTACTTCAAGAAAATTATTTTAGCTGTAAGTTTCATCAGGTTAGAGGACTGCAATTCACCAAAGGACCTAATCATATCTTGTGAGTTAAATATTCTCAGCTTTAGTCCAGAAGTGTCTGAAATCCATACAGTAACAGAAGATCAAGCAAAATAATTCCATGATCTCTGCGAATAACAATGGAATCAATGGCATGAAGAATAGTTAATGTACTATATCGAGATCAAATTGCATCTTACATTTTAATTCTGAAAAACATTTCATTGTGAAAATGTAGCTGGTCTAGGAGAACAAATCAGGTGCTCAAAGAGCCAGGACACTGAGTCCAGATCCATAGCCAAACACAAGTGATTTTAAAGTCACAAATAGGAACAAAAAATGTCGCTCTAAGCAGAGAAAATGAGAAAATGTAGAAGGGGAGAGCTGTGTGAAGATTACCCAGCACATTCTTCTTTTAAAACATCATGCCAGGAAGAGCAAATGGGAATGGCAGAATAAATAGAAATTGGATTATGTTGTCCACATGGTGTTGGCCAATGCAATTGCTCTGACTCTACAGAGCCCTAGAGCTGCATCTCATTGTCCACATACCTAGCTAAGGATCTGGAGAGCAGAGAGCTACCATTTACCGCAGTTCACCTCCACAGCGCAAGGAATAAATTTAGTACCACAGGGGAGCAGAATTCTTGAGAATTTTTTTTTTTTTTTACAATATTGTCCTTATGTCTTTGCCTTCCATTTTGCACTGACATGTGCTGCACATATGGTGATTATGCAGCATTACCAGGTGGGAATGGAAAGTTTTGCAATTGTTTTGCACAGCTACAAACACCCCCAACAGAGAAAACAGAGAATCAGATCCTCACAGTAACATGGTTTGTGGACAACAATAGGCTCCTGAATTTAATGTTTACCATTCTGGCATCATGGCAGGGTTCCTACGTACTGCCTTGACTGTGGCACAGTGGTGAGCAAGCTCGTGTTTACAGGTCAGTTATTGTTTAAAAAAATTCCCCTGAAAGGACACCAGTTTACATGCATCATTAAAGCTCCATCAGCACATTACACAGCTCCAGGTTGTAAACCAGGCCAGATCAGGACCTTTCATTCTTCAGATGGATGAAAGTAATGATGCCAGCAGTGACAGGGTATGTATCGTGATTAGGCATTATGACCAGGAGGCAAGAGTTTTGAAAAATGATCTTCCAAAGATGATTGCAGGAAACACAGCAGGTGCTGGAAACATTTCTGCATCATTGGATCTGTTTTATTGACTCCAACATTTCTCTGATAAATGTGATTGCACTTTCCCCTCACTCAACAAATATAGTGTCTGGTAGAGTAAAGCAAACTTTAGCATCTGTGTTTATATACATTGATCAGTGTCTTGTAACTGTTACGTCACTTGAGAATCTTTATGAAAACAGATAATTGATAATGATAGCTGATAAACTACTATCCATCTTACTGCAATGTTAATGTAAGTTGTTTTATGTCCTTCATTGCTGACCAGAGAACTCACGTTGATCCCAAATAGGGATGAAACTTTAATTTCTAAATAATTAATTTAAGGCTTGCCTGCATTTGAAATTTTTTAGTACACTTACGCTCTCCTCAGTATCTTGTTATGCATAAAGGAGTTTGGGGCTTTAGACCTTGGACCCATGTAAAAAGATGATAAGTTCTGTAATGAAATCCACAAATTTCACAGCAGTGGCAGGCATGCAGAAGGAGAGGTGGCAAAGGTCTGTAAGTGAAGGCCAAACAACTTCCCCACAGCTGGAGGAGGCAAGAGCATCAGTGGAAGGTCAACACTCAAATGAGTAGACAGTTAACCTTTTCAGAATCTCACTTTCAGAGAAGGTTCATGCAATGAACTTCCTGAAGAGAAACCCCTAGGAATTACTTGGAGTATCAGGTGTAATATAGAAATTGAAGAGGTTATATATTTATCAATAATCTGGATACAGTAGTTGAATGCACCATCAGCAACTTTGCTGATTAAACAAAACTGGGAGGTGCTGTTGACTATCTTGAGGGACAAGAGCCCTTGCAGAGGAATCTGAGAGAATGGATCATAAGACTTTGATTAATGGGATGAAATTTAATTAATCCAAATGCCTGATTCTGCCCCATGGAACAATGTCAGGCATAAACCCGAGGAGAATTGTCAGGAAAGCAGCCCTGCAGAGAGGGTTCTGGGAGTGCTGGTTCACAGGAGACTCAAAAGGAGTCAGCAGTGTGTGCCCTGGCAGCCAGGTGGGCAAACCTCACCCTGGAGTGCACCAAACACAGAAAGACTGATGGTCCAAAGAGGTGATTATCCAGCTGTATCCAGCATTGTTGGTCTCATCTTGAATGCTGTATGTAATTCTGGATCCTGCCATTGAAGGGGGATGTGGAGGTCCTTGAATGTGTTCTGCCAAGGGCACCAAAGCAGGGGAAGGGACTGGCAGGAATGTCCTCTGAGTAGCTGCTGAGGGCACTGGGTTTGTGAAGTTTGGAGTGAGGGAGGAAGAGGGGTGATCTCACTGTTCCCTACAGCTTCCAGAGGAGGGGAAGTGCAGAGGGAGGTGCTAAACTCTTCTCCCTGGTACGCAGTGTCAGGACACATGGGAATGGCTAAAATCTGCATCCGTCAAGGAAGGTTCATGCTTGACATGGGGACATTTTTTTTACTGGGAAGGTGGTGAAGCCCTGGAACTGGCTTTCTGGAGCTGTGGTTGATGCCCAGTGCCTGTCAGCATTCAAGTGAGTGTTTAAGGAGAAGATTCTTGAAGCCATGATTTAACTTTTGATCAGCTCTAAAGTGGTCAGGCATTTGGACTAGACGATCAATGCAAAAAAATGTCAAGGTATAAAAAGGTCAATGTAAAAAAGATTCTACAACCTAGATTTTATATTTTAAAATCTGAATTGTCTTTAACATGACAGTAACCACTGCAGAGCTAAGTTTTCTGTTTTGTTAACTCTGAACTCATCTCTATACGTATTGATATTCTCAGCAGGTTTTGTTCTGGACTTCCAGCCATTTGTTACTTTGTTGAAAGATACACAGCTAGTTTTTGCTTGGAAATTGAAATCTAACCTATATTTTTATTTAGCCTGAAAGGGGGTAAGTCAATTTGCTGTTATACAGTGCTAATACAGTCTCCATCTGTTTACTTGGGAATTATTTTTCCTGCGTGTTGTCAAAAGACTTTTCTGCTATTAAGGCAACATCATGTGTAGCAGCTCCTTCTGGTTTATTTTTCTTGGTTCAGGTTCAGATTGAGTAAATCAGGACACTACCATCTTAATTTTAAATTAAGTGGCAATTTGCATACTTCTTTTCAAGTGATATTCTGCTGTGATGTTGATAAATTGTTAACCCATAGCCCAAGAAACACATTATTGCTATCTCTAGTTAGTCTTTGGGTATGGTAGGGAGTATGCAAGGCCACAGACTTGCCAGGCATGGATTATTCTGAGCCCTGCCTCAAATTTTGTTTAGATGAAACACCTTTTATTTTTTTCTAATGGCAGGAGTACTATACCTAGTTTGTTTTATCTTGGGTTATCTTCTTATGGTCCAACTCCATTTTGTATAGGCAATAGTAAAAAGTAGTTACTTTGTGCAGAATGAGATATTGACCACTAACATAATCACAGAATCATCATGGTTGGAAGAGGCCTTCAAAGGCATCTAGTCCAACTGTAAACCCAGCACCAACATAATCACTTAAATCACCTAAATCGTGTCCCCAAGTGCCACATGCAGACACCTGGTGTAAGAGCCAATATTAATCTCCTCTGGCAAAACTTAATGACATTTCCTCTCACTCTTTTAAGATACGGCAGAAGAGACAGACCCTTACTCCCTTCAGGCAGTCTCTCCTGAGCCTGCTTTTCTCCAGGCTACACAACCCTACTTCCTGCAGCTGTTTTTCATAAGGCATGTTTTCTACACTCTTCCCCACCTTCATTGACCTCTTTGGATATGCTCTAGCACCTCAGTGTCCTTCTTGAAGTGAGTGACACAGAACTGTGCTTGAGGTGCAACCTCACTAGTGATGAGTAGAGCAAGACGATCTCCTTCCTACTCCTACTGGCCACACTATTCTTGATACAGGCCAAGATGCCCTTGGTCACCTGGGCACACTGATGGCTCATCTATCCATCTGTCTGTCAACCCCCAATCCCTTTCTCCTGAGCAGCTTTCTAGCTGCACTCCCCCAGCCTGCAGCGATGCATGGGGTTGCTGCAGCCCAGGTGCAGGACCAATAAGGACAATGGCAGTGGGTAGGGAATATATGCACCATTAGCATATATTCAGCAGTCCTGAAAACTGGGAACACGGGGTTCTGGGCAAAGGGGTACAGGCACGGGAGGATACAAGATGGGGTACTGACTGATACAGGGGACCCAAGGTTCTGAACACTTACCAACAAGAAAATAAATTCAGGACTGGGTCTGGCTGAAGCTGATTGTAGGGGTACCAAAGAAATCAAAGATCTGCAAAAATTACCATATATAGCAAATTATAATATTGCATGAAATATAATATATGTAGTGGATTAAAACATTGTAGATGTGGCATGGAGTTGCAGACTAGAGAAAAACAAAGGTTTAAAAGTATGTTAGCACAATGAAAAATGACACCAAGCAGATAATTCAGTCAGGGAGAAGCCACTGGCATTGTAGTCCTCCCAGCAAAGGAGAGAATGCTGATGAGTTGCCATCCTTGCTCTCCTCTCCCCTAGCACACCCCCCACTCCAGCTTGGACTGAAGCCGGGATCTCAGCTCCCCTAAGATTAGTGCTGATGGCAGAAAAGTGCCTGCCTTGCTTTGAGCTCATGGTTACATCTTTCACGATAAAGTGCAACTCAGTGCAAGAAATGCTGCCAATTTTCCTTGACTTTTCAAATAGAAAGTCCAACAGAAAATTTGGTTTTCATTACAGCCAGTTCCACTCTGAAATGGATCTGAAGACTTGAGTCTAAGGTGTGATTGTTGCCGTACTGATACCCAAACTTCTCTGTGTGCATGCATAGGTTCCTCTCTCAGAATGGAAAAAGAAGAAAGGAAAAAAAACCCCACCAACTTGATATGTTGAGCATAATTGTATGGATAATCTCAATCCATTACTTTGTGCCACAGAACAGTTTTCCATTCACACATCCATCTCCTCTGAAATAGAAGACTATTCTTACATTTTATTCACATAATGGTTTTGATAGAAAATCTGTTTTGCTGCAGATGAGGGCCCTGGAGGTTTTTGGTCTATTGTAATACATAAGAGCTGCCTGACACTGCAGCATTCGTTCTCTAGTGCGATTGCCTAGCAGGGCTAAAAGCACTGATGTCTTTTACAGTTCTGGTATTGCCATTATCCATTTCAATGGGGTTTAAATGTAAAAGTGAAATTGATGGTGTTAAAGCATGAATTTCAATCATGCTAAGAAAGAAGATATTGATGGGAGTCAGCGAGGGAGCTCTGAACAAAAATATTGCAAGGAAGAAGCTGAAAGGCTGATTACTATAAGGCCAGTGACTTTATGTTTTCAAGTTACAGAGCTGCCACACATTAAAAGATGCCTGTTCATGTTGCATAACTCAGGACAATGTGTGTTTGTCCCTGTCGGTATTATGGGTCTCCTTCCTTCTTGCTGAGGTGGGACTTCATGGGAAAAATATCAAGTCTTAGTTCAGGTTTTTATCTGAGATTTAAGATGTCCCTTCTCATTAATTTTTGTAGTAGGGGTGGTTTCTTGCAGCTACAGACTATTGCTGTTCTTGTAAAAATTATACCTTTGCAATTATAGTGCAGCCTTCTGTCTGAGCCTGAGTCTTTATGGAGCAGTAGAAGAGATACTTTTGTACCATACAAATTACAAAGAACACTGTGACTCATGGTTAGGAAAACTAATGAGAAAGCAGTAAGAGTGTTTTGCAGGAGCTTAACGAGTTGGATTTTAATTTTCACAGCAGAGAAGCAGAGCTGTGAGCAACCTTGACACAAATTGAAAACAGAATCACAAAGTGTTACTTGGTGCATTGAAGCACCTCTGTCTCAACCACGGCTCTGATTCCTGCTTGGATCCAGGCAAACAGCCATGGCAGTTTCCTCTGCTGCTGTGGTCAGCAATTCCCTTGCCTGCCTCTGCCTCTGCGTGCCCTGTGTCCTAAGGCTTACTGCCATCACCAAGAAACATGCAATTCTATGAGAAACACAGCCATGTCTTGGGGATCTCCACATTTATCTCGAGTTGCAAACAACTGAAAAGGCTTGTCTGGTGTCTTGATTGATTTTCATTTGTGCTTCCATGACAGCAGCATGCTCTGTACCTGTTTAATTGGTGTAAATCAAATTAAAACATTAAGCAAGTTTAAAACAGCAGAACTGCACAACAGAGCTGTGGTCTTCATTACAGAATTATAGTTGAGGTTACAAAGAGAGTAAAATTATAATCTTGTATTTCAGATAATACAATAAAAATCATCCTTAGACTCTGACATTTTTATAAATTAAAAAAGTATCATTTTTAGTGTTCTTTCTAAATAAATTCCCTTTCCCACCTTCTGTCTGATATTCCTGCTGCCATAACCCTACTCTGTGATTAAAGTTCCAGTCCCAGTTTTCCCCATCTACAGCTTGTCAGCCTAAAGTGGGAGAGAAATGTATGTAGGATCAATACATTCAAACCACTTGAGGAAAGAATTGTGACAATGTACCAAAGAAATTTTGAAGCATAGTGACTGATAAAAGTTCCTAGCAAGAAACTTTAATAATGTCTATAAAGTGGATTTTTATACAGTATTTCCTTAGGGAGCCCATGTCTTATCAAAAGATATCATTTTATGATAAAAATCATTATTTATGTTTAGCAAAACATTTCTATTGTACTCTTAATAAAAAGTCTTTTTCCCCTGAAAGTGCTTCGAGATGAATGTATACTAGAATGCAAAAACATGATTTTATCTTTATAGGAATTTCTCATGAATAGTCTTTGAAAATGTCTCTCTCAAGGTGCAGATTCTCCCATTCTGTCTGCATTGTTCATATTTATCCTCTCACCAATAACATCCACAGCCAAGGCTTTCTGCAAAGTCAAATCACAGCATTCTGAATTAAATGTAAAATCCTTAGTGATGGACCTCTTCAGCAGTCTGTACGTAGCTCTAAATAAAAATTGATTGATTTTGTTTCAGTAAGAAGGTGATGAAGGTTCCATCTGAACCCACCCTGGTGTCTCACTCAGAAGCAACAGTCCTTCTTGCAAGTGTGCTGTGGTAAAGGTGTGAAATCTCTGCCATAGGGCTGGACCCTGCTGGATAAACCCACAAACAACACCAATCCTAAAATCTCTGAAATGTCCAACTGGTCACATACAACAGAAAACTACTGCCCTGTAAGGGCAAACCAGCACTTTGCTTATGTGCTCTCATAGTTAAGGATTTAACTCACAGTGTCCCAGCATTGTATAGACTGTCTATGTCAAATTGCATTTAATGATTTCAAGTTTGCAAGATAATTAAAAATATGTAAATACAATAATTCAGAAAATATACTGTTTCGTATAGCAGCTCCTAGTCTTATTTCCTTTATTGTAATATTAATTATAATAATATACATGCTGTATTGATCTCATTATTGAAGTGAGGAAGCTTTCTCACTGAAGAGAGATCTGTCTCCAGTAGTACTTGAATTTTATGGCTCTCATGCTCACAGCGATTTTACTTGTCATGAGTTCTTCATGTTTTAGGCTAACATGTTTGGTAATATTCAAGGAATGTAAAGCTAGGGATCTAAATACTTATTTAAGTTACAAAGACATTGCAAGTGTTTCTACAAGGTTGTTCAGGGCAGCTAAATTAGCTCCTGAACAGAGATTGTGTTAATATATTCCTGGCTTTTTGTCTGAGTCTCATTTATTTCATGTGAGTTTATTCAGCAAGTGAAGTAAAATCTTTTTTGAGGGTCTGCCAGCAGCTAGCATATCTGTAGGCCCCAGGAAAAGAAAATAGAGATGTCCAGGTACATCTGCAAGTGGAAAAGCATATACAAAGTCCATCTGGACCCTGTATTAACAGATTATTGACAAAGCACTCATGCATCTAGACTGTAAGCAACCCTAATATTGAGAGAGCACTTTGAAAAGTGAGAGAGAAAGAGACCTGAGACCACAAATGAGATAAAAAATTCAAGACCTTTTTAATCTGTGCTGCTTTAGCACTAGGTATGTTTTCAGGGAACAAGCTTGCAAATAACGAGCAGATATTACTTGCCCAAGCAGGTTTATGATATGAAGATTATTGACATTTCTGTAGAAATCATCAGTAACGTTCAATCTGAAAATTACTGGTTTGTATAAGTAGGGTAAATACATGTTGAAAACTAGCTGATCTAGCCTAACTGGTTAATTCACAAACCCATACCTGTTTCATGAATGCCTATTTCTTCTCATTTTCACTGCCCAAATGTGCATTTACACATAAACACACACAAAATCTCAATCACAATTTTCCTCCTGGGATACATTGAAGTAAATGGAAAGTGGCTCCTTTTTCCAAATACCCTGCATCCTTGAGAGAGGCAGAATTAAACAGAGGGCATGGAACAACACTATGGAAAGCAATAGTATGCATGTATTTATACATAAAAACATCTGTTAATCCAGATGTTCAATTTAAATTTGAATAGAGATTAATAATTACTCAAATAATAAAACTTTTGACATGGGTGTGGGCCATGGTGTAATATATCATCACAGCTGATCTTCTGAAGCTTCAGTCATCCTCATGCATATTCATCCAATCCTAGCCAGACAAATAATAGCATTATCACCTTCTTCAGTAATCAAACAATGGAAAACAAATATCTGGGACTTTTGACTGGAATGGAAAGCAGCTTATTGCTGTGATTATTAGCTGGAATACTAAGGACTCAGCTGTGATGACATCATGAGTGATATTCTAATAGATTTCTGAAACTGGATACATAAGCATTCTGATGAAACTAAAATGAGCTATTACAGTCTCTTATTGGCTTACTCTATCACTTATATCATCATCATCATAGAATCATTATAGCATGGCCTGGGTTGGAAGAGACCTTAAAGATTGTCTAGTTCCAACATCCCTGCTGTGGACAGGGACACCTTACACTAGGCCAGGTTGCTCAGAGCCCCATCCAGGCTGGTCTTGAATGCTTCCAGGGATGTGACATCCACAGCTTCTCTGGGCAACCTGTTCCAGTGTCTCACCACCCTCACAGTAAAGAATTTCTTTTTAATATCTAATCTAAACCTACTGCCTATCAGTTTGAAGCCATTCCCCCTTGCCCTGTTTCTGCATACCCTTGTAATAAGTCCTTCTCCATCTTTCTTGTACCTCCCTTCAGGTACTAGAAGGCAGCAATTAGGTCACCCCAAAGCTTTCTCTTATGAATCTTATGATCTTCTTATTAAGAGGATCTTACCTGCTTCTATATCTTATGACTTTTTTTTGCCTTGTAACACTACCTTCCACTGGATTTGACTGTCATTCCAGCTAAAGTACAGTAATAGTTCTTGGATGTCATTAATTATATTTCTCCAGTGGGAATGCAATAGGGGACTATTAGGTGCATATGTTAATTTTGTCTGTATTGATTAGCTTCATTTACTGGATTTTTCCTGTGATTTAAATTAATTGACTTCTAATAGACATGGCTACATTTGGTGTAGCTGTGTAGAATAATTTTGAAGACAGGTAAGTCATACATGAAGCAATATATGAAAGCAAAAAACATGTGCCTGAGGTGAGGCAGACACCAAATTAGTGTTTTGCTCCTCTGTCTGATCTCCTATGAGTTCAGTGTTAGTATAATAAGCATATAGTAACAACATTTGAGTATGACTGGATATGATAAATTAAGAGCTTGAAAATAAATTTACCATTAATGTGCTCTGTCTTCTGAAACCTGACACATCATGCCCAGAAAAACAAAATGGAGGTAGCAAGAATCAAGGTACTTGGAGTTCTTTCTTCAGCACAGACAGCACTGTAGCATAGATGGACCTTAAAATCTTCAATTTTTCCAACAGCTTCAAGAGAGCACTGGAACATGTCTTTCCTGTCTCCCCTCTGCAGGGAATTACTGGAATGCGGCTTCTTTCGTCACTTCATCATCTTACCTCCACTTCTCCACTTTCCAAGGGGAAACCAGTGCAGACATCTCTTTCTACTTCAAAACATCAGCCTCAGATGGGGTATTTCTTGAGAATCTGGGGAACACTGACTTCATCAAACTGGAGCTGAAATGTAAGTATAGGCTTCCTATTACTATTCTCAGCAGTTGAAGTATTATGGTGAATAGTAGGTTTCAAAAAAAGTGTACCATTTAGTAAAATATGTGTACCATTTAGTGTAAGCTCTCTAAATCCTGGAAAAACTCACAAATCAGGCTGCTTGACATGTTTTCAAGTTGGCTTTTGTGAAAGGAGTGCTTGAAGTATATTTGAATTGTTTATTGAGGGGAAAAATACAAAGAGGAATAAAACTGGTAACATCAATTACAAAAATGACACTGACCTGAAAAGGGTTTTCAAAATTGCATGTCAGAATTATTTCTTAAAAATTTATGTCTTCAGCTCTGTGTGCTTTTCTATTTTATTTCATGGTTGCTTTGGAAACAGAGGAAAGAAAGAAAAAAGAGACACCACCCTAATCAGCACTGCAAGGAGCCGAAGAGCTGAAAACTTGCATATGATATTTAAAAGCCATAAAAAATCTCATAAAAATAAATCTTTATCAGCATTATCTGTTAATAAAATCACTGATCTGAAAAAGAGGGTATAATGACACCAAGAGGCAAGTCAATTTTATTATTCAAACCATTTTTAATGGCCCAGGGGCAAACTTTCAAGGAAGGTGCTGAAATCCTCAGCCGCGCCTGAATTCTGCTTAGTGGAGTTGAAGCAGTTGAATTCGGGGGAAAGATGTTTTATGTCTCCTTTGTTCTCCCCTGACCCTGCCATAAATGAGAGCAGGGAGAGGTCCTCTGTGCTATGTGTGGTTATTATTACAGCCTCTAGCAGCACGTTACAGCCTCCCTGTACTCCAGCACTGGGGCACTGGGAAAAGAGTGTGTGCTTCCTTTTGCTGCAGGAGCTACTCATGGGTGCCATGGACCCAGATCTAAATGTTGATGCACAAAAGTCAGTGAGTCATTAATGTTGAAAGAGAAACAGTTGTCTTGTGGACCCTAAATAATCTATATTTATATTCAGATTCAATGTGATTTACATACACACATCTAATTTGAAACCAAAGAGCCATTTTCAACACTTCCCAAAGTTTAAACACACAAATCAGAATTCACCTCTTGGTGAAATTTAGATACCACCAAGAGGCTCCTTTAAAATGCATCTAAATTTTTCCCTCCAGGTAAGAATAAAATGCCAAATTCCATTTGGGTGACATTTTTTTCTTTCTTTCTACAACAAATTTAGTTCACATTGCTTAATCCAATTTCTCTAATCTGCAACTTGTGTGAATCAAAATAGCTCCTATGGAGTCACAGGGAATAGTTTTATTTGCTTTACCAAGGGACAAAACCTTTTAATATTAAAGTGACAGCTATTTCTAGTTTCCCTTCGAATTTAAGTAGTACTTAGAGTCAGCTGAGGTGGGCTGACTTCAGATCTTCTTCGCTCTTCTACTTTATGGAAGGTGTTCCCAGCCACACCAATCAGTCCAACCATGTTGTTGTTCACTTAGCTAAAAAGTGACACTGTCAGTGTATAAAGGTGACTTGACAGCAACTAAAATTCTTTTGAGCTCAGCTCAAGGTAAATAATAATCATGCTGCAGTAGCTTGCTGAATAGATGTACCAGTTCAAGAAAGTGGCAGTGTGCTCAGAGTATCATTAAATAGGACTTTAATTTTAAACCTATGCTTGAGATCCACTGACTTTGCTGAGACTTGGACTATACATAAATTCATGTCTCTCAGTCTAAACTTAGATTATAGATTCCTGATGGAAGAAGTTGAAATATCATCTTTAAGAAAAGATATAAGACAAATGTAAGAACCATGCAGACTGTATTTGCTAAAAAGTACGAAGCAATTCATTCAATGTAATTGCATTCACTCTACCCTTTTTCTCTGGAAAAAATTGTTTGAAATTTTCAGAGCCCCAGGAGAAGGCCTTTCTGTGACTTAAGTGTTCTACAGGTCACAAATTAAAAAGTAATAAATACTGTGGGTTCAGTAATAAAGAGAAAATCACCTTCTCTTCTAAATTACACATTTATTAATGAATGTTTGTTTTACGTATTTTTTTAGGTTTGTTTCATTCTAGTCTGCACTTATGGTTATCTGGAATTCATATAAATGAAGACTAAAGTTGCAGAATTCCAGAAGTACCTTTCACAGCTCTACAGTAAACTCTGCTGCTTTTTAAGCCTATTTCCTTTTTTGTAGAAGTCCCGTAAAATTAATATGTGAATTTGTTCCTTTATAGGAACACAAATTTAGGTTGGTAAGGTAATTACATAATTATCCCTGAACTCTGAAGAAGCTTTCCTTTGACAAGCTGCTTTTTAGCTACACATCACATTCTCTAATAGAACAGCTATTTTGTATTAAAGGTTTTTTGAATAATGACCATCACCACATATTTACTAGTAGATGGCTTTTGTCTGTTCATTGCCTTCTCATACTGATACAGTTCTCACTGGAGAAGGATGACTTCTTACAAAGCCTGTTCTCAATTTCTTTAGTTTCTACCATTCCAAAAGGAAAATGTTAAAATCAGCATTCTGCATGTACAATTTCTATTTTTCCCCCTTATGTGTAAAATGCCTGTGCGTACCTGTAATACATGGTTAATGATGTATAAGCTTAGCTCTATAGACCAGAAACCTAAAGGTCCTACAGTATCCAGTACTTTAATCAGCTTGCTGCACTCGGTGAATGCATTAGGGAAACAAGTCATTCAGTCTATTAAAATTCTTAGCTTCAAGTCTTTGGAAAGGAGTTTGCATGTTTTATTCTGAGCACAAAAGTTGTTACTAGGAGCACTCATTAAATTATTTTACTGCATGCTGTCTTTGAGTCTAATAATTCTTAAGTCTTATATTGTCTTAGGGTATAATAATTGTGCAGATTTTCTAACTCTCCAGGTTCATATGAAAAAGAGGTGACATTTGCAGTATCTTAAAGAGTAACTCCATGTGCCTTCCACAAAACCTCAGATTGCCATCTCTGAGGAGGGGAGAACAGAGGAAGGAAGGGAAGACCATATTTCTTTGATTTCAGAAATAGCTTTTCCAAACAGCTGATAAGGGAGGCTGCCAAGAAAAAAACAGGGATAAAATGGTACTAGGAATGTGGCTGAAGACTTTGGCTATTCCATTTATCAAGCAAGTCCTCTGGCAGTCTTGTAGTTGTCACCATGCATGGAACAGTTGACAGAGATGTAGAATTACCTGAAGCCTCAATTTTTACATACGCCAGTAAATCTACAGAACCCGATTATTTTCATAGCTGGCTGGTCAGCTGACAATGGCTAGGATTGCTTAGAAAGGTGGAGTTGAATAAGGTATTAATTTTTCTGTACAGCAGGGCTTTCATCTCTGGTCAAAATTTCCTGATGATTTTAAAATTAAAACTGGTTTTTAGAGTGAGAAAGAGAGGATGCATTCTCTCTTAGAGCTTTCCTATAAAATTTTGTACATTTATGAAATACAGACTGTAGATTTTAGAGTTATGACTATGAAAATGTAGCTACTTCATACCTGAGATGCTTGTCAAACAGATCACATTTGAATTTTTCCATTCAAGAGATATCCCAAGTTTTGGAAAAGATGTAATCCTGACAGCAAATTTTGAAGGCGGTGTACTTGTGTTAATTTGGGAAGAAGCCTTTACCACCACTGTTTCCAAAAACCCTCTCAATGACACTGTCATGTAATTCTAATGAAAAAGACAGCTACTTCTGTAGCTTCTCTCATCCCAGCACCTCCAAGCAATCCACAGACACTAATGAATTGTGTCTCAGTGTTACTATTCTGAAGTAAGTAAACAGCAAGTCACTTTTGCAACAGGGAAAAAAAAAAATGAGGCTTAGAGATAAAGGTCAGCTTGTGTTGGTCCTGGCATTAACATGTAAGAGATGAAAGATCTTTCTTATTATTTTTAGTAAAAAGCTAGAAACATTTATAACCACTACTCTCAGGGATGGCACTTGGCTGCTAACCCCTGAAGGTGCCCTAAAAGTCTCCCCAAAGAGTGACCACTGAACTTGGCAGCTGTGATAAGGATCATATGAAGCAGCTTGCTAATGAGAGCAGTGGCATGGCTTCAGGATGGGTGTGTTTGCTGTGTAGGCAGGGGATGCACACAGCACTCTAACACCTGACATTTGCACATGGAAAGTCCTGTGCTGCTTCTGGTGCTCAGCTGTTTCTACGCTACTTAGTTGAGACATAAGTAACTCCTCTAAAATCAGACAAGAAGCAGTGGCAGACTAGGGACTATGATTCTCATGGCTGTTTGGTTCTGCCCAGACAGCTTTCAGTCCTCCTGAATGCTCTAACACATGACTGATTAATATATTTTCTTGCAGATTGTAATAACTCCATTGCATCTTTCTCCAGAGGCATCCTAAAAAGCAATTCTACCATATCAATGAGTTTTCCACATGATGCTCAAAGTCCCATATATTAAAGTAAATATAGCTTATGTTTTCTACCACTTGGTTTTTCACCTCAGTAGGGAAACTGGTGTGACCTTTATTGTTTGTTTTAATTGAGTTGTTATTTTGTTTCCCTAGCAGAAGGTCACTTTTCCACAAAGCACACCCCTAGGAGAGCATGTTACATTAGCCACATGTCAAAGAATGCATAGGACACTGAGGAATCTCTTCATCCCAGAGGCCCACAAGAAGTTATTAAATTAAATGGAAATACATTACATTTCTTCAGGGAAATTTATGACCCAAATGTTTTTACAACAGTACTTGCAAACTCTCATCCTATTCCAGGACAATATGAAATTTTCACACAAACAAAAAGAAAACCTGGTCTGAAGAACTGCAAGCAGCATTCTTTGAAAGATGAGATTCTGTTTCAGATGAGGCAGGTGATGCAGGAATGCCTGATATTCAAACAAACCAATTTATGGCTCATCTGAGAAGGCCAGTTCCACCTCTACCTTGTTACAAATAGGCAGATGGGGATAGGTGCCCAATCTGGCATGTGGGAGCCAGCCAAAAGCAGCAAATAAACAATCCAGCTGGGGAACAGGCTAAAACTGACTAGTGGAAAATCTTAGTCACAGAGCAGTGGGGAAATTAGGGCCATCAGTAACTCTTCTGTAACTGGTTTGGACTTTGACAGACTAAATTTACAAGTTGCTTTGCTTTGGTGTCCCTCAATGCCAGTATGGCATTCATGACCCTTCATTACACAGTGCTCCCCCTCAGCACCACCCCTCTCCTTTCAAGGGTGATTGGAGCCTTTATCTTGCCATAAATGCCACTTCTAAGTCATTTTATGTGCAGTGCCTTACAAATCAGTTACAGCTCACACAAAGGTCAAGGTGGGAGCTGGTTGTCATTCAAAGAGCATAGTTGTCCCTAACTTTGCACTAAAAACATGCCACACATGGCAAACCATTGCTAACACTACCACCCAGTAGTTCATCTCACGTCTTTGTCCTTATTTCCAGTCTACTTCCTGTTACATGCTGACACTGCAGAGGCTTTGTTACCTTCTTCATGTAGGCTAATCATTTTTATGTAGAAAGTAAATATTTACTATGCTGCACAAAATTGCCAGATGCTATAGGCATATGACAGAAAGAAACCTTCTGGGTCCTTGAGTTTAGATCCTCACAGTCACAGGCAGCCAAAATGTATAACCTGTGTCTAGCTCCCTAAATTTATGCAACTCTCTATTGAAAATAATTTGAATCTTTGCCATCTGGACGACTGTTTCAGATTCACATCTTTGTTTTTTTTTAGAAATCTTCTAATTCCTAACAGTTTGATTTGCATCTTTTCTTTGCAGCCATGCATTCTTGTTTCAGTATTGTTCTTTGGCTGAACTTGTTTTCACTTCCTAACATTTACTCTCCCCTTGTATGTTTATGGTGCAATCATATCTTCTCTCAGCTTTTAATTGCTTTGTTAAGCAAGATGAACTCACATAATCTCTTCTCGTAAGATATTTTGTCCTGTTCCATTCTCTGGTTATGCTAATAAGGTTGCCTCTACTCATTGCACCTTGAATTCCTTCTTAAACACAGATAATCCAAACTATCCACATTAATTCTGATAATGGTTCACCAGTGCCCTCTACAATGACATTAATTCTTGTGCTGCCCATTTGTCCTAGGAATTTTTGGCTGATTACACTGGGATATTGTTTGTTATGTATTATTTCCTGACCTCTGCAACCTTACGTTACTGGCAAAAAAAAAAAATAGACATATGCTAATTCTTGTGCAAATATATTTATTATAATACCAAATATGACTTGACCCAAACCAAATTAGAGGTCCTCTAATTTCCTGATGACCTATACTTCACCCATCTCATCAACAATCTCTACAATTCTCTTTTCCATCTCTGTTCTTTTTTGGGAAAAAATCAAATATGCTAAATCTATACCAATTCACTTCTTCCAAGGATCAGAGGGGTTTTTAAATCAAAGAAGGATATCCATTGTGTTGACTTTGGTAAACCCATTATATGCTTTCATATTGTTTGTGTCTTCCTCACATTAGGTAATGATGTCTATTTCAGTTGCTGATTTGACATGCACTCTCACCTTGATCAACTACAGGGTAAAATCTGATCCGTAAGTCACTGAAGATATGGTAATTCCATTAGTTTACATATTCTTTGTAACTACCTGCAATTTGAAGTAAAAAGTCACCAGAAAACTCTCATCATTTTATACCCTTATGCCAGCTGATGTGAACCAAAGCCAATCACAAACATCTCAGCCCCCCCATTTCCAGAACACCTCAGTGATGAGAGCATCCAGACTGCTCCTCCTGCAATTCCCACCTCTTGGGACAAACCTCTTGGCCCATCAGAGAGAGCAGACAGGAGGAGTGTGGGAGGATGCACATGAAGACTTGACTGTCTTTTGTCACTGTCACTCTTCCCTTCAGTCCCAATCACCAACATCATGCCATGACTTGAAATGCTGTGAGTGAGGAAATCTGAAAGGGTCCAACCAAGATTCATTGTTTCCTGAGGCTATGTGGCCTGAATTCAGTGGATCTTCTGGGCCTAAATTGTTTAGATATCTTCGAGAATCATTCTTCTAAGTGGACAAACAAAATCTTGGTACTCTGAAAACTACTTTTTTTCTGTACGTTGAACTTTTTAGATAAAGTGTTAGGAATTGTTCTGTTAGCTTATTGGAAGTCTAAATAAATCTATTGGTTTTACCAAGGCTATTCAGTTTTAAAGTAAAAAACTATTTGCTGTGACTAGAAGATTGGATATAATGAAAGTGGAGGTGTTTGTAATAAAAAATACAGTTGTATCCATGGTGCTTAAAATATTTATGCAGATGATAATTCAAATTATGTCAACAGACTGATTCAAGTAAATATAATTATTTTGTCCCTAGGTGTTTGTATGTAGATGCTAAATGTTCATACAGAGTTTTGGCCACAGATTTTCCTAGCACTTTCCAGCATTTCATTACAGTTTAAATGGCAATTTAAAAAAAAATCAGTTTAAATCATGACGGAAATTAATTAATTTTTAAATCATGTTCAGTTAGGGCTCTGCCTTTCTATCTTGTTTTGCTACAGTTGTTCTAAGGAAAATGAATATTTCTGCTCACAACTTTTCGTTTAGAAACTTTGTACACATATAATTTCTTACATTTTAAAAGGAAAGAAAAACTTCTTGTAAAATTTTGTTTAAAAGTTAATAAAATGGTAATCTATTTTTTAAAAGCATGAAGGCAGTTACTATCAGAAGGCTGCCATAACACTATCTTGCATAATTTAGACTTTTTATACCCTCTTGATCTAAATGTCTTGACTTTGTTTTTAAAATAGAGCTTTTCGTCTCAAATCATGCACTGCAGACAGCTCTCTGCTAGTATGAAATTATAGAAACAAATGGTTTATAAATACATAAATCTTCTCATTCACCCTTTTATGTTTTGCACTGCTACAGCAGGAAACAGGAACAAGTCTCCTGTTGGCTTTACATTTCCCAAGACTCATGCATACTCAAGAAAGATAGTTCACAAAAGGAGGCTAAACCAGGCAGCTCCCTCACTCCTGTACTGCATCAAGTTTTCTACCTCTAATTACCATGAAGTCTCAGAACTTATTTTTACCTCCAACAGTTCAGTTCTGTTTCTCACTTCTGTAGCACTCTATGATACTTCTGGTTTGGATTTTTAGTATGTACTTCTTCCTGCTGCAGGATAAAAAGCAAAAAATACCAAAGACATCTTCTTCCATCTTGGGAAATCGACACTGGGTTTTGGCAACTATAAATTATTAAAAGTATATTTTCCAGAGCAGAAAAATTTTGACTCAAACATTTGATAAAATTTGGATTAGCTGGGACACAGTTAGCTGGGTCCATCTACCCCACCCCCTCACGAACACCCTTTTCATATACAGAGTTACTATACTAAAAACAAAATTGAGTCATATTTTTGGATGGCCTTTTTTTATTGTGGTAGTAAAGTGCATAGTGCAACAGAGTCCTTAGCCTGATGGTGACCCTGGACAGCCACAGAGAAATAAATAGCCATGACAAATTGCTTATAAAAGAGGCACTACAAATGACAAAACCTTACACAGCCAGGCAGAAAAAATCAATAAATTCATATCATCATGAGACCCTGCTCTGATGCAAAAGTTTTTCAGTAGCTGCCATCCAGGCACCCAAACGCTCTTTCAAGTCTTAGCCACAGTCCACAGTAGAACCTACAGCTAATAAACAAATTACAGAATAAGGAAAGCACCACGGAAGAGAAAGAAAAGGGCACAGGGAATGTGCTTTCATAAAAGCAGAAGAGTGACAATCTGGATGTCTAGTTTTCTAACCTGTGCCAGGCTCTTACCACTTTCAGTATGATGCACAATTTACAGTTTTGACTGATTTTTATTACAGTCAAATGTGACATAGTCAAGAGGGGTGTTGATATCCTTGTGTCTGTAAGCACTTAAACACATTGCTCAGCAGCTTCAGAACTGTGCCAAATTCATAACAATTCTTCATAGTAAAATAAGCCACTCTCTCCTCTCCAAAAGCCTCTCTAATGCTTTACCATGCTCAGACACAATCTGATTTCATGAACATTACCACCTGCTTTTATTTTGCCTTTCATCCAAAAAAAAAAAAAAAAATAGCTATCAGTTACACAAAACCCCTTATATGCTGCATGGGAGAGCTCTGTTCTGATGTCTCTGCTTCCCCCTTGTTGTGCTGCCTTCTGTTGTATGGGAGCAATTCAGTTTCATGGTAAAGTGCTGCAGTTAAAAGGATATAATGAAGTATATTATAAGCCACTACAGACAGGAGAACACACATCTCCTCCCCTTTTCCACTCAGTGCACTGACTACAGTTCCCTTTGTGTGAATCATCTGTCACAAAAGAGACCAGGAGATATTGCTGCTGTATTTTTTTTAAGCATTAGTAACTCTCATAAGATGAATCAACAGACCTTCAATGAGTCACCGTTCCTGTTCCTTCCTTCTTTCCAGGCAGCTAAGTAGTTATTGGAAGAGAGTTGGCTGGATGGGAGGTAACATCTATCTGAAACTCTATTGCCTTAGAATTAAAGCAAGTGGGTTTTTTTTCAAGTCCTGCTCTAACTGTCTAATATTTGACTTTAAACAAGTCCTTTCACATCTCTTTTCTTTGGTTCCTTGTTTATGCAGGACTGATAATACTATATTTTTTTTCTTACTGCCCGTGGTTGAAAACTGCTGTTTTCAACTAAAAATACAACCATAAAAGTGTGGAAGTTGTTTCCAAGTGCTTATCTACAAGACAGCTGCAGTGCATTTAGCATAACTTATTGAAGTAATTAATAAATAATGATAATAAATAATTATCTTCTTCAGGCATATTTGGCCTTTGCATGATCTTCTATGAGAAAACTTGGTGTTTCAATTAATTCAATTTTTTTGTCCCCCAAAGTAATCTAATGTACTGAGTAGGAAGACGGGTATTTACGTTTGAGTGGTTCATTGGCAGTCAAGATTATTTTAAAGTGAGATAAAATAACTTAGTTATTATCAAAATCAAATCCCTCCTTATCTTTGTCCCTACACGGATGTTTATTCATGATGAAAAAGGTGTTGTACTGACTTCTGATTTCCCTTGATTTTGAGCTCCATTATAGCTATGCCTTTCCAAAATACTGCAAGTTGTGTGTGTAAGTGCTTCTCTACCAGTAGAAAGGGGACTGCTGTCTGCAAGGTGAGAGAAGCCAGGATTTTTCTTTTTTTTTATTTTACTACTTTGCACCTGGAGAGCTTTTTGCCAGTTTCAGGTAGCCTGTGTGCAGTGTAGTCCAGCATTTCTGAGCCAACTGGTAGATATTATATATTTAAGATTAAAACCACAGGTGAGGATAATAAGGCTCAGCATGGATACAATAGCAAAGGTTATTACAGTAGAGAGAATCTATTCCAACATAGGCAATGAAAGGAAAAAAAAAAAAAAAAGCTAGTTATTCAGTCAGACAAATATATGAAAATATGTTTGAACAATCATAAAATGAAATTATTTAAAAAATATTTGATTCCCATTATTCCAAAGATACCTTGTTCCTGTAAACTGAAATTAGAATTTAGACTTATTACCTGTCCAGTTGTTGAACTTACTGTAAATCTTAGTAGAAAGAAGATATTAAAGTATTGTGAAAGAAGAAGAACAATAATGCATTAAAGTTCACTCCTTTTAAATATAGAGCAAAACAATTTATTTGTGTGCAGTCCAACATAGTCATACACATAAGAAATCAGCAGCTCTTGCTGAATCAGGTCAACATCTCCCAGTAGATCTGATTCCTTGTCCATTCTCAAAGAAATGTCACTGCAAGTTTACAGCTGCCAGATGTCAATACTTGCACACAGCAGAGGCTGAATCAAGTGCCTTCAGACCAAACAGTGGATAAAATGAGGATCAAAAATATGAGGATAAACACTTTAGAGGGTACTCTTTCCTGGATTCCACAAAGCCTTTTTCCTTTATTTGTCATTCTGATATGAGTTGGGGTTTTGGGGGGTTTTATTGTTTTTTGGGGTTTGTTTGTTTGTTTGTTTGTTTGGGTTGCTTTTTTGTGTGTGTGTGTGAAGGATATTTTGAAAATTTCACAACAAAAACAAACTGAAAAGGTCATAAGAAGCTTCAGACATTCTGAAGAGTTACATATTTCTAATGAAATTGGACAGGAATTGAATACATTCTGTTCAAATTAGTTTATTCTTTGGGGGAAAAAAACCCACCCTTGGATTACTATTTGTATCTTCTCTAAATATTGTGCTATCATTTCTTCCAAAATTTTAATGGTTAAAATCATTCAGCTATACATATATTTATTCCTTTAGCTTTCATTTATAAGTTAATTTCCATTCTCCTTTCTATATGTGTTTCTAGACTTCCTATGACTGATGATAAAATATGTTTAAAAGCATTTGCTCCAGGCAGCAAGAATTTCACTGAGAGAAATCAGTAACTCTGTTACAGAATGTCTGAAATCACTAATATTTAAAATTAACTTTACAGTTATATCATCAAAATGTTAATGCCAATAGCAGCCACTCCTTTTTCACAGGGAAGTAATATTTTACCAATACATATGGTGATGTCTCTCCCCACACATCTCAAGTCCCTGAACATCAGGGCAGGGGCTGGGAGGAAAAGGTTTCTCTCATTGCAACTCGGCTTCAAGATCACCCGCGGTACATGAACAAACATAGAGCTGTGGGACTGACAAGGTGCATCCCATGGCCCTGAGAGAATTTGCTGCTGTAGTTGCCAAGCTATGCTCTGTGATATTTTAAATATCATGATACTCAGGCAAAGTCTCCAGTGACTGGAAAAAGGTAAAGAGAACCCTGGCAACTACTGGTCAGCCTTAACTTTCTGCCTGGTAAGATCACAGAACAGATCTCCTGGAAGTTATGTCAAGGCATGTGCATGACAGGAAGGTGATTAGACACAGCCAACACGGCCTCACCAAGAGAAAATTGTACCTGACTAACCATCAGCCAATCCTCTAAGGACTCTGGGAGAACATTTCTTTGGATCCCGTAGACTTATGTACATTCAGGTTCCTCAGATGGTCATGAACCTGATCTCTACTTACAGCAAGAAGTGTTTTGCTCCCCCAGTTCCCATCCTGCTGTCCATCCACTCAGGAAGTGTGGGTAGAGAGGCTGACACATTGAGATGAAAGAGGTGTTGAGTACCTCAGTCTTCATTGTTACCAGTGTTCCACCACTGTTTATCGAGGGTAGGTGCACCTTCTTTGGCCTTCCTTTTCTGGTTAACATACCTGTGGAAGCCCTTCCTGTTAATCCTTGCATGCCTTGCCAGGTTCAGGTTCAGTTTCACCTTGGTCTTCCTCACCCCTCCCTACACAGCTGTATTTCATCTCTGTACTCTTCCCAGGTTTCCTGTCCTTGTTTCCACTGCCTGTGCATTTGCTTCTTTCCCTTTAATTTGACCAGCAGTTCCCTACTCAGCCATGCCCATCTCTTCCCTACCTAATTTGTTGTTCCTGGGGATTGCTGGTTCTTGTGCTTTATGGAAGACTTCCTTAAAGATCTGCCAGCTCTGCTTTGCTTCCCTGTCCCTGAGGGCAATCTCCCTGGGAATCATATTAAATATCTCTTTGTAGGGCTGGAAGTTTGCTTTCTCGAAGTTTGCTTTCTCAAAGTTTGCCTAACTTTCCTTCTTACCTGATTCATATATCTCAGGACTGCAGAGTCCACCTGTGGATGATCCTTTCAGCCCAGGCTGCATCCAATCTTGATGTCCCCAATTCACTCACACTGATGACCCTCAGATCCGGACAGATTGTTCATTTCTTACAGGATATCAGCTTGTTTTAAAGGTTGAGAGAGACTCTGAACCTCACTTTTACTGTATCTTGTGGATGGATTTACACATGGGAAGTGGGTCTTGTATAATGTTAAATCAAAGCAATAGCTTTACTCACCATTTTTTTCCTTCTCGGCACTTACATAAATGAGTGTATAAGATTAAAAAGAATGTAAAGTTTCCTTTTTTATTATTAGTTTTTTGTAACCCCCAGCAAATATAGAGCATGTCTAGTCTGTACAATGAGCCCCTATATTAGAGAGATACCTGAGCTGTTTCTGAGAAAGATATAGCATGTTCACATAAATCAGCACTCAGCTATGCTGGGATTGATCCTTGGTGCAGTACAGTCTCTCATTAGAACTAATTACTGTTGGCACAGCATCATGCTGATGCAGCTGTGCAGCTTCCAGAGCTGGCTCATTTGGCACTTAGCTTAGGGATCACTGAAGTCTTGGGCATGGATATGCACTGTCATTTGGTCAAATGAATGAAGCTTCTGCTCATTAGTTCAAACGGACTTTTCATTTGGGAATTAGACAAATGATGAAGCCATCCAGATGCTTAGTCCCATTATTGTAAATACAGTCATGCTTTTTGACAACTACCTGATTATTAACAGATAGCCAAGCTACACAATAATTCCTGTATTTCAGTCAAGCAACTTGGATCAACAATTTTTCTCTGTTATGTTGCTCTGGTAGCTTTAATTTTAAGTCATGTCCTTTGAGAAGTGGCCTCCTTAAAGCGGGTCCTGTGTTTCAATATGGCACTTCAGGGTAGCATCTGTAGCCCTTTCCACCTATTTCTGACAGCCAGGAACAACCTACCAATGTTGTTTCCATGTCAGCATTGGTAGGGCCTCTCTCAGCCCTGTGCAAATGAGGACACCAGGGAAGATAATTTAGAGATGACTTTGTGAAACTATCTTTAAACTCAAATATCTGAGTACAAGTCGGAAAGATGAACAAGACTACTTTTGAATCCTAGATTGCTTTCTTTTCTATCCAGAGTCTATTAAAGGCAGTGGGAAGGATTCCAATAACTACATATATCAGACCTGATCCTGACCATTTGGTAGATTTTATATAAAGATACGTAGAATGCTGACTGTAGAAATATCTATCATATGTCTCTCTTGATTAAGTTTTCTTTAATTTTCAATCATTTCACTGAATTCTGTATACAAGTTCAGAGAGTGAGCCCTTTGCCAGAGGTGCATCTATAAACACACTGTCCAAGAAGTTTGGCAGATGTTGTCCTTACAGAGACACAATATTTTCAAGCTGTTGTTTTCTCAGAATAAATACCTGTCTGGCAGATTCAGTTTAAAGTTTATAGCTTATTGTTGTAAACTATTTTACAGCCAAGTGAGTGAACTCTGATTCTAGATGTAACACAGCATTTATGTTCTAAGAATGAGATTTCAAAGGGATTCTAAGGAAGTTAGATCCTCTTCCCTTTGATGTAAGTCAACTAAAACATCAGTCAGTCCCATTTGAAGGATGTAAAAACACATCAGGGGAGGTAAGAGAAACAAAGTACAAGGGAGGACATGAAACTATATGTTTCAAAGAAAGGATTATGGGTGAGAAGGAAATAGAGAGATGGGCGTACATTGGAGAGATGGTTGAGAGGAAGGTTGTTATCCTTCTTCCTTTTTTTCCCCCCCAGTTTATGTGCCTTGAGAACATCCACCTACTGCTTAACATCTTGTGAATAGCCACTCATCCATCATCATCTCTTTCTCTGCTGGCAGCCTCATCATGACTAGAGATCCTAGCCTAAAATTCATCCACAAAGATCAAACTAGAAAACAGGGAATTAAAAAAGGTACTTGAAATACAAGGAGTTCAAGGAAAATAGATGATCTAGCTGATCACAGATCTTGGATGCCAGAAATGTCTATCAGCTCATTTAACCTCACCTTCTGCATAGCAAAGGAAATAGAAGTGTGTGCTGCTTCCCCTGCAGCTGAGCCTCAGAACTTGTGACATGCTTTAAACTAAAGCATGTCTACCAGAAAGCCTTGAAAGGAAGGACTCAAGTAACATGGAATCCTACAGACAATGCAGTCACAGAATCACAGAATTATAGAATTACAGAATCATATTATGCCAGTCTAGAAGGGGCCTCAAGGATCATGTGGTCCAACCTTTCTTTAAAAAGCACAGTCTAGACAAAATGTCCTAGCACCCTGTCCAGCTGAATCTTAAAAGTGATGTCCAGTGTAAAGGAACCTACCCCTTCCCTGGAGAGATTATCCCAGCAGCTGATTGTTCTCATTGTGAAAAATTTCCCTCCTGTGTGTCCTCAGGAGTAACTTTTACCCATTACCCTTCATCTTTTCCATGTGACTTCCTATAAAAAGGATGTCTCTATCTTCTTTGTAGCACCCTTTAAATACCAGAACAATGATGATAAGATCTCCTCCAAGCCTTCTTTTTCAAAGATAAACAAACACAGTTTTCTCAGGCTTTCCTCCAGTAGGCTTCCAAGTACTTTGATCATCTTTGTGGACCTTGTTATATTTGTCTTTGTAGAACTTCACAGGTTCTTCCAGACCTATCCAGGTCTTTCTGCACAGTGGCTCAGTTGTATCCCTTGATTTTTAAGGGCAAATGCCTCAAAGATTTAAGATGAGGAAATGGTGAGACCTGAATAGAGCTAAAAACAACACAGAACAAAGAGTGAGAAGGGCATTTTGTTTGCCGAAGTTGCTCTTCTGTGTTCTGAACAGATGGCTGACAGCATCCTGAGACCTTAGAAAATTGAATCGATGAAACAAACATGTTGAGATTTAATTATACGTAATTGTGCAAGGCACAGAAAGGGTAAAACTAAGCCACAAACCTCAGTGTACTGAGTGAATTTATGTAGCAGGAGTATATAAAAAATTCACCCTTGTTCAATTTTATGAAATTTTCATCACAAAACCTTGTACTGACTGAATAAATTAAAACCCACATTAACTTTTTTTCCTTTCTTAATAATTTGGCAATTTTAGACATCTGTTCAAAGTCTGATAATTATTTTCATTTCTTAGAAAAACTGGCTTTGGTTTTACAGTATTTGGTAGACTAGAAAATAAAATTATTATTATTATCTATGCTTCCTTTCCTAAAAAGTGACAAGAGGTACGAACCTCTGGTCAATTTCTTGCAGCTCATTTCCCACATCTTTTTGAAGATGAAGAAAATATTGTGCTGAGTCAGTCATTGTGAATAAATACCCACATATGCACAAGTATGTAAGAGATTTTTTCAATCACCCTATTCAAAAGTTTGACAAAATAATACCACTGACACATCAATCAAAGGTGTATTTGAGTCAAAAAGATTATATCATGCAAGGGTCGTATGTGTAGACAGAGACTGAACAGTATAACATACTTAGGGAAAAAAGCTAAATAATTTCCAGTCTTCTGGAACTTAATATAAGAAGTTACACTGAACTTCTGAACAAATTGGATGTTGTCTGGCTGAGATGGGGCTGATATTCTCTTCAGCAGCCCATATGGTGGTGTGTTTTGGATTTGTGCCTAGAATAGCATTGATACCACACCAGTGTTTTGTCTGTTGCTGAGCAGTGCTTGCACAGTGCCAAAGCTTCCTCTCTACCCCAGTCAGGAGCCTGAGGGTGGCAAAGGCATTGGAAAGGTACACAGCCAGGACAGTTGATCATTGACCAAAAGAATACCTTTCTCAGCAGTAAAGCTGGCATGGAGGAAAAAGGAGTGGGGGTAGCACAGTGCGCTCAAACCCAACCTTGAACTCTTCATTCCCCCCAGCCTTGAGGTTTGGGGTCTCAAAAGATATGGGAATAACAACTGCCAGTAAAAACTGAGACAAAAAGAATGTCAAGCACCTCAGCCTTCTGCCTGCCAGTCGTCACCAGGTCACCTGTCTCATTTTTGGGGATGTGAAATTTCTTTTTTCTTCATTTTCTCACTAATGTGCCTGTGGTCAGATATTCATCCATTTCTGTTAAGACCTGTCATCCTACCTAGAGATGTCCCTGGTTGGAAAGTACTTATTCCATTGATTGAAAATGGAACTCAGAATGAACAGTCAGAACCAGTAAAATAACTTGCATATGAGACGACCTGTTTGCAGCCTCTGCCCATCTGTGAAGCTCTTTTCATTGACGTATTTCATGGGTTTTTTCAGTCCATCAGTCTAACAAATGCGTTTCCTTGCCTTTGGTATGAGAATCATGTTTTTAGGTTGGTTGAGGAAGGATCAGGAAGTCCATAGATGCAGTATTATCTTCTCTAACTTTCAGCATCTCAGTAGGTACATGAACTGAAAATGGCCTATGATGAGAAGATTTTGCTGGAATGCTATTATTTCCCTAACTATAAGATTAAATATAAAAATATAATGTAAATTTATACAATTGGTACTCATTCAAAGGGATCGATTTTCTCCAAATAATACAAATTTAATTACATATCTTGTAGGCTGTGATACAAATTTTAGTTTACAGCCATGCATAAAGTTAGACTACACAGGCACAGAGCTTCTACTTGAAATATCTTTATTTGCCAATTTTCTTAACCTTCCCTTTTAAAAGAAGAATAATTTTCCCTTTTAAAAGAAAAGCTTTTGTTTAAAAACGTAGGGATACTTCCATCCAGAAGACCAAAATCTTGCAAATAAAGAAGCATTCTTGTGGAGTTTTTCAAAAATTCTGAATGGATAATAGTTAAGGTACACAATGTCATCAGCTGTCTCAGAAAAAGAGAAAAAGTCTGCTAAGAGGTCCTTATTTTACAGTCTTCTTGACAGACAGCTTTTGGGAAGCTATTCAAGCCTGACGGAAAAGACATCCGAGGCAGTTCTTCAAAGCAAAATTAAAGGAGAATTATACACACACACTTGAAAATAAACTTGAAAACAACATACAGTTTAAGTACTGGAGAGATTTTACTCTAATTCCTACTTTGCCTGGGTTTATTGCCAGAACCACTGAAGTTACAAAACATAATAGCATTAAAACTAAACATCTTTATTTCTGTACCAGCAAGCTTTGGCTTACACAGATTTTGTGCCTTGTAAAGTGCAAAAGGCCAAACAGACTAATTCCATGGCTTGTAAAAGGCAGTTCATTCAACAAATTAAATTATTTTATTCAGCAGAGAACAGAAAGAACAACAGCTTTTCAATTTTTTTCTTTTAGAAGTAGCCAATTAAAAAAAAAATCAGTTATGTAGTAAATTTGGGTTGAAAGCACATTTTCTGTAAAAATTTCATTCCTATCCATTCAGTTTTCTTAAAAATGCTATCAAGTTAATCTGACATAACTTTGTGAAAATCTGTTAAGCCATGTACAAAAATATTTCCCACTATTTATCAGCATTGTTAGTGATAATGAATGAGCGTGGAGTGCTGCTTTTACCCCAATTTAATAGCCTTGCTGAGTAAGAGTTTTATAATAATGCATTATCAATTCAACCTAACCAGAAACCACAGCTGTACTGGAACACATTGAGCCTAAATGGGCATCCGAGATCTTTGAAGAGAATTAAAAGGGAGCTCTGGCTTTTTTATTTTGTGTGTAGAAAAACCAAATTAAATTGAACTCTTGATTGTCTTTATTTCTGTCTGATATCCTTATTTGTGAATGCTGTAATTGATGATCCATTCTCTTTTAACTCTTTCATCTGATGTTTTGCCACCAAAATAGAATTTGCAGCCCAAAGATATATAAACTAAATCTCAATAGGAAAGTAATAATTATACTACTTTATTAAAATAATTTATATATTATTAATCTCACTCAACATTCAATAACAGTTACCAATTGTATATTTGCCAAGGATGACCTGAAGGAATGTCTAGTAGGGTTAAATGGACATTTGTAAAATTCCTAGGCACGGTTTTAATCATACACTATAAACAGAGCACTGTAGGGCTTACTGAAGATCCATTTCTTTTTCAGCCATAAAATGTCACATGGATCTTAACCACAGCATTATTAGTTCATTGCAAGAATTAATTGCCCCTCAAAATTTTTTTTAAAAAATAAATAATTTGACTTCTCCACCATTTTTTTAATCAAAATGCTTATTCCTTTAAAAAAAGAAATATATGTATAAAAACTTGAAAGCTGCAAAGATTAATGTAATTGGTTGAGAGTCTACTGCTACTTTCTTCTAAAAGTGGAACTGCTACTCAAGTTAGAAGGAACTGAACATGCTTATAAAATAGAAAGATGACTTAGTGCACATTTCTATTTGACATGACTCCTTACTCTTTGGGAAATGCAAGTGGATGTGTGTACAATGTAAGACTGCTAAAAAATCGTGGACACCCTTTGCTTGCTATTCCAGCTGCCACCGAGGTCTCCTTTTCATTCGACGTCGGGAACGGGCCGGTGGAAATCGTGGTGAGATCTCCCAACCCACTCAACGATGACCAGTGGCACCGCGTCAACGCCGAGAGGAATGTCAAACAGGCCAGCCTGCAGGTGGATCAGTTACCCCTGGAGGTCAGGAAAGCTCCCACAGAAGGACACACGCGGCTGGAATTGTACAGCCAGCTCTATGTTGGTAAGATGCAGAAGGGGCAGCTGGGCTTTGCTCTCACAATGCTGAGCATTCTTTGCCTCGTGTCTTGCCAGCAGCAGTTAGTGAATGTGGGAAGCTGTGCTCCTCGAGCATCTGCATGACAGCAAATAGCGGGGGGGAAAGCAAAAGAGAAAAAAAGAAAAAAGACCAACATGCTCATAATTACAGAAATACGAAGACCAACTAAGAGGAATATATTGTGCATTACAAACATGTTCTTTTTGTCTCTCTCCACCTGCATCTCCTGGCTGAAAGTGTCTCCAGCAGACTGCAGTGCCAAAGTCTTTTTTTGCTGAGAGTCTCTTCCCAGAAACACAAACACTTTTTCACCACAGAAGTGGAAACTTCTGCAGAGTCCTTGCCAGGACCGCATGTGCCTGCAGTGCCCATCCCAGCCTCAGCAGCACTTCCAGCCTCTTCAGATTTGATCACTGGCCATATTTTTGCATTCACAGCTCTCACTGCAGTCTTTTCCCTTTAGTCCCATGGGCTATTTACTCATTCAATGTAGGAAAGCACCACACAGTGTTACTACACAAATGCATTCCCTGGAACCAAGTTAGTCCCGCTGCTTTCTGGAGCTACTGGTTTCCACTACATTTAGGGCAGGCTATTCCAGCAGCATTTGTATTTCTCCAACTGTTAGCCGCAGGGCTGCAAAGTGTTGACATGCCAAGTGTCATTAGCTGGAATCAGAACTGCATGAAATGTTGAGCAAAGAAGCACTTTCATACCTCTCTAGGTATCTGTTACAAGAGAAGAAGGAAGTGAAAAGAGAAAAAAAAATCTTTTTTCTCCATGTTAGTCAGCATTCAGCAACTCAAATGAATTAAAATTATGTTTAAAGCCTTCATTGCTTTAGTAATCAGCCCAGTGTCACTGTAAACTGTGCATAATGTGTCACCAGATGTGCAGGTGTTATTTACAAGCTCAGGTTGTCCTTTGCTGCTGTGATCCTAGTAAATGGCAGTTTCAAAATAAGCTGAAAGATGAAGTTTGTTTAAAAGAGGAACACTTAACCTTTAAAAAAATACCAATCCTTTTGCTGTAAAAGAGGAAGAGCTGGAATTTTTTTCCTAGCCAGACTTCTATGAGAATTGTTGATAATGACTTTATTTTTTCATTTTGGATTGACCGTTAACACCAGCAATGTTTTGAAATATATAGCACATTTATTGACAAAAAAAAAATTAATGTCATAATCTGCACCAGATTTTTTTCTTTGTGAATTACATCTATTTCATATACTTGGCAATTGGAGCACATGTACCAGAGAACAGCTTTAAACTATGGATTTGAGTTGGAGTGCCAAAAATAAATACCTAAATATCAGGGCCCTAGAGGGTAATGCTGAACAAGAATTGTTTTGATGCCTCCTTTTCCATTTTCTGTAGAATAAATATCTATTCTTTGGGTGAGCAAGAGGGACTGAGGGGTGATGACTTTGTGTCCTAGGGGCTAGGACAGTCACTGAGAGGGGAAAGAAGGTTTTTTATCACCGCAGTGTATATGAGTTTATGTCGAATGGAATCACACCAGAACACCCTCAGGCATGAGCCCTCAGCAGAGACCAAGCCTTGACTGCTCCTACTCCAAATCATCCATTCCTTGGTTTGAAGCAGCCCTCTCTGGTTTGTATTTAGTCCTCTTCCCCACTCAGGTAAATATCAGCCTCTGTGCTCTGTGGGGATGAGCATCCAGATCTCCTCAGGGACTCTCTGGCACCTGCAGCACTGCAGTAATCAAAGAGTGGAGGGAAGAGCAGAAAAGATGCCAGCACTCATTGTTATTTACTCGCATTTTTTAGGTGTTTTGTTTTGGGTTTTGTTGTTGTTGTTGTTGTTTCTAATCCAGCCTCAAATAAGACTTTCCTAGCTGAAATCTCATTTTTAAAATGAATGTTTACTAGGGGTGAAAAAGGACAGTTCTTATTAACTGCTATAAAAAAACATCTCTGTAGCATCACATGGCTACAGTGTTCATCATGTCCAGGGAGGTACAGGCGCCAGCAGGGACACAGATGAAACAAGTCTCTGTTTTGTTAAGCAGGAGAGTCCATTTTATTTCCCCTTCCCCCCAGAGCCATGGAGGGAGGAGAAGGCGAAAAGAGAGAGCCAGAGAGAGGGCAGGGGCAGGTTGGTGGGGTTTTATCAGGTATTGCAGGGGAGGAGTCTTAGGGTTTGGGTCAAGGGAGGAGATAAGGAGAGTGAGATCAGATTTCAGTTACTTCGAAATGGGAGGATTCCACACATCTCAACCCGGATTGTCAAATGTAGTTTTTCAGTCTTCCATCCTTCAGTCTTTGCTCTGATAAGTAAATAGTACACCTGATGTTTCTTGGAAATTAACGTGAATATTTCCTATTTTAACTGAGAAAGGGGATTTGACTCCTTTTTTCTTTGCCCATTGTGGCTTTGAAAAATGTAACACTGCATAGCATATTATGGTATTATTATTATTAGCACCCACCATTACTAATCATTAGGAGAGAAAGGCTACACCTTAGCAGATCAGCCAAGCCCATTTCTTTCACTGTTATCTCTAAAAACATTAGGGATGAAAGGGAATCTTACAGTGTAGGGCTAGAATCTCAAATGTCTAATCATCATAAAGCAAGCACTGATAAAAAACTACTATTTATATTTGCTGATGATATGATATTGAAGGGCTGGGTTTCACTAATTTATTGTCATCAGTACAAGGCAATTCCTTGTCCTAAATTACTACAGGCTTAGCAGGATATTCCACATGAAGCAACAGCAATAAAACCCATTCAATGTTGTCTCACAGTCCAACATTCCCTCTCAGGTGCTGCAGGAGGCCAGCGAGGCTTCCTGGGCTGCATTCGCTCCCTGAGGATGAACGGGGTGACGCTGGACCTGGAGGAGAGAGCCAAGGTCACACCCGGGGTGAAGCCTGGCTGCTCTGGGCACTGCACGAGCTACGGGATGTACTGCGCCAACGGCGGGAAGTGTGTGGAGAAATACAACGGATACTCCTGCGACTGCTCCAGAACTGCCTACGATGGACCATTCTGCATAAAAGGTAAATGCCCAGTGCAGGAGGCGGAGTAGGGGGAAGCTATTTGCCTGAGTAAAGAAAAAAAATAAAAAAACCACAATGGAATTGATGCTTTAGCTTAATTAAATGAATAAGTAAATCCTGTTTAACATTTTTTGCTAGTAAGTCAGATTATGCATCTGTTGTGGTTTGAAAAGCAAAACGAATGAGAGGCTCCAAGTCAGAGATATAATTTAATAAGAAGAAAGGTAAAAAGGTAAAAATAAAATAAAATAAATGCAATAACACAAAGGATCACTGACAGAGTCAGAATACAACCTGAGCAGGATGGTGGAAGCAGTCCAGGTGAAGTGCTCTTCCTGAAGCAGTGATCCTGTAGAAAGGTCTGGTAGCTCTGGTCCTCTGGGAATCCAGTGGGTAAGTGCCCTTGCACTGTCTCACACACCAGCTTATATCCAGGTGAGAATGCTTGGCTCCTCCCCCTGGGCAGAGCATCTCACAATAGGATGAGGAGTGTGAAGTGGGTCCTTGATGGCCCATTAAACAGAGATAACCCCTGGAGGGAGTTACCTGTGACTCATGGGCCAGGCATTGATGGGCCATTAGCAGAAGACGCCCCAAAGGTCATTAGTAGAAGAGGCAGGGGACTTGGGAAAAACACTAGCCCACCTGGTTTCAACAGTTCATGAAGATGGTGATAGAATAAATAGTTTGTGTACATCCTACACTGCAACCCAGGACAGCATCCATGTGTATATTTAAATGTGATTATTTAAAACCACATCTCTTATGAGGACTACATGTTACTTATTTAAATCAAATAACACAACAACAAAATACATCAGGAATGCCTGTAGTAATAGAGGTCTGACAGAGGGTATTCCACAGTCTTGAGCTGTAGAGCCATCAATTCCAACCAGCACAACGTCATGGTAACTTCTTTAGAGGAAAAACATGTATGATACAATTCTGCATGGTGCCAGCATGTTATGAGCCCCACAAAGATGTATCAAGCTGTGAGGGTTGACCGTCAACCTCCCAGAAATGGCTTAATGATAATTAGCGACTTGGCTGATCGGGTGCGTTTTGAAAAAGCAAAAGGTTTTAATTAAAGAGAAAATAACAAACAATACAAAGCAGAAATCAAAAGCTGTGCGGACTGCAGGGAAGCTCCTTGCACCTGCTAAGACACCGCAGAAAGCCCCAAGAAGCTTTGTGCTCTTTTTCAGGTACTAAACGATTTAGGAGGGGTTTTTTGGCAAGTTGTCTGATAGAAAACAGCTACATTTCTGAGGAACAGCTAAAGAGACCAACTGGTGCTTTTGTCCTGGCACTGAGCCAATTACAGTAAGAAGAGCATAGAAGTTTCTAGTTCATCTCCCTTAACACTCCCAGGAGTGTAACTTAAACTCTTTTCCTAATATGAAACATTAAGTTGGGTGTGGGGGTGCAATGCAACACATGGATTTAAACAAAAGCTACCTAGTCACTCAGACATGTAGGTATGATGTTTGGGTTGAGTATCTTATATATTGGGAGGCCAGCATATGGCTTAAAAATTTTATCCATCTGTAAGTAGATCAAGTCTTTTAGTGCCTCAAACTGGGTTAGGGATTGAACCTGATAGGATAAGGGAAGGCACAGAGCTCCCACGTTTATGCCAGTCTTTTGGAAATGCTTAAAATATGTTCTGAATTTCACAAAAGCAATGATAGTAAGAGAGCAATGTTCTGTGGATTAACAGGTCTGCATGAGAAAGAAAGGCAAGGAGCAAAAAAAAAAATTGAGAAGAAAAGCACTGATTTATTTTTTCTTGTTTGACTGTCTAACCCACTGCTTTTCCTAATCATTTTAAAAGCTTTCTCAGAATTTCAGCTAAAAGTGTGAAGACTCTTCTCATCAGTATCCCTGATGTTAAAGAAACCTGTACCCTCATAAAGTGCTCCTCTGCTTTTACAGTCCTCTCTGAACCAGGAATCCTGCAGGCAGTCTAGGTCACCAGACACCAGAGTCACCTCATGCACCTAATTTGGCAGTAGGGAACAGCACCTGGCCTTTGATGTTTCGGTTTTCAACTCTTTCTTAACATCTCAGTGTTTTCTTCCAAGTCAAAATCTGAGAATTATTTTGCAAATACCCATACCATGCTCTCTTTTAGCCACACTTATGGGAAGCATGAAGTTTATAAGATAAATAGGCAGTATTTTTACTTGATGCTCTATTATGGACTGAATTTCCTCCCCACATACTTCAGCCACTTTCATTTATATAGACATTTATGTTCACTTCCATTTCATTCTGCCACAGCAAAGCTTTGTCCATTGCTGATGTTGGTCCCATACCGGGCCTTTTCCAAAATCCAAGGGATTGTTTTCATATCACCAAATATTCACATCATCAGATATGGATGAATCTCTGGCATGATTATTTTATAAATTCCAATAAATACAATGTATTTCTAGCACAGCAGAAGGGAAGCAGCTGCTTCTCTAGGTAATGGCTTCCACTGTGCTTGCATGCAGGAATTTCAAAAGCTTTCACCATGCTGTGTTGCTTCAAAAGCAAATTATAAAACATGTCCATTCAGTTCAGGACTGTATATACAGCAGCTCCTGAGAATGTGAATACAGTAATTTCAGTTAATTTAGCAAATGGTTTGTCCTGAATAATGGTGATGCATATTTAGTATTTCTGTTCACTAATGCAGTTATATGGTAGAGAAAACCCATTCAGGCTGGAATTGGGTCAATCTCTTACAGATCACATGTGTTGACTCAAAAAAAAAAAAAAAAAAAAAAAAAAAAAAAAAAAAAAAAAGGAAAAGAAAAGATAATTACTGCTATGCCACAGTCACTGAATTCATACTGAATTCACTTTATAGCTTTTCCTGTATTGCCAGAACTCATCACATTGACTTTTATTTGTGAGGGTTTTGTTCCTCTTAGGGATAGGTAAGCCCCAACCTTCCACCAAAACTCACTTTAAGCTGAATTGTTTAATTTTTCCTGGATATGGAGCTAGCAGAATAAAAACACACCATTTTTATGGGGAATAACTGAGCACCTAGCACGGGCAAACCCTGGTTTTGGCTGCCCTGTAAGCACTTCCATAGCAACAGCAGTAATACCATACTATGTAATACTCTTCTCCTGATCAGTCTCCCAGTGCAGCCAAGGACCCGGAGCTCTGACAGGAATATTTTGGGCATGCAGTGAAACTTGCTGTGAGCTGATGCTCATGCAAAAGTACTTTTGTTAGTGCAGGGATGTCTGTTTCATTTAAACATGATATCAGATCTCCGTTTTCAATATCAAATCTGCTCCAGGCTAAAAATGGCTCTCTAAATCCTTTAAATCTTATGTACAAGGTGCATATTGCCAATTTCCTATCTTTTAGTGCTGAAGACTGCTGCACTCCTCTAGAATATCCCCAAGTGTGATTTAGTGTGAGTGAGTTTATGAGCTTTCCCTACAGAAAGAACAATGGGACACTGGGGAAAAAGCTAGAGGATAAATTACACAAAATAGACTGGGTTTGGGGCATCCTATGATTGAAATAATTGTAAAATCTCTGTAACAAACAATGCTGATAATGAGATCTTTAGAACAGTTCATTTACAGCCCATTACATTTACATTGTCAATTTAACTTACATTAAGCCTTTTAAATCAAGTAAAGCACTGGAACAACTTATGTGCGCTGTCAAGCTTCCTAGACTTGTGAAAGAAGGGAGTCCTACATTTTCTAATAGCAGCTCCTGGAATCTTGCACTCTGTCCTCTTGGTCTATGAGACAAGAATGAATGTATTTCCTAGAAACAAAGGGCAAGCATTTATAACATCTGCAAAATAAGTAATGGCAAAACAGCCAAATATGTTTTTATTTTTAAAATATTCTAATAATTTATAAAAGTTTATAAAAATTGGAAGGGTTTTTGGAATTTTTTTCTGTAAAATAAAAATTATGCCTAAATTATATTTTAATTTATTTTGATGAAGAGATTGTAATTCTTATATTCCAATCCATTTTTTCATTAACACTTTGACACTTTCCCTCTGTAAAAGCACTGAAACATCTATGAACATGTTTTCAAATACTGTACAATTTGTTTTCAATTAATTTTGTTCTTTATAATGACAGAGTTGAATATTGCTCTGTCACTTTTATAACCTGCACCATAGTATGCTGTTTGTTGTTGTAATACTGTATAAGTCTAATATGAGGCAAGCAAAAATATTTTCCTTTGTCACCTTCACTAGGAATTCACATTGGCTGCCACAATATAATATGGTTAGTGCTTTGCAGGATAGACTAGGGCTCGGTTTCATTATTTCACTCCTCTGAGTAAATATTCCAGGCCAAATAGGTCTGTTGATTTGATAATCAGTAGTGCCTGACATCCCATCCAAACCAATATGAGATATTACCAGAAGAATATGCTACTGAGCTGGAGTGAAAGGTGGCACAAGGTAACACAATATTTGACGCAGGAAACTTGCCTTATCCAAAAGCTTTATTTTGCTATGGAAATCACTTGCCTGCAGTGAACTTTTTGGGGTTGGTTACATACTGCAAGTGCTAGCAGAAGAGACAGGAAAATCAAAGGAAAAAAGAAACATTGTTGTAAGGAAATCACCATATAACGGTGCATGAGTAATAAATACACCTCACAATACAAGCAGGCCTCACTTGTTGTAGATCCTTTTGCTGATGAAATCTGTCCTTAGAGCCACTGACTGATGACTGACAAGAAATTGCATTGTCTCCAGCCTTATTAGCAGCACATCACAATGTGAATGGTGTTGTAGTGGACTGGAAATTACACTATTTTTTTTACAAGGACAAAAAGAAGTATGAAAATGCAATCTGACATCTATTTTAACTGAATTTTTGTTTCGTATCTGAGGCATATGCAATTGGTTTTACTTCTTTCATTGCTCAGAGAAATTGCTCTGAGGACTAGCTGAAGTGTTTGTGCCATCCTGCAGATTGCTTTCTGACCTTTCCCTGTCCTTTGTTTAAGCATAAATTCTCTTTTTCTTTTTTCTCCCACAGCTGTCCTATCATCATAAAAGCATTTCTGAGAAAACAATTAATTTTTGTTCCTCTGGAAAACAAACTCTTTCCTCCCTTTAAACAAAACAAAACAGAGCAAAGGTCAAATGCAGGGCTTGTGGCAGCATTCTGATGTGGGACATACCCCAGGGAGAAAACATTCCTCCTTTGGTTTTGAAATGCAGTGGAACAACAGTGGGAGAAGAAATTGCATCCACCAGGAGTGAGGCCAAAACATAAAAATTTAAATTTTTTATTTATATATATATATATATATATAGCCGGTGCTATGATTTATGTGCCTTCGGGTATGCTGGAAGGGTAAATTCAAAGCTTTCCAGTTTCTTTGCAGTTACTCAATTTGCATTAAAAAACAGCTATAGGAGATGCTATACTCTTTTTTTCTTTTCTTCTTTGGAGTAAAGCTCAGATTCACAGTGTGAATTCTTGCAGTCCTTAAGACAATGCCCAAAATTATCTCCTTCATGTTTGTTTTTATATTTGTATGAACCCTGAAAGCACTCACTCTCACAAGTAGTATTGTAACAGTCAGGTTTCCTTATTTTCCTTCTTTTTCTGCTCCCTTCTATGTCTCAAAGAGAAAAACCAGCTTTTTACTAGGCTGAGTGTGTGCAAGGCATGTCAGAGGGCAGCACCTCTGCACCCTTCCACCAACTCTCAGACTAACACTCAATCACCTCCAAATTCTGCCCTGGTTATACTCATTCAATTCCCTTTATTTTGCTGGTTGTAAAAATATTGCATTGTTTTCTGAAAGCAATGGTGAGGTGATTGTTAGAGTGTTATAAGGTAACTAACTTCTTAGTTTTCATAATTCAGAATCACAGAACCCATAAAATCGAGGCAACATTCCCTCCCAGACCTCAAAAATTTCTACCATTTGCAACATGATTGTGATCTGCTAGCTGAAAGTTACATGAGAAATTTTCTTCAGGTTGTTAATGTTAAGCTCCCACTCTGGTAAGTCTGAATGCTGCAGTCAGGCTTTTTTTTACCTGTAATCATACTTCAGGACTCAGGTTTTAACCTCTTTTGGGTAAATATATATACTCACAAAAAATAGATATAGTTTCTAAAGCTATTCCATTCTTCAGTCCTGTCAATATTGCCTTATTAAACATCCCCTATTTTATGCTCTAGTGCTTTGAAAGTTTCACTTCAATGCAACACTTCTTTCACTGGAAAAAAAAAAAAACAACGTGTTTTTCTTTTTAAAGAAAAACTAACCTTCCCAATAGTACTTACACATCTTAAAGAGACATCAACCTGGTTATAAACTGATTATCAACCTGATTATATCATTGCTAGGTCACTTATCATCCATATTAAACTACTTATAAAAAGCACAAATTCCTTATTTTATACACAGAAAACAAATAAATCAGGGAATAAGTTAGAAAGAAAAATACTTAGTCCTGGCTCAGAAAACATGATTAACTTTCTTGATCAGACAACTAAAATATGCCTGCTTTAGTGTCATTGCTCACTGAATGCAGATGTTTTGTGAAAGTTAACATTGCTGGCTGCTGCATGCCTGTGCAAAGGCAGCTGAGAGGTCTCACACCAGACACCTATGTGCAATATTTATACATCTGCATGCTGCTGAAGTACTTTTGGCACCTCACAAGACGATAGGGCATTTATGCTTACAATAGCTCTGTGATGTGCCAAGATGTTTTTATTGTGGTGATGCAGAAAGCAAATGAAGGGAGGAAGGATCTGCTCAGATTTAAAGTGGATACCTGTAGAACAGGAAGGAATTGAAGCCAGGTCTCACCTATTGAGATTGTTGCTCTGAAGACTGTGAAATCAGCAAATGACAGTCTCTATATTTCTCAAATGGCTCTTGCAAAGTACAAGTTTTTCTCTGAGGTTACCTAAAAAGCACCTCCCTAGACTCCCTGGCAGGAAATCATGAAATCTGCTCTGTTGTACGCTTGACATCACATTTTCTTCCTCCATCCAATTTTATTTGATGGCAGAGAAGAACTTGGTGTTTAGGTTTTTTGGGTTTCTTTTAACCATTATGGATATTTCCACTAGAAATGGATCTGGCTTGTCATTGCATTCAGGGAAACATAGCACCTGTTTCCCTTACTCTGAGTCTGTTGACCCAGACATCAGATCAAATATCTATAATACTTTCAAATCAGTACACAATGAACTGCAAGTGCAACTTTCCTGACATTTTTAGGCTTTCTCTGGCATGCACACTTCTGTCCAGATATAGAAATGTAGAATAAAGCCCTGCTTTGCAGGGCTAGTACAAAAGTAGATTCAGAGCTCAGCCCTGTTTAACATATCAAACTGTATCCTGGCAGAATCTACATGTTGGCATCAACTAGGGAGGCTTGAAAGTGTAATGAATCAGGTGGCTAAACTCCATCTTCTGGGGCACTCATCCTGTTCTACTGAAGGTAGTGGGAATCTTTGCATGGATTTACAATCATACCCCGAAGTTTCACTGGTGCACATTATTTTGTATATACCCTGATTCTGATAGTTCAATAAAGCCTTTTTTATACTGAGTGCTGATATATTCATATGGAAGAAGGAAGTCCTCACTAGGTTCGTATTTTATTAATGTCTACGAGTAATTTCTGTACTTTGGTGGAAAGTTCAAACATACATCACAAATTATTAGAGTAAGAGCAGCCAGAATCTGAGACTTGAGGATGTAGAACACTGCATTTAAATTCCCACTTCCTGATTTCACACCCTAAATGTGCCTGAAGGTAGAATAAGATGTTAAGTGAGCTAACCAGATAAATTATGATAAGCATTATCACCTTCAGAGGTTTCAAATTCTCTCCCAGATCAACAGCTGTGAAGTTCTGACCCTTTACTGATGCCCTATGGCTGGGAGGTATCTGAGCAAACAAGTCTTAGTCTTTGTGACCACATTCCGTGACCACAGACACAATTTTAGGCACTCCCTAGAACAATTTTTGCCATAAGATGAACAAGCGAGCTCTGGTTAATCTATATTCAATATTCATAACTACATGTAAAACCAAAAAATAAGGGAAATTGTGCAAGAAGACAGAGGGGTTATTCAACCCTCTACCTTGTTTGAAGTATCTTTGTACATGCATCAAGTGTTAGAATGTCTCCTGTGACTATCCTTGCTTAGGATTTTGAAAAAGCTGCTTTTCACAGCCAGAACTTCATGCAGAGAAGACATATCACTGAACACTGGCAAGGGGCATCACAGAGTGATAACTTTAATTTAATGAATCTGAGCAGGACCAAGGAGGTTTAGGGCCTCCAGATAGGACATGCTTACAGCTGTAAGAAGTCAGCTTTGTGAAACAAAGCTTTTTCCTTCTCCATTTCTCATGTTCTTGCCAGGCTCCATAATTGCCAAGATTTTGTCTCCAGCTTCTGTTAGGCAGGTATACCCTGTTATGCCCATTAAGTAAGTAACCAGCACTACTTCCTCCTTGGTTTCCAGGTAAAAGGTGACAGAAATCAGGTCCAGTTTGCTTGGAAAAATATGAGATGGCAATTTGAGTCAGTGAGAGCTCTCCTAATAAACGAGATTCCATTCCTTATGATGCTGCACTTGAAAATGTCCTGTGTTGAAATCCTGAACCTGTGAGGTTTGGGGTTGTGGCTTGGGGACTTTTTGGTAGATCCACAGAACTTCAGCTTCTTTATTTATTAAGAATAAAGTCTGGTACTTGATTCATGACAATTACTATTAACATTCCTATCCCAATTGTCAGCATAGAACAAACTCAATTGCTCTAAAGACTGCTGAGCTCTGTATCTCTTATATATATACACCCACATAGAAAATCTTGCTGAAGTTGTGTTCAGCCACACCTATGCCATGCTGGCAGTGTTTTTCAGAGGTGAGAAAAAGATTAAGGAGAAAGAAGACAAGTTCTCTATGTGTCTGTATGGCTAGCAGAATCATTATAACTACCTAAGAACAGAACCAACATTGACATTTCACTGATGTAAAAAGCAGTAGAGGACAATCAGATTCCTACTTACATTTTCTTAGGTCTACAGCACCGGCCAAGAAATGTCATGAGACTTCACAAGTTTTGTCAGAGAAATGGGGATTTTTGTTGCTATTTGGCTTTTTCCTCCAGTCTTTCAATACTTCTCATTCCAGACAGAATGAGAGTGTACAAAAATAAAAGTAGCTCAGTGAAGAGAGAGAGACTGTGGAGATGACCAAACAATTATAACCTTCAAAATAACATTGTCAGTTCTGGGTATATGTGCATTTTCTGTGAAAGTTTTGGATCACCTTTCCAAATTGCAGTTGGACAATTTTGTAACACATGTGCAATTCACACTGGGACACCCACCTTTCTTGATAAAATTGTTTCTAATAATCCACAATTCTTGTTCTGACTTCCTCTACAAAGTCAGTCCAAAGTGTTTATATCTGAAAACTCTGTTAACAGAGAGCGACTGCACTGTATATTGGTGTAAAAATAGGTATTAATTTCTGAAGAAAACAGATCTGTTACCACAATGTTCACTTCTCTAAAGCCTCTGCTTTGAAAGGGCAGTCTGCAGAGCAACCTTTACTCTGCACTGTGCCTGATGTTCCAAGAGTCTCCTTTTCAGACAGCATTTCAAATTTTACAGAAGAAAAGAGAGTTGTGCATGGAAACTTCCCTCACATTTCAGCAGCAGGGTTTGGACTCCTCCTTATTCAGTGAGCTCGAATGGTTTTCTTGGATGAAGGACTTTATACTCCTTCTAACACAACTTCAGGAAGAGGCTACACTTGTGACCTGAAGTGCAAATCTCAAGGTCACCACTTGTGACCCAAAAAGTAGGTAGCTTTTTCATAAGGTCAGCCCTCAGCATTTCCAAGTTGTCTTATACCTGCATTCAAGATAGAGAAAATTATCTTTTAGCTATTTTTAGTATGTCCTAATGATTTAAACAGCCTTCTCCTGTGAGTTGCTGAGCATTTTGCAGTCCTGCTGCAAGGATTTCAGCTTCTTTCAGTAAAGAGCATAATCATGTGCATCAACCTCTTTGATGAGCTGGAACTTGAGAGAATTCAATATATTCCTATTGAAGGCCCAATGCACTCACAAAGCCAAAGTGAACCTTCCTCTTATCCTGCCTTTTAAAAGAGGTGATGTGCATGTGAGGAGAATTTCAAGGTTTATTACAATACCCTATATGCCTGTAGTAATACAGCTACACTGAAAATTATTTTCTCAGCACAAATCAAGTTAAACATACAGAACATGCTCAGCTCCATCGTGAAACCCTTTTGGAATAAAAAGTCACAGAACAGAGTATTGAGAGTTAGAAGGGACCCACAAGGATGATTGAATTCACCTCACAGAACTGCAGAATAATCTGAATACCATTTCAGAGAGCACCATTTACTTAAAGCTTTCTTTGTAGTAATGAACATTTAACGTAGCAATTTATAACATTTACAGCTCTGGAAAAATGCTTCACACGCTTTCCAGTTCAGCCCCAGAGCAGTGCTGAGGTCAGGACAGAAGGTCCCAGTATTCCCAGAGTGTGAGGCCCTGGGCAAGCACGGCACCAGGCAATTCCAAAGATTACTTCTAAAATGAAAGGCGTGACAAGCAGTAAACAGGCTGGAGGCGAACATAATTGTGCATCAGTGTGCTCTGTGTGTGTGTGTGGAGCCTCCACGGGCGCTGCGCTCCCCTCCAGCAGTGACAGCGGCAGGACCCTGCATGGCCAGCAGCTCTGCCAGCGTAATTGATAGGGCATCTGCCCCAGAAGCAGCTTGTGTGAACCAGAAGCAGGGGCTGAAGAATAAATTAGTGGCCACAGGGATATTTTTAGGCCCATCTTGCAAATATTTGGAGCTACTGCTTTAGATTTACTGCGTGCTAACGCTTGTTTCTTACAGCACTGTTGAAGGCAGAGGACATCATGAGTTGGGGAAGTTTTTTTCATGACAGGGACCTTCACTTTTAATCCAGGAGCACTAAAGTTGAGACTACTGCAAAATATAGTTGTTAAATGAAATTGCCTCTCCCATAACTTTTTTGGGGTGATTTAACTTTTCCCCTATAAAATGGCAGCTACAAATCCATCAGAATGATCAAATTATTTATAGCACTTCAGGGCCACAGCTTGCCTATGTGTTTTATATGTCCATCTAGTGACAGCAACTATGATAGTCTGAGTTTGGGAGAATTTTTTTTATGATAGCAAGAAAACATAAAGCTTTTCCAGTATTAGGTTTAGCAAAATTCTGGAAAGAATCATCAATATGATTTTATAATTTTACCTATCCTCTTACTTATTCTCTGCTCAGCTACTCTGAATGAATTCTGCAGGCTCGTTCCTAACTTGCTTTGTGTCTGTGTAAAGCTTTGAAAACAGGCATCTTCCTTCATGTGTTTTGAGATAAAGCCTTTGCTTAGAACTGTATGAAGAATCAAACTGCTAAAACAGAATAAAAACAAATTTCTAGTTTAGATGGGCAATTTTTCAAGAAACTGTGGCAATTTTGCATCATGTAGAAAGGTAGTAGGCACTGAAAGACTTTTTCTAAAGCTGTTTATAGTCTTAGGAATTTCTTATAGCCCTTCTTTGAATACAGTACTCATATGTTATGATTATAATATTTTTAATCATTGTTTAATATCTTAAAAAATGTTCATAAATGCACCTTCTTAATGAAATTCATATATTGTTTGAAAATTTCCTTTCACAATATTATCCCAGACAGCGCAGCTGATCCAGTACCAAGATGTCTCTAAATGAATGACTGCCATAGGAAGTCAGTCAAGTGATCCCCCGTGGAGTAGATGATACCAGTGGTGGCCAATTGTGCAGTAATTCCTGTAGGAGGTTGTCAAAGTCAGCTGTTGCTGCGAGAACATCAGCCTGGAATTATGATTTTAATGTTGAGGAAGAGGCAGGACTGCATTATTATGGGAAGCACTACCAGTGCTTTTTCAGCTGAAAGTATTAATTCTGTCAAAAGTAGCTTTATTTTCTGTCAGGAGTGTTGGAACACCACATTTTTTCTCAGATTGGTTTGAAAACTATAGCACCTCCTGAGATCTACAGTTCAGGTATCTCTTGCCTCTTGTTCCCAGCTGAGTCAAACTCCCTAGTTAATTTTATCTCCCATAAGGGCATCCTTGTTATGGAGTTCTTATGAATGGTTGTGCTAGCAGTAGATAAACTACAAGCATTGTGTCCAGTCCTTTTAGGGGCTGCAATTTTCATCATTCCTTTGAGAGGTTCTTCCATATCCACTCAAATTTGCTGGTCAGAACTGCTGTTTTTCCTTTTCCTTGACTGTTGTTTGTTTACTGTGTCCTTTAAGCCACTATTCTTTGTATCTCCTTCTGTGGAGCATTACCTACTGCAAAATTTCAACGAGAATAAATTTAAATCATAATTAATTTTGTCTGTAGTATTGATATGAGATTTAGGCATAGGCTTTCTGTGCACCCCAAAGGAAATATTTCCTTTTCTTTGTGAATCCAAGTACCCACCAATAAAATGGAGATTGTTCTTTTCATTCCCATAGGAAAATAATGAGGCTCTTGACCTAAATATTCTGCTAAAATAACACAGCAGTAGAAACATGCACAGATTAGTACTGATCAAGTCACAGTAATATGTTTCAACCAAAAGGTGTCAGCACATTTACTTTACCTTTTTTTTTAATCCTCCTTTTCCTTTTCTATTCAAGATGTGGGAGCATTTTTTGAAGAAGGAATGTGGCTTCGTTACAACTTCCACTCCCCAGGGACTAGTGTGAAGGATTTAGTTAGCCGGACACTTTTGAGTTCTGCAGATCCTGAGATCACAGCACCTGACCTCAGCTTGAACAAAGAAGAGCTCAGCTTCAGCTTCAGCACCACCAAGTCCCCTTGTGTCTTACTGTATGTCAGCTCCTACACCCCGGACTTCATGGCTGTGCTTGTGAACCCCAATGGTAAGAAACTGCTCTGGGCTCTGTCCATTGAAGGCACAACTGACAATACCAGGCTGACCTTCAGAGGAAGCTTTGAGTCTCTTCACCCTTGTCACACTGCTTCTGCTAGATTTGGTACAGATGTAACTGTTCTGTTTAGTGGTGTTTCTTCAGCCAATCCTCCTTCACAAAACAAAACCAACCAAACAATAGAAACCAAAAACCTGCTATAACAGTCAGACCCCTGCCATGAACCAGCATTATGGTGGGGACAAGCAGACATCCACATGAAGGCACCTGAATAGTTGAACTGGCAGTAGTCCAGTAGTTCCTAGTAGTCAGTAGAAAGTGTCATGTACTGTTCTGAAAATCTGGATACTCACTGAGCTGACTAAAATATGGATGCAGTGTAGTATTTAATGTCCTAAACATTTTGGTGATGGATGAAGGTTGGATATGCACCATTTGCTGCTACAGTATTAAAACTCTATATGAACTAAATATATTGTGATTCCAAATAGTGCCTTAGTGCCCCATGAACATCATAATTAGGATGATTTTACCACTGTTGTCTTTTATGGGATAATATGAGTATTCTACATGCCACTCATTTTTTTCCCTTCATGGGAAAGAAAGGACGTGCATGAAAGCAATCCAACATCACACAATTAAACTATAGTTATAGAGGTCTAAGTCTGCTCTTTTGGACCAGAATAATTCCATTTTTCATCAAGAGTGTGGGCTGCATTTCCTTTTTCAAACATCCTTCCTTTTAATCAAATATTTAAATGTGTTATGAAGAGCAGACACTTCACTTTTGTTTAGAAAAAAAAATCTGTCTGGCAGTACGTTATGAATATCAATTAGCCACTCCTGACTATACTTTTCTAACAACATAACCTCAGGTTTTTATTTCACAATATAATACTAATTTTCCGTGGAAGTCCAGACAGTCACCCATCAACAACAATTAAATGTGAGAGCAACAAAATCTCGTGTGAATTATGTGTGAGTGCTAATTTGTTGTAATTTTGCCTTTATTCAATGCATGTCAATGGTTTATTCTTCAGAAAATGTTATGCTTTGTATAATTTCAAAGAATTTTACTGCAGCAAGTATAATAATTCAACAATAAAGTGTTACTTGATGTGCTCAATTTTGTACCAATTGTCCATATTGTTCAAGGCATAACTCCAATTTGTTTGGTTTGCAGTCTGGAGTGTTTACAAACACTGTGGTTTGGAAATGCTGGTCATTGTCACACTTCTGGGTTATAAACTAGAGGCAGTTTCAGCCCAGTAACTTTATAATCTCAAACACCAGCTCTTCTCTTACTGCAGAGGCCAGCTATGAGAGCAATTAAGTGTGAAATGATAACAGCTGTATGTGAAAATAAAGACAGGAAAATAGCTGGTGAATAAAGATCAAAGTACCTGAGGGTGCTTTTCACATTTTTTGTCTTTTTCACTAGGGAATCTGCAAATCCGGTACAACCTCGGGGGCACCAAGGAGCCATATAACATTGACATTGACCACAGAAACATGGCCAATGGGCAGCCCCACACTGTTAATGTCACACGGAACGGGCGGGACATCGTACTGCAGGTAAATTGTTTGGTTCCATTATTCGTATCTTGTAGCTTTTTGTTCCTTGATAAGTCCCAGTCCTCTGAAAAGATTGGTGCTATTTAGAAAATAAAAAGTACAGTAGATGGGCTCTGCCTGCAGATCACACTCCTAGGAGTTAATAAAAGCTATTCCCTCCCTCCGCTGCATCAACTCACATTGTTCTGAAATTCTTTTAGTGTGATGACATCTGGGCTAATACAGGTGTCACTGTATAAGCTTGAGGGCATCAGAGACACCTGGGCTGATAGATAACATGGGACTTAGGATAAACCTGTGCCATTCTGGAGCAGCAGCTGGAAGCCAGGAGGGATACCCTACAGCATTTTAAATGGCAGTGAAGCCTGATGCAAATAATATCATTCTGTAAGTCCTGAGTCTGCAAATGAGAATGTCTTTAAATTTAAATTTACCCTGCAGTCCAGTGAAATCACAAGAGCTGTTTTGCAAAGATGAGCAGATGCCTCAGTGTCTGTGTGACATGAATCTGAGAGTATTGTTAAAGGCACATACATCTGGCTTATTTAGATTTTGGTGCAGCACAGATAGGAACTTCATCTCTCCATATATCCCAGTTTACAAAACTTTGATAGTATAACGCTGTTTAAATAACTGAGGGGAGCACTGCAAGAAGCAGACAGTGTTTCCAGGCAGCCTCCTCTCTGTGGTCATCGCAGGACTCTCTTTTCATTCCCTGGTTGTCACATCTGCAAACACGGAGATTGTGAGCAGAGTATAAGAACAGTTTTGTTGGCAGGAAAGTCAGGTGGATGGGAGACATTAACCTGGATTTGTTAGTCCAGAAGAAGCAAACAAAAACCAATAACAAATGAAATACAAAAAGGGGAAGTTTCCTTGAGAACCAAGCCAAAAGGTGAAGGATGGTAGCCATCACAGTATTATCTACCTAAATATTAAAATCAATCCCTGACAGTTATTGTTCAAGGTATCAAAAGGAAACTTTTCAGCACGTTACAATGTCATTTGACTGAGGCTCATAGTACTCAGAATAACACTGAATGCATTGAAGTAGAATTGTCACAAAGTTATTCACAAAATTCCAAACAACCTAAAAATATATAAGTGGTACATCCAAACTCTTTTCAGGCTTTTGAAGATTGGAAGGGATATATATTGATATATATATCTATCTTGCATGCTGTTGCATTTATTTCTCCCACAGCTAGATGGAAGCAAAGGAAGACCTATAGTTTGGTGTTAAATGCTTTTATTTTGGGGAATTTTCCTATAGAGTCCTAGCTGGCTGATTTCGGCAGCTGTAAACTAAATAAATTATTTTCCAAAGGGATCAGATGAGACACCTTGCCCAGCTGGAAGTTATGTATACAGTTAAATGTTCCAGCCTTGCATCAGCTCACCTGAACTTGGTTGCCAACAATTTTTTCCCTATGTTTTATGAGTCCACTGTCTGTCTAGAACTTTGAAGAGCCAGAAACATTTGGTTTGTGTTGCTCTGCTGGGGTAAAAAAAAAAATTGAATCTATTTGATCTGCTTAAAATACAACCGATTTATGTAACCAGACAGCAGATACATGTGAGGCTTATTACATGAGATGATCTGTCTGATGCACATGCAAGAATAGGGAAAGAAGGGTCCCAAACAAAGCAAATCCCGAAATCCTGTCCCTACTCTATCCTGAAAGAGACTATTTTGATCAAATTTTGTTTGTCCTCCATAAGTTTATTTTATTACTTATCTGCTTGCCTTCTGTAAATGAGACAACTGATATGAACAGAAATGAATTTGTTAAGTAGATTGTTCATTTGAAAATTACTCCTGATGAACTCCTCATAGTGTTTGAAAACACAAGATATAAATACAGTTTTTCTCAGTATTCAGAGGACAGATCATAAAGTATGAGTTTTGTCTTGCAGATTTGAGCTATGAACATTTGAGTAGACTTTTATTTCCTGCTAAATCCTTCTCCAACCTGATGAGCAGCTGGTTTGCTTGCTTTTAAAGAAGACAGCTTGCTTGCCAGGTGCTGTTGCTCACACTTCCAGATCTCTACAGGGCATAAAAGTGTCACAAGAAGGATTTATTTCTCATCAAAGCTTCAATTCAAGAGCACTCAGTATTTTTGAGATCTTAACAGCAAGTTCATACTTAGAGTACCTGTCTTTCTAACTTACTGTAATAACCCTGTAGTGCCAGAGAGATTTAAAAAATCTGAAGCCAGGCAATAAATTGGTACCGTATGAACTGTGTGAATCAGAGTTTTATCATGATTCTCAGGAGTTTCGCTTGCATATAAATATGAAAAAAGACTCATTAGTGAACTCTATGAGGCTTCACCTCATGCTGGGAGACAGGAGGCCACAGATTACTTACATAAAACCAGAATTTGAGGAGGGATTTGAAATCAGCATATCCACAATACTATATGTCCATAAGGTAACAAAATAAACCCAAGAACAAATATTTAGTGTGAATTACTTTTATTATAATTGTTCCTAACATACCATGGCACTCAAGTCTGAAGGTAGCAGCAAAGGCTCTGTCAAATTATCTTTATATTTCAGTTTTATACATTCACTGACTGCAGACAAATCAATAGTTAGTTCTATGTTAAATAACAAGCTCTCAATTGTGTTGCCAGTGGTTTCTCAAGGATAAGATTAAGGATATACAGTCAATTTACGTGTAAGAAAAAGTAAATTACATAAATTCAGGGACATAAAGATATACTTGTTTTTTCATTTCCATTAGGGGGACAAAATGAACATTTGATAGTAACAATTCCTATCCCTCCCCTCTAGTAAAATACCAGATACTAGTAATCATGGACACTAGTAACCATCTCCAAGGTTCCATTGGAGCTCCTGTGGCAAGAAAAAATTCACCTGTGGCGAGAAAAAGCCCGGACTGATGGATGGGGAATGCATTAGTCCAATAAATGACATTTCTGGAGTTGAGCTTTAGGTTATGGAGGGCAAGTTTTACTTTGTTTGACTTCATTAGAAGATTTCATGCTTCAGCAGGGTATTTTACATATCATAAAAGCCAGATCACTCTTTACCAAGTGTTCATGGGTGATTAACACTATTCACACATCAGTAAAGTCTTCTTTGAAGAAAGCCAAGGACAAAAGCTCTCTAGCAGAGGTTCTGATCCAAAGCTCACTGAAGTAAATGAAAAGCCTTCCACTGCCTCCAGCAGGCTTCAGATTGTACCTTAAAGGACTATGATAGTTGCATCCTGAGTGCAAGATACATACCTTCTGCTTCTTTGCATGTCCCTAGAGTAAAATCAGGATGGAATCTGGATCAAAGACTTTATATTCTGTTGCACAAAGGTAGATCAGCCTTCTACAAAGAAAAACTAAAAGAAAAAAAAAAAAAAAGAGAGCGAGAGAGAGAGAGAGAGAGAAAAGTATTATATGCTTTGACTGTTAGTGGAATAAAGCTGATAGTCAGCAGGACTCAGACTGAGTCTGTCAGCTTCCTTACATGTACATTCTCAACAGGTCTCCAGGTCTCCATACCTACTTTAAAGCCATTTCTGGTAATGGTTTATGAGTCACAGTTTATAACACCTTCTTTGTTCCTGAAAAGGGTTACAATGGAGCAACTTCTTCAGGACTCTGAAGAAACTCTGCCCTAAGCTCTCAGTATGCTTTCAGGACAAGTATCAGCAGCCACTTCTCATCTTCTCAGAAGGCCACATAGAAGGATGGCTGACTTCTCTCTCTCAGCCTTGAACAATATGTCAAACTCTGGTGGGGCTGTACACAACAATACCATATAATCTCAATGTTATTTGCTGACTCTGCTCAAAATCAGCTAAATTGTGAGGCTTTATGGCTAAATCTTGACCTGAATTCAGCTGAGGCTGATAACAATACAGAAAATGTATTCCTACAAATCTCAATTTTCCAACTTCACCAGAGGCAAGCAAAAGTACACACCCATCTTTGTGAAAAATGATCAATGAAATATTTGACACTTACCCAAATGAAATCAAGAAAAAACAGAATTTTGCAAATCCATTTCCATTTAGAGCTCTGCACAACTTGGAAAGAGAGAAACATTGCAAACTCCTGGATGCTTTAAACATGTAAATCATACAAAGTTAATTCAAAACTAATCTGAATTACAAAACAAAATTGTCAACATAATAGCAATAAAATAAAATGGGGGCAGTGGAGCAAAGCAGTCTGCATATAATCCCCATCTTAAATGCAATTAATATATCAAAGATTTTATAATTGTAGATTAAATTTTGTTCTCATTAAAGCGAGTGGGAACTTTCTCATAGACTTCAATGAGACTGTAATGTTATCTCCCATCATTATTGTTGCTGTAGAATCACATCTAAATATGGTATGTTCTATATTTTGAAGCCTCAACAGAAAATTATCACAGTTTGAGCTCTTGCTTAAGAAAGGCCATTTAAAAAATCACCAAATTATTTTCAGCAGCTAACCCAAAAATAATGATATCAGTAAAACGAATTTTGTAGAAAGACATTTTGTCTAGCTTTAAAGACTTCAAATGATAGAAAATTTACCATCTCTTTTGGCTATGTCTTACTGTGCATAAGTACCATCCTTCTAAAGAATTTGCACCTAATTTACAGTTTGAATTCTGCAGACTTCAACATTTAACTTTGGGATCTTTGTGTCTAGGCTTGATAGATGAAAGAAATGTTTAGTGTCAGGCATCACTCCCCTTCACACTTTCTTAGAGATGCTGATTAAAACATCTTTTCATCTTGTCTGCAAGATGCTAGATAAACTGATCTATTTTAGTGTACCCTCATCCATCTATAGTTTTGAGACTTAAAACAATTTTTAACTCCTCTCTGAAAACTCTCCTTTTTGAGGCACATTTTGAAAAAAATTACCCTAGGATTAGAAATGGTAATGGTTGTTATGCCATCAAAATGATGTAGAAATACCACTTTTATTTATTTCCTTCATTTTCTGGGAATTATGCTGCCTCAGCATCCTTTGGGTAGTGCCATAAATTGTCTAGACACCAGATTAATCTGAAGGCTGGTTTAGCTAACGTTTAACTGGTAGGGAATGGGGAAGTACTGTTCATGATTTGAAAGGATCCAGTCAGATAGTATTTACAAATTCCATAGCTGCTGACATGAATAAAACATGCTATAAGTATCCAGGACTTTAATCACAGGTAAAACATGTAAACATCAATGCAACTGTTAACCCTCTGCTTTGTTTCCTAATACCCAGGTAATTCCACTACATCGAAAGAATAATTAATGAATTTCCAAACACGTTTTGCTTAAAGGAAAAAAAATCATTTGCTCTATCAATGGTAAAGGCCTTCCAGCTGAAATGAATTATTTAAAATCCCAAGGGATACATTCTTTTCACTATGTATTGCCCTTCTGTAGTGGCAATGTATTACTCAAAATGCTAGTGCCACAGAAAGGCAAACTCAGACCATTTTCTAGAGCAGAGCCATATATTAGATCTGCATGTTTAATGCATTAGCACTTAGATTACCCATAACTGCTAAGCTCTTTTTTCAATCAAAAGTTGCAAGGAAGTGGTTTTTACTCAGGTCTGAAAATATAGGGGTTTTTTTCCTACAAATAGGTGACAAATTAGCATAAAAAGCTATCAATAGATATCAATTAACTTCTGAAAAAAAACCCAAAGTTTTTATTGATACAATGTATCATGCCTATAACCCTAAGAAACATCTGGTTTCCAAAATACAATTATAGACCCTGATCTTTGCATAATTCAAGTTCCCTCCAACTATAAGAATTGCAAGAAGACATTGCAAATGACCAGGTGTTCAATACTGAAGTGTGTCTATAAGCAACAGCAAGAAACAACAGAACAGAATTTAAATTGTGTGTACCAGAAGTGAGCAAATAATTCACTGATTATTAATTTTTTTACCTGTTTTTTAACCTGTTCTTTTGTGCTCACAGGATGACCATGAGCTCCAAGCAATTTTGTTGATTTAAACCTTCACTGAATTTACTCAGTTTCTTAATTTTACAGTGTGACACACAGTATTTCAGTTAAAGAGAGCAGTAATAGGTAGACAGGAACCTCATGAATGAACAACTTCTACTCCCCTTTTGTGTGTGGTACAGTTAGTTAGTGGCATCTGCCAAGGTAAGCCAGCATATCCCCATTGAATCTCAGCTTGATTAAAGACGGACAAAAAGACTTTTTTCGAAAACCAGAACCCTTCTCACTCTTCAACAAACGAGTGGATGGAATATCCACACCCTGAGCATCAGGACATAGCATCATATCTCTCTCTTATTGGCAAAACACGGTGAAACAGTGAGAAAAACATCATCCATACACCCTCATTGCTCCCTGTGGTTTCCCTGTAGCTGCTGTAGAAAGGCAGAAGCAGATGACAAAGTCAATATCTTCTTAAAAGTTTTACCCTTTCTGCATCAGCTGAGATTATTTCAAACTTAGAAGGCTTTTAGAAGAATATTCCTCTTTACTTTCTGATTCATAAAACCTCTCCATAGGAGAGGAACTCCTTTACATATCCATCTTTCTCAAATCCTTTTAGAGCTTGTGCTGCTGGATTCAGGGGCATGTTTCAGCTGCCTTGTCCTAAACTTTGTCCATGTCTAGGCCACATATCATGATAAGACCCAGAAGTGAAATGTCTTCCTCATCCTACACCCCCATTTTCCTTGGAAATAAAGCTAAGGCCATTCAGGTCAGAAGGGAGCATGGTGCAGTTTAGTATTTCCTGAGTCTGCATATCAGAGCAGAGCAAAGGTCTGCAGAGCATATCAGCAGGCTTATCCACCTCACAAATGTGTTACCTACACTGGCTGTGCTGAAACTATTTCCTTCTTCTATAAGGTGCTTTCAGTGATAAATGTGTGTGTGTCCTCCTTGGCCTGTGCAATTGCTGGTTTTATAAAATTTTATAGGAATTAAAGAAACAAGGGAAGAACAAAAAAATCATTAAGTAATCCCAGAGTCCAAGACAAAGCTAAAAAAGTCAAAACCTACCATGAAATAGGTGATTTCCATTGTATGGAAGCACACATTGGACAAATTAATGTCCTGTGAAAGTCATCTTTAGGTACCTGAGGTAGATCTCTTTAATTTTAATGACTTGGCATTATATGACTTGCTATTGCTTCTGTTAACATTTATTGTAATTCATCTACTAAAGAGAGCAATAAAAAGTCAACAGATATGTGAAAGAAGCATCAGAGAATCGTTTCAATTGAAGGCAGCCAAACTAAATAGTGTTCCTTTCCTTAGCAGTGCTTGTGTTACGTTTTGAGTTATGTTTCTACAGTTCCATCTAAATTTTATCCAAAATTTTGTGAGTTTTTAGAGGGAGACAAATTATGTCTATCATTATTTAGGGGAGCAACAGCAGCTTCCAGGTATATATACAAGATTTCTGCACATAAAAGATTTAAGTTTTAAACCAGAAAAAAAATCCTTTTTTATTTTTTCACAAGGTATCTATGTTTTTTTCCATGTCTGTATCACATTAATCATATTTTTAATATAAATTCCTGCAAAAAAGAGACTTTATCATAAAAATACTGTAGTTGACCTTTATTTCAAATAAACAACTGCTAAAGGGTAAATCAGTGCATTACACCAGCAAAACAGATTTTTAGGAGTGGTTCCTAAAATAGCATTTACTACACCTCTACAGAAATTTCATCTGCAGAGCTCAAAGCACAGTGCCAGCCTTTAGTTTGCCTTACATCACACCAGTGAAGTGTGTGCTTCCTCGTGTGTTCCAGATGAGCAGTGAGGCTGCAGGTCTGTGACAGCCTAAGGCAGTAAAAAATTCTGGGTTTATGGTCCTGCCTGTTTCTCTGGATCCAGCACTCATTTACAGTCCATGCCTCGTCCCTGCTCTGGCTCTGATCTGATCAGCACTAACCTGGGTCAAGGACCTGCCCCGTCAGAAACAGATCAGCAGAGCTCTAGTGCCACACTAAGGAAGGAGCTGAACTGCAGGCAGAGCGGCCATGGTCAGCCTAAGCAATTACACAATTACTTCTCCAGTCTGCTCCTTTCCTCTTGAACTAGGAAAAAAGAAATAAAATGAAATATCACGAAATTAAAAACACTGGTTTAAATTTTTTTCCTAATCTTTTAGCAGGTGAATAATCATCTATATTACACCAATAAAAAGAATGTCATAATGCTTCCCATTTGATTTTCATAATCAACTTCTTTCTTTCTCATACACTGTTAGCATACCAGTGAGGAGCTCTAGCTAAACACCTGCATACCACCTCGTTATTTTCTTGGGATCACATGCCCAGTCTGTTCTAAATCTGTAGGCATTTTTGAGTAGGAATATTTTTATCATGTATTTTTACAGAACTTAACAGAAAAAGCCCTTTTTCGGGACAAAAGAAGTTGGTAACAAAAGTGGTAAATCATCATAATAATGCAGAAGAGAAATACTACACTGATCATGATGGTAACACACCCTTCTTTATCCTGCTACTGCTGAAGTCAGTAGCAGAGCTGTATTGACATCAGATGGTGTGAGATTAAGCCTTACAGCATTATTATTCCATCTGATTTTGACAATTTTTTTATAAAACGTCTCCAGCATAAATAAAAACCTTAACTTTACAGCAATATACAGGCTGGGTTGACAATGGTTCAGATGTAAATATATCCACAGGGTGAATATAAAGTATGTGTTTGTGTTTATATTTTTTTTTTCTCCCCGAGACTTCTAAGGTGATGCAGATACTATGTTTGCCCTTAGATTGATATCTCTGTTAATCTCAGAGCTCCCATCAAGATTAGTTTTATTATCTAAGTGAACAGTAATTTAAAAGAAAGAGCATTTTATTGAACTTCTGCTTAAATCCAAACAACTTCAGAAAAAGGCAATCTGCCTTGTCATGACGTGACTTGAGAACTGAAACTGCAAAATTCCTCAGAAACTGCCACTTTCTTTCATCTATGTGACACTCAGAGCCACACTATATGTTTATATGAAGCTCAAATGAAATTATTGAGGGTTTTAAAGAAAAGTAGCTGTGATGAAAAATCTTAAATACAATTTTAAATCCGTAATTTGATACAAAATCATGACATCAACATCTGTGTACACAGAGGTTCTATTTAATTTTCATTAAATAAAGAACTCAACTTATCATTCAAATATCATTTGACGCTAGTAATTCCTTTTTTATTATGTGTCATCTATTAAACTGGTAGGCCAGTATTTCATGCCAGGACTGCAGGCTGCTCCATTCCAGCTGCTTACACTGGAGCCCCCACTGGATGGCAGTCACATACAGCTTTGGAAATTCAGCATGGTGCTTTAACTTACAGACCTGTAAAGAAATCCTAGGCTGAGTGTCTCTAAAAAACAAACAAACAAACAAAAGATTTCTTTTATTAGGTAATTCTAGTTTAGAACAAAGACATGCAAGAAAAGCAAGTGGACAGAAATGTCCCTATTTCCTCAGCCACTGTTCCCTAGACCCACTGTCTTGTGGTGCATAATTTCACTCCAGGTGCCAGGATTAGAGAAAAGCATAGCTCAAAGCTGTGGGAAGCAATGCAGGTGTCCCCTGATAAGAGACACCAGAGCAGGCAGTGGAGCAGGAGCTGGCTCTATGACTGATCACAAATGCTTGTCCCAGAAAATTGATATCAACAGCTTTTAAATAGAGATTAGTTTTACCTAGGAATCAGAACAACCCAAAACAATTAAAACAATCCACAGCTGAACCCATTAGGACATCTTTCCTTGACTTCAACAAGATGTGACAAATATATGTGAGTGGCTAGATTCAGGTTTTTATTCAGTACCAGAGATCAGTTTAAATGAGTAAACCTCAGCAGTTAAGTGTCTGTCCCTGTTAGAGCCTGCAGTGTAACACATCATTACTCTCATTGCTGCAATCCCTTTTGCCTCTGTACCAGGATGGAATGCTCTGCCAGGATAAAGTCTCAAGGGAAGGTGAGGTCACTGCAAGGACTGTGGGGTTTGCCTTTTTTTACATTGTGCCAAGGGTACGGCTAACTAACCAGTTCCAAGACAGGGAGAGGGCCTTTCCAAATCCTGAATACTACCTGAACACAAAGGGAGTCTTACCATGTCACAGCTGGCAGGATTTGATATTCTGTAATTGTCCATGCAAATGTTCCCAGTAGTCCATCATTTAAATTGACTTTTCATTTTAATGAATATCCTGCAGCCACAACCTGTGTACACAGGTAGAGGCAGTCTGTACATTTGGGAGGGGTAACTTTTTTATTACTTGTTACAAATTATGTGTTACTCTGACACTGGACACATGGCTACTGCGCCAATAAGTTGATTATATACATAGATTGATATTTAATTTATTAATATTTTATCTTATGATCTGATCAACACCACTGCCTAGATTCCAGATCACAATAAAAAGAAATATTTTAAAATTGCTCCACACTGATTCTGAAAAATAAAGAACCCAAATGCTGATGATACTGACAGATACCAATGTAAGTAGTATCATGCCCAATCATTTTATCGGAGTTATTTCAGCATATTTTAAGCCATATTAATAAAAGGAAAACCTAGAGGATGAATCTTGTGCATGTATTGGAAACAATTCCACAGCAGACAAAGAAATTGCATGAGCTTAACGTCGTGACATATGAAAGGATGGAGAATCGGTGTTTTGTGGATTAGTTTTCACCAATCTTTACCTGATACACCTCTCTAAAGTCTAAGCTTTTCATTTACCTTAAGGATAAACACCATAACACCATTTCTATTTTTGTCCTGAAATAACAAGAGAATTTTTTTCACCTGGTATGCCTACAGTTCCCATTGAAAATGGGTCTGGCATAGCAGTGTTGGATGCTGGAACATTTCCCATCCATCAGAGGAAAACCAAAAGCTCTCAGGTGGAGTCTGTATTTAGTAGGGCCTGAAGTGGTTGAGGTTGAGATCTGCTCACTATTTTAACCCTTTGTATTCAGTTGACTACACCCTTTCCAAAATAACTCTTTTCTATTTTAATGTATATAACTCTAATTTCAGGTAAAATATGTATTTCTGCTCTTTATTAAAAATCTGAAAAAAACTGTTTACAATATTCTAAACAAATTGAAGCTCCTTATTTTCTGAGTAAGAAGATGGAACTATGTTTTTCCATGTATTTATCTCAAAATAATCAATGTGAATACTAGTTATGATAAATTAAAAACCATTTCTGAACTTTAGACTTGCTAGACCTTTCATGCAATCTGCAGAAACTGTTTTTCCTGTCTGCTGTGTATATACACTTTTTTCCTTGGGGTTTTATAAGAAAGACAGGACTCTTCCAATTGTTATAGTTTTTTGAGATGGCTGCCTCTGCAGATTCATGACACCAGTAGGCTTTACAACTACCTGAGCTCACAATATTCCAGGAAATCAGGGATTCAGCCCTTCAGTTCTATGCTACCTGCTATTCATTTACTTTTAACCACTGAACTGAGCATTTGCAGTATCATTAAAACAGGTAATCCACAATAATTGCATTTCGAAAATAGAAATATGACAAAAAGATATGTGAAAATATTGCATGCCCCATAGAGCTGCCATTTCTTGAGAATTACTTTTGCAGTCTATTGTACCCTGCAAAGTCTTAAATCACATATATGAGTTTCTATCTTGTTTTGTGCCAAGGCAAGGCCAGAGTAAAATAAACTATTACTGCTCTGTCCTCTTTAAGGCTGTGTAATAAACATGTAAATCTGAGAAAAGAAATAACAACAGTAAAGATAAAAATTCATCCCAATTACCTTTATGAAATGTGAAATCAAAACTCTATTGAGCTATATTAAACTATGTTAATACCACTATTACTAAGCATAGGCAATTCGTTTTATTGCTCTCTTTCTTCACATTTTTCTGTTAAATAGCTAAAAACCAGAGAGAAATATGCTAATGTAACGTGATTACTGTGCCATATCAGGGACAATATGTTTTTCCTATAGATTAAACTATTTAGCTGAGTTGATTACTCTTGAACTTATTTAGGTTTCAGTAGGCGTCATCACAATCAGTTTGAACAACATCCTCAGCAAGAAAGTAATAAGCATGAAGTGCAAAAAAAAGAATGCCTTATTAATTTATGACTTTTCTGAGAGAAAAAGAAAAATACCCAACACCTGAATTAGTCTCAAATTCCCAGATATCTAAATCTAACTTTAGCAGTAACATAGGTCCCAAATGAAAATCTATTTCTGTTGAAAGAAGAAGTTGTTTTATTATTGATGCTTTTGTTATATTTAGCAATTGAAGAGCACATAAGCAAAAACTGATTCTACAGCAATCAGAACAAAAATATGTAAGTATAGGTATTCTCCAGGCCTTGGGTGTGGAGATGGCAGATATGGAAGGAAGGGTATTTACTATTGTTTTTCCTTTATGAAAATGAATGCAGAGTGTATTAGACAGTTATAAGACACGGTATAAACTCCATGAAGTAGGCCTGATTGATCAGAACTGTAATAAGCAGATCAGTTCAAAATACTCATAATTTCTTTTCTCTTTCTCCAGCTTGATCACTATCCTCCAACAAGTTACAGCCTGCCAGCCACATCTGACATTCAGTTCAATTCCCCAAAGGCACTGTTCCTAGGAAAAGTTATAGGTAAGATTTCATTTTATACTTGGGACAAAGACATGTGTGTAGCAAGGTGCTTGCTGGACATGTGATACAACTGGTGATACTGGAATTATCCCTAAAGGAGGGGTTATGTTCACCCTGTCACAGAGGCTGATGAGCACACAAATAAACAATTTTCTGCCATGCTCAGGGAAAAAAAAATATATATATATGGGCAAAGAGACCATTGTAACATTGTCTTTGTGAGGTTTCATTACCCTCTCGGTGTCAGATGAAGGCAATCCAAGGAAATTACTGAGACCACTGCTTCTACTAGGAGATACTGAAGTTACTTTGAATATTATCATTCACTTTGAAATTATTGTGTGCCTTGTATAATGTTTTTAACTGTGCAGACTGCCTTCTTATCCCAGAACATTCTCTTGTGGCATTACTGTCCCTCATCACTCTGGCAAACCACCACTCTCCCACTAACACCCACCAGCAAGGTCCTTTGGAGCCTGTAACACCTGCAGCAACACTCACCTGGACATTTTCTATCCCTTTTATGGATTTCATGGTTGTTTCCTGTGCAGCAGTTTCCTGGCCAGCTCCCCAGATGAACTCAAGGGTCAATACAGATGCCTTGGCCTCACTTTTAGACCATCCTACATTCCATTGCTTAATTTTTCTGCTACTGGCTTCTAACATGATTTTCCAGGGTTACTCACTTCAAGAAACAACTCTTCCCAACATATACAGTTTGTAAGGAGAGCTTTTTCCCATTTTCAGATATAAAGGGGAATTAATATTATTTCCTCTAAGCACTTTATACAGAGATATGGTTGCTTGAATTCAGTGAAGATCTTAGTCCAGAAAATTGCAAACTTTTCTTTGTTAAGTGGTGAAGGCATCGATCTGTGAACCCTTTGCACTGTTTTTGAAGTGGTAAAAAAATTGACCACATAGCTAATGGGATTTTTTTGTAGATACTCTTTTCCATTTGTTTTGGTTTTGAATTTTAACATGCAGAACTTCCATGAAATAGGAAATGAAAAGCCTTTAAAATGACTGGTTATCAGGAGAGTCATGAACTATTTTCTAGTACTTTCCAAGTAGTTCTGCTGATAGTACAAAAGCTGGTGCAGTCTGATTTTGGTCAGTCTCTGGAATCTGGGTACGTTCCAACCTTATTGCATTTAATTTGGGCAGCTGGACTGGAGCTGATGGTCTGACTCAATTTTTTTAATAGCACGGGATTGATTATATTAGCCTTTTGGGAATATGACTTTTTTTCTTCTTCCTCCTCTCTGCTTGTTATTGTCTTTGCAAATAGGGCATTTTATTAGGAAGAAAAATGTATTACTACTAAAGAAACAAATAAGACAACAAAACAAAAAAACCTTTTACTCTTTCTGCCACAGAAAAATTGAACTTCACTGCAAAGAGATGGATATCCTGGTGTAAAATTGTTGTACAACTGACCATGTCTGTTGATGAGCTTTACTCTGCAGCTCTCAGAGTCATGCTGGATGAGGGAAGAGCTCAGTTAACAGGGTTGCCAAAGTGCAGCAGTTTGAAGGGCAAAGTAGACGCAGAATTCAGTATCTTTAAAGCCTCTAGCTGTCACCTCATACTGACTAGGCATATTTTAGTGGTCTAGAGGGATTAGAACCAACAGAAGATCTGGATACATAGATCAAGTTGCAATTTGTGCCCATATGCAATTACATTCTCCAAATGGGCAATATGGGAGTAGACTCGCATTTCACTGCTGCTCTGGCGTCACTTGCATTCAGTTTCTGTTGTTCCCATACTATGCAATTCTTATTTGTCAGCAAAAATGAATGCAAGGCCCTATTTTTAAAGACAGATGAGTTTTTGAAGAGCACTCTGGAACAATCTTACTAGGAAACTGGTCTTCCTTCTGTCTTATTTCCATTTTTATTAGTGTTATTTGCATAGGAGCAGCCGCTTCTTCCACAGCTGTGCTTGCTGTGATAGAGCTCATCTGCTCCCCATCAGAAATGAACCTTTGTACATTGCAACACCTGTCTCTGCTCTAGGTGTTACAGCAATATGGCTGATTAATAAAATGTTGCTTTGTAACTGCTCAGAATATTTCCTATAAAGCAGGAGGGTCACATCAGAACAACAGCAAAATGTTTGAGGTGCAATCAGGGAGAACTTTTCTTCTTTAAGTTGGGATGGTTTCTGTTTTCTTGAAATAGTATTTAAAAAATGCATTTGTTCACTGGCTTGAAAAATACTGATAAAAATAATTTTAGCCTTTTGGAAAACTGGAGGTAAAGGCATTTAGTATATGATTCTTACCTAGGCAAAATGGATTGTGATTTGAGGTGTGAAATAAAGCTGAAAGACACAAAAAAATGAAAAAAATCCTATTTTACATGAGTGTGTAAAATAATAGCACTAGAGAAATGCAGGATTTCATAAAAATGATAGAAAGGTATTGTTAATGTTTCAAGGAAGTTCTTTAATCTGTTATTTAGATGTATTTTCAGCTTTGATGGCTGACAGACAAGGCAAGAGGGAAAATCTGGATGATAAACTATGAAGACAAAAAAGTGAAAATTAGACAATGCGACAGGCATCTACAATTTCATGTAGGTTGCAATTTGCAGCTCATTACTGAGGTAGAATAGAGCAGAGGTTTGATTTTTCCATTAAGTGTAGAGGGTTTGGATGCAATACTCAGCTTTGTTTCACGTCCTTTTTGGGAACTACACCTGTACTCTCTTAGTCTGTACTTTATTAATAAAAGTGGAACAATTCTTTGGCATTTAATATGTATTTATAAGGAATTAGCTAGGCATAATTACACATGATTTTGTGAAAGTATCATTCTGGTGAACAGAAACAATTTGAGAGTTTGTCTAACAGGATGTATGATTGAGCACAGAAACATCAAGATCAGACAAGAGTTGCTCTTGAGAAAGTGCCAGGAAAGTAAAGGAAATATGCTTCTTGTCTTAATTTCCACCAACCACTCCAAATTAAATTGTCTCTTTTCAGAAATACTTAAATATCCACTTGGAAGCAATTGACACAATACAAGTCATCATTACACAGATAATCATTTTCAGAACTGACAGCTGTCCCTGCAGCTCATCTCTCTGGGTTCCATTTTTGTCTCTGCCCAAAGCTACTGCTCTTCAGGGAGTTCTAGTAACAGTAACCAAAAGGGAGATACCTTTCAGGTCTGCCTTCCTTCTTACTAGAGCAGCTGCCATCACTCTACAGCTAAAGAGAGGTCCTAGAAATCAACCCCAAGGGCCTGGATTCTTTACACAAAAAGCCTTTTTCTTGCCTTGAAAAGAAGTGGTAGAAGGTCAGTTTCTAGATGTGGTGGGGTTTTCCTGATGTTAATGCAAAAATTTTTATTGTATCCTGATTGGAGTTTCTGGTTTTTTACTGGTGAAAATTAAAATTGGAGAGGAGATATTTCTCTGGATTCATTCAGCACCTTGGACTGATAGGAGGTAAGACCAGCTTACACTTAGCTGAGTAGTTTCAAATGTGTAAAGGAGAGAACATAGGCAAACTTCCCAAAAAGGAGGAGATAAATGATATTGCTTCATGGCTTAGGTATGATACAGAGAGGACTGGGGGGTTTTTTCTTGCATGGCATCTGTCTACAAAGAGATGCTGAATAATAGGAGGCAAAAGTTCAGAATGCTTTGAATTTCCAACAGTGAACAATGGCAATTATTCCAAGAGGCAATAATTCTTTACTCCTAGACAAGATACTTTCTTTTCTATAGGAAAAGCTTAGCAGTTTGGTGCTTCAACACTTGTAGCTGAAAAATATCAATGACCTACAAAGTAATTCATCCTACCAAAACCATCACACACTTTCAAAACCAGCTTCATTGTCCATGTTTCCACACCACTGCAGAGTTTTATCACTTAGAGGGTTTGTTTCATGCCAAAGAATGAACATTTTGTCTCTTTGAGAGCATCATTAAAAAGGGGGGTTTGATAGCCTTTGTAAAAAAAATCTGTAAAGGAAATAGGCATAGTCATAATAGGTGCTCAGTTTGGGTATGCTTTTAGACATTGACATGATCTGATATGAAGTTAATGTTAATATATAAAATGCCAGTTTAGAATTAGATGTCTATACCGTAGGCCACTTTTTGTCAGCTTTTAAATTTGTATATTGGAAAACAGTGCTGAGCTGTAAATAGATCATGAATAATCTAAAAGTATTCTCCTGCTATACATCTACTACTACTTCATGATCATAATGAGTTTAACACCTCATTATATATGTTAGGAGTGTGGCATTCAGAGTTGCACAGCTTGAGCTCTGCTGGTTTCCTTCATTTTGCAGTGCAGAGAGATACTCTGAGTGCAGGGTAGCTCAGCCTACTTTCACTGATAATGAGGAAAAAACAGATAGCATGCAGTAAATTCATCCACCAACTTACTTCAAAGTTAACTGCCTGCTGCTTCATTTCAGAGCACCAGCATTAACATTCAGTACTGTAATCTCACTGAGAATGCATCTTGTCATATTGGGAGCCCTCCTGCTACGGCAGGTAGCAGCTGAATATTGAAGATGTGCTTTCCTCTGCATGAGTTATGTATGAATTGTCATACAAAAATATAACATCTGGACAATTCTCCTACTCCTCCTCTCTAATGCTATCGGCCTGGTTGAAACACCTCTGGGATTTAATATTGCCTGTCTCTCTGATCTCAGATCTGTCTGCCCATACTCACTCTTTGAAATGTTTCTAGTAAAGGCAGAAATGTTCCACAGCTCTTTTAATCAAAACCTGACCAAAACAAAAGTAATTTTTCTTTCAGACCTCTGGTTTTTCTCTGAGAAATCCTACCTGTAAAACATATTCAGAAAGGGACATTTCTTATCTACATGTCTCCCATCCAAGGGACATGATAAACACATTGATTTGCCGGTTCAACCCCAATAACTTCTGAGGCAGAAATGAGGGTAGCCCAAGGGAATTTTATCCTTTGAGAACCAAACTGAAGAAGAGAAGCCAAGAATATTCACTGATTCCCCTCAACATCCATGCAGCATCTTCTCTCTGTTGTTCAGAATATTGCAGTATTCATCTGCTGCAGCTCCAGAGTGGCAGAAGGTAGATCCCAGACAAACTGAATTAAATTGGAGGCTTAGGTAATCTCAGTTGTTATAAGTATAGCCAGTTTTGCTCTTCCAAAAATTAGCTGGAGTCATTTACTCCCACAGACCTTTCACTCTTACCCTTCAGGTGATTCTTCACCTCTCAGCCCCCCCTCTTATACTTTTTACTGGCAGCTGCTTTTTCATTTCCTGTTGCACTATTCTCTATGAAAAGACTTCACTGATTCCCAGTCTTCAAATTCTCCATGGGCATTCAACAGTTCCAGAAGGTCACCTTTTATTCTCATGGTCTTCTAGCACATATACCAGCCTCTAAGAGGATGAGGAAATCTCTTAAATTCCTAAATTCTAAAGTTATTTCCCTTGTGCTTTAACATGTCTCATAAAATTGTTTCATATAAATCACTCAACAGAATCTTGCTGAGAAAAATTATCCCACTGTTTTACAGTTCTTTCCAAAGTATTCATCTACTGGCTCCAAAAAAAAAAAAAAAAAAAAAAAAAAAAAGAGATTGCAAGGCAATTTAATTTGGTTAGTGCCATTTTGAACAGAATATTTGCACAAGACTTACTCGACATTCAAAACGCTGATAACACTATTTAAAAGCAATGGAATAAAATGAAAACTTAAACTCCAGTAATTAGACTGACCTTTTCCTAACTTCTGTATTTTGTTAAGGTGGCATATCTTTGTTATACAACTTTTCCCTACCACAGGAAGACAGGAACTATATTGCCTGTACTGTGTAATATCTAATACTACTTTATTTCAAATGCAACTGCTTTCAAGGGTCAAAAAAAGGAACTGAACATGACAGGGACATCAATAAAACCTACCATTGGCACCATAAAATTCTAATGAATAGATAGCAAAATTGAAGAGCTCAGAGCACCTTCAAGGCGTATAAATCATTTTTTTAAAAAAGAGTTGCACAAACTGAAAAAGCCAAAAGCATTCCTGAAGCTGAAAGTATAGCATCTTATAATTTTCCTCCAAGTATATTCAAAGGAAAAATCAAAAATTAGAGCAGAACTCCCCTAAGATAACAGACAGAATTGATTAAAATTTTTCTTTAACAAGCCAACGCACAAGTCTTAAAATTTTACATTACTTTACCCAGATTGGGTAACCTCTGCCCATAGTTTTAGGTATAAAACATTCAAAAATAATGTGAATATGCACTAATGATTTGATCAGAAATAGCTATAGAAATAGCATTCTGGCCTATTAATTTGGATGAGGGTGCAGATTAAATACATGCCATTCCTTGTAAGCACAGGTACAGAAACTATGTCTAATTCAAAACTTGCTCATTGTTTGGCAATTGAAAAAAAGCTCAGGTTTTATCTCACACTTGTTTCACTTAGGGAACTATCATAACAAAACAACACATAGCCTGACTAAAATATTGCAGAGATTGTCGGACAGAAAGGGAAGTGACTCATGTCTCATGTTTTGGAAGATCACTGAGATCAAATCAACCCTTTCCCTCAAGAGCTGAACTAGTTTTCACTCTCGCCATTGATAATTTGAAAGTGCCTGTGTCCTCCTCTGATCTGCAGTGGCCTCTTATGCCAGAAGCACCAGAGGTTTTCTAGAACTTGGAGAAAATTTGCTCAGGTTGCTGGAGAACCTGGGGAAGAGCATGGAATGTGGAAATTTCTGGATAATGAATTAGATAGGAATTTCATGGTGTGTGCTACTGTGCCTTAGGCTTGGACAGCTTCTCTCAGAGAAGCCTGGGCCTGTACATGTGATTTTAAGCTGTCTAGCTTTTTAAGATGAAATTTATCTCTGTTCAAAGGCTCAACACCATCTTCACACTACTAAACTCTGCTTAAGTAGAATGGATATAGAATGTAAATTAAGTTTATATTATGTTGCTGCTCTTTGCAGAAGAAAAAGCCACCTGTTCTGCATGAACATGTTCAAGACATAGCAAAATAAACATGTTCCTCAAACAATATTAAGTAATGAATAAATGTGAAGATAAGATAATCTTTCTTTAGGACCTTTATATAGAACTATAAATTCATAGACTAAATTATTCATGGTGAATAATTTGCTTAACTCCCACTATCACAAAAAGAAAGGTAAGTATATAAATTATGGAAAGACACTTCAACATTTTCTTGTTTAGCCAGACCTTTGGCTGTAGGCTAAGCCTTTCTTTTAAAAGAAATACTCTCATTGCTTAAATTACAGAGCCAAAACCTGGCTGATGTCTTAATTTCAAGTGTTTCTGCCCAGCAAATTTGAAGGCTATATATATATACACAGTCTCTAAATAAGTCCTTTCTCATAGGTACAGTAATGCATTCTCCATCTGCATATTTCAGGGAACACTTAAAACACTATTAGTTGTCATGGAGAAGGAACTCATTTGGAAGATTGTCTGATTTCCAATGGCTTCAGTTATACCCATGCTGTAAATAATAACAGGCACTGTGGTTGTATCAGTGATCTTGCCTTAAAACTTGCCAAACCAGCAGAGTTGACACCACTCAGCAGGAACTGGTTGTTTGAAATGATTCTGTCAAATCGTTTTTTTTCTATGGTTTTTGGGGATTTGTTTTGTTGTTGCTGCTGTTTGTTTGGTGGTTTTTCGTGGGGTTTTGGTTGTGTTTTTTTGATGGGGGTAGATCTTAGGGTGTCTTATTTGAATGTTTTGCAAAATATTTTAGAAGTTTAAAGAAAATAATGTTGTATAGTACTAGGATAGAATAGGATATGGTAGAATGGGATAGGGTAGGGTAGGATAGGATAGTGTAGTACAGTACTAGGGATAGCATTGTTTTTAAATAGCTTCCTGAATTAGATTCAGAGGTTTTTCATAGCAGACTCAATGTCACTAATGGCTCCTTGTGCTGCTACTTGGTTGTTTATTCGGATACTAAATCTGACACAATAGTAGCAGTGTTATGCCATTGAACATGACAGTCACTGATTCTCAGATTTATATGCCATAATAAAATTGTATTTAATCTGTGGTACAGTGACTAGTTCATAAACTGCTCCTATAAATACAACAGGAATAAACTCACATGTTTACAACTTTCTTTTTAGAGAGGCCTGTTTCCTCCCCCATAAATGTAGACCGCTACCTAGAAATCTCTCCTTTATGACTATATGAATGCATAAATCTGTCTCATTGACTCCCAGCTACTGTACCACCAGGGTTATACTCCCCTTGCAAATGAAGCAGTTGAGTAAGGTTACAGTCAGTCTCCCACCAAAAGGTAGTATTTTTCTTTTGTTCAGTCTGATAGCAAGATAATATATACTGTCACTGGTTTTGTTACTCCTTCCTACTTTCTGTCCTCTTCAGACTGTGTTCTGTTTTACCAGTCCTTCCTTCTTTTTTTTGGAGAGAGATTGTCATCTGTCTCATCATTACATGAAAATGCTTATTGATCAAAAGATTGTCTCCTGATCCTTCTTATCAGTTTCAGAATACCAACTGTGTAAAGGTTGCGCCATATTATATACAGTTTTCTCAAAAATGTCCAGAGAGAGAAATGAATTTGTTAGAAAAATTGAATTGTTTAAAATACTTCAGCTAGAATGACTCCTCCCAAAAAACCCTTTTTCTTTTAGAAAAATTCAAAAGGAAATTTTTGGGTTGTAGGTGACGAGACACGTCAGAAATACTGATATTATGAGACATCTTCAAAGCAAAGTACTATTACAATTGCTAATGTAATTCATCAAGCTGTCGTAACTTTCTCAGCCAAATTCGATTTGATTTCAGTTTAGCACCTTGAAAATATGTACTTTCTTCACTCAGTAAAAGCTCACTTAACATGAAATTAGCATATTTGTCAGTTTCCCTGGAGCAATGGCAACCTCTTGGTTTCCTGCTTCTGCTTTCATGTGGGATTCTTTGCAAAACAGTCAATGACATGACTGATGAAGTTGGGAATGGACTACTACTTCTGTATTAATTCAACCAGGACTTAAAGACTTCCTTTACATTCTTCATAGGTAGCATCTTAAGATTTCCACTAGTATAAATGCAGACAAAACTATGCATTTAATAAGATAGTTGCCAAATCTGACTTCCTGGCGTCACAGGTTGAGAGTTAGAGGTTATGAAGGACTCGCAAAGGCTGATGAGATCTCTGTAACCCATCCTCTATATATGAAAAGAGCACATGGACAACAACGAACATATGGAGGAAAGAGTATATGGAGAAAAAAACAGCAGTGTATCAGTGGCTAAAACTGATCTGACTCCAGAAGTACAGAAGCTTGGTGATTGCAAAAGCTACAGGAGAAAGAGAGAGAGAGAACTTCAAATAAGGCTTCTCAAAGCATTTTACATTCCCTTAGGCAAAGCCAAGCATTATCTTGCTCAGAGCAAAGAAACTGTGTGGTTATATCAGGGGGCACAAGACCCTGCTGAGTTTCTAGGCCAGCATGAGAAGGCAGGATTTAAGTGGTGCTGTAACATTATGTCAGCTGAAGCAAATGGTTTTTTATAGTTGCCATACTTTCCAGTACTTCCTTTACCTTGAGAAAGGAGCCTATGCAGCAGCTCTCCAGTAAGTGCTTGCAAGCTTGCAGGAATCCACAGATTTCTTTCCATTAATGCATAGATCATATCTTAATTGCTTAAGTCTGTTATCTTGACTTTGTAATAGTGTCCCCTCCAGGGATGAATGGAATGCCTGCTGGCAGCTCAGCTTGCATTTCATCTGGTTCCTGGGTGCTGTTTGTGGTGTGCCACATCCTTTCTGCTGACGGATGCACTGAAACCAGAGCTAAATTTATGAAGGACTTTTCTTTTCCTTGAATTAGAATAATAGGCTGCACCCTGTCCTCATGCAGGATAATAAATGAATGGGAAATATTAGAGTTGTGATGCATTTTCACTTTATTCTGAGGGGATCAGAGATGGAGTGGAGAACAGGGAGGAAGAGTGGGAAATGATGAGCTTGACAAACTCCCATTTTTTGTTCAGCCCTGAATCTGCCCTCTTTCTAGTTCCCCTCATCTAGTAAGATGTTCATCACAGCATTCAGACATTATCCTCTATTCTCAATGGGATTCCTTTACCAACAGTGCTCAGCTCTTTCTGTACTGGCTTTCCAATGATGTGCATGGCACTTACACACCAAATTAATTTCTATTACTTCCAAGCTGGCCATTTCCACTTCTTCCTTAAGACTCACCTAGGACTGATTGTTTGGGGGCTTTTTTTAAAGAAATTTACTTTGTGTATAATTGTCCAAATAATGTATTCAGTCAAATTAAAAGCCATGTTAAACACAAGCAAAATCATAATATAAAGCAGAGAGGTACACAATTCCCCTGCATATCTCTCCAGTTCCCAACCTGCCTGCCTCTGAGCTTCCCCACAGCCCCCTGTGAGGGCAACAGGCTTAGGACACCTCCTTTAAATAAAAATAGTGCTGCATTTCAATAATATTTCAGATACTTTATCAGTCTCCAAAATACAAGAATTTGGGGATCTCTCCTCATCCACACATTTGTTATAGGCCTCTTGCCTAGCCCTTCTTCTGCTCCCACTCTCATCCTCTGACTCCTCTTACTGTTCTGCCTGATTCTCTCAGGCTGCAGCTCACATCTAAATTTGCAGCAGGCACCTTTTATCTCAGCAATACTCAGGTCAGGCTGCATCCTGTTGCTGCAGGTGGGTTCAGAGTGCTGTGTCTCTACTGCTCTGGATCCAGCTCCTACTCTGGACCCTCTGCTCATCCCTATTTCAGTAGCCCTGAGATCCCAGCTACCAGGAGCTCGGGCACCCAAGCTGTGGTGTGCTCTGTAAGACATGGCAAAGCTCTACAGGTCAGCTTTCTCCAGGCTCTCAGCATGACCAGATTATATATCCCTCCTTCTTCCTTCCAGAGCTCAAATGGAAATCATCAAATAAGTCTATGTTTTGAACAGAAAGTAGAAATTACTATCAACTGGTTAGACAATTTTCTTTCTGTGAGACTTAAGAAGCTGGGGTGCCTTCTAAATTTCAAGTTCCTGTTGCAAATTTGGGTAAATGCCTCTGGAGGAGGAGTTAAAAAAAGAAGATCCAAAGGGTCTAAGGAGTGGCATGGAAGAAGCTGTGAGAAACACAGATGTAGGGAACAAAACAGTGGTGACAAATCAAGCATATTGATGAGCCAGAACAATGGCTGATGCCAGATGCGGATCAAATAGGGATGTCCAGCTTCTCTGGTGCCAGACTGGAGGAATAGACAGCTTGGGAAATAGCACTTGATCAGCTGTCCCTGGAAGGTACCAGTTTTTCTTGTTTCTTTGAGTTTTTCTTACTGCCTGACCATGAGTCAAAGAAATGAGCAAATACATCTTTACTTCACCCATCTGCTTCCTCTTAATTAATGTGGATTGGCATCTGCTCCCTAGCAAAGTCAGATGTCCTGTCAAAATGCACAACTGTCCCAGCTGAGCATGTGGCAGTTTGGTTTCAGCCTGAGCTGCTTTCACAGATCTCAAACAGAGCACATCAAGTTTTGGGCTGGCTCATTTCCATCCTCTTGGACCTCCAGTCACAGTAACTCAGTGTCAGGGACAAAATTAGCGGCACATTCCTCTCCCTCTCCATATGCAAGGATGAGCTGATGGACAGGATCGTGTGATCAGTGACCTTGCTGTGACCTTCTCAGTTTGAGCAGCTGTCCCCTCTCTGACCAGCAACCTCACTGCTTTGCTGTTTAACTGATTTACAAACACATCAGCCACCCTCTTATGGCAAACGCAACAACTAGCCACAGATTTCATGAGACAAGGGGACATGGTTCTCTACATCTTAAGCTCCTGCAATCTCAATCTTGCCTTCGTCTTTGTCATCCACATTGCTGCCTGAATCAAACTCTTCCTATTAGTAATGAACTGGAGACAGGGAGAAATTAAATGAAAAAATTATTCATTTAAATTTTTTCCAGTTTTCAGATGGACTCATCCACAAAAATCCCAGCTATTTTTTCTAAAGGATATTGGAGATTTCTTGTGCCATTATTCAGCTCCTCTTGCAGAGCTTGGTGCTGAGCACACTTAAATACAGTCCATGTATAGATTTTCTGCAGATGTGTACCCACCAGCTTAGCAGTTGCTAAAAGACACAAATTGCTTTTACAGGTCACCTATCAGATTCCTTTTTTCCAGCTCTTCTTCTGACTCACATCCACTCAGCCGCTCAGCAGACACTCTGTGAGGGTTGCTCATCATTCAGAAATCCTGGACAAGTCACCACTGTGCCTGTGTAATTAAAGTTGGCTTTGCACATGCCATGAACTGGGACATGCTGTGGCTACATGCACAGATGCCCAGCTAAATATTATGCCCAGCAAATTCAGCATATCCAGAATATTTCAGCCTCGCTGTACATCTGTTGATGTGTCAGACTAAGCATTCTCTGTGCATTTCAATGCTGTCAGACGTGTGACTGTCACAAAGCTCACTATTAGATTGGAACTACGAGCAATATTTAAAGTGTTTCTTTTTACCAGTTTCAGAAGAGGAAATAGAAGCGCAGATTTTTAGGGCAAAACAATCATTAATGGTTTGTTCTTTCCTCAGCTTACATCAAACTGCTTCAATCAGTAATAGTGTACTGAGAAGTAGAGTAAGACTATTGTATTTTAGAGGATTTGATGCTTCAACATAGAGATCATGATGAACAACGCGAAGATTTCCTAGTACCGAAACTCTCACACATGCCTATGTTTTTGGAATAGCTGAGGCTTCTCAAACAAGGCAATTTTCCAGGTTTCTGTGAAGAACTCTTGTGTTTTGTGACAGGTGTCTTGACAACAACTGTTTTATCATCCCACCTCAGTCTACCAATCCACATCACCCAGGGGCATGAACCAACCATTATGCTGAATGTCTCAAAGAAAAATATCTGTCAAAAAGGCCAAAACAAAACACCATAAAAGCAGTAGAGGGGAACTGGTAGATGTAACAATAGAGTAAAAGATATAACTGATGATAATATTTGGAATAAAACAGGGAAGAAAGGAAACAACTGAAATAAGAATAAAGAAGATACAGAAAAACAGGGGTGAAAAAGGAGGATGGGGAAAAAACACTGAATGGAAAAGTATAATAGATAGGTAGTGGCTTGTATCACATAATCAGCATCAAATACTTGAACAGAAAGCCCCTGAGACACAGGATGCCAAACATTTAGTGAGACATAATACCTTTACTCCAGGTAAGCTGTCAAATTCTACTTAAAATCTGTACTGCTAAAAGCTGATTTAGCAAATATCTCTGCACATTCTATAGAGAGCTTTTTCTGTGATTCCTTAGGTTGTGGATTTTTTTCTTCTAATATTAATTCTCTGGTGTTTTTCTCTTAGTCACACTGCAAATGATTTAGCACCTTGGAACAGTAAGGATTTAGCTTCTTTCCTCTAATGATTTAACATATGTGTATTTTGCAACTGAAAGTTACCACATTGATCTTAAAGTCTTAAAGAGCCTTAATATTAATTGTTAATCTCAATCTTAAAGAGGTTGGGATTTACATGGTGATTTTTATACTTTTTATATCAATATATAAGATATAAAGAATTTCAAGTACAATGATGCCAAGCAGAATGTAGAAAGGATTTGAATGTAGAAAGAAATTGATTTCCTCCTAGAATGTGTGCCTTCTTCAGTATATTAACACTGTGTCTAATGCAAATGCAAATACTATTTCTCATTTTCCAGTGAAATCTTATCTGAATTCTTCCAGTCCAGAGATTTTACAGTTCATGCATTTCTGTATGTATTAATTAAATATCTAATTTTCTAGTTAGGTCTCCAATTTGGATCTAATGTTTTTACAGCTTAGTCAATATTACCCTTTTGGCAGAAAAATTCATTCCTTGGGGAAGGGAATACTGTCTTATATAGTCATTATTTAAAAGAAAATCTTATTTTAATTATCTAATTTTCTTCTCACTGGTATCTCACAATAATCATTTAACTCTTTTTACCCTCAGTGCATTGTTTTAAAATTGAAAGGGCATCAATAAAATCACAGACTGGCTTGGGTTGGAAGAAACCTTAAAAATCCTCTAGTTCCATGCTCCCCTGCCATAAGCAAGAACACTTTCTGCTAGACCAGGCTACTCAAAACCTCATCCAACCTGGCAATGAACACTTCCAGTGATGGGGCATCCACAACTTCTCCAGGCAACCCGTTCCAGAGTCTCATCACCCTCATTGTAGTGGATTTCTTCCTGATATACAGTCTAAACCTATTCTCTTTCAGTTTGAAGCTGTCTCCCCTTGTTCTGTCACTACATTCCCTTGTGAGAAGTCCCTCTCCAGCTCTCTTGTAGCTCCCTGTAGGTACTGGAAAGCTGTTTTAAAGTCTTCCTGGAGTCTTCTCTTCTCCAGGCTCTTCTCAACACCAGTTTTCTCAGCCTGTCTTTATAGGAGAGGTATTCCAGCCCTCTCAGCATCTTCATGGCCCTCCCCTGCTCTGTGTCCTTCTTAACTCAGGGCCCCCAGAGCTGGACACAGCACTCCAGGTGGGGTGTCACAAGCAGGGAGTTGAGGGGCAAAATAACATCCTTCGATCTGCTGGCCACGCTGCCTTTGATGTAACACACCATGGGCCCACATCTCCAGCTTGTCAAAATCCCTCTGGATAGCATCCTTTCCCTCCAGCATGTCAACTACACCACACAGCTTGCTGCTGACGTGCACTCAATCCCACTGTTCATGTCACCAACAACTACATTAAATGGTGTCAAGAAAAATATATTAATCCAAGGAAGAAAAATCAGCAGAAAATACATCTCTTCATGACATGGAGCTGTGGCATTTCTATTCTTGTTGACAGATTTCAGGCACTCCAAATGAAGTAGATTGTACTCTGTCATCCCATTGTATTTTACCAATGAGAAATATTTGTATTCTATGGATTTCATTTGGACAGTCAGGAAGGAGCTGGAATATTTGTACTTCAGGGGCTGTCATTTTATTACCTCTCCCATTGTTTCTGCTTTTGAGCAATAGTTTAATTTTTTCTTCATCTGCTATGTGTCCTTTTCTTTTAGTGAAATATCCATGGCAAAAACTTCTTGTATTTGCACAACACCTTGTGTTGCCATAGGACAGCTGACCACCAGCCTGGTTTCAAGTCCTGCCAAATGTTGTGCTCCAGTAGGGCTCTGAAACCTTGTATCAGTGCTTTTTGCAGTGGTTCACAGCCTGATCAGCATTTGACATAAAAATAGAGACTGTTTTACAGTTTTACGGCCCCTACACATTCATCTACTTCTTTTATTTCTCTTTTTCTCCACTGTACAACTGGGGCATGGCCCATACCACAGCCTAATCCAAACCTCCGTGGCTGCAGTTCTATTTTCCACATGCAAAGCCTTTTAATCAGGCTGTTTTTGAGGGCTTTTAAATGCTTCTTGAAATATCCACACAATCAGCCAGTCTCTGTCCTGATAAACGTGTTACAGAGACAGCATATGTTCAATAGGATGGAGACAGACAGTGCTGGAGACTCTGCTGGCAGGATTTGAAGGCAGTTTTGCAGTGCATTTGTAGTGTCAACTGGAATGATGTAGTGGAAAATAAACCAGTCTGCTAGTTTGGGATTTCAGATACAGAGTTTTAGAAGTGGTTCCAAATAGCACAGTGCCATTTGTCTTTGCACAAACCATCAGGTAGCAGGAGTAACAAGACCATGGCAGCAGCAGTCTTCTGGCTGACCAAAGAAATATGCAGCCCATTTGGCCTGAGCTGTGCAGGCACCACAGCAGCTTTTTAAGCATCTTTCCATTCCAACTGTGTTCTGCGTCATCAGTCTCGGGGATAAATTTTACCTAAATAAGATGTGAAATAGTTATTTTTAATGAGTTCTTTGATACAATAAAACTCTTGATTTTCTTAGCTTCTAATCAGGAGGAACATTTTATTTCTGTACTTTTCAATGTACTGCATAGACAGAGATCCCTGGAGTTCAGTTTTTCTGACACAAGACAGGAAAGGCATAAAGCAAACTCTTGGTTTACTGCCAAATATGTGTCTTTTATGAACTATGCATATAGATTATAGATACATCTTTGTTGGTTCTTTTATCTTCTATTTATAGACACAACCTGATTTACAGTTTTAAATACTAAAATCCTTTTTAAGCAGAGCAGAAAAATTGTTGTGTAAGTTTGCTGAGCAATGTGACCTCTGCACACATGCCCCACTCCTTGGATAGATAATGTGGCATGTCTTTCCATCAGGAGGGGCAAACTTCTCAAGACTCAGCATTCTACTATGATGCTCAAAGCATGAGGAACCAGGAGTTACCTCTGATGCACTGTTACAGAGCTAAGGCAAAAAATAGCAACAGAAACTCAGTGTACTGATTTATCATAGCTCATGAAAATTATTGTTGGGCAAATAAAACAGGAAAATGTGTGTGTATATAATAAGTATCACATTAGTCTGTTTCCTATAATAGATGATGGCTGCTGTTTTCCTTTTATCTCTTGAAAAATCTGTTCTCTGACGTACTAATACACCATATGAGGGAAACACAAAGTGCTTGTGAGGACAAAATTGAACTGATTGATTGTTCTAAATTCAGTGATTTGCAGAACAGCAAACTGAACAGGTGCTGCAGTGAGAAAACAAGTGGCTTTCTAGCAGGCCACAATGACAAGCTGACTTTCCATTCTTGCAGCAGATCTCTGGAAGTTCTTTTTGGGGAGTGATTATTGCCACTTGGATCATCATGTCCCAGTAATTAAGATCTGAATTTCATTCTCTGGTGTATCTTCCTTTGGTATTTGCAGTATGCAGACAGTGACTACTAGCATCATTGTTGTCTGGGTAAAATATATCCTAAACTTCATGGAATATTTCTTGAGTTTGGTTCAATTAATAATTGTCATTTACAGTGATATCTCACTGGATGATGAATAACACATCAGCTTTCAGCCATGACAGTAATTCAGTTTTAGAGTCCTGATAAATTCATTAAAAGCTCAAACTGAGATCTCTTATTTGTATATACTGAAAGTACATTGGAACTGTATTGTAAAGCCTACTGGTCTAGCAATGAGCCAGAAAATCTAAAAGCCATACGATAAAATCATGGTAATCTGTAATTGTTTTACTTTGCTTATAAAGGAACAAGATATTTTTTATATTTAGGTGGTGCCAGAAAATTCTGCTAGACAGAGTAATCACATTTATTTCCCAAAATAAAGTGTGAGCTCTGTAAGAGTTCCCTAAGTGCACAGCTCACTCCAAACAATCACTGACAACATATTCAAAAGGGTATTGGCTGAAGAGGTAATTTAAGTGAAATGTGTAAAACCTGGTTTCAGCATTTCTATTCATAACCTTTGCAGTCAAGAATTAGGTCCATTGGCAGTCTACTTTTTGGGAGAGACAAGGAATAATCTTGCTCCCAAATAATGAAAAAGCTCAACCAGCTGCTCTAGGGCTGCACTCATTTCAGAAACGGACCTTCACCAAAGACTGTGCAACAAAAGCATTGCCAATAGAGTGACCACCAGGCTGCCAGTCCTCCTAAGAAGAGTGGCAGAATTGAAACTTTGGCAGAAATAACTAAGTGGAATGAATGCCCAGAGATCTGCAAAGTGAAATGCACACAAAAGGCCTTCCCGGTTCCATTTGCTGGCACTAAGTGCCTCCCTTCAGGAGGACAAAAGAATCACCTCCTTCACTTATGGCCTTGTCCTTCAACAACAAAATAGGTTTTATGCTTGTAGTGTTCATTTTCTAATATACAGAGGAAGAGCAGGTATTTCAATAGGACAGATACAAACCCTTTGTACAATTGTTCCATAACTATTTGCATTTATTTGAGAGGGAATAGAGGAAGGAATGGAAGCGCACTCCCCTCTCTCTTGCAAACATAGAAATATACTGACTTTTCACAGCATCTGGGCCTTTTGTACCATGGTCATCATTCCAACCTTCTAGTCCAGGTGTTAACTCTTGACAGAAGAAAAGGAGACTGCTGTTTTTTCCCTGTTTGCTGAACTTTAAGTTACAGTTTCTTCAATAACACACATAATCAAGCAAGTGAGATGTATCTCTCATATTGATGACTGGCTTAATCTCTAAACTTTAAAGCCAGGTTGGAGAGCAGGCTTAGAGGTAAGGTAACATGCACATTCTCCTTACCTGACTCCAGATTTTAGTGATGAAGTTTTTGAAGATCTGAAACAAAGTACTGGAAAGCCTCCAGTTAAAATGTTTTAGCTAAATCACCAATTTTAAGTATTATTTAGAATGCCTACATGCTGTAGGTCAAAAAGATTTTTTCATACTTTTTTCTCTACTATGAAGTATGCCTTATCTGCTACCAAAACTGTCCTCAGTGTGCCAAAAGTTTGGCCACATGTATCAGTATTCTCACATTCACCCCCTCGTCCACAAAATTAGCCTTCAACCTACAGTTCTTGTTTTTGGAACAAGCATGTGCTCAAAAAGAAAAAAAATCAGTGACAATTTGCTCAAGATTTCCATGAGAGCATAGCTTCCAAAAGGAGCCTGCCTAAATCTGAGTTTATTATGTAGAATCAGCTCTTTTAACATCAGCACAATTGCCATAGTAAGACTGTATTTGCAAAGAGGATTTACTGCTGGTCCAACACCAGTGCTTAAAATGACTGATGAGTTCTCTTTTTTAATGTATTAAACAATTACTGGAGGCATATGCCACATGTAATGCAGGGAGATGTTTTCCTTAAAGATGTTTTCCAATGTCCTCTGTGTGTCTTTTCACAGACTATCTCTCTACATAATAGCAAGAAATCTTGTGTTACTCAATTATTACATTGTCTTAGAGTAAAGATGCTTAATTGTCCATGGGGCTGCAGACCTCATAAAATATGCTTCCCAGGAAAGGCTAAAGCACGGGAGCACAAGGACACCCCAGCTGCTTGATAGACCCTTGGGAGAGCTTCAACTAGCTAGTGATAAACTTTGAATAAGTCTTGTTACAATACTGAAAATTACTTTTTTGAGATCGGATAGCAGAGTAGTAAAGGTATTCATCTCTATAAATATCCAAAGATTGCTCCTAATTTTTCAGGCAAGAGCTGGCTGACATTTCCAGCTCAGTATCCTATTATATAATTTGGTGTTTTAACCTAATGAGCCGAGGTAAAGCATCACTGTCTGTTTTCATTCAGTGGAATAAAAAAAGATAATGATTCTGTTTATTTCTTTGTCACAACAGAGAATGGCCTAGGTTTAAGTCTCAACTATGAGATTGCTATGTTAACGCAGATTAATTGGGCTATCCATGTAGCTTTTTTGGGGGCATCTATTTTTACAGATTTCCTTATTTTTTTCTAACTTTTTATACCTATAATAATAAAAATAATTGCAATATTCTTGGGATTTCAGTCAGTTGGGGTTTTTTATTCAATAATAGAAAATTAGTTAGATGATTCTTATGCCTCTTTAGAGGAGATTGGTTGAAGTGACTTGTCTTCCTCAAACTGATCATTTGGCAGTTAAAAAAAGCAATTCCAGTTCTACTAGGCAGGTGCCCTGATTGTGTTTGGTATTGGATGGGATCAGAGGGGCAATCTGGAGGTGTTCTCAGAAGGGCCCCTTGGAAGTGAAGCCAATGGGCCCTTGCCCTTTGGCATCATCTGAATTTGTGTGTCTCGAGGAGTGTGCAGAGCTTTTCTGCAAGGGTGGTCGGGCTCTATTGCTTCAAGCATTCCTCTGCAGGTGTATTTCCATCATGTTGTCATAAACAGTTGGGGAACCTTCCCTCATGCATGGCACATGGAATAACAGAAAATTTGCACACATTTTCTTCAACTCCAGCCAAGCAAGCAACAAAGGTTGGTAACAAGCTAACCAGAGACAGGCACTGATATTCCAGTAACGTGAAAGAGGTGCCAAAAATAATACTGAAAGTAAGGTTATATTGCTCACATTCAAATGGTTGATGGAAAAGTTGAACACGCTTCTGGAACTGCAATACAACATCAGGTGATTACAGGGTACTCATAATTTAATAATGATGGGACCATTTAGCAGAATGACTAAGCACTTGTGGTGAGTCCCAAAAATAATTCCACTCTCTTCAATTAGGGCAGGCATCAGTTTAAATATAGGGAGTGAGAGGCAACCTAGCTAAATAGGATCACAAATCTCTAAGGCTTCTACTGAAGCACAACAGAACTGTGCAAATTGGAACAGGAACCATAATGTAACACAGTGTACTTCCCTGGGTTGCTTCTTCCAGCAATTAGTCTGCTACACTTTCAAAAATTGCAGTTATCTCCATAATGTGTTTGGCTGTTGCTGACAGACACTGATTTTTTACTATGCCTTTCTTGGCTTGGTTAAAGAGCTCTTTGTACCTTCTTAGGTGCCTTCTCAGCTTCTTAGCTTATGATCCCTGACTTGCTTCCACTAAACACATGCTTTAATGATATTGTGGATTCTAAATTCATTAATTCAACATGCCATGAAGACATATGCACCTTTCTATAATACAGTTACATAACTTGATGAAACATAGTTGAAAGCTGAAATTTGAAATTTATTTAGGAAAACATTTTTAGCTGTTAATTTATTTGAAGATTTCCTGTGTTTACTTAATTTTTTTCATGTATTTGTTACTTACAGATTCCTACAATGTTTCTTCCACTGCTTTTATGAAAAGTGATATTAGGCTTATTATCCAATAGCTAATCATATTATAATCAGTTTTCCTGGAAGTGCTTAAGGAATCTTCAAGTCTTCTGTAACTTCTCCAGTGCTTAAAGAGCTGTGGAATACTGTAGGAAGAGTAATCTCTTCACTTTACACCCAAGAGTTCTTAGAGAACACTAACAGATACATCCAAATAAGCACAGAATCTTGGAATCATAGAATGGCCTGGGTTGGAAGGGATCTTAAAGATCATCTAGTTTCAATGCCCCTTCCACAGACAGGGACTCCTTCCACTAGACAAGGTTGTTCAGAGCCCCATTCAGCCTGGTCCTAAGTGGTGGACCAGAGGTGGAGCACCCACAGCTTCTCTGTCAACCTGTCCCAGTGCCTCACCACCCTCATAGCTAAGAATTTCTTTCTATTATTTAAACAAAACCTACTCTCTTTCAGTTTGAAGCCATTTCCCCTTGTCCTGTCACTACATGCTCTTGTAAAAAGTTTTTCTCCATCTTTCTTGTAGGCCCCCTTAAGGCACTGAGAGGCCACAATTAGGTTACTCCAAAACCTTCTATTTTCCAGACTGGACAAACCAATTTCCTTCAGCCTTCCCTTGTAGGAGAGGTGTTCCATCCCACCCATCATCCTAGTGGCCTCCTCTGGACTGGCTCCAACAGGTCCATGTCCTTTCTGTGCTGGTGGCCCCAGAGCTGGATGCAGCACTGCAGGAGGGGTCTCACCAGAGAGGAGCAGAGGGACAGAATCCCCTCCCTTGCCCTGCTGGCCACGCTGCTTTGGAGGCAGCCCAGGACACCTTTGTCTCTCTGGGCTGTGAGTGCACATGGCTGGGTCATGTCCAGCCTCTCATCCACCAGCAGCCCCAGGTCCTTCTCCCCAAGGCTGCTCTCAATCTGGTTATCCCCCAGCCTGTGCTGATACTGGGGGTTGCCCCAACCCAGGTGAAGCACCTTGTGCTTGATCTTGTTGAGCCTCATGAAATTCCTAAGGGCACATTTCCTGAGCTTGTCCAGGTCCCTCTGGATGGCATCCTGTCCTTCAGGTGTATCAACTGCATCACTCAGCTTGGTGTCATCTGCAAATCTGCTGAAGATGCACTAGATCCATTCATTTATGTCAGTAATAAAGATGCTAAATAGCATCTTCAATACTGGACCCAATAATGATCCTTGATGTATGGTTTTAATTTTACTTGGTGGTTTTTCTCTGATGAAAAGGAATTGTCGCATCTTCATATGATACAAGCATAAAGTGTGGAACCTTGTACTTTGAGATACAGCCTATTCTTTAACATCCACTTCCATCCACAGGGTTCTTCCTGTCTCTCCTCCCTCTCCCTGCTGTTCATTGCTCCCCTCAGCTTTGATGAGATAGCCTTTTTAAAGCACATACATCACATATTGAATATAATCAGGTTATGATTGTTAGTCCCTAGGCAACCACCATCTTCCAGGCCAGTGATTAAGTCCTCTTTTCTCATCATAATGAAGTCCAAACTAATTACCTTATGTCATAGTCAGTAAAAACTTTAGGGAAAAAAATTCAATAATCTAATGATTCTCTACTACTGACTGCACGAGATCACAGCACAAGCATCCCAAATTGTAGTTTCTAGGAAATGAGAAGGAGGGCAATTTTTTTTACACACTCCAGACATGCCTATGACCCCCTTTTCATTAACTTTATTAGCACACATGTTGGGACACCTACATTTAAGATCATGCTGGTTTGAGTTATTCACCAACAGAATTCCATCAGTGATGTGATTCTTCCCTACCAAGCTGTCCTCAGCATTCTGTAATTAACATTCCTGTCAAGCAAATTGTCTCTCAAGAATGTAATTATAAGCGAGAATTTTCCATTCCCTTTGTTTATATCTCAGATTCAGAGCTTATGAATACAGGCAATTAAAAATTGATTTTGGCAGGGTCTTTCTCAGCTAAAGGTAGAATAAATTCCCTGCACTAAATTCTGTTCCTTTGCAGCTAAACTGCTTCTGGTACTTTGGCCAGCTCATTTAAATGTAGTCTGAATATCTCTAAATTGCAGATAGCCATGCTGAGAGACCTTTCAGCTCTCTGCTGAGTTCTGAGTGCCTTCACTACCTAAGGTTGAACTACTGCTCACACAAATTGCATTTGTCTCTGCTAGAATTATTACAAATGACCATTCACCAATTAGAGATCCCTCATTTACTGTTTTTTTTTTTCCTTTACGAAAATCAGCAGCTTTGTGCATTACTTGTGGGGGACTGAGGGAGCTCTCAGAGTTTTCTGTGTGAAATACTAAAACAGAACAGGACATTGTGTGCCTGTGCAGAACAGTATCCAGTTTTATTACATCAAACCTGGCTCGGTTCAGAACAACCATAATGGACCTCAGTAAAATGGTGCTGACAGCTGGTTTACAGGTCTCAGATTGCTCTCTCCAAAGAAATACATAGATTGTATGTACAGTCAATGCCAGTTCTGTTCAATAAAGCCCACCATTTTTCTACATTATCTTTTAATAAATCCAAATAGGAAAAAGCCCCTCTGTCAAGCTGCTGCTATTATCTCTCAATAAATCTCTTCTCTCTTGAGTTTCTACTCAAGAGCTGAGCATCACAGAATTTTAAATATATGGACCATAATGCTATGGACATTTAGTGAGGAAAGTACCTGCTGGTGCATGTGGTGGTGTTAATGAAATGCTATGGCAAGCACTGCTCAAGACATATCCTTACTGACACAGCACAAATAAGAAGGGAGGGGAACAGATCATATTGAAGAGAGTCCTTTTAAAAAACACTTTTAAATTATAGTTCACACTTGAAACTGTGAGTGTTCCCCTTTTAACACACAGGAAAAGACAGAACCAAGACAGATAACCAGTCCCACCAGGAATATGTAAGCAATACTGTATCTCTGGAAATATGAAGAGGAGAAACTGCTGTTTTCTTCTGGAATATATCTAGAAAACATTCTGTCTAAACAATTTTAGAGACTCAGGCTGTTTCTCTAGCAGTAAATAATGAATGATTCACCATGGTTTTGTGAAAGTTTTGCTGTTTTGGACAATATAGAAATGTCCAGGACAGGGACAAGACACTGAAATTGAAATTGTGACTTAAATTGATGTGACTAACTGCAATGCCATGCTAGTTGAAGAAAGGCCTTAGATGAGGTCCTGCTGAAGAGTGCTATTATCTCTTGTTTTCCTTCTGGAGTGACAACATGCACAACTTGTAATCCAAGTCTCTGGTCCTACATTTCCTCCATCCTATCCTGGTTCCTCCAAGATCAATCAATTATTCCCATTATGGCCTATTTCTGGTAAAGTGCTTTTTTTTCTTTTTTTCTTTTTTTTTTTTTTTTCTTTACTCTTTCACCTCTGGCTCCTCACTGGCGAAAAAGCTGAGCACAGCCCCATTTGCCCCCTGGCCAGTGCATTTTGCTGGTTGCAGTGATACTTTTGGCCTGAGTCAGTGCTGGCAGCCTCCTTCCCCTGGAGCCCTGCAGCATCTGCCTCCAGACTGGGGCTCACAGCAGGGAGAAGAGCAGCAGATAGCAATGGCCCAGCCCAGCCATTCCAAGTGAGCTGCATCCTGCATTGTTGTTGATTCCTCAAGGTTTATGTCAACCCCAAAATTGTATCTGCTTCTCCTGCCTCTCTCCCCTCCCTCCAGCACACGGAGCCCTCTCTCCATTTGGTGGCATGAGTGATGGAGCAGGGATGGAGATGGGGAGGAGCTGGTGCAGCTGGGACAGGAGAGAGCAAGGAGACACTTGTGAGGCCAAGTGGAGAGAAGGAAGAGGGGGTTTCATAATGTCTGTATTAATAGCTGGTGGTTTAATAATCTTTGTATTAGATGTCTAACAGGGATAGATGAGTAATAGGTGGTGTCATAATCTCTGTGTTAATAGATGGATTCTAACCCCTTCTTTTCCCAGTGCCCTGTAGGCAGGATGCTCAGTCTCTCTTCTACCATCTGAAAAGAGAGCAAGAGAACTCATCTCACTTCTCCATGCGCATAAATTAAAATCAAAAATATTTTTGAACCGCATCTTTCGAAACTTATCAAAATAATGACCTTCAGCTACACTTTCCCTGCTTAACATCGCCGACCCTTGACGGTGAGAGCAGCATCTTGTAGGAGCCCCCGCCCACTCTCCGTGTGGATCCAGTCCGTGTATTCCCGCCGGCAGGAATAGGCTGCGCTGGGCTCCGCTCCCGCCGCCGCCGCTGCCCCAAACCCCAAAGCTCCGGGCGGGCGGGAGGCTTGTCCTGCGGGTCAGGGGCTTGTCCTGAGAGCCGGGGGCTTGTCCTGCGGGTCAGGGGCTTGTCCTGAGAGCCGGGGGCTTGTCCTGCGGGTCAGGGGCTTGTCCTGCGGGCCGGGGGCTTGTCCTGAGGGCCGGGGGGCGTGGGGCACTCGTGTGAGGAGCTGGCGCCGGCTCCAGCCCGCAGGGAGCCGCCTGCACACAGGTGAGCGCTCCCCTGGTGCCGGAACAAAGCTGCCAGGCGTGTCCCAGGTGCCCGACTGGGATTGGGGGTTCCCGACCTTGCCGTGCCTGCCTGAGGCGCCGCTGGGGGCGGAGAGAGGGGCAGCTCGAAGGGAGAGCTGATGCAGATCGTCTGCTGGCGCTGGCGCTGCCATCCACCTGTAAGTTTTGTCTTATTTGTTATACGATCGGTTTGTAAAAGGGGCAAGTTGATGATCAGTCCTGTGTTAGGCATGTCCGCTGTCTGACCCAGCCGATGCGATGCGAAGCTTTTAATCGTGTACAACATTGACGAAAATTAAGCAGATAACAATATATTATCAGTACAGCATCTTGAACTTAATGTCTTATTGTAATTGATTTCTCTGCTAGAGTAAGCATAACAAGATCCTAGAATTCCAATATTTTTATATTTATTTTTATTGCAAAGGTTTACTTATCTCTCTAAAGAAATCAGCTGCATTTGGGATCTGAAACATCTCTGCTTCAGTATTTGGGTGGGAGCACATGCTGGGGCTGTTAACAAAGCCATTATACTGCAAATGGCACCGTGTCCTCACATACTGCTCCAGCACATCAGTCCGTGCTGGGATACAATGTAATAATAACGATAAAGCATATTGATAGTGCACAGTTTGATTTAGCCCAGCTAGAAGTGTTCTGTTTGCACCATCTGATGAGATGCAAAGATAGTCTCTGAGTTAGTCCTTGCATGTTGTCTCCTCCTTGCAGGTTTGTCCATCATCACTCAGCTGTCTTTTTGTCAAAATATCTGTTATCCTTATCTGCTGAATAAGACTCTGGGTGAGCAGATCATATAAATTGAAAAAGCTATGTTCAGTGAACATGCTGGCATGTAATATTCTGGGTGTGATTTGAAAAGCAGTAAAGGTCCAGTTTGACGATACATTTTCCTTGCTGTTTCTCAGGCAGTGAAATTTGTTGGCTGGCATAAAACTGCACCTATCTCTATCATCTCCAGTATATTTATTGAATAAAGGAGCATTTTTTGTTTCCAGATTGTAGTGTAATGCTTTTACATTTCATTCTTTTTGAAATCATCATTGCCACTGCCTAAAGGTGGAGAGGGTCTTATGCTGAGCTTTGACACTCTTAACTGAAGTGCATTAGAGTTTCTTTTAAACCAAAGATTGAGAGCTCTCTTTTTAGTTTGTATAGTTGGTCCACCCAAATATTGATTTTAGACTACAGGACAGTCCTGTAGTGGTTGGAGGTGGGCAGTGTTTTTCTCAACACAAGAAACTGAGACCCTCAATTACCTTTGCCAGGCTGCAGCCTCAAAATGACCTGCGGGAGGTTATTTGTCCTGGAGTGAGTAGTTCAGCACTGGCACTCACTGGTGTGGGAGGCTGAGAAGGTCAGCAGTGCTAGCAGTTTCTGAAAAGATTGAGCACGTTCATGGAAGACAGTTCTGCTGGTAGATAAATGCAAAAGGCAAGATGCAACCTTCATCTCAGAAAGGTTCAAAGCCCATGTTTATGGGAAGCTGAGAAGGTGTTCTGGGAGAGGATCGTTTTACATGCCCCATGCTGTGCACTACTTGTGCATCAGCTACTATCAGTCATTTTTCATTTCTGAGAGAGAACAATGAACTAGATAAGTCATTGATCTATCTAATGTGGCTGTTAAATTTTTATGATAATCTGTGCATCAAATAGTAATACTTTGCAGAAGTGAATTTATTACACATAAGTGTGTTCCAGTGAGGAAATATAAAAGTGCATTTTATACTTGTAACAAAGAGAAGAAGCACATAATAGAGATCGTTCAAATATAATTTGTTCAGCTTCAAATTGTGAAGGATACAATACTGGAAAAAACCTAACCATAAAAGAAATTTCTTCTAAGAAATTTAATTGATTCTTTTTCTCTGGACTGTCATATGTTATTTTTTCTTACAGTATTTTTTGAATTGTAAAAATGATTTTCTGTAGTACAGCTAGGTTGGTGTTGTCTACACAAAAAAGTGGATATCTTGATCTGAGAAAAATTAAATAGCAAATAAAGAAGTTGAGCAAACAAAAGGAAAATGTTGGAAGAAAAATTACCTACTGTTACAGCATTCTTATTCTTGCTGTCATTCTGCTTTTCATTTGCTTGCTACTTTCAGGCTTTTGGTAACTGAATTAAAATTGCCACTCCTTCAAAACATCTTTACTTATTCATAATGTGGGAGTTTGAAAAATGCCAGTTCCAGAAAAAACTTCTATTTATATATTACATTGGATTGAAATCCAACATCATAGGTGCAATAGCAATGGATTTCTTTAAAATTAAGTAAGAAAAATTACATGAAACTGTTGAAGTTTTATCTTTGTGACACTAAGATCCCTAAAAGTAGTTTCTTAACAGATTACAGACACTTTACTTTTCTAATTATTATTCTTTAAAAAATTCAACAAGTTTTATGAATATATGAAGTTAATATGAGGCATGAATGATACACAAATAAAAATAATATCCTACTGAAAAAATACTTTCTAGTTTTAGTTGCATACCATGGTTTTTCTTCACATCTTATTCTAGCATTTTTACCATCTGCAAGTGCGACTGAGATTAGCAAGGAGGGAGTGAGGCAAGAGAGGGAATTTCAGCCAACCCACTCTGATGACACTGCAGTTTTACTATATATAGATATTTGAGCCTAGTGTTGTAGAATGAAAAGTATATTATGAGGTCATTTGCAGGTAGTCATAGGAGAATACTCATTAAAATGCAAAGTAATGGTGGACTGAAATTACCTGATTTTAATAGAGTTGTAACAAAAGCACGGGATAACTAAATGCACTGGACTTTGGCCAAGACATATTACATTTGACTACAGGCTGCAAAAGACTTATTTGATTATTTATTTATTTTCTGGCCTGAAAAGAATTTTCTGTGTTATGTTGCAACCTGCTTCCCTAAGTCATACAAGCACATTTAGACAAATTACATTAATAAAACTCCGTATTTCTTTTGCATAGTGATGCAAAATGTATGTGTTTTATATCCTTCTCTAAGGGTTATGAAGGATGCTGCCAAGGTTATTTGTCATGAGCATAAATTAGAATGGGCTTATAAATCCTGCTGAAATACAGTGTAGCAGCTAATTCTGAGGATGTTCTGTCTGTAATAACAACCGTTTTTTTCATAGTGCTATCTATGATGACAAAATTATTTCATTATTTTGTCAGTCATTTAAATTTATTGTTCGTGGTTTTTAAAAGAAATTTTATCTGTATAATTTTTTCTCCTCCCCTATCATCCACTTCCTCTCACTCTGGTTAGAGCCTGCCTACAGAAAAAAAAAGGCTGATAAAATATTTTAGTTCTTTGTTGTGGTGGTGGCTCTTCTGCTGCCCATGAGCTGATGCAGCTCATGATCTGATTGCTCTTGTTTCGTCTCAAAAGGATAGAGGATGTGGAAGAAAAAGAAAGCAAACTGTTGTTCTTGAAGCAAACTGCCAAACTTCTTAAGCAGTTTTGCCTTGAGAACTGCTGATTTCTGCTGCTTCGTGGGTTACACCCATGTGTGCTGAGCAATTTGCTTCTCGAACCAAAGATTTCCATCAGCTCTCAGGAGGGTTTTCAGCCAAGGTGTGTGGTGTAGCCTGAATGAACAATATTAGTGTTCTGTTCTGTCAGCTCAGGTCATCATCTGGGTGAATGGCCTTTCTTCTTAACTCTCCCTACATTTGGGGCTCATCCTTTAAAACAGGACTGAGCTTTTTGCCTCTGGTGCCCAAGGAGAATGATTAGCACTCTAGAGGAGAATAGAATGCTCCAGAAATAACTGTGTTAGCTCTCACAGTTGGTTATAAAGGGTAATGTACAGAGAGGTAACTCCTCCCACAGACGAGTGGGAATTTTGGTCCCGTTGGCAGGGAGTTGATTGTTTGCATCTATTGAGATTCTGGCCCCAGCTGAACACAACAGCCGCTCTTGAGTGGGAACACTTGAAAACTTCTGCCAAGTTCAAGACTTTAATCTGATATCTGCATGCTGGGTATAGTTCGTTGGCAAAAAAAAGCATCTCTAGAAATTTAGTATTTCTTCTCTTTTGCTCTGATTTTGCATTATTTTATTACCCTTGGGACTACTTTCTTTTCTATCTATGTAAATGTGCCATACAATTTTGTCTCTCCATTAGTCACCTTTCCAAAGTCATGAGAAGTTTGAAGAGTGTTTAAAAGAAAACTATTTTATTTTATTTCCATGTTTAAAAACAGTGCCCATACATTTTTTACTCAGGTCTCAAAACACTTTGAGAAAGACCTCAGCTACAGAGTCGGGAGAAATTCTGTCTTCTACTGAGAGGGGAGACAGGGTTTGGCATGAATATCTGACGTGGTTCAATCAAGGTTATACAGCAAGTCAGTAGCAAAATGTGGAAAAATTACTTGTTTCCTTGGAAAAAAGATGTTCAGTTTTACTTTTGGCCCTGCTTTTGGGGCATTTTTAATGTAATTACTAAGAACCTTGCAGCATCAGTTAATTCCCTTTTTGTTAAAAAGCAGTATGAATTTCTTGATAACTGTTGTTGGCTAACACATGACATTTTAAAATGGAAGATTTCAAGAAGTCATACATCCAGTATAAAATCTTGAAATATTCAGTAATTATATCATCAGTACAAAAGAGCAGGAAAAAAAAATCCTGTTTGTTCTCAAACCCTTAACCTTTTGTGGCAATGTGAAAACAGACTGCTGTCAAATAACATCTCCATTTCATAGCATTCTTCACAGTGCCTTTTTTGACAGAGGAGCTGCAGTCTAGCACCAGTCTTTATTATTCCTGCAATAATGGGACTCTGATAGGAGTGTATTTCATGTCAGTGATTTACTGTCTCTATTACAGTGTGACCCGAAAGCAGTAACTTCTCTGCCAGGGACTGGGATTTGGAAGTGTTCCAGGACTGCAGCACAGCTTCCAGGCCAGCTCAGATTCTCTAATCTTGTGTATTTTTCACCCAATGCAATCATTTTTAGCTTGTGCAGAAAGTATCAGAAATGTTTCCTAAAGGAATAGCCTTTGTTTAGGCAATTCTAATAAAGCCACTGGTGCAACTAGAATGTGCACTGAGCTGTTACAGTCTTCATAAGTAATTTTCCTCTTGCTTGTAGGTGGAAAGGCCATTTCTTGACTGTCTGACAGCAGATGAAAGCACCATGCATATGCCATGCAGCATTGCTGATTGGCACTGCTGGGTTAATGCTAAATCCTTCAGTTTCTGGCACAGTGCTTCAGAGACCATAAATAGCATCCTCTATAGCATCCTCATTCAGTGCGTGGTCAGTGAGATTGCCAGTCTAGATATAAATGCCTAAACAGAATTATTCCATGCAAGCTATAACATCTTATGAAAGGAAATCAGAAGAATTACAACAAGTGACATAAATTCACAAAGAGAAAGTTAAAATAGCCACAGAAGGATCATGTCACAGGATAGGGCCATACTGTGAGCAGCACCTTAAGGCTCTGGAAAACAATCAGTTGTAAGCATATCTGGAGGCACCTGACTTCAGGGTCTGATCATGGTTGCAGGGTGAAGGGGACAGATGAATCTCTAATGACACATGCCAGAAGAGGGAGTGACAGGATGGCTTTCCTGACACACTGGGGGCTGGAGGCCACCTGCAGCTTTACTGTATTAACTTGATGGGAAGGGGACAGGTGGAGAGGCACCTGGATAGCACCTGGCCCTTGCAGACCTCTGGACTAAAAAAAGTGTGTCTGCTGCTCAGAATTTTAATTTTTGCATAAGCAGCACTTGGTAGCCATTTGCACTTGGGTCTTATGAAGCTCAGATGTTCAGGGGCTGCTCACCCTTTTGTGCCCCTAGCATCCCTTGAGCATGTTCTCCATAAGTGGGCATCTTGTTCCACTGATGTGTGTCCAGAAAGCAGCATGCACTAGCTCCATTTCAAGTAATGGACAAAACAGAGTCCCTATTGTTCTATACTTAGTTTGTACCACTTACTGAAATTTACTTCAGAGACTGAAATTAAAAACCAGGGAAATTTGAGGGCCATGAAGATTTTTTACAGTAGCTCAGTTCAGTCCCCATACATGTCTTGAGGTTTTACATTAAGTACAGCTCATTCAGTATAGAGTTTAGTTTCTTTGCTTTGTACTGGGAGTATTTAGTATCTCTAAAATCACGTTATCTACAGTTAATGGCTATAAGCAAGTGGGTTTTTTGGGTTGTTTTTTTTTTTTGGTTTTTTTTTTTTTGTTGTTGTTTTGTTTTTGTTTTTTTTTTTATATATATAGAAATTGCTATTCTTAGAACAGAGGAGATATAAACAGCCAGATAGCAAATGGATGATCCTTCTTCACACTGCAGGATATTCACCAGAAGACCCACATAGTGTGTCAGAATGTCGTTTTCCCATTCCCTGGTGTTATCCCTCTTTTGGATGTGTAATAACTGCTCCTGACATGGATGTTTTAGCCCTGTGGCTTTGGTCTAGCCAGATAGATTTTCCCAATGACTGAGATCCAAACTAATTAATTTATTCTCTTGGGTTTTTTACATGCCAGTTCTCAAGTATTGGCATGTGCTATGGTTTGATGTTGCACTGAATGGCTCATCTAGGCTTCAAGTAAGTGAAACTGCTTTAGTAATCTCTGTGGACTGTGAATTCCTGAAATCAATAGCTTCCTTTCAGCAGCGTTCAAACTGCTTTCTATTATGTAGAGCCTGATTCCATAACAGAGAGATGTTTGAGATGCTGATTGAGCTGCTCTTTGAGCAGTGGGTGACATAACAAGGTATCTTTCTGAGTACAGGGGACAAGGAAGCACATGGTACTTTATTTCTGGGAGAAAATCTATTGCTAAGGTTGACCCAAAAGCAATTAGTGGTTCATTTAATTGAATTGGTGAATTCACCTGTGCAGGCTATTAAAATATTATACAGTTTAGGATCAATTTAGTACTGCTGGCAGAAGGGCTGTAGAGATTGATAATGGATTACCTTTTGTCTACCCACTGAGGGGATGCTTATTCTTAAGTAAAATAGCAGAGCAGCCTGGTAGTTCAGCCAGAAATATCACCATATGGCAAAGCTGAACTTTTCCCACTGCTAATGTGGCTCCTTGCTTTCCAAAATCATTAAGCTCTTGTATTTCTGAGCATAAATGGGCACATATAAACGAGTCATTGTCCTAAATCCAGACAAAATTGATTTTTCACTATTTTCAAAACTCAAATGATGTCTTGTGTAAATTGTGTAAGAAGTAGTCTTCTTAGCAAATTGAACTGAAAGAGGCTTTGGTTGTCCTTCTGAGACCTTATTTTGTTTAAAAGGTATCTTCTGTCAGGACCAAAATCACACCAGTACACAGAGCTTTATTTCTCCTTAACCCCTCCATGTGCTACTTTGGGCAGAGCTTTCCCACTAGCAACAAAGAAAGAAGAGCTAGATGGCTGTAGTATTTACCAAGAGCCTTGCTGAACCAGAATAGGTACCCTTGGTTATGCCTTATTTCTACTTTGTTCCAGGAAAACTCCTAGGGAATTCATAAGAGGATATTTATTACATACATTGTAGCACATACCCACAAACTGTACTTCAAGTTCTGTTACACTTCCTTCCTAATGGAGCATAATTTACTATAAATAGATGTCTTGATCTCTCTATGTCAGGAACACTGATCAAGGTTCAGAATTTATTATAACTTTCTGTATTGATACACATTTGAGAGCCCATCAAGAATAAAAAAAACGCACAGATCAGCTACATAGCAAGAAGGTATTGAGTGAAGATGCTCAGCACATACATTTAATAAAAACATGTTCTGTATGTTTACTTCCCTCGTGGCTGTGTCTCTCTCCTCTGCCACTTTTCAAGATCCATGTGTGACACAGTCCAAGGCCAGCTTTCCACGTGTGGCACAGCAATACTGGTTTGGCACAGTCCTGTGCTGGATTGCACAGCTTTGTGCTACAGAGCCTGTGAAACATTCTAGGATCCTCACACAGGGATCTTTACAAAAATAGAAAGCTATTCTTCATCTATGCAAAACCTGCTCAGAGCTGTGGGACCAAACACATCATCTTTGTTTTCTGCTACATCACGCTGTTGTTTTTTTTTTTTCTTGTCTTCCTAAGTGATGTTACAAGAATGTATAAAAAATAGATGGTAAAACTAAGTGGAGCCAGACCTCCCCAGCAATGCAGTAACTTCTTGTGCTATTAAAAGCTCTATGGCCCTTTGAGCTACTCTATAAATCTTTCAATGGAAAGTAGAAAAGGGAGAGAAAGTAGATAAAAAGTGTGTTTGGCAAAGTGTCTACTTCTACAAGTAGCTCATCAGATGCATGCTGACTGGGTCAACTTGAGTAATAATCTGAATCAAAGTGTTTATTGTTTTCTCTTGTAATAGTGTGTAGGCAGGAGCCACAACTCTGCACGTCCAGGTAATGCAGTAACGGCAAAAATGCTTAAAAAACAGATAACCTAATTAGACTGACTGAAATTGCTGTGTGCTGCTTATCCATTTGTCACTTATGCACTGGTCTGGCCACAGTTTTTTCCTCAATTTTTTTGTTTGTTTTCTTCTAGATTCATAAAATAATCAATTTCAGCATGCTGGGTACTCATTATTGGTGCCTTGTGTCATAGATGAGATAAGTTTAGTTGGTTGGAGCTGGGTTAGAGCTCTAACCAACTAAATAATAATAATAATAATAATAATGGTAATGGCAAGGTTGTGGGTTGATGGGCCATTCACTTAAGAGTTGTACTCCATGATCATTGTGGATCTCTTCCAACTCAGAATATTCTGTGATTCTGTGAAATATGTTTGAAAATAGATGTTCTTTACATCTTTTCACCTAGTGGATAAAGAGCTTCTTTAGTGGTGGCACATAATTTTCAAGAGAGAAATAGTATTATTTTCCATCGCTATGTGGCATGTTTCTGCCACAACCATAACAAATAAGTCCTGAAATCAAAATGAGTAACTAAGGATTAAATTCCTATATCTTTTTACTGTTAAAGAATTAATGAAACACAAATAACAAGTAATTGATGCTAAAGATATCTTCAGTGAACGATAGCACACAAGACATGGGGCAACATCTGTGAGATTCTTGGCATACTGTGTGCTAGTTATAAATGTTCAAGTAATGTGGGTGGGCAGTTATTGTGTGAGTGCGTAGTGTTAAGGATTTGTACATTGCAATGCATCTGTGCTAGAATGGGTTCATCTGACTGGTCTTGTGTAATTGTGGCCTTCATCTCAAGCCAGAAGGTTGTGTGGTCAAGGCGGAAAATGTTTTAAACCAGTTGAAGTTTAAAAAAAGGGCCTATTTTTTAAAGATACTTTTTTGCAGTCTTTCATTACAGAAATACCTGAGGGTAAATTGCCAGTAGAAGATTGCTGCATCAGATCTGAAAGTAATAATATAAATGTTGCTATTGGGTAATGATAATACTGTATGCTGTCATATTTATGTGACTTTGCACCAGCTTATGCACTGACAACTGGAACAATGCAAAGCAGTTGCATTGTACATTTCCTTTTTTTAAATTAAGTCATTGTAATCATCTTTTGATTTTCTCCCCTCTTTGTTACAGGGAGAAAATTGAATTTTTGTCATGAGAACAAAGACATATTTCATTTTGCAATCATTGCACTCCCTAGGAATTGGTTTATTAGGCTCAAATGCACAGGGAAACAAAGTGTAATGGCCTAACATCAGAGGGTATCGGTGTGCTGAGCCCCAAGGGACGTGCAGGGACAGGAACACATTCACAGTCATGGAAGCTGATCTATATTGTTCTAGTCCTGATGAGATGTGAGCTGGCAGTAAATCTGCATGGAGTGATTTGCACAGCCATCACTTGTGGAATGTTTTAAACAAAAAATGTGGGTCTTTAGCAAGGTGCCTTATTAGTTCAGGGGATTTGTTGCTGTTTGTTTTTTTTTAAATTCTTCCAGTATCTAATATCCATCACTCATTTATGGAGTTAGAGAAGCATGGCGCTGAAGTTGCTAAATTAGCACAGTCATATTCATGGATCTTTGTTCTTGTCAGTCAGGATTGTGAGTGGGAGGCTATTAGCTTCTGCATGAAGTTCCACAGAATAGCTAAAATGTCAGTGAAATCACTAAGCTGTTAGCAACAGTGGTTACAGCGTTTGAAGAGTCTTGTAATTGTTTCTTAGATTATAAGGATTATTCAAAAATGTAGCTCTTCACTGAATATGCCATGAATATTTTATTGAAGCAAGAGAGAATGAATATTGAGGTTAGAAAGAATATTGAACAACATGGTCTGCAGGTAGCATGCAAATGCATGAACTGGCTTTTGTGAAGCTTTTCTACTAACTATGGAAAATGTACATGCATGCGTGAGGCTTTTTTACTTACTATCAAATTTTTGAAGGAGATGTTACTAATGGTTTGGTCAAACTACTTTTTTGAAGGAGAGCTGGATGTGACTAATACAATTATAGTATTAATTTAAGCTGAGTCTTGAGGATATGTCCACTTCATAGAGGTGACAGTCACTGCTCACTGCCAGCCCGTGGAATGTGGCAATAACATTAATACAGGCTGGATAAGCCCTGGCAAAGAAAAGACATTCTCAAGTGAGAAAGGGAAATGCAGGGACTAGAAAATCCATTCCTGTATAGTGGATTGTATAATGATTTAATGCAAGTAATTTTCAGGTTATCTTTGTTGTGTGCTCTTATGCTAGGTATGAGGGGGACTTAAATGTCGCGTGTTTATCATTCTAACATGATTGCAAAGACAGAAAAGGTGGCTTAGTTCTGTGTAAAAACCAAGAAGCTGTTGTAGTCATGCTCTAAATTTGACCTGATTCCACCAGTTTCTCACACTACATGCCTAAAGTGTAAACCCCCAAAATAAAATTTTTTGTGTGGTTTGTAGCCTTGAAACTCTGTGTACATATCCCTGATGCCGAGCCTCAGTACGCTTAGGAATATAGCACTGACATATCATGCTAGTTTTTAGGGACACTAAACAGCTCAGACCTCATATAATTGTTCCAGATTTGGTTAGAGCCGAACACAGACATTTCCAGAAGATCAGTAATGCACTTTCTAATTAATTTAATTGGGGTTTTTTTTTCTTTTTTTGTAGCAAAATTCAAACCCAGATGTACTTTGCTTCCCAGTTTAACCCCAAACTCTTAAAATAAAGCCCTTTCTCACTTCCTCTTCATCCCTCTCAGAAGCTTTTCTTTCCCACCTCTGTTTTCCTTCCTTTCTTTTTTATGACACAATCTTGTTACTTACAGGTAGTTTTTTTCTACAAAAAACCAAATTTTTCAATGCTTATCATTGTTCCTATTTGAAAAGGTTGCCTTTGAACAACATTGTGCTTTGCGTAACGTGCTGCTGCTCACTTTTTTCTGTCCCTTCTGTCCCTCTACTTCTTTGCTCAGCTCAGTATGACTTTTTCCACTGACTTCAAGGGGCAGGCATTAACCTAACTACCCAGGGAAAGGTGGTTGGAAGTGTCCTGGTGCCTCTGGAGCAATAGTCCCTGATACAGCACAAACATGATGCTTCCATGTGTCCTTTTCATTCACTCTGCACTACCATAGAAGAAAGGAAGCCAAATTCCCCACTGTCGTGTAAATGTTGTATTAGACACTGCAGTGAGGCTTTGAAATGTTAATGCCCCTCTAATGCAGACAGCTGACAGAGAGGGACAGTTTTGATTTGGTTGTGACTAAGGCTGTTCCAACAGGTCCTGGCAGAAATCAAAACAGCTGGGAGCAGATGCCTATTTCCTGGGTAGTAAGGGCATTTTGCATGATTTTGGGGTCATCTCAGCTGGTGTTTTAGAAGGGAGAAAGCTACCTGGGGGGCAACTTTGAGAGACAACAGCTGTTTCAAAGAGCGGTAGCAGAGCCCTGTGCTCAGCTCATGGATGGCAGCTGCCAGTTACTTGCAGCAAGGTCTCAGCTCCCTCAGCCTTCAGCAGGGCTGGATCCTGCCACCTCTCAGCACTACAGGGAAATCAAGGGAAGAGACTGGAGTTGGATAATTTTCTACCTGAGGCCACAGGGACACTTGCCTGCTGGTGAAGGGAAGCTTGGCTCCCTCGCCAAGGGATGCTTGGCTCCCAGGAGAAGGGACCCAGGAGGTCCCTTCACCCTTGGTCTCCTGGTGAAGAGACACTTGGTCTCCTGATGAGGAGACAGGAGAGGGACAGGAATGACCACAAGTGGTCTCAGCCCCTCCAGGAGAACTGAGAGGGCAATAGGCCAGGGCTAAGGAAGGGGCATCTCTCACAGCAGTGGCTTCAGCTGGGAGGAGAGACCCCGGCCAAGACAGTGCTGCCTTCTGCCTTCTCTTCCAATACTCTTCCCAGAAAAGATATTTTTCCCTGGCCTTTTCTTCTTTGATGACTCCTTCACTGACTCCTTCATGCCAGCCTTTCATTTTAATGATAGCATAGCAGTGAAACCGAGTCATGTTAAGGCCTGAAGGTTTCCAGCTTTAATCTATAATGAAATGTAAAGAAACCTGTCAGGGTCTGACACAATCTCAGTCTCCTTCAGAGACAGACTTGGGAACTTAGCTCTGGATATCAAGTGTTCAGACCAACCATGCTTTCCAAAGCAATGAATTGTTTTGATTAACTCTTTTCCATCTTCAATTTCCCATAGAAATTGGGAAGATTGACCAAGATATATATAAATACAACACCCCAGGATTCACTGGCTGCCTATCGAGAGTTCAGTTCAACCAGATTGCTCCACTCAAAGCAGCTCTGAGACCTACCAACGCCTCCTCTCACGTCCACATCCAAGGAGAACTGGTGGAATCCAACTGCGGAGCATCGCCACTCACCATCCCACCAATGTCGGCCGCCACCGACCCTTGGCACTTAGACTCAGGTAAGGTGGGTTCCTGTCACAGTAACTCAGCAGCTCAGAGAAGAAACCCAGTCTGCCTTCCTCTGTAAAGAAAAGCAAAAATGAGAGTTAAGTGATTGATAGGTGACTGCAGGACTATAATCATGGTAGGAAATGCAAAACTGGGATGACAGAGATTTGCTGCCACTTTTAAACGCAGTTACAGAGGGGAGGCTTTTCCCTTTTTTAAAAAAATATTCTCCTTTATTTTTCTTTTCTGTAAATCTTAGGGTATTTAAATGTTGAGGTTTGACCTAACTGCTGTGGTAGCACTTTTTTTGTAGTCAGCAAAAAGTTTCAAGTGCATATAAATAAGATACAGTAGAATTTCTTATGCTGTATTCCTAATAAGTGGGTATATTTCAGTCAGCTTCATACAAAAAAAAGATTTAAAAAGTAAATCTAATTTTAGGCATAAATGCATTTATGTAAAGTGCTGATTTGTTTTCTGAAATGTCTACCTTCCGTAGGCTGTGTTTAATAGAAAATCCCATTAGTCATGCTGGCATTCATCTTGTGCTGAAAATGCTGGAAGCCAAAATAATTTGCAGATCCCAGGAATTTCACCCCACTTTGTAACTGAGGGTCCCCATTGTGGCTAACTTTGGAGGATTTTTTCTCTCTTTTGCTTCTTGAGTATCAGGTTACCTTTAGATTTATAGGATCAAGTGTACGTTGATGCCACTCTTGTATTTTGTCCTCATTCTGATTTCAATTGTAGAGTGTAAATTACAACCTGTCCCAGCAAATTTGTTGTTTGAAGTGGTATAAAATTAAAATGCTAGAGGAAAAACTTGGTCCATAATGATTTTGATAATGATTAGTCTTTGAGTTTGGGGATGCATCCATATGGCAGTTTTTATATGAGAGGAGGCAGGTATATATGTTTTTCTCAGAAGTACATGTCAAGGTTGTATCTTTGAGGTTCGTTTTTTTGTGGGCGGGTAGTTGGTTGGTTTGTTGTTGTTTAGGGTTTTTTTCCTTGAAATGTCAAGGAATTCCTTGCAGCATCTCCTTTCATCTCTTCTTCACCAGAAAGTAGGGCAGTTGTTTCTAAGGAGAGACAGAGCTCCTTGTAGAACTGAGGGTCCCAAACTTTATTACAAGCAGTATCATTCTTTAAAATCTGTCATTGTCTCCTTTCTGCCATGCCATGCCATTGTAACATTTCAGTATGTCTCTTCCCCACTTTTAACATACAATATTCTACCTGAATTTTTTCATCATAAATTAGTAGTCCCTTTCTTCTCTGAAATTATTAGACCTGTTTGTACCTGAAGGTCTGTACTCCTCTTTCTGTACAAACACATTTTCTGAAGGATTCCTCACCGGCTCATGTCTTAAAAATGTGTCATAAACTTCTTGAGGATGTGCTGCTGCTGTGAATCATGTACATCGAATGGGCTTTGGTTGTTAATTTTTGTTGGTTACTTTTCTTTCCACTTCATTTCAGTGCAAGCTAGCAAAAGAAAATCCCACCATGGTGGGATTTATTCAGGATATTTGCACTGTAATAGCTCCTGCTGTTCAAAGAGAGAGGTCCTGTTTGTCCTTGGCACATGCTATCATGTTTGACCTTGTGTTGCCTCAATCTCATCTTGACCTGACAGACTACAATTTACACTTTTTCTTCTGGATAAATTGTAGTACTTAGACACAGAGACAGCGTGAAGGGTGTCAGGGAACATGCAGCATGCTAGTAACTTTGCTCAAGCTGTTAACTTCTGCCAATAAAAAAAAATTTCAGCACCATAGTCAGAGTTAACTGTTTCAAGTCATGGGCAGACAAAGCTCAAGAGACTCACCTTCATTTTTGGTAATGATTAGTTTTAGTAAGTCTGGGAGCTAGGAACCCCTCCTCTTGTCCTCTCCAGTGATCCACAGCAGTAGAGGGAAAAGATGATATTGCTTCAAAGGCTTCTAGTGAGGGACTGCTGTACACCAAAGAAAGCAACAATGTCAGGTGAGTTGTGATAGAAATAAATTTCACAGCAAAGGAGTGATGTTTCACTGGTTCAGGAGTAAAAAGATATTCAGGTGTTGGTGAGCCATGTCTGACTGCTACTGTGGGTGGCATTTCCATGGTACAAAGAAGAGGTATCTCAGCAACTCATTTACCAATATCAGTAAAAACAACTGAGTCTTTGTGAAAGTATTAGTGGTTATCTGACACAGGTAGTTCACTCACAGGAAAAATATATTCTGTAGACTGTTCAACCTTGAGTCATCAAGGTCATAGCCTGTCAGTCACCAAAATGAGCTTCATCGAAATTAAAATGCTTGGGTTTAGTGTCGCTTTGCATTAGTACATTGGCAGTCTTCACTGAGGATTTTTTTATATTTCCCAAACCCTACTTAAGACTTTCTAACACAAATCATATGAGAGAAAATGGAGAAGTCAGAGGTATAAGTTATTTGCTCCAGAACTGGAATAGTCTCAGTTCTCTTAGTGTGAATTTACTCCTTTACTAAACTCACTGAAGGGACAAAGACAAAAAGCGGCTTTGAAATTCACAGAAGCACTTGTAGTGATGTTGAAACAAAAGCCACTCACACTTTGCCACAAAGAAATGGTTGCAAATAACACGGCTTTGAAAGCAGCAATTACTATATGCAGCATTTCTCATTTCAAACATGTTTTTATCTGTAATTCTTAATGTTATGTTACCTATTTAATTTTAACTAGTTCTTAACAAAACATGAGAACTGAGGATGGATAATAATGAAAATAAAAAAGTCAGGAAAAAAATATGGGAAGTATATGGTTTAAATTTCATCCAGTGACATACTCTGAACTCATCCTGATTAATATTTTGAGTTAAGCATAGGTTTTTAGCTTTGTTTCTCAAATATTGTGGGATTGAACTTTGAGGATTGAAAAATGTTGTAGAAGGGGATCAAAGTGTCTAAATAGAACAGATACACCAGACGACAAATGTAATGATCCTTTCACCTCTCGCCTGCAGTGCTGGATCAGACTTTGCAGATAATTACTAGAAGTTAAGCAGGTTCTGCCTGATGGGTGACCTACATGAAATGTTTTCTTTAAATTCTTCTGTGTAGTTACTGCATGAACATCTCCTGCTAGCTGCAAAACATTTTGGGTGCCCTAACAGAGAGGCTAAAGGGAAAATCATGACAATGACACGCAATCAGTCATTTGGCAGCTGACCTTTAAAAACTAGTTCAGGGATTTATCAATAAGAAGCCCTGTTGATTTTCTCCCCAGACAAATGAGCTGTACAGTATGTTGATTCACTGTCTTGCACTTTCTGTTAGCCTTGAATACACATATATTTCACATTTATGATATTAGATCTTTTTAAATTCCCTTGTCATTGTAGAAGTCCCACTTCCCTCCCTCCCCACCCCTGACTGGCATTTTGCCATGCTCATGGGACATTATCTTAAACCATGATCTTGTTCAGCTTGTGAGCATTCTCACAGTGCATAGTCTTTTCCTGTTGCTATGGTGATCCTTTCTTGGTAATGATGAAGCACAGGAATTCAACAAGTCATTCTTTTCTGGAACGTGACTTTCTGGTGATTTAAAAGAAAAAGGTCAATAATGACATCCAAGCAGATCATCAATGTAGTTCACTTCCTGTGTTTTCCTCCCATCAGTATTATCTCAGTTCATGTCAGACAATCCAATTTGCCTTGGTTACATCAATAGGAGTGTAGAAAAGAGGCTAAAAAGAGCCTGATCAATGAACTTAGTATTTTAAAAATTACATGTTCTACCTTTACATATTGTCCAAACCATTGAATTACCTGTCTGGCATACAATTCAAATCAAAGGTTTTAATTTATATAGCCTTTAACTGTATTGGTGTGCATTTTATTATCTATTACTGCTGCATAGGTAAAAGAAAAAGCTAATCACAAGGGGTTTTTAATATCTCTCAGTTCAAATTAGTTAAGATATAGGTGAATGATAACTGAAACCTTGCTCATTGTAGAGAAGTGAACAAAAGCCCAAACATTATTGTTTTTGTAGTAAAAAAATTCCAAACCTAAAATGCCTTGCAGTTAAAATTAGAAGTTGCATATTTTAGTGATGTTCACTATGTGGGTGCTTTTACCTAAGGTTCTGCCAGTTAATAATGAAATTTCACCTCCAAATTTTTCTTATTTATATAAAAAAAAGATAAAAGAAATCTGTTACATGGATATACCTCTCTGTTTTAGGTAAAACGTGCTCTAGCTTGCCAAACCACCCAATCTTGAATTTAGTAAAAGCAGGAGATCTCAGAAAGGAAATGTACACACAATAGTTGCAAACTGCTTTAGCAGCTCTAAGCTGTCATAGCACTCTGTAGCTGCAAGATTTGCTCTGAATATGAACAGAATGGCATCTAGAGTATTTAACATGGGATTTAGTTAAACCTATATTAGCTTCAATATATTACAAATTAAATGGAGCAGGATTAAATGCATCTGCATGAAATACATCTGCAATGTTCTTCCAAGTGGCATGATTTTTTTTTCTGACTGTGTATCTTTAAACCCTAAATGCTCTCTTTTTTGTTTTTTTGTAATAGTTGAAAGGTCTTGCCTTTCATGAATCAACAGCTTACTTTGAAACCTATATTGAGCATGCCTGGCAAAACCAAGTACCACTGTCATCAAGATTAAAACAACTTCTTGCAGGGTTCACCCTTTGTTACGAATTTATCCCTCTTCCTTTAACAAGTGATGGCAGGAGAGGGGAGCAACAGCACTGAGCACTGGCCATACATCCAAGCTCACCTATTTGGCCAGCTAATTTCTTTGTCAAGTGAAAGAGAGCAGTCAGTTTCTGCACTAAGAGAAAGTGTCACTCCTGTTACTGAAGGTCACCTTCCAGATTCAGATGCTATCGGTTACATCTCATCTCACCCTCCCAGCCTCTGGTACCACATCTCAGAGAGCAGAGCAGTAGCACCTGAGGAGAAGCTGAGTAAGATGTGTGCTGGTGTTGGTGTGGCTAGGAAGATGGGAAATAGCTTTTGCCCTTGTCAAGGGCTTGTTACAAGTGACACAGTGGGAAGGAAGAATCAAAGGCGTTATTTGCTGATGGGTGACAGAGCAGCCCTCAAAGTCACAAACACACGAACAAAACACTGTTCTCCTGGCCACAGACATTGAGAGAGTCCTGTACACATCAGTGAGTCCATGAGCATGGGCATTAAAGTCAATGGTGACACAGGACATAGTGCTTATTCTCTCTTTCAAGGGATGGCAGGGGAGCAGGGTCACTTCCCTAGGCTTCCTGCAAAGGCATGCAAGTCCAGGCAGGAGGCACAGAGGAGCTGCACCACTTGTGTTCATTATGCAGCCTTAGACATCTAAATTTGATCTTCTAGTGTTAACAAAATTAGAAATAGATATAAAAACATTTGCTAGAAGAAAATGACGCTCCTCCTTTTTTCAAGCGTAGCAAACCTGTATCACAATCAGAGAATGATGCCAGATTCTCTCTTCAGGGTTACTGATTACTCGAGGTCGTTGGTTTGGGTTTTTTTAATTAACATAGCATGTAAACATTGGGAAGCTGTTTGTCTGCCAGTAAGGTAGCTTAATATTTATACTCTTTATACAAGAGACTGAAGATGCACTTGAAACCTGCCCAGTGGGTCAACAGGTTCTTCCACTGCCAGTCTGATGCATTTCTGTGATTGTTTATTCTATCGAGAGTGACCAGCAGTCATCCCCCATGCTCCCAATATAAATATTGTCTCAGAAGGCCATGGCCTTGCCTGAGTTGTTTTCAAACTACCTTCAAAGGAAGGTAGCATTTTTTGTCAGACAGTCAGGAGGGATTAAGTCTAGAAGAAACTTGTAGCCCAGTTTCTAAGCACCAAGTGTTTCTTGCAGACAAGAGGGTAAGTGGTAAACATTTGAATGCAATATTCTATTTTTCTCCTGCCCATCAAACAGCTAACTAGGAAGAGCATCTGTCTGAAATTTGGCACAATCAGTGCTTCATCCTTAAAGGGTTTAATTACGGTGCTTGAATTACTGCAAATCTCTCTATTGATTTGGAATAAAAATGCCTGCCTCAGTCTCATGTAGCTCCTTCACACAATTATGCATAGCTTTCTCTTAACTTTAAGACTATATAATTTCAGTGTGGGATTTCTGACACTCTGTCTAGTGTATCAGACAGTTGGCAGACTGCCAAGCTTGTAAATTCTTCTGGCATTCGTTGACAGACCAGTATTGTAGCTGTTTCATAAGCAGTGATTTGAATATTAATGCTGCTACCTAATGTCAAGAGAAGGTGCGAATACTAAAACGAGAGTCTTTTCCATCCTATGCACAAGACTTTTTTTTTCTTTTTTTTTTTTTTACACAATTACTAATCTTAACCCACAACATAGAGATGGCATAAATTAGGGAGAAAATGGAGTAGAGAAGGAAGCATTTAGATGCCTGAGCACTTCATGTGACTGCTTTCTTTTACCTTTGCTCAGGCAGAAACGCATTTACTTCCTGTGTAAGAGGTTATTGTAGATTACAGTCAGGTCATTACAGCTATTAAAGGGGTTTTTAGGTTTAAATCTAACCCATTTCTTATCCTCAATCCAAGCCTTTCTCTTTTTTTCTCCTTTTTTGTAGCTGTTATACATTTACAGGTTTGTTAGGTATCCTTGGTCATTGGGATGGATTTTCTTCTTTTTTTGGGTGAGGGGAGAGGGAGAGGGAGAGGTGTTTCTTTCACGTATTCCCTACGGGTCCATTGTCAGTGATTAGCTATATACAGCCAGGCTTTGAGCAGCATGAACTCCACTGTTCCTCTGGGAGCACCAAAGACCTTCATCTTCTACATTAATTATAAAAGGAAGTATTTGTGTATCTTTCTTAACAGGTGAAATGTAAGCACCGCTCATGAAATTTTCATGGAAGTAATAACTTAGGCCAGCATGACTCTTGTCTGGAGTCATAGTGAGACTCAGTGTCAAACAGATGCTACTACCCGGAATTAAAAGATAGATGAGTTTAGGTCTTTGATGGATGAGGGTGCTCTAGTGTGCTGCAAATCAATTGGAAATCTGGCAGAGCAAATGTTCAAAATACTAATTCTGAGATCCAGCTTGCTGAAGTTCAATTGCAGATAAACAAAATGAAAAAATGATGCTAAATGTCTGTTCACCTTTTTAAATGAATAAAATTCTGTAGTTTACAAGTACCAGATATTAGTATTATCAAGTGTCTTGCCTTGCCACTGCTTTGTACAATTACTTGTTTATGTGCAAAAAGAAGGTGTGAAACGATCATACAAAGAGGGAAGCAAGGGAGAATCATCCAACCTATCCTCAGCAGACAGTGCAGGAATGGTTTCCCTGTTTTGGTATTTCATCTAGGACTGACTGGGGAGTTTGAGCTGCAAGGATGGGTCTCCTAATACAGCACAAGTTCTTCAGTCCCTTTGCTAGGAAAATTGTCTTTCAAGACAAAAAAAAAAAAAAAAAAAAAAAAAAAAAAAAAAAAAAAAAAAAAAAAAATTGTACATCTCTCATTTTATCAAGTGTAAGCCATTGGTAAAATTCCATTTCCTCATCTCCTTAGGAGTATGGACAGCAAAGCTCACCTGCAGAAGGAAATTAAAGGGCTGGTAACACAGCAATTCACAAACAGCTGTCCTGACTGATTGGGTTGTCTGCTGTCTAGTGTTGAGAGTCTGTATTGTCCCAGCTCATTGACCATGGAGCTTTCACTTCATTTTCTCGCAGCACTGCCTTTGTTCATTGTTAGCATTTCCATTGTTCATTCTAAAATTCAGGCTTTTTTACAGCAACATCCAACAGTATTTTTCTTCTATAATCCCCACTTCCTTTCCCACTGTCCCAGGCATTTGCATGCAGAAGGGTGTTTAGAGGACAATGTTTCTCTTAAGCCATCATTTAAGAGGATTTTTTAATTTATACTCATTTCATATTGGAATAAAAAGACAGGACTGGGTAGCCTTCACATGAAAAATGTAAACCCACAGGTTTTGTGTTTTCTATTATCTCTGTGTATGTATATCTCTCAGCAGAACTCACCAGAAGCTGACATTAAAAACTGCTTGAGATTCAATGAAAAGTTCTTAGGGAAAATAAAATGTAACCTTTCGAAATATTTTTGATCTAACAGAACATACCTTACAAATCTTAATTTAAGAAATTGGTCCAAATAGTACCAATGCATTGGAGGAGGTTTTTTCATCATTTACATTAGGGTTTTTTCCTCTTGATCCCTCCCAATCAAGATGGTTGTAAAAGACTGAAGAAATTAGTGAATTTTGTTCCAACATGGAGATTTTCATGTTCCAAATAATTAGCATTATTGGCAACAGAGAGAAGAAGATGGCATTTTTAAAATTAAAAGCCCCAATTTTCTCTCTAAGCTGCACGTCTGTTCTGGTAGTTATGGAATTGCTAAGTGGATATATTTTTTCCAATATCTTGTAACTTGTGGTAAAAAAAAAAAAAAATATTAAGTCTGTGACTGTGAAGATTTCTATTTCCATAAAGTCAGGAAAATGGTTCATAATAGGGACACACATATAACCCCTAACACTACATTTGAGGCATCACTAAAAATTCAAGGAGTGATGATTGACCCCACATAGTACGCTAGAACAAACCTGACCTTTTACAAACAGCATGGTTAAAAATACCTTTTAAATATTTTGTGGGGGGTAAGTGTGAGGTTGGTTTTTTTTTTAACTTGGAGGTGTTTAATATTAAAAATTGCTTCAGCCAAATTCTTGATTCTATACTTAACCTGATTTAAGGACTTCAAGTAAAATCTGTTAACAGAGTTTAATGTTTAACAGTCCTCCCTCAAAATCTTCTCTCAAATGCCTAGAAAAGAAGTAGTAGGGGTAGTTTTCCTACTTTCTGAGTTTTCAACTTAGAGAAGTGGAAAAAAAATAGGTGTATTAATCCAAAAAATAAAAATATATGAACTTTCAATATGAAGTAGGACACATGAAAATGTGCATGAGAAGAGACAGCTTTTTAATACTGCTTTGATTTTTTCCTTCTTTTCCTGAACTGCTATATTTTCCTTGTCATGGGAGCTCTTCACATATCCAAACTCAGGAGGAGAGAATGGGTGGCATGGGCACAGGTAGTTGGATGAACATGAAAGGGCACTCTGAGGGTTGTGTTGTTCACCTCTGATGTAGGACTGTGTAATGGCCTTGTTTACTCCTGCTCCATCATCTCTGCATGTGTTTAGAGTGTCACTTGTGATCCAGTCCCTTCAGGAAGGGGAATGTGGCTGTGACTGCACATTAATTTCTACTATCAAGACTCGAGCAATTAGGTTTTGTAGTTAGAGTCTGTAATAAGGAGAGCTCTGTAATTTCAAACCACAACAGTACAGTCTCACCTGATCAGCAGAGGTGACATAATTTACAGAATGACACCAGAGACCTTGCTTTTGTTTTTCTCTGTGCAGTGGTCCTAAGGAGAACCAGATTAGTGAATGGATCTAGCGTCCAACACTTTCTCACAATCCTAACATGTAAGTGAGCATCTGCTCTCGTTGCAAAGTCAATTCTTGGATGCTTAGCTGCAATATAGAATTAGGAAAAAGGAGTTATAGCTCATACAGTTCATAGATACTATCTATGTAGTTCATATCTTATAGATAGAAGTTCATATCATAGATATAGTTCATATCTTTTATTTTGTTATCTTACTTTTCTACTTCTAATCAATGCCTTGATTGATTTACATCATCAGATCCCATGATTCTGGTTGCTTCTCCAGTTCATACTTATGTGAAAACCTAGCTGGTTTTAATAATGGATGAACACATCTCAAAATTGTGGACATCTGTAAAGACTAAAGGCCAAAGAAGTCTTGCAGCACATTAGATCTAGTCTGAACAAACTCACTTTCCAGCATTTTATATTTCATTGATTGTTTTAGGCCTGTGATAACTCTCACACTTCCACTTTAGCAAATCTAAACTGTATCTTCCTTTGTAATGTGGTGTATTTTCAACAAGACTTGCCCACTCAGTAAAAAAGTTCAGTTAAAAAAATTGCTTTCAATGACATATATAACACTCCTGGTAATGCATCTCAAAACAAAATTTGCCTTTTTACTGTGTATTTCTTGATACTGCTCTTTATCTGAAAATCTCCACCCCCCTCTGGTTTTGGGTTTCCTATTGCCTTTACTGAACAGCCTTTTGATCATTTCTCAGCCCACACTCACCTACTTTACCAAGGTCATTTTTTAATCTCAATTTTGTGAATTTGCAAAAGGCTTTTATGTGGGATCCATTGTAAAACATTTTCCCTCTGAAAACGGCAGATGCAAAATCCTGTCTATTATAATGAAGCAGAATTAATTCACTCAGCTAAACCAAGCACATCTGTCACCTTTAACATCTAATCCTAATTGTGCTCTGTTTATCCAGTCCCATGTTCCCTCCCCATTCATTGAGGGCTGCTGTTTTGCATCTGGCCGTGGCAATGACCATGCTGGGCATGCGGAAGGATGGTAGATCTCCTACTGCATTTTTGTGGTCATCTAAAGCTTCAAATGTCATTAAAATAATGGCCAGAATATGGAATTTGCCTGCAGTCAGTCTTTAATCACCCTTTTAAGTACTGCAAAGTTTATTTAACCCCATTTACCCTAAGCCTAATAACAGAAAGTTGAAAAGTGCAAAACTTAAGTACAGACTCTGTAGATTTACTCTGTGGTTATTGAAACTATGGCCTTGTAAACAGCAGCCCATGAAAGAAATAGAAGGCAAAGTGTACTGTGTCCCTTTACATAAGTTAGCTTCAGGATGGTGGTGTTTGGAACAAACAGGATGACCTGCTGTGGAAAGACAGGGTGCAAAGAACAGAATCAGCCAGCTTGGATCCTGGAAGGGGACCAGATGAAGTGATGTTCCTAAGCCACAGAGGAGCTTAGCATTTCCTGATGCAGAGCAATCTGTCCCTGCACTAGCTGCAGGTTTTAGGAAAAGGTCTTTGGTGTGCCGTGACAGAAACTGATGGCTCTGTGCCACAGCTGTGTGAGCAGAGGATTTCAGGCATCTGGCAGGACATTTCTTGGGTCAATATTTAGCTTTTCAGGATAGATTTTCTGTTTTCCAGGATAGATTAAAAGCCTCTTTGCTCTGTTTTTTGTGTTTTGAATCACACACATGAGACCCTGGCTACTTGGAGAAACCTAGGGAAGATTCATTTTAGGAATTAGTCTTTACAGCCTATGAACAGCACTTTATATAGTCTTCTGTACTTTCACCAAAGGATCAGCATTACTGCTGTCCCTTTGTTGGCATGCTCTCACATGTTCTTTCCTCTTTTAGTTCCTGAATTTCAGCAGCAATGGAAGAAAAACTCTTGTTAGTTGTCTTTTTGACAGAGTTGCTTAATATTGCCAAGGAATGTGACTGTAGTAAGATCAGAGAGGAATCCTCACATGTTTGAATGATGTAACTCCAGTCTGACATACCTGCACTTGGTACCTGTTGGGGACAGTACTCTGTTAAGCTCATCTTGAAGAGTCAAGGACTGTATCCTCCTAAGTTCTTTTCTGCCTAATTGCTGTGGCAGAAATTGCCCTTTTGTGGTTCTTAGACCTCTGGTCTGTAGCTATTTCTGATCTTTTGAGAAGCTACTGATGCATTTCAAGGGAACTTCCCATTAAAAAAGGAAGCTAATTGTTTTCTTTGTCTTTTATCCATCTGTAGTAATGCATTATGTGAACTAATTGTATGGATTCTTTTGCAGCAGAATATATTCTATAACCCCACATTTGGCTGAGATTTTAGGTACAATTTTTCAGTCAAAACCCCTCATAATAGACAGGCAGGTCACTCAGTTACATGAGAATAATAGAATAGGAGTTCATGAACCATGGCAATAGTATCTGCCAACACTGCTGCAAGTGCTTCAAACAAAAGATTCATGGAAGTCTAAGCTCCATTTTTTCCCTTCAGTACTCCTGGTTCTCCAGCAGCTGCAGCAGGGCACAATTTAGCCAATCTGATGGTGAGCTCTTGCCAAAATAGTGTCCCCTGCACCCAAACACATGTTCTTGTTTTCTTTTTGTCAGAGGTGAGAGTCTCAGGGTGAATCACATGTGCCTGTTGATCCAATGGACAGCTCCTGAGTGTGTGAGATGACTGGGTGCACTGGAGGGCAGCTGTATGTGGAGGCATCAGATCCAGTCTTAGCAGCAACTCTCAGACAAGATCAAGGATGGGGCTCCACATCATGCATCATGTTCTTCCTCATCCTGCAGTGGGCTTCAGTGCTTGTTGAACATCATAGGCTGTGGGCTTCCATCTGCCAGGAATCCCTTGTAGGATAGCCGGTGTGATATGGCAGCTCAGGAGGGATGATGCTACCATGAAATAGCAGCTTTCCTCTTTCTTCACACTTCATTGGTGCCATTGTCCTTGAAATAGCCTTTTAAAAGAAGATAAAATATAATATTCAATTGTAAGGGGAGGAGGAGCTGTGACCATTGTAGATTTTCAGATTTCTTGTGTGAGGACACAGGAGACCAGCTCTCAACCAAGTAGCAAGTGGTAGGACTTGTTAACTGCCTGTGGTGCTGCTTGGATGACAAAGGGTTTCCTTTTGGGTCAGAATGGCAGAGAGGAATTTCTTGTGATTTGGCAAACTGATGTTTCCCCTTAGTATTGTTTGGCTTTAGTATTTAACTTGAGATGCAGGAAGGGCAGGTTTAAAAGTTGGATTTCCCATTGCCAGCCCTTCCCTTTTAGCACTGCAAGGGTATGTTTATGGATCCTGTGCCAAAATGTCTTCATTAATGGTCCTGCACAGTTCTTTGGAGAAAATCCACTGATACAGAACCAGGTATTTATTTATCTGTTAAGATTTATAGCTTAATTCATTTCAGAGAGATGCAGAAGAATGTTTTCAGAAGCCAGAGCACCAACAAATGTCAAAGACACAAAGTGCTGCTGGCAAAAACTGCTGGACAGGACAGGACCCCTCTGCTGAGCTGAGAAGTGTGCTCCTGTTTGTCCCCGGGGGAGACAGCCAAAAACTAGCTGCTGAACACACAGCTGGTTCGACTCTTTCCCAGAGTAGGCACACAGAGGGCTACTCTAGCCCCAAACCTCTTTTCAGGCCATGTGGCAAGCTAAAACCATTCATTCTTTTGTGCAGCTGCTTTACAATACAAAAAGAACTTTATTATGGATTTTAGTCCATGATAACAGAAAGACAGTTGAATTCCCTCAGCCAGTTTTTGGTATACTGAATGCATCACTGGTCTGTAAAGGCAACTGATTATTTTCGTACAGTATCACCTAATCCATCAAGCCAGGAAAACACAGCTGGCTTTTAAATGCTGCCCTAAGAAGCAGTTCATATCCTTGATTATTTAAACTTTCTCCAGTTAACACACTTTTAACAACATTTTCTCTATTTCAAAATCAATGTCTTAGTCCAGTGGCAAAGAAGGAGATTATTGCAATCACTCACCTGGCTCCCTAGGCTTGCTTAGTCATTGCAGGGTCTAGTTGCTATGTCTGACTATAAAGAAAATGCTGGTACGTTTAATTGACGAGATTGCCTTTAAAAAGCCTCTGTAATATTTTCTGGAGGTTAAAACCAAGGCTACCATCCAAATTCATCCGATTTCATCCAATTCTGCTGCAAGGAGTTTCTCCTTTTCAGGTCCCTAGCAAGTGAATGCTGGCACATCTGCCTTATTTCCCCTCCTTACCTGTGGGCTGGAGGCTCTTCTCATCCACAGCCTCCCATGCCTGCCATGCCTCAGCTCCTCCAGGTCACAGTCTTGCTCCTGAGCTCCAAAGCAGCTCCAGCAGTGGCTCAGCTGGCATGTTGGGCTTTCTCCCAGAGCAGCAGAGGTGCTGGCATGTGCTCTGTGGGGTAGCTGCTCTATGGCTTTGACCAACAGAAGTTTCAGCTCCTCTCTTACCTTGGAATGTGCAGAAGCAAAGGGGATTCAAGTTTTTATTTCAAGGACCTTGAGTTTGTACCCAATAGGGGTCACAAAATCCTGGACACTTCTGGAGCCTTTAATAGGTAGCAGTGACAAAGACAAAAATCTCTCTAATAGTAAGTATGATCAAACACTTTTAAAAGAGACAGATTTGTTTAGTTTTGTGCTATTTTACCACTTAAAACCTACTGACTTTATGTTAGTAAAGGACAAAATGTCCTTCTGTACCAACAGCAATGCTTACCAAGGGTATCTTCTTTATTTTAATTTTATTTTTTATGAGGAGGAAGTAGTTCTGAGGGATTAGATAATATCAACAGATCTTTTTTGTTTTATTCATCTATAGGTAAATATCTAGTGATCTCAGTTTTCTTTAAGTTGTATCTGAGAATGCTGGAGGTATTTCTGAACTTTTACAGATGTTTCAATGATATTACAGCATGAATCTTTAATTCTCTATTTACAGCAAGTGCTGATTTTCCATACAATGGTCAAGCTATAGGAGATGGAGTCAACAGAAACTCAGCTATTATTGGAGGTAAGAAAATTCTGCTTTTCCAAGATACTTTGCAGTATATGTCTCTGATGGCTGAAATGCAGTTGTTAACAAGAGTATGTGTTTCTATATCCAGGTCTAGGTTTGTTGCTTTAGTTTTGATTTGGTGTGTAATTTTTTTCCTTTCTAATTAATATTTTCATTATTACTTATAACTTTTCCTTATACTTTGGAACTTTACAATACTGGAAAGATAGCATTGCATTCCTCAGAAAAATTCAGCCCACACCTGAACAGCCTCAGTTCACCTGCCCAATGCATCAGTTAACATGAAGTGGCATAACATAACTCTGGTTGCTTACAAGATTTTTCTTAACCGGAAAATTTTATAACATCTTCATCCTGGAGGTTTCCTTTGTCTGTAGAGAAGGGTCCCAAACAGTTACAGTGCTATTTGATAAAACATAGATACCTATGTTTTATAGGTATACACATAGATATCTATGCCTAAGAGGATAACTTTCATGAGACTTCTCTATAATAACAGGGTTGAACCCAAAACAGACCATTGCAGGGAGAGAAGTTAAGGCTAGAACTGATGATAAAGCAGGGACATCTGCAATTATGTCGAGTGCTCAGTGGGTGGCATGAGCCAACAGTGAGCCAAGCTAATTTTCAAGGACATGTTGAGGAGCTATGATAAGTCTTTACAGCCATTGAGTAGAAAGTGAACATTGGAGATTCCACCTTCAAAGAGCTGCCCACACATCTATGCACCCCACTGTGCTGGGAGTGCTCAGCACCCTCTGCCTCCTGGTCAGCAAAGCTTAGGTCTGTAAGTAGGTGTTAATGTTGAAATTTTTACCTGTGGGATGAGAGTCACCAGCAGACTTCATGAAGCTGCATTTAGTATATAGTGAAAACAATCTATATTTATATTTATATATATTAGAGTAGTAGGAACCAAGCGACTGTGGTGATGCCCGCCTACCTGAGTAGCTCCAAGTCAGCTCAGAGGAGTTTTGGGATGCTTTCTTTGTGTTAAAGTCTGCAGCTGGTCTCACCGGGGGCGTCTTTTCTTTCCTCCTGTGTGTAGGCGTGATCGCAGTGGTGATCTTCACCATCCTGTGCACCTTGGTGTTCCTGATCCGCTACATGTTCCGCCACAAGGGCACCTACCACACCAACGAGGCCAAAGGGGCAGAGTCCGCCGAGAGCGCCGACGCCGCCATCATGAACAATGACCCCAACTTCACGGAGACCATAGACGAGAGCAAGAAGGAATGGCTTATCTAAGCCCACGGGGATGGGGCCTGGGGTGGGATTTGAGCTGGGCCAGGGTGGGACTGGGATGACTCTTGCAGTGGAGAGAGAACACTCTGTGTCGGACACTTGAGCACACATAGGATAAAAAGATCAGCACAACTGGAGGAGCAAGTGACAGGAAAATACCACTGAGACTGGAGAAAAAAAAAAGAATATCCCAAACATTTAAGAAAAAGTACTTTTTAATATTTATTTACAACAAATTTCCCCTTCTGTATCCCAACAACTACAACAAAGAGCAGTTTTGCAGCTTCAGCATTGGTTACAATTTTCAGTAATACCTGTGTGTGTTTAGAGATGTTCTGGATATCTGTGACAAGAAACAGGGCTGGTTTTTTTATATTTTTAAAAGCTGTTTAAAATGTGGGTGGTTCTGTCCTGAGAACAAGTGGCAGCCCTTTCTTCCCAGCATTGTGTCCCCTCCTGGCTGGCCACTTGCCCACCGGCTGCCCTCAGCCCCACACCTTGACCATTTATTTTGGTGACATTGACAATTATTTTGGTGATTTTTATAAATCACCATTTATTTTGGTGACATTGATCCAGGGGTTAGGGGTGGGGGTGGGATAGGGGATGAGGACTAATGCAAATCTTACTTGCCAGTTTCTTGACATCTCATGACCCCATGTCAGCCCTGGCAGGACCCATCTCCTTGACCCAGGCACTTGACTGATTGTGTGCAATTCTCATCAACAATGTAAAAATACTGTTATTATGGCTACTACTACTATTACTAAAGAGGATTATCATAAAGCACAGGAGGCTTTAAAGGGTTTTTGTATTATTTTGTTGGTCTCTGAGGGAAGATGATGCTCTGTGAGTCTGTAGACTTAGTCTGTTCCTGTGTCTTTGTCTGTGGCACCAGGTCACCACCTGAGGCACGTGCCAGGTTAAACTCACCTCTGCCTGTGGCATATTGGCATATACTGTACATTGTAGTAGGGAATTAGACCCAGACTTTGTTTGCTTCTGTTTCTTCTTAATAGTCTGTCATAGAAATATTAGTACAGCTTTAGTCAATGCATTTGAACCCACGCACTTCCCATCCTTCTTTATTTTCAACTTGAGAGTAGCAATTTATTCCCTAAATCCCTTGTTTCAGTCCCTTTGCAAGGAAAGCCTCCACTGGCAGTGTTTGCACAGTTGGGAAGGTGAGGCAAAGGAGGCTTCAAAACTCTGCCTCTAAGAGCACATGGGGAACACACAGCACACAGGGGAGAGTTACTTTTCAATACAGAGATTTACCCAAACTATTTTACTGTCTTTGTAAGGAGTTTTTAAGAATAGCAAGGCCAATACCAAGTACAGCATTGCATCCCATTTTTCCTCTCGAATCAGGAGTGTTGTAGGTGTCACCTGAACAGCAGGCAGGCAGCTAGAAGGAAAGACAAATGGGCAGCCTGAAGACTTAATATCTTTTAGTGGCAATAACAAAGCTTTAGCTTGCCCTCTGTAGAGAAACATCATTCTCTTATAGTCTGAATTGAGAGGAATTTAAAGCCTTAATGGACCGGTTTTTCAGTGGAACAGAATGAAGGAATGAATATACTGCAGGGCTTTGCCACGTGCTAAAAGAACAGAGACAATACCAGGAATTTCTCTTTAAAACTACTTATTCTTGTGACAGCCCTAGATTTGCTTTGTCTTTACTTCTGGGTTTGATATGCACAGATTTAATTCATTTTTCTGCACAAGAAAGATTTATTTTTCACCCAAACATGCAATCTACTACACTAAGCGGTGCTGGCATTTTTGATTTCCTTATTTCTTTGGTTGCAACTTTCATTATTCTAATTGACACTTTAAGAATTAAAAAAAAAATTATGTAGGGAAAGAAAATATTGGAGTCTTAGCAGATAAGACATTGATAAGCACAATTTGTCAGAAAGGCAGGCTAGATAGTTTGGGTTTTAAGGGTGGTAGCCTTAAGTCCTGCTCTGGAGGAACATCATCATTAAATATAGATATCAGAGCAAATCAAGCCCATTAATTTCTTCTATTTATGGATTTGGAATTAGCGTACAAAAACGTTGCCAGTTTTAAAAGCAATTACTGTTTCTCAGGTAACATAAATGGCAGAGAGGTTCAGGTAGGCATAAAAATTACCTCTGTCACTCTTGTGCTCTGCACTCTTTTGCCTTGCCTCCAGTATTAACCTCTCCCTCTCTTGTCTGTAATCAAGCAGATGAGTCCTGGGTTTAATCATGGGTGTAAAATAAGTCTTCTCTCCTTAGGGAATGTCAGCAGAGAATGGATCTACCCTGTACCACCATTCAGCAAACTCCGCAGCAATCACAGATGTCTCTGTAGGATTTAAAAGGCATTATCTATTCTCTATGATTTTATGTTTCATTTTATTTTAATGCTATTTTAGTCCACTCTGAAAAACGTCCTTGCCTGCAACTTCAAGTTACCAAGAGAAGTGAATAGACCATAATTTGTATAGATTGGCATTTGATTTGCAGAAAAAAAACTCCTAATCTGAATTTAATGTCTGTGAGGAAGATCAGACTTCCTGAGAGACGAGAGTCCTCTGCTACTTTATGTGGGAGAGATGGATTTAACAGCCATAGTGCAAATTGCCAAATGCCTCAGCATGGCATTAGAAGGGAAGCATGGCTTGGACCCTGTGTCTAACCAAGTTCTTGACAAAGCAATGGACAGTTGTCTCTGCTTACGATAGTGAGGCCTGTGATATCTATCCACTGAATTTCTAAAAAATTACCAGCTGATCTCCCACAACCCTGGGAGATTAGGTGAGAACTTCTGGAAAATAACCTTTGACCACTGCAGAAGCAATAGTTAGAACTTAGTGTCTTAAGTTTGAAAAACAGTTTAAATTTCTGAAATCAAGTCAGGGGCATCTGTGCTTTTCCATTGACTGGACCTTTTTCTGTGGAATACATTAGTGCTGCACTAAAATACAGTCACTTTCATAACTCTGGAAATCTTTAAATATTAAAAACAAAAAAAATCTTGTTCCTCCTTAAACTGGTCCTTAGACATGATCGACAAGCAGCTGTCTCTGTATAGGGATTTGGTGACTTTGGGTGAATTCCTGCCTTTCTGTTTTGTGTTTCATTTCTGAGAATGGTGTGTGTTTAATTATAGGCACTGGTCATTCAGCATCCTGGCAGTGAAGCAGGAGCAGACTCAGAGATGCAGCCTGTGTATTTTGCTAGCACAGTATATTATTCTGAGAATTTCTTTCGCTGCAAGCCTTTCATTGAAGTCTGAAACAACTTCCATAGTTTATTTCACCCACTCTTACTTGTGCCAAAAATACATGTTGTTTAACAGGTATGTGGGAAAATCTGTTTGAGGGAAGAGTGGATCCTGCTTTTATAAAACTCTGTACCTTCCCCAAAGAATATTAAAATAATCAGTCTTTTATCACCTGTTTTTTAGCTGTTTCACCTATTTGAACTGTGCAGAAAAAATGTAGCTTCTTGTACTGGTTTGGGAACCCAAGTGTCCCAGTTGTGTTTCTAAAGGGTCATTCCTGACGCCACAGGAGACAATGGCAAAACTGCCACTGGCAGTGCGGAGAGCAAGACTGGGCTGGAGATCATGGCTCTCAGTGTTAGTGAAATAATGTAAGCAATATCTTGGGTTCTCATTCACAAGACTTGCAGACCACCAGGTAATGAGACACGGAGCTCCAAAGAGCCAAAACAATGGAAAACTTGTTTTGATGTCAACCCAGCCTCAAGGAAAATCTGCAATCCTGTCTGACGGTTTTGAATCCGGTCTTTCACACACTGCTTATTCCGTATTTACTGATAGAAAATTCAGATGTATGAAATAGGAATATGTATCTTAACTTGTACTGGAGCATTTCTGCTTTGTATTTTTTGTGTCTTAAACTTTACCTGTACCTTTTATATCTCTTCTAGCAGTTACCACTTCAGAGGTATGGCAGCATTTTAGGGTCATGCTCTAGGCAGCATGATACGTGTGAGAGGATGGTCATCACAAATATTTTAGTAAGACTGCCGAAGCAGTGGTGTATATGTACAAGTTTATTGTACTGATAAGAATTCATTTTAATTAAAACAATGTCCTTTAATGGCAGATGTATCTAATTTCCAGGGTATCTGTTGAAATGTGAAGCTAAGTTCAACAAGCAATAGCTTTCAATATGGTTTCTCCCGTAAATGATTTCACATTCCATCAAACATGGTAATCCTGAAAGGGTGTCATTCTTGGAAAGCAGAACCTAAATTCTGGTAATCAGATGTCATTATCCATCCTAGAGAAATTAAACAGAAATTCTGCCTTCTAACAGCAACAGCATGTTATTTAGAATGAATGAAGGGCAGTGTGTTTGTATGCATAAATATCTTCTGTGAATGTCTTTCCTTTTAACTAAAGTTCTATTAGAAACCAAATTGGTAAATAAAAAGGAGGGGGGAAAAAAAGAAAAAATACATTTGAAATAGTTTTAATCACCATAACAGCTGTTTCCTCATGGTTTGTATATTCTTATCATTGCCTGTATTTCTTTCAGCTATCATCTCTAGTACCAACAAATCAATTTGTAAAGGACAGAAATTGGAAAGGCCTCTTAAGAAAAGACCTCCTGTACATGAAAAAATGGTACTTCAGAATGCAATTACACATAAGAGAGGGTGCTAAAACCAGGGAAGTTCTGTTGAAGTGCGAGTATGTTCCTCTTGCATCAGTGTTAGCTGTTACTAAGTGTACGTCTGTACTTGTTGAGGTGGGCAGAGGGTCTAAGAGCAGGGTTTGGATAGAAATTTAATGACTGCCTTTGTGCTTTTTCACTTTCTGACCACTTTGCAGATAGCAGCAAGCAGTCTGCTTTCAGTTCTGTTCACATTTATTACTGCAGATTCTGTGGCATTGCCAGTCTCACAAGGGTTACATCCTACAAATGACTGAATGTGGGTTGTTTGCCTTCATTTCCTATCCTAACTCTGTCCTTTCTTTCATGAATGAGAGCCTTTTATTGAAACCATCAAGAAAAATGTATGGCCAGCTCAACAGACTTGTGTCTGTTCCTTTTAATAAACTACTTTATCAGGCTTTAAAGAATTTTTATGACATGAAGCATTTTATAAAAGAACTGTGTTAAATGCACTTGAATGGGAGAGTGTGAAACCTAGGCAAAGAAGCATCAGTGCAACAACCACCTGAGTCAGAGGCACTGTTGCTCTGTCTACAGCATGCATTGCCTTAACCACCCACCAAGTCCCTGCATCAGTCCAAGACCTTAACTTCCTCTGTGGAATTCAACAGTGGCAAATCCTGGTGGGATACTGTGTTCAGAACATGGTCAGGCCACATTCTGACCGTTGTTTTGTGCTGGCTGTTGCAACCCCTAAAGGAAGAGCCACGCTTTATGCAGGAATATTTCTCATTCATATAGAAAAGCTCTAGGACAAAGGGATGGGAGTGAAGGTTCAAGTATAAAGCCCGACTGACACTTGAACACAGTGACACAAAGAGTCTTTGCTCCCTCCTGCTGCCACAATTGTCTCGCTGCAGCCCAGTGGGTGAGCACATGCACCTCCAATACCTAAGGCTATTGGGGATGGGATGTCTGCACCACTTGGGCAATGGCTGCCATGGTGTGGGTGCTCCAAACTTGCTCTAAATCCATGAGTCTGCACTGCTAGCAAAATCACTCACTCTTGAAATTAAGTGCAATTTTGAAGCTAAACTCAGGCTGTGCCCTACAGTAGCAGGCACATATGGTGCCTCAAATGAGACAAGACTTGGACCCAGTGATGGAAAAGCATTTATTTAGCAATCTGTAACACAGTTCTCTCAACTCTGACTTTCACATATAAGCAGATTTTTCATGAGGCACTATGCTCAAAGCCCTGATTATATCAACACCTTAAGAATCAGGAAGAAAAGGGGCCAATTTGTGGCTTTTTTACACAAGAAACCTTTTTTAAAAAGTCACTTACTGTTAAAAAAAAGTATCAACAGGTTCTTTCATGAAGAAGTATTTTTTCACTAGTCTTCTGTTTTCAAAATATCACGTGAAAAAAGTTGAGCAATTATTTAAGCACAACCAGAACCACTTCAGTGAATATGGGGTAAAATTTACTCTGGAAATATACATATAAGCAAATAACAAATTTAGTACATCCTGCTTCTTCTGTGATTCAGCAGCTTCCAAATATGTCTTTTTGTACTCCCACTACTGTTGTTTCCTTAAGGAAAATCATCTGGATTAAACAACAAACAAAAGTATGTACCTCTGTTTTTACCACAGGTTAATGTTCTCACTTGGTATGTAATAGCATATTAAGGAAGAGCAAATTGTTATTTCCTCAGATTCCATAGTATTAATTCTGCTGTCTCCAAGGATCAGAGATGTACTATCACCATATTAATTGTTACAATGCAGAAGTATTTATGCTGATAATATTCAGCAACTAACATTCTGAATTCTCGCACAGAGCTGCTCTAAAAAATTCTAATTTGTTGAAAAAGCAGGTAGATGACATTTTATGACAGATGAGAAATGTAAATAACTGGAATGACACTAGAGTAGAAATTATTTGAGGGAATGTTTAGCATGCAGAAAAATAAACTGTACCAGAAAGAGTTTCTTGCCTTCCAGTCAGGAGCTTGTGGTGGGTACAGTGCTGTGGCCAGTTATATATTGCTATGTGTTCATTGCCTTTTAGGCTAAAATATTTGAGGTCCTGTCTTTCACATGCTTTGAAATAGGCCGTTGCAAGAGTACAGCTGAAGATGTGAAAATTAAACAAGTTGCTCTAGGCTGCTGGTGAGAGTACAGAGTCAAGCTCTGTGGTGAGAGTACAAGACCCAAGCTCTTCTACCTGCTTAGAAGACAATTCTCAGATGTGTTGCTGCTTGTCCCTGTCTTTTGTCATCTTTTTCCCGTCTTATTGAACATCACAGATTGAAAGGGACCACAAAAGACATTCTGGTCCAACATTTTGTGGGAAAGGGAACCTAGATGAGATAATTTAGCATCCTGTCCAGGCACTATTTTTTTTTCCCCACTAACTCCATTTCCAGGGTGGTAGGCTATCAACAGGCTCTTTAAGACAGATAGAGTCACTGGAGCAGTGACTCAACAAACTCTTGAATCAGCCTGAAAACAGTTAATTCAGATGACTCATGTCTATGAGGCTTGAGTCATAGGTGGCTTCGTCTGGAGCATTCCCAGCCTAAGAGCTCTCCTCCATTTCATCATGACTTTGGTTAGCAGTGGAGCAACCAGACAAGTCTGTGTATTATTTTTCTAAACCCATGTGGAAGTATGGAAGATAAACTTGGCTGAACAAAGACAAGGTAGCCATCCCCTGTATGCTAATGTTTGTTCTCTAAAGTGCACATTCTCGTGCTTACAGTGCGTGTGTCACTGAAGGATTCTGACCTTGCCACAGTCAATAAATCATTCACAAGCTGAACAAATAGCCCTGCACTGCTTTGTCTTGAAAAACTCCTTTAGGTAAATGTTTAAAAGTAGATCTATGGTTTGCCATCATAAAACATTGGACACAGTATCAGCAGCTAGTTGTAAGTTATTTCTGTTGTAAAATCAAGATCTGTCTGCTGAGGTTTTTTGTGTGTCTTGCACTAATGAGACCTTTACCCCTGAAGCATAAACTACTACAACAGGGCAAGGTAACAAAGAGAAATTGCCTTTGCTGCACACTCTGAAACACAGCATAAAGTCCCTTTCATTTCATAGTTCCTGGTGAGAGTAAGGAGTAAGATGTCTGAAGACATCTAATGTTTCCTTTTTTCCAAACCCCTCTACCCATCACTCCAAGGAAAGAAAATTGCTGAGAGTTCTGGATTTTTTCAAATCTCTTTCTCTACCTTAGAAGTGCTCTCTCTCACTGACAAATTTACTACCTTTCACTGTCACCTTTGAACTCCTTCTCAGCAGTGCTTGATACTTTGACCAAGGTGAAGCCTTTCACCTTCCTAAAATGCAACCATTGTAGTGGAAGGGTTATGTGCCACTCCATTCCTGTCTTCTTTTATATTTGCAGCAGGTTTTTTATCTGTTCATAGCACTCAGTGCCTGAAAGTGCAAGTCTGGTTTCTGCCATCTGCGGCATTATTTTATAACTTGTTTGTATTTGCTCCAAAATCACAGCACTGCCTGGCAAAGACAGTTGAAAATTAGGCAGCTGCACTTCATTCCATTCAGCATGCTTTGTTCAAATTTTCCCAAGAGATATCAATAATAAAATTAATGCCTAGCAAAAGCCAGCATGTATTTTTCTTAGGGCCACAAGATGTCAGACTGAGGTCTCAACCACCCCTTCCCTTGTGCTTTTGTAGCAGCTATACAAGGCTGCTGGTAATCTCCAAAGTAGGACACCAAAAAGTTGCATTACAAAAGCCTCTAGTGATTTTAGTCTCTTGGAGAGTTAAAGATCCAGCTCAACTGGGCAAACAAGTCAGCACTCCTACAGGTTTTAGTTGTGAACACATCTGAGAAAACTCAACACTGGTTATTGAATAATTTTATTTTCATTGGATCAGCATCTCAGAGGGGAAAAAATGCTTCTATATGTGGAATACCTGAGATACTACACTCTCCCTGTTGTAACTTCTGCATTGTATCTGACCTTTTGAAGCTCCAGCTGCTTCAGAGAAGGGATCACAGTCATTTTAATAAAGAAGACTAAGGCATCACTTGGTTGCTATTAACTCTGAAGCAGAGAACTGGCTTTCCACAGATCTGCTTTGCATGGTCAGTCTTAGTCATACACGAGAATGGGGAACTTTTCCTCTGCTCTTCAGTGGATCAAGAATCATCAGTGGGCTGGCTGGGCAGGTATCACCTAAATTATCTTCAGTCCTAGTGAGCTGACTCACATGTTGAGCAGCCTGAGTCCAGAGAGTTCCTCTGACACAAAAGCATGATTTGGTACAATATTCCTGAAAGGCTTCAGCTCCCCAACAACTCTGCTACCCTGTTTGACTAGTGCTAACTAAGAGAAGCCTGATGGAAATTACCTGTACTGACTTAATCCTACGTGTGATGCCAATCCTAAGAGTGCTTAATTTCATGGAGATTAAATAGATTCCCTCCCATCATGGAGTGCTTGGGCTGTGCTCAGTCTGATGCTTCTTACTGACATGTATAAATAGAGATATAGAGATAAATAGATATTTTTATGGAGATGTTTTATAAGTGGCCTTTACTTTGTGCATGGTAACTATTGCCAAACTTGTTATTTAGAAGCTACAGAAATGGCTGGTTCTGCAGTTTAGGAAGCAATCAGCTGTCTCTGTTGCAAGGGACACTTGGGGTATGGGCTTGGATTTTGGTTTTTATTATTCAACTATAATTTGCATGGTTTGGATTTGAGTTTTGTCTCAGTGTCAGGTTTTTTTTTTCTTTCCTCTCTGGTTCTCTGGCAGGGACATATTGGGCTCAAGCAGGAACTTATTTCTCTGTCTTTGAGAGATGGTTTGAAGCCATCAGTGCCATATAACACTTCAGAAATACCTGCCTTGCACAGCCTGTGATGTTGCTCAGTGTGAGGTCCTCAAAACACAGTTTCTTTAGAAGTCTGTTGAGGGATTCACAGCACAGTGAGGTGCTCCTTTTCTGCTGGCTTTGCTTGAGAAGATAGCAAACTAGCAACAGCTAGCTGCTGGTTCATGGGTATAGCCTTGTGAGCAGAAAAAGGGATCAGCAGAGACTAGGACATGAATGATGGTTCAGAATTAGATTCATATATATAGCAGTAGCGAAAGATTGTGAAAATTGCTACAGAGGCAGGTCTTTTTACTTCCTTTCTTCTTTTACTCCCTTTTTCATTTTTATTTTTTTTAAAGTACTGTTTGCATGCCACATTTGAGTAATTCATCTCTACCAGCCAGCCAGCTCTCAATAACCTGGGCTGTTGGTCAGGGACAGAAATGCAGTTGTCCTTTCTTACTGATCTAGTTCCTGCTGCTGTGGAGCAGTCTGTACCCAGAAAAAGACCAGGGCCATTAGCTATTAGTAAAGCAAAAGCAGCCTCTCACCCCTTCCCTTCAAACCAGGTAGAAAGCCAATCCCAGGGTTATGTGCCTACAAAGCTGGCCCAATTTCCTGTCAGGTGAACCAAGACCTTCTCTGTTTGCAGTTACTCTAGTCCACAGGTTTCTTTCTTGAGCACAATTTTCCCATGGGACGCATAACCAGGAGATGACGGTTACCCTAATTAAACAAAAATGTGTATATTAAAAAACATCCTAATCTGAAAGTATAGTGTATCTGAGATTCCTCTGTTATAGACACTTAGTCTACAAGATTTATGGCTACATTTGCTATGTTATGCTTGAATAAACATATAATTCATTGAAATACACAAGACTGATAAAAGTATTATGATCTCTTTAAGGAGAATAAACTGTTTGTAAATTTATAAAGAGTATAATCTGTTAGGCCTTATTTGAAGTATGTACTGTGGTTTGGTAAAAGTACAACATTAAAAGAGCCTTGCCAGATGAGGACTGGTTTTTTTGTGTGTGTGCATGTGCTGTTCCATTGGAATATTTGACATCTTCATTTAACAAAAAAAAAAAAAAAAAAAAAAAAAAAAAAAAAAAAAACCACTGACCCAAACCCAAACCAAACATTTACAGACTGTGTATGAGGCTGAGATAAAGTGCAGAGGGCTCCTCAGATTTCTGTGTACAGTGACTCCATGGAGGGAACAGGTGAATCTTTTCTTCTGAATAATTTAGACCCAGTTGCTTTTGGAAACAAAAGTGGTTGGTAGCACGATTGACAGGCTGGAGATTTTTTAAAGGTTTCATAACATCAACAGAAAGAATTCAGACCAATGCACATGCAAATATTGTTTATTTAATGGAGGAAAGATCTAAGGAAGCTTTAGACCCCTTCAGAGCAAGAACTGGTGTGCCACAGGCTGCAGACATGTGGTCATTGCACAATGACTAGTGCTGCCCATGGAGGAACTCATTAGGGGAACAAACATCCCAGAGCTTGTTCTTCCTGCAGCCACCCTCCTGCCCTGCCCCCATGCAGACCAGCGACGTCTTTCTGCCACACTACTTCTCCTGCCAGTTCTCCCCCTGTGTGCAGCTCAGCTGTGAGTACTGAAGGCTCTCAGTGCTTCCCAGGGAACAGAAAACCACACTATTGTACTCATGATGCAATGGCCCGCTGCCTCTCTGTGCAAGGCTTTTGAGTTTCCTTCAGCTGGCTCCTAATTGCAGGCAACTCTTCCTCCCTCAGGCCACTGTGTGAGCCTTTCCTGGAAATTCAGCAAGAGAAAGAAGGTCTGCCTGAAGATTTGAGGGGAGAGGGCTTCTCATCTCTGACAACCCTCTGGTTTGCTCATGGAATCTCAGGAGCTCCCTTCATCCTTTGAGGGATGCAGCCCAGGGTAGGTCGGATCAAAGGTGCGCCTCAGGTCATGGCCTGGTTTTGTCATGCCCAGAAGGAGATGTCTGGGGACAACGATAACAAGGCAAGTCCATAGCACAAAGTACTTGTTCTCCTTCCTCAGAAGAGCTTTCTCAGCTGCCAACCATGGGCAGCTAAAGGACTTTCAGGGCCAGAGACGTTTTTATATGTTTAGTCATCTCTTTCAAACCTATCTGCCATGTGCTTGTGCAGAAAAAGTGAGATCTCCTCACATCTCTAGTCCTTTCAAAACTGTGAATTGCTGTGCTATTTAATTTAAAAACCCCACCAGCAACTGAGCAAGAAGGGGAGGTTTTCTTTATGTCTGCTTGCTAATGAAACAACCTCACCATGACTTAAAGCAGAGATGCAAAAGAAATCTCTCAAATCTAATTTGTGTTCTGCACAGTTCCAATTATATCTCTGTATGTGCCCATAAAGATCACTGCATTTTATAATGCTACACTGAGCACAGACTGCACAGCCTTGATACCCAGATAAATCTGCTGCCCTGTGTGGTTTGACTCCTGACTGATACCTCCCGTCACCACCTAACAAGATTTGTAGCTTGATCCCACGTTGTGCATGAACTAGAGAATTATTTTTTATCTGTGACTTCCTCATCTATCAGTGTTCATGGAAAGTCATGTTGCTTGTTTGAGAGGCAGGCAGGCAGACACTCTGCTTTTTTTTCTCTTGTTTAAAGACAGGCCCCAGCAGCATGGCTGCAGGCTGCCTCACCCTGCCAGCTCCAGCCTGAGGAGCAGCAGCAGCAGCTTTTGGGGCAGAGGGACGGGGGGGACCTGTGCAAGGTGACCTGTCCAGGGAGTTCAAAGGCAGCACAGATGAGGGCTAGAAGGCTTCCTGGAGGAAAAGCAAGACAACAAGCTTCAGGGATGGCAGAAAAAAAGATTTTTCCTAGGGCCCTCAAAGAGGCTTTGTTAATTTTGCTGCAACCCAGAAGGGCCTGGGAAGTCATTGAACTGAGGGCAAGGATGAAAGAAAGGGACTGGCCTGGAAAGGCAATGTAGACAAGGGAAAGACCTGTTTTGTTTCTCCTCTGAATCACCCATCAAAGGTGAGAGGTTGTTTTGTTTTGCTTTTCTTTATTTTCAGAAGTTCCCTTGTGCTAGTTTGGTTTAAGATGAAACATAACTATGTACACCTTTCATATATTCACAGGGAGAACTCTGGGCACTGCTACCTCAGGGTCCTGGCTTATGTAAACCAAAAAAAGCCAGAGGCACTTGACCTCTCTATGTCTCTCCATTCTCATGGATTACATCTGTGATGTTTCATTATGTATTTCTGCAGCACTTTCTTCCCAGAGGAGAGGTTTACCTCATCTTGATGACCAGTCTTGTCTGAATCCCTCAAGTAAGGCAGTGCCCTGTGGGGTTTGTGGACTCAAAAGCCCCAGGAGGAGAGCAAAAGATAGAAACACTGACAACTTCTTTTCTCCCACCAGCCTTTGTGCTACTCCCTTGTGCCTCTCACAGTGTTTTGTTCATCTCCATTTCATTAGTATCCTCAAGTGACACTGTAGTACACTACAACGACACAAAGACTTTGACTTCAGAAGGCTGAAAATTACTTCTTAATTTTTGGGATGTGTTTTCCCTTTTATACTATTTTACACAGACCAATTCAATTGGCGACAAGAAGACAAACTTCTTCAATTACATTGGTTAGACTAGAGGGACATCAAGAAGAAGTCCCTCCTAGGGAAAGAATATAAACATGTCTCTTTTTGCAGAAAATTCCCTGGGAAAGGAATTCCAGAAAACCAAAACATTGTCAGGCACAAACCAGGACTACACTCAAGCACACAGCAGATTAAACACTGCTTTTCCCCAAACTGCAAACAATGCATTTTATCTTCCATCTTTAGAGGACATAGTTAAAAACTCTGAAGATTCAGAAAGAGTTTCAGCTATTCCTCTCTCTTCCAGCAGGTGTGAAGTTCATCAATGCTAAAAATGCTTCATTGCAGTGCCTGCTCCTCTAGGGAGGTCAGCTTGGTTTTTCTTCCAGGAGCTTTACAAAGGGAATCTTCACCTGGAAAAAAGGGTTCCCACACCCTCTTGTACTGATGGTTTGATCACAAAAATGAGGCAAAGAACTCCATAGATAGAGCAGGTTCAATCTGCTAAGTATCTTAGCAGGATACAGTGAAGGGAAGGGTAGAACTAAGGGGTTTAGCTCCTTGATTTGATTTATAGGGGCTATAGCAAAGAAGCATTTTAAATCCTATCAAACACGAAGCCTCAGAAGTCAATGAGACAGGATATCCCTGTGCAGCGTTGTGCTGGGTAAGCCTGTTAATCTCCAAATCCTTCACTTGTTTCATGATGGGATGTTGTAGGCAGGTCACCATTACTGGCTTTTCTCCTTTTCCAGATGCCTGCACATTTAGCTGGATAAGAAGTGAAGCGAAAGTGCTACTTTTGTGTGTAAGGGATTTGGGGAGAATACGTTCTACTGTGATGAAAGAAGGCTTAAAAGAAAGCAGGGTTTCAAGCTGTAGAATTTCTTTATTGGGGGGCGGGGAAGGGGTTTACTTTGGTTTGGTTTTGGGGGAGGTTCTTGCCTTTTTTTTTTTTTTTTTTTTTTTTTTTTTTTTTTTTTTTTTTTGAGGGAAATGGCAGTCCCTGAGAAGCATTTCTCAGATTAAGACACACTCCTGGTAAGAAACCTCCTGCAGGCGCTCACACTGCCATGTTCAGTCCCCTACCCCATTCCAGCCACCATTCTTCATGCCAAGCACTGGGCTGTGTGGAAGCTGTTCTGTCCTCTGCATGCAGGGAGCTGTGAAACAGGTGAGCCTGTGAGTCACGCTGTAAGAACATGGATGTGGGGACCAGGGTGCCCTGAGAGTTACCATCAGGCACATTCCCAGCTCCCACCACAGCAGGAACACCACAGCAACTTAAAATGGGGCTGTCCCTTGCAGGTAGACAACAGAATAGAAGCAAGGAGGCCAAAACCTTGCTGACACTTCCTGCCACCCAGAAGAGGGGTTTGCAAGAGGACAGTGATATTGTTGACATGCAGAAATGCATTTTTCTTTCCTCGGTTGACACCAATTCTAACTCAGCCTCAGTGAGGCTGCCAGCTCCCTAGGCTATGATGGCTTTCCCACACAGCAGTTATTTGGGAACAGGATGAGGTTTTGGCTGCTGGCTTCCCACGACTCACTTGGCAGTGAATGAACTACGGCAGCTGCAAACACATCTTTATGAGCTGAAGGTGCAATTGCATCTGCTCCCAGAGCAGCCAAGGCCAGAGCTGTTTAAACAAGGCACCAGCCCAGACCACTGCACCATGCAGAAGGGCAATAGGTTCTTTGACTGATGTCAGGGCATTCAGACCTAGCAAGGTGTTTTTCCCTAGTCCAGAACAAATTTCTAGACTGCCCTCCTTCTACCTTCCCAGTTTTCTCTCACTTTTGAAGTCTACAAGGACTCTTTCACACTGACAGAAAGAAGTATTACTCTGATGCATTGCAATAAGTTGCAATAAATTGCATTGACTTTTTCCCCTTTTTTTCTCTCCTTTTGCTATTTGAACAATTGATTTTGAGATGAAGCTTGCAATCACAACTCACTCAGCGTCACAGCAGGGACCGAAGTACCTAAGGGAAAGGGTTGGAGAAGGGAGAACTCTGTGAAGGAACATTATATCTCTTCTATTCTACAGACCTGAACTGCTTTTCAGACAATTCAGTGCTGGGTACACCAAGGGGACACAGGCAGGGACTTGAGCTAAAATAATGGTGAAAAGTCTTATTGTGGCCTGTCACAAATGTGATTAATGACATCTGGCAGGCAGAGACAGGGGAAAGAAGGGAAGTCAGCACACAGGATGGAAGAGTAGCACTCATCACAGACAGTGCAGCCAGCAGCTCGTGGTCAGAGAGAGACGAGGATGGAAGGCAAGGTGAGCCCAAGTACCACTTAAGTTGTGAGCATCATTTCATTTCTAAGGGCATCTAGAATGGAAAAACACAATGGCAACCATTTTTCTGGGTGAAGAGGTCGCTGTGGATGGCAGTGTAAGGCATTTTTCAGCTTCAGGAGGAGCACTCAGCATGATACAACAAGCAATAAGAAAGGTTTGAAAAAAAGCCAGGGAAGATAAGACAGAAATGCCAAAATATCTGGAGTCATTTTAGGAGGCTTGGGATGCCACTGGACACCTCATATCCTCCAAATGGTAGGATTTCTAGTGCTAATGATTGATATTGTCACTAGGGACTCAGTCTCATTAAACATAAACTCCCTAATAAACATTACCAGCTTGTTCTCAACATCACACTTCTTCCATTAATACTTCCATTTGCTGCAGAGGATGCCCTTGAGATTGATGGTGGAACAGCAATGGCATTTTGGACTTATGTCAGGAATTGCATTCTATTACTGGAAGCTGAAGGAATGGGGAATAAAAATAATTAAAGCTTTTTTTAAAAAATAGTCTAAACTGAAAGTATTTTAAAAGCTTCCAGTAACAAAATAACCATCAGAAGTTAATATGCTAACAGCATCTGAGTACCATCTTTTATGCACTGACTGACTGGCTATGATCTAGGACAAAGTCCTCTTTCTTCCCATCTCCTGCAAGAGTTGGTAAGGAGAAAAGAGGTAAAACCTGGTATATAAAACACACTGGCCAGCTTCTCTTTTCAATGTTTTTACCTCTCCATAAATCCATGTGACAGAATCAAAAGACGTGGATTCAAAGTGCCAGCAGAACCTCTAAGCAGACTCTGCTTCTAAAGCAGCACCATGAATCATTTTCTTCCAGAATATTTCCTGCTGTACAACAGATCACCTGAATCAGAGCCTTTGTGACCTGGTGTAAGGGTGAGTGAAACAAGGTGCCAAGTCAGTTATTCTCTGGACAATCTTTGCCTCCCCAGCACAGACAGAGTGGGACTGGCACCCTGCTATCCCCATCACAGGCTGATGTGCATAAAGGACTTGCTGTAGTGTCAGATTAGGGTTTTCCTTAACCCTGTCACAAAAATATTCAGTGCTGTATTACTGCATAGCAATTCCTACAGAAATCCACAGCTTCTACTACAGAAAGAAATTAACTGGGCTGGCCATCTGCTCACTGGATTTACAGGAATTACAGTGCATCAGTTGCATATCTCAACATGTCAACAACCTCAGCAGAGTCAGAAGGCTCCACAGGTGGAGCTTGCTGTGAATTCAGAAAAGCTCCTTAAAAGAGAATTTCAGGAATGAAAACAAAATAAAATCATATATATATATATATATATATATATATACAGCAAAAACAAATAAAGCCAGGCAAAAGCAGCACACGGTTCACTTTTCTGTGGTGTGAATTCTAACAAGCACAGTGCTCCTTTATGAGCACAGAGAGCAAGGGCTGAAGTTTGGAGTTTCCCTGGACCTTATCAAAGAAGGAGGGCATCCATTGGAGAGACCAGAAAAGGAAGACAAAACAGGAGATGGGAAAGCAGAGATCAAACAGGTCAGGCTTTATGTAGGCAGCCCTTTGTGAATTTGTGCTTTCCCATTTTTAAAAAGGGCAGGAGAAAATTTACCATCCCATCCCATTAATATACTGGGAACACGTTGGGGAAAAGCTCTAAGAAAGGCTGGTTGTCATGTTGGCACTGGATGTTCATCTGTGTTTAGCAGCCTTGAAAAGTGTTACTGGAAGGCAGGATGGAAAGAGAAGGTGTCTGTCTACACTAAGGAGTTAAAAAGAGAGATAGGAATACTAGAAATCACACAGTGCAATGGCAAAATCCTGGAAACTAGATTAGACTTTGTTCTCACTTTAGGGTTGGTTTTTTTTTATGTTGCCTACAGTAAAATTTCAGATAAACAGATTTTTATTTTATCTATTTTTCTGAGAACCAAATATCTCTGTGTGTGTGTGCCTGTTTTTATTAATATAAAAATTTCTTAGAGCAATTTAATCCAAAGAGTGCCATCTACTGCTCACAAGAACAAGTTGCATGCGTAAGCACAGCAAATTTGGGTGCTGGATATGGCTTCCTGCACAAAGATGGCTTTATGATATGAGGATTTCAGGCATCTCAGGCCATTTTAGACCCTTCTTGGGATTAACCCAAAGCTGGTAGACCTGCGACAGGGGCCAGCACTCCCTGCAGTGCCAGAGTTCTCCTGTCAACAACATTGGAAACAATTTTTTCATCTTTGTTCTCAGGTTACTTTCCAGTTTATCATCTCAAGGCAAGCTCAAACTGGCACTGATGCACTTTGTGTGATTGTACACCTACACCGTTCAGGACACTGGCTGTCTGAAAGCATGGACATGAAAGGGAAGGCTTCAGGATTGCTGTTTGGTACGCTGCTCAAATAGTAGGCTGCAGTCAAGCTTAAAGACCATAAATTGCCTCTATGCCCCCATTACTCTTCCCTAGTCACTCACAGTTCTGAGGCTTGTCACAGTATCATTACACCTCTTCTCGGTTAGAAAAAAAAAAAACAGCTGGCATTTCCAGGGTGTTGCACTAAGGTTGCTGCAGCCTGTCTGCAAATAACAAATTGAAACATGTATAAATGCATCTTGTGTAATATCTGCTCACATGTTAAAGCACCACTAAGTGGGTTTCTGTGGACTGGGTTGTTTTTCAGACTAGCTCGAGCTGGGCACTGAGTGACTTTTCACCTGGCTCTGGAGTACTTTTAGTAGTTGTTGCATATTTTTTGTTGCAACTGTGATGGTACAAGATCATGAGCTATGTGTGGGAAATACTCTACATTCACATATAAAGAGGGTGTTACTGCCAAACACCTCCAGCAAAGAGAAGGAAATCTTTGTATGTTGCCTGAGGAAAATACAAAAAGGGGGATCTTAAAATGTCCTTTATCCCCTAACTGGAAAACTTGGATCATTGTGTATTAAATCAGCATAATCTGTGTCCTCTGTTCAAAATAGATTTCATACTGTTGCCCTTACATGAGCAATTGCTGAAAACAAAACTAAATACCAGCCATATCGGAAACATCACATGCTGTTATTGAATCATGATGGGCCCAGACTTATTACCTTAGAGTTCCTAAAATATGATTTTTTGAAACACTGATACTCAGATGCAGATGTTTTCTTTCTTCCTCATGATATTGCAGAACATAAATAACCACTTTATCTCATCCTGTCAGCCCAAAGAATATAGCACTGTAACTTGGATAGCATATTCATTCCTGGAGGATAACAGTCCATTCAGGCCCAGATATGTTGCATGTGGAATAGAGCTGCTCCATTTAGGAAACACATCAGCATCTCTGCTACCTTTAGTTGTATCAATCCCTAAAAAACCTAGTAAGTATCCAGATCAAAGTTTATTCACTTGAAGAATAAAGAAGACATCACATGTCACCGCAAGCCTCTTGGGCAGCAAGGTTCTTCAAAGCTGATCTCCCATGCAAGGAGTGTCTGGTTGGGGAACTGGGTGAAGTGTAGGAAGAGGCACTTCAGTGGAGCTGTTAACCAGCACTAGCACTCACTAGCATGATTCCCTTGTAGCTAGAGCCAGCCTGATTTTTTTCACACATCCTGATTTAGATGACATGTGCGAGCTGTCACGTTCACCTCAATAGATGTTGATCCAGGAGTCAATAGTTTATATCAGATACTAGTATTAACTACATTCCTTATCAAAGAATGGCAGAAAGGAAACACTTCAGTTTGGCAGAATTTGGCATTCAAAATATTTTCCAAGCAAGCCAGCTTCATTCTAAACAGCATTTTCTTGACAAGGTTCAGTTTCCATTAAATGTTTTGAGCTTTTGTCACTGAAAATCTCTGGAAGAAAAATGCAGCAGAAGTTCACTGACATCTGCCCAGAGATAAAAAAACCTCATGAGGTTCAGTGTCATGGTAATGAAAGTTTCTTTAGGTGCTTATCAGGGCAGGTCTCCCAGATCTTGCAACAGTCATGGCTGCTCCACTGGGGAGGGTAGCTTCTCCCTCTTAGGGACTCCAGCAGAGAAGCAGAGTGCCATGAGAAAGGCTCCCAAGGCACTGGCCATAGTAGGAGCATCCCTGCTGAGTGGCAAGCTCTCCTGGGCTGCTGCAGGAAAGCATTGGAGGAGTGGCAGGAGGTAGCAAGACCCTCCTTTGCCTTTCTTTGCTGGTTTCTTTCTTCAGTTCCCAGCACACCTATTCAGCTCCACACCATGACAAGGCCACAGGCCATGACCCTGATGATTATCTGCTGCATGCTGAGAAGACATGGTCTATATTTTTTGAGAGACTTAACAGGCCTCAAGCTATTTGCTTATTTCAACTGCTGTCTGGGCAGCCACCAGAGCATTCCAGCTTCTCCTTTGGAGTAAGCCAGTAACAGTCCTGGGAGGAGGACTAAAAGGGGTGAATGTAAAGTCAGGTAGGAAGGGGCATCCAAGCAGCTGAAGTGGTTGGTTTTGGTCAAATGTGTGCCACTAACTGAAGTGACATGCCATAGAGATATAAGAACGTATATAGAGATATATAGAGTGATAAAAGAACTTTCACTTTCTGCAGGTAACCTGCAAGAAGTAGAAGTCAAGCCAGCAGATGATGGGATGTGGATGGCTTATGGACAGGAGAAAAATGCAGCAAGGCTTGAATGTTGGTCTGAACAGAAGCTGTTCCTGCAGCTTTTCCTGTAAAATGAGCAGCATTTTAGGAACTCTGAAAATCCCTCTCTAGTTTATTTAGTCAAGGGCTAGATGGCACTGTGTACCCAAAAAATAAGATGTTAGTCACAGATTTCACAGTCAGATGTTTCTGTACAGGCTGAGAAAAGTGAACAGCAGTGAAAAGCTTGACAAGACAGAAGCAGCAGCCAGAGAACCAGACTTCTGATGTTGTGGTCAAATATACAGAAGCCTAATTTATGGGAAAAATAATGAAGGATCCACTTTCTGAGCTAAATTTTCCCATCTCTCACATCTCTTTCCAGACCTGCACATCTCTTTGCAGTCCCTTGCCACCACACATGCCGGGTGCATTGGGCTGGTTGTTGGTGTTGGGGAAGAGCACAAGGCCCACAGGCCCCTTCTGTCAAACCACAAGCTGCTTTTCTGCCAGAAGCATGGGGAAGCACCAACACAGCTCGCCCCCACCAAGGGGAAGCTGACCTCCTCCCACAATACCTGCAGGGCTGCTGGGACAAATGCCAGGGCATCCAAGCAGCAGATTACTATGCCTCTAGTGGGGAAAGAAAATTTTCATCAAAAGTAATGATAAGGCATGCTAAAACACGGCAAACCGCATTCAGCTCTGAAATCTAGGGGGATTTAAGACTTTTATGGTAGGGAGAAGGTCTTTTTTCCCTTCCTTATTAAAGTCATGAAGGCAGAAAATTCAGTTTGTCTTAAAGCTACAAGAACTTTACAGAAGCTGACAGTTTAATACCAAAAACCTGGTATTTGCACACACTAAAGTATATGGAAGCTTGCATTGGCAGGTTGTTTGGGGTTTGTTTTTTTTCTGCTTGCCCCCACAACATTCACAATTTGAAAAGGTGGAAACAGTTCCAGAATTACAGAATTAGCCCACGATGATTCATTCCAGCAATTACCCCCTGCAGCACTAAGTGTCGCTTTCTTGATTATGGAACATAGGCACACAGTGGCGGGAAAGAAAGTGGCAGCTTAAGCAGTGAATTCTTTACATGCTTGACTCTAAAGCTCTACCACTGGTAGAAGCTGGCTACAACAGGAGGAAAACCAGCCTGGATGGGGGGAGAAATCCTGTGTCCCTCAGGTAATATCTACTGAGGGGATCATACTGCGTTTTGTACGCATTATTTGAAGCAGCACAGAGCGGGCCAGAGGCCACAAGCATTTATGGATGAAATTGCCACCATGATATTTTTCCTGTCCCAAGATTATTTGGTGTCTGAGTTGCAAATGGAAGCCTGCAATGGTGGGGAAGCAGAAGAGGGACCTCCTGAGGAAGTTAGCCATCTCTGAATCATCTACAAACTACTGATGAACTCTCCACCACTATCCTGCACACACATTGATTGAGCCACTGCGTGCTTGTCACAACATGCACCTTTTAATTGCTTTCAGCTATCCTGGGGGGATAAAAGCTTTACTTGCTTGTTTTCACTCAGAAGGACATCCTTTCTATCTCCTCATTATAGGGGCTGCTGTTTCTGAGTTCCTCAGACCAATAATCCCAAGCAAATCAATGGTATAGCTGACTCTTCCTTGACTTGCCTTAATGTGCCATGGAGATGAATACACAGATTAGGTGTCTTTAGAAATGCTCTGCCCCACTGAAAATAGTGAAAATATGTTACTGAAAATAGTAACATAAACAAGAACATAAAGCAATCTGAGTTGCTTTCATATAATGCTTTACTGCAATTTCCATTTAGATTTTTTCTGAGACACCAAGGAATTATGTTTTGTTAAACCATAGGGAGATGAGCTCAGTTGCTCTAGATAACTAAATGAGAAGTAAAGTACATGAAAAGAAAAAATGTCCCAGGCAATTGATATAAATAAGTGCAAGCAGAGCATGAAGACTCAAGTCTTCTAGTGGCCTACAGGAAACAAAAACACTCCCGGTGAGTGGGCAGGATCAAATAGCAACACCACAGTGGGGAATATTCTCTCATATCATCAACAAAGGTCTCTGAAACCACAAATCCATTTTGAAAATCCTTGGTTGATTTTCTGCTACTTCCAGCTCTCCTCTTCCTACTCTTATCCTTCTTATTCTCCTATTTACCTTCAGGGCAGTATGTGCAGACATAACTAGAGCAGTCATTAACATTGATAAACTCGTTACCAGCAGCAGTCAAGTCATAGGGCACATCCACATCATGTTTTGCAGCGAGTTATAAAGTTATCTGTCCTGAACTCCTGGGCTGTCCTGACACAGCTGTCCCCAGCCTGGGTGATATCCACAGCATGACATTAAATATGTAGAGCCTTGATTGGACTTCTATAACTGATTGATCCATCTGCTGATGAGTCTTCATGTCCAAAGCATCAGCCACAGTTAGGCCCAGCATATGCCCAAGCCCATTTCCTTCACTTCTATTTTTTCCTTCTATTCATCCCTACACCTTCTAGAACACTGCAACATTGAGAAGTTTTAACGAACTATCAAGTTCAGCTTATCCTCTCCAACCATCACCTTTCCTTGCAGAAAGGAATGACATTGAGTATTTGCAGTGCTGCTTCATCCCCTACTCCACCCTGCTCTCATCTCCTGCACAGGGAAGTTTGAGTTTCAAATTCATCTCACCAAGCACAAAATATGCTTATTATCTTTTCTCTCCAACAATCAGAGAAACTTGGGCAAAATTAACCATCAAGCAAGCAATTGCTCTGATGGCTATGGAAATGAGCTGTTGCATTTTATGTTCTTGGCTTGCACAGTACAACCAAAGTGCAGTCTATGTTCATCTTCAAGTGAAACTTGTTTTCAAGACCCAGCCCTGGGCAAAGTGGCAGAGCAAAGCAGCCATGGTAGGTGAGAGGCATTGCAGGTGAGTTGTGACACTGACCAGAGCATTATTTAACTAAGTGATGTGGAAATGCAACAACAGACTCTCGCTTCCGTATCCCGTAAAGGGATTTCTCAAGGGACTGGTTGAACTGGTTGTGATGATTGATTTGCATAAGCAGAACAGTGAGAACCAAATATGGCAATGCCAAAATTTGTCCAAAAGTGTGGATTTATCCTGTGTTCAACCATGTAGAATAACAGGGAAAAAAACTCAGCAAGTGTTCTGCTTCTAGAGCATGCTAAATCACACCTACTGCTTTCAATGGCAGAGTTAAGCTGAGCATTAACTTTCTCCTGCGGCTCCTCAGGAAAATTGCAAGCAATTGCCCAAGTGCGGGTTCAGCCAGGGTGTGTGCAAAGCTAACACAGAGAGCAAAGGTGTTTGGGTGTAGCTGAGGGCTTATTTTGGTCTGGAGCATGGCTATTAGCAACAAAAAGCACGATAAGAATGCAGAGTTCAGCGTCCTTGCCTAAGTATACAGGACTGAGAGTTAATAAAAACACATTCTTACATATGCAGAAGGTAAATATACACCAGCCTCCACAAAAGCACCGTAATCATTTCATAACTATGGTAATTTAATAATTTTAGAGTGTATCAAAGCTTTAGAGTCATCTGAACTTACAGGTTGCATTACAGGTAGCATCACCACTGACCTGGGTGATGACCAGGTTAGCTGACCTGGGACTCAGGGGAACACACGGAGACGTGAGAGGAATTCAAAATTATTCTCAAAGCCTTCATCTGCACAGATACTTTTACTGTTTTTTTAAATCTATAACATAGTTATTCAGTAATATAAATTTTCCAAAGTCTTTTAAATTATTTCCAACTATGTAAGTTTAGACTGTATCTCTACAAACATCATGAGATATTGTTGCCATCTCATGAACTAAATACTTTGTGTGCTATGTGGATCCAGTCAAAGAATGAATTATTGAACAGTTATCATGGGTTTTTTATTGTGATTTGCCACACAATAATTTAAAAACTGCAGCACCTGCCATATTCAATTATTTCTTCTGCAGCTTGGCTTTTAAAGGTGCCATGCTTGTCTTACATTCAAAGGACTTTTTCTCTGCCCTGGAAGAATTAAGAGAATTTACAGAATGGAGGTTAAGTGCTAGTAGGGGATTAAAAAAAAAATAAATAAAAATAAAAAATTTAAACCATTAAAAGCAAGAACCATAAACTGTAGATGAAGAGCTAATAAGCTAAAGAAAAAATTTAGCTTTCATACATGCACCTGATAATCCCTAAGTATTTATGACTGTCTCTGGGATGCGGGTTTTTTTCCAGTTATACTGCTAATACAGACTTGTAAGATTAGCATAAAAGTTCAGGCAGAAGTACTTTTTTTTAATATTACTGAAAGTATTAGAATTTTTCCTGCTATATATCACAAATGCATAGCTGAATTCACACTTACAACACCAAGAGCTCTGGGCAGTCATTATGAAAACATGGAAGCACTGCTAGGAAAAGAGGGATGTGGGCAGGACTGATAGGTTCACTGGCTTAATCAAGACTGATTCTGTCATTAAATATGTATATCTATATATATTACATAAATACACTCACATAAATATATAGTACATGATAGAAGGTATGTATGATATATAACATATTGCATACCATATATGCCACATATTACATTACATATTATATAGTATGAATATAATACATACTCTGGATTATGCTATGTTGTGTTACATTATGTTACATTATTTATAGATATACTTACTGTCTTTTAATGTTTCTTTGACAGTTGATTATATTAGAAATGCCCAGAAATTCATAGAATCAGATTTTTTCACCATGTTTCCTGCCAAACATGCCCTCTTTTACTGGACCAGTCTTTCTGAGAAATCAAGTGCTTTTCTGTTCTGGATGGATCATCTTTAGGGAAGGTACAGGAATCACATGCTCTGTCATGACAGAAAGTCAACTTCTGCACAAAGTTCATCCCCTCAGTGCTTTCCTGTGAGAATGGGTTGCAAATGAAAGGGAAACACAAGATTTTGAAGACAAGATCTAAAGCACACAGTAACTTGCCTTCCGCATTTCAGGAACTGCAAGGATATTTTGTCCTGATCATATCAGCTGTTTGGGAGTGCTTTGTTTCTAGTCTATTCTGTAAAGGTAACTCTCACGCAAATTGTGCCTTTGGGGTTAAAAAGATGGGTTGGTGTAGAAGTAATCAGGCTGTTGTTACTTTTCAAACGGTTTAAAGAAATTTCAGAAAAGGTTGTGAATAGTGTGCATCCTCTCTTAGACTTTTATTTAAACTTTGTATATGATGCATGAGAGAACCCTCTGGGCAAATACCATAGTAGTTCAGCCATGGTCTGATGGCAATTTTTCTAATGTGTGGTAGTCTTGATAAGTACATTAGACCAGGGCTGTTGATAAAGAGCTCCTGAAAGCAAACAAGTGGTAGTGCCCTATTTTCACAGAAGGGTTGTAGTGTACACAGCAGGCACTCCCGGCACATGGACAACTTTGAGCTAATCTACAGCATGCCTAATCTCCATCAATGCCCAAGATGTGACCCATGATGTTCCCTCATCAGCTTGGCTCCTGCGGTTAAACTGTACAGCCACTTATACTGTAACAACATGGAGATCCTCAGCAACGTGTTTGGGCTGAAAACCCATCAGAGATGCAGATTGGATGGGGCTTTGAGCAACCTGGTCTAGTAGAAGTTGCTCCTGCTCATGGCAGGAGAGTTGGAACTAGATTACCTTTAAGGTTCCTTCCAGCCCAAACCATCTGTGATTCTAAATATGTGTCTATAATGTGAGCTTGTGTGTCCTCATATGTGCATAGAACATACCTATGTGTGTGTATATATGTGCATGAAGATTTGTGCACTTGCGTATACTAAAATACATGTGCACAAAAATTGGATACAGAATGGACCATTTCAGCCAAGTATTTATAAGCAGATGATCTCATAAACAAAAGCAATGTACCATATTCATCAGTGATGAAAAAAAACACTTTGTAGGACAGTACACTGGAGCCTGCAATATTCCCATTAAAGGCCCTCAAAGCCAGCTTTTGCTCCAACAGAAGATACAATGCAGACAAGTCTTGCCCACTTTAAAAATAATACCCCTAGACTCTTGGTTTTCTTAGCACAGTCAAGTTTTCTTTTTAAAACTGCTGATAATATCTTAAGCAAATACTTTGCATCCATCCTATTGCTTCATTTAAACCAAATGACACTGCTGCTAATCCAATCTGTTTCTCAATCACACAGCCAGCTGTGTACTTAGCTAAGGTAGTTTTAGGGACAGTTGCTCTGTATGCGTCTATAAACCACAGTTAAGCACGATGAAGTAACAATGAGTTGCCAAGAAAACAAGAGACATCAGCAAAATGCCTCTGATTTCTCACCCAGTCTGGGTTCCTCACAGAGAAGCTTCCTGTGGGTTTGGAAAAACTGTTTATTTCTTCCAAGCAACAGTAACCAAAGAGAGACCATGAGGGATTTTGCAACAGGATACGTGTTTTATAGGTATACGCTCCAGCTCATGTCAATGAAGCCAGGAAAGGTGGAAGAGGGTTGCAGAATAGCCTATGAGTTGGACTTTTTTCTTGTCCTCTGCAGCAGACGATGACCTGAAAGCACCTGGCACTGATGCCACTTCATTCTGAAGGCAAATATTTGCTGTGCACAGTATTTGCAGGGTGAGCAGAAGTTCTTGCTACGTGTTGCCAGACCAAAGAATTTACCCAAGGAGATGAAAGACTTCATTATTCCTCCTACCTCAGAAGAAGACATTTAATAACACACTTCCAGGATATCCCCTTGCAATAAATGAATGAATTAATGAATAAATAAATAACTTTAACAAAAAGTCATTCTCATCTGTATTTACCTAAGTTGCATTTAGGGACACTGAGCAGATCAGAATAGAGATTATGCTCTGAGAGAATTAAACCAAAAGTATCCTACTTGTCTCTGTAGAAGTGCGCATGCAAAATACAGATATATTATTTGCATCTGACTGACAGCTTGCTATTACAATAAACAGCTGGAAGTCAGCCCATGTTTGCCTTTCCCTGCTGATCATCTTTCTATTCATCTTCTATTCTTTCATGGCAGACTGAAAAATACCTTGAAAAAAATATTAATTGATAACTACACATATACTCATACCTATGTCTCTGTCTGAAAAATACCATAGTCTTTCCCTGCATCTAGAATTGAAAATAATTGTCCTGTGTGTAACATTTATTTTTCAACATTATTGGTAATTTGTTTTTATTTTACACAGTATCCTAAGAAGCAATTCTTGTGTTGTGAGTGTTATGAAAATCGCATTTTTTTTTCACCTTTACCTATACCTGTTGTTGAGAATTCACCCTTCAGGATAAATGAGAAAAAAAGCCCACATCTTATCTTCCTAGATAGGAAGTAACATGAATTTATGGGGCAAATAAAGACCTTTTAGAGGTACCTAGCAGCTCTAGGGGACAGGTCTCCAGTCAGAAGTCAGCAGGAAACAGTGAAAGGATATCCATGGAGCTTGTCTTAGCCACAGGAGCAGCCAAGATCTTCTTAGTCCAGGGGCTGGCTGGATACATACCTGAGGTCATTACTTGTATTTCCTGGTGTTTGTTAAATGATGGAATTAAATTAAATTACAACCAAACATGAAGTATGGAGACTTGAAAATACTCCTCCTCAAATTGTCCCGCTTCAATGGAGCACTGGCTCAAGGCTTTTTAACCAGGTACACTTTCTGACAGCATTTTAAGGGCAGTGACTTTGATTTGCTTCCATCCCCATGTCAACAGGAAGACTTTTAATCTATTATTTTCACCAAAACATTTTCAGTTGCTTCCCTTCCTGTGTGGGTACCTGGAAGTGACACAAAGGAAGATATCCAGTACCCAGTTGTGCACCACACAAGATGTCCACCTCGCTTAAGGTATGGAAATCAACAGCTAATAATCTTCAGATTGAATGAAAATAATGATGATGAGGATGATGGGTTGGCTTTTTTTTTTAAAAGATCTCAAAATTTTACGTTACAAAGTATTTGCTAACAATAAAAAACAATATATAAAGTTTTTTGCAGTTTTTTTAAATTAATAACTATATAATATATAACATGAGTAGAGGTACTCATGTTATATAAACTTAAGGAGTAGTGTTTCTTGAACAAATTAACTGAAAAAAAAATTAAATGGTGTCTGTTCCTAAATCCTAAAATATGAACATAGAAATTTCTAGAGCACCTTGAAACAAACTTAAGGAACTGAAGGTTCTGAGGTACAAAGCGTGACCAGCAAGAGATTTCATTTTACTTCTACTGGGGCATATTAATTTCTATTAATACCTTCTGGTGCACTCATCATATAAAGGACTGCACTTACGTCACTTGTGCAACAGATTGGATGAATTAACTATGTTATTTGCTAGGCAAATGTGTTTCAAAGTCTTTGTGCAATAAAGATAAAAAATTCCTTTTTTAAATTTGAGAGCTTGAGAGCTGTGTAGGGTGAGGATTTTTTTTCTTTTTTTGAATTTTATCAATTTTTCCTTAGAGGTGTGAAGAGACATGCCTGTGTTCAAAAGATTTTCCATACTGAGAAGAACTGAACTGAATTACTACTTAGTGAGATAACACTACAGTTTCATTGAACTCTTTAAAAACTTTCCCATGAGAATGATACCTGAAATTGCTTGTTTTAACATGGCATTAATTTAAACTGTTTAGGCATTAATTTGTTCTCTGTTTTATGAGTGTGTTTTCCTCTTTTTTTTCTTCTTCAGGATCAGATTCATAGCTGGTTACAATATATGCCATTAGAATTGGGGAATTGAAAAGGTCAATGTAGATTTACCGAAACCTCAAGAATGAGAGCCATTTCTCAAAAGAATCTGGAATACTCTCCCTCTCCCCAAGCTCTTTCACTTTAGGAGCTTTCCAGATGTATCAAAATAGATGTGCATATGGGGTCATTGCCTGTAATAGATGACCACTCACCATGGGTGACAGTGCAACCTCCTCTGCTCAGCCAGACTTGACCTAGAAACACCAAGCAGCTGAAAAAGCTGACATGCAGCTGGACCAAGACACTGTCAGTGTCTCATGTACCACTGTGGGGTACAGAGGTTTGGAGACAGTCTAGTCTGTGGGTTGTTTCACCTCTTTAAAATGGTCATTTTACTTCCCATTTCCAGCTGGGGACATAGCACTATGCCTGCTGTGAAGCAAATGCAGAAGCTGGGCAGGGGAGGAAAGAACAAGGGGGAAGAAAAAAGTTTGTCTGCAAATATTTTAAACACAAGCTTATTGAAATGTTGACACCTATGTGGAAACAGCCAAGAACAGACCAATCTTCTTCTTGAAGAGCTAGTTGTGGCCTTCTTGGTAAGCTGTAGCATGTGTTCATGGGGATAAAATGTTCATGAAGGATTGTATGAAATGTGTATATATATATATATAGTATCTTTAGGATCTTGGTGTTTCTATGTTAGCTTTTATCTGTATTTATAAGATTAATTTTGTTTCTATCTGCAACATTCCAAAGGGGGGAAACAAAATCAAAGCCACAACATCTAAGACATGGCCTAAGCCAAGGCTTAGAGCAGGAATCAGTTCACAGTCATAGCCTGTCCCATGTTACCTGGGTATGATAGCATCCCCAGCATCTGTCCTGCTTAGGATGCTTGGGTTATTACAAACTACTCCTGCTAATAAAAAGCAGCACCCCAGAACAGGCATCAGTTTTATCCCCAAGCTGGTGGATCATATATAGCTTATGCTAATAATTTTCCATTTCCATATTACAGCAAATCCATAATTTTCCATTTCTAAATCATACTGCAGAAATCACTGTAAAAGATAAAATCAGACAGGGATCTTGCAGGTGAATAATTCAGTTTCTTTAAGCATCTTTGGTAGTATTTTCTAAGCATTATTTTAATTGATTTAAGGTAATTCCAAGCAGTGAATATGCTCTTTCTGTTCCACAGTGAATCTGATTAGAAAGCCAGTTAAAATTAAGAGGATGCTATTTTGACATGTTAGTCTTGTTTTTCACTCTCACCTCCTGAAATCTCAATCCCCCTGAACAGCTTAATCAGCTCAGGTTGTGCCTGCTTTTTCTTCCCACTCCACAACTGCTATGGCATAGTGGATATGTCATTGTTGAACAGCAAGGACACCACCTCTGCTGCCTCTCTCCCTCCTTTTCCTTAGGTAGGCTTCACACAGGTCCCTGCTGAGCCCTGGAAAGACAACACCTCTTCTCCTGAGGCTGCAACATCAAAGGCAGGTGAGTCGTGACTGAGTTTTCCTGTTTCCATACTGGTGTCTTTCCTGCTGCTGCTGCTCACCCTTACCCAGGCAGCCATTCCTGCCAAGGTCAGGTAGCACAGCCAAAGACCTGCCCAGCACCAGGAGGGCGAGCAGGTTCAGCATTTCTGCTCTTGGCTGCAGCACGGCCCAACCACCCACTTCTGCAGACCTCACTTCTGCCTTTCAGATGTGGTCTTTTCACTGTGTTTTTGAGATCTGGGAAGGAATTTGAAGGGGTTATTGATGCCAGCTATAGGCACTGCCAAAAGAGGTTATTGTGTATTAATCCAGCTTTCTGATGCTATGGAGCTAACCTGAAAACAGCCCTGGCCACATCCCTATAGGCCTCTGCCAGGCATGTTACTTTAGCTTCTGTAATGATACCTCTGCAGGAATGCAAGCAGAAACAGAGCTTACGACAGAGACACCCTATGAAAACTTGTTCATGCCACATACAAAATTATTTGCCTGTTTATATTTTGTAAGACTACCCATAGTACCATTGCACTATGTATATTTAAAAAACCTAAGGATGATCCATGATTAATGAACAGATTGACATCTGGAAACCCAAGACCTGAATAATGACTTTCCCAGGTTTTCTATGCAACTTGTACTAACCTCTTGCAGATAAATATTTCAAAACCAGTGGCCTGACTTTAGATACTCTAATAAAGTTGGTGTCTTTGCCAGAGCCACTGAGTTTAGTTGCTACATATAAGCTATGCACAAACTGTGGGTAACTCAATAATTCTGATAATCAGGCTGCCATTCTTATTTTAGATTACTAAATTGAGATACATCTCAGCACAATTAGAAATTCATCTTTGTAAACCTTGTCCTCTGTTTTGATGAAATTTGCCCTTGAGAATCTTATATAAGCATATAAAGCCTAGATGAATATCAAGTTTAGGACCAGGAATAGGATTTTTCTTGTCTGTGTTTAATTGTAAAATGGAGTTACGGGCATTAACCTGATTCACCAAAGGCATTAATAAGCACATCCATTAAATTTGTATATTGCTAATCTTCTGTTTGAGGTTCTCCAAGATCAAGGACTTTTTGATCAATTGAAACTGTCCCCTGAGCCTATCCTTCACACCAATGAGATCTTCTCTTTTTCGTGTTCCAAGGATTGTCTTTCAGTCTTTTCTGTCATGTTGTGTTATCATTCATGATTCTCAAAGGTAAACCAGACAGAAGACAGAGTTAAACAAGTTTGGAAGACTAAAGAGGCAGTAAAAAGAAAGACACAGGTAACTGGAAAAGATTAATATGAATGAGCGAAATGCAAAAGGTTAATTTCAAATTTCATAAGACAAACAAAATACCAGAGAAGAAAAGTTCAGATATGAAAAATATCCAGAAAATCAAGAAGAAATGTCCAGAACTGGTTTTGTTGTTTTGTTTTGCTTTGCTTTTTAATAGAAAATGTCATACAGCCTATTATTAACATTTAGGATTTACATGCTAAAAAAAAAAAAAAAAAGTCATGAAATAGATTAGTAAAGAAAGACAAAAGAAAATTAAAAGAAGGGGAAAAGAAAAAATGTTTGTGTTTGTGGTAACTTACATTGCTTTTTAATGATAGAAATGCAAAGACTGGGAAAGTTACAAAGAAAGACATCAACCCTTGTTTAAAAAGTCATGATTACTACAGTTAACTGTAATGGCTTTGGGACTCCTCAGCTTTTCTTAGCTAAAATCCTCACTGCTTAGCACCTATGAAGGTTATAATATTATAAAGCAATTGCAGGAGATTATGGGATTACTGTGCAACAATAACGACTTTAAACATGCCTTTAAAAATGCAGAAACTTGACATTAATAATTATTAATGCAATAATATTACTACATAGTTTTAATGTTAATATTTAATATATTAATGCAGAAACAGTATTTTTCTGAGATAGTGTTATAATTTTTCATCTTCTGTTTCATTCTTCCCTGGGCATATTTACTTCCCTGGGCATGTCCAGATGTCACTGTTTTCTTGTCTGACTGCACTAGACACAGCACAAGAGACAGAATCCATACCCAAGTGAAGAAGGCTTAAAATTACCCATGAAAACGAAAAATGGGAGTGGCTTCACAACCAACAATATCTATCCTGTTCTGGTGAGGAATTGTCCTTCCTATTCCTGGCTTTGATGCCATTTCACAGAAGAGGAGATAGGGTAGGAGAACAGCAGGATTTGAGCATGTTCATTGCTGGGCAGGGTCGGTGGGATTTACATTATTTTAGCAGCATGAAGGTAAGGTGCCTTGTCTCTCCTACACTGCACCTACACTCATCTTTCACTGGCATTTGTTTCCCTAAAACGCTCAGCAATTGTTGGCTAGAACAGAGGTTAGAAAACTTGCCCAATTCATTGACAGCTACAGAATGGAGAACAACCTCAATTCACAAAGTAGCTGAGTCCTTGCTGAAATACATTCCTGCATCTAGTAATCTCTGCACAGGTTGTGGTGTTTAGGTTCATAAATATTTGCTTTTGACCAACATTTAAACACTGAGGTAGTGAACAGATCCTGGTGCTGTATGAGATACTGAAAAGTCTGTAATGTTAAATACTAGCAATACTAGCTCCCTGCCCACCTCTGTCCAGCTGGGAGTGTATTATGGTTCAGGCAAGGGACTTGTTACTGTTACTTTAATATGTCCCATTCTCTGTGCTGCCTCCATCCACCAGTACATCACTTGCCAATGGTGGTAATGCACTTTTCTTCTGACTCACCATATTTTTTCAAATCCTTTCAGTACTGAAGGTTCTGAAGGTTTCTGTCTTTTTTTTTTTTTTTTTTTTTTTTTTTTTTTTTTTTTTTTTTTTTCCCGAGAGCCAATTCCATAGAGCTAGTAACGAAACAAATGAGAGGGAGAGAATCAGTTCCTGCAGGCCTTTGAAAAGGAATTTATCTACTTCAACTTGCAAATCACAATTCAGGTGGTATTTCTAACACCATGTCCATGCCTAACCTCTTTAATGCATGAGGGGCTTGGAACCTATGTGCTTTGGGAAATCTCTGTGTATTTGCCTTCATCTTTAGATGTGAAAAACAGAATCTTAGAATTTCAGTCCCTCTTACAGTTTCATATAAAAATAGTGCCTCCCTACAACACGGATGCACTTTGAAGAGAATTGCACAAAATTATCACTTAAAGATTCTTGGATTCTCTCTTGTCAGGATCTTATAAATTAAACAGCAGTGTTAGCATGCTTTTTTAGTTGCTGTGGTGTTCCTGCTGTTGGTTTATTCTGGTATGTTGATGGCTTCAATCGGACCAGCTGATTGCTTTCTGTTAGGCAATATTTCTGTAAATACTTCTGGTATTTTATACTTATACTGCAGAAATTCAGACTGCACCTGCAACTAGCACTATGCATTCGACTCCTTCATTGATCAGTTTTTCTCTGGCACACACCCCCAAAAGAAATCAAGTCTTTTCAATCCATCATGAGCTGCTGTAAAAATTTGCTTCATAGAATCTTGCATTTTCCACTAGTGACAATCAGAGCTGAAAAGGCACAACAGCTATATGGAGCACACTGCAACCAAGGACTACACTCATGAAGTCATGGAAGAATAATCTTGCTAAAATTCTGTGCTTTTTTAATAAAGGATCACATTTTCAAAGTTGGAGCCATAATTTTTAAGCACTTTTATAAAGCACCTTCAGTGCTGAATACCAATAGCAGGCACAGAAACTTAGATTTCCTCAGCACCTCTAAAAACCTGTTTACACGCAATTTGGCTGCACGAATATGAGGTAATATACCTAACCCAGGCCTAAAGACTTGTTCTATGCTATACAATATACTTCCAGCTTAAAAGTGGCACATTTCAAAACGCTCCAGCTATACCAAAATAGAAACTATGCCTCTTTCATTATTGAAAGATTCCCTTCCTTCTCCTCCCCCTCAACCAATCCACTACCTTTGGAAGAACAGACACCATCCATTCTGGGCACCACTGACTTCCAATAGAGCAACACTGGTCCATTATTGACCTCTTTGATGAAAATATCCTAATAACCAGCACATGGGAGCAACAGAGAGCGTGGGAGTCCCATTTCTTCATCATGTTTCAAATTAAATGAAAAGTTGTTCATGCTTGTGTCAAAAAGGAGTAACATTTAGCATCTCTACCATGTTTTTATCAGCTGCCCTGCCTGAGTACACAGAACCTTTGTGGTGGAGCTTGGCTGCACTGACACATCAGTTACTACCAGACATTGACCAACAATATTGATGTTAAATATTTGGCAAAACCAAAATTATTCACATGGAAAACTAAGTCACATTTAACATTCTATTCACTTATGTGTTCTAAAGCATGGTAAATATTCCAGTTTAACAATCCATTGGACACACTTCTTGAACATGACAAATAAAAAAAAAAAAAAAAAACCCTGAGTAGCAATCCCAGCACATATTGTCTAGAGCATCTTGGTAATTATTAGTCCCAGCTTTATCAGTCTTACACAGCATGGAAATAAAAGGAACAATCAGTATCATATTTACTGGTAAGAACAAAGGAAAAATAGGATGCCTGCAGTCCAGCAGCTGGTCTATGTTCAGCCTACAACTCTACAGCTTGTGAATTGACCATTCACAGTGTGCACTGTGAGACTGTACAAAGCACCTGCATGATTTACTGACTTTGATGCCATTAGAATGATTCCCAAATGTTTTCATATGTTGTGCCCCAGGGATTAGTTGCCTTGGGAACCACTTGTATTATTTACCATTATTTTCCTTACTGACATAGCATGATCTTGAGTGATAGCCTTAACTGGTACAGAGGTGGGGGTAGTGTACTTCTTGACCATCAGCCTCATACTCCGATGTAACAAAGCTGCCATGATTTTAAAGATAAGTAATCCTTCCCAAGCATATAGCCAAGCTTGTGTTAAAAGGTCAATTTATGCTATTTGTGTCTTCAGCAGAAAAAATAAAGCTAACAGGAGTTAAAAACTGATCTGTATAGAGCCGAGGAGTGTGTGTAGTGGCATAACACTTACCATGGATATGGCATCTGGGCTCAAACACTACATGTAGCTCCTGACAAAACATTTTGTTTTGTTGTCTTGCTGTATTGTATAACTTGAAGTCCATGAAGCTCCTACAGATGGGTGCATTCATAATAATAATAATAATAATAATAATCATTATTATTATTATTACATGGGAATACCTTGTTTCCAGAAACCAAAATACAAAAACAGATTAAAAGGAGAACATTTTCAGCTTTTGGGGCTATTTTGTGTGTTTATTTCTAACAGGGATACACATGTTTTTGGTAGTATCTCTAAGTAGATGGCATTCTAAACTGCCCCAGATTTTAATCAAGTTTAGTGCTATCATAATTTCTATGACAAATTTCAAGGAGTGGAGGCATTGTTGCCTGTAATTATTGCTCAAGTGTACTTATAATGGCTTTTTGGAGCACTAGTTTTTTACATACTAATACTACTATTATTCATTTTATGTAGTCTTTTGTTTAGCAAAGAGATAAGAGTATTTATTATCCAGAAAAGTGGGCTAATTTTGCAATGATATGCAGAAAACCCACCATACATTGTTGAACAAAAAAAGCAAACATAATGACAAATAACTAAGAGCATAAGTCATAAACAACACAATGTACTTGGTTTACTTTACAGCAGCAATTTTAATTCCTTCATAATTGACTTGTAAATTACCTTCCTTTTAAAAAAAAATGTACATCATCTGTTACTATCTGGGTTTTGTGTACTTCACTCTGAAAAAACACAAGAGATTTAGGGTAAAATTGATTACTTGCTCCTCTAGGTCTACCACTTCTTTCTGCAATGGCGTGAAGGTAGTTGTTATTTGCCTACAGAACAGGTCTCCAAGTTCTTAAGATTCATTAGGTTTTTCTCAGACTTCTAAGTCTGAGAACATTAAGGCATTTTGGCAGCTCTCATTAGGCAAATCACTAAAATCTATCTGATCTAGACACAAATCACATAAACCATTTTTGGACATTTAGTGATTATACTACCTCAACATGGCAAATCCATTCAAGGTTTTGACTTTACCGGACCTTTAAAGTCTAGAGACCAAGTGCTGTGCCCAGGAGGCTGTCCCTGCCCTTGGAGGCCATGCATTGGGTACAGCTGCAAAGCATCCCTGTAAATTCATCTGAACATCCAGACTATGTAAAGAAAGGAATTTATACCATGGGTACAAATGAGTTCTCATCAGGGCTCTACACAGTCCGTGTCTTTCCTATGGAAAGCTTTGAATACATCAGAAATCTCTTCTGGTCTTGTTACAGAGGGGAGTTTAGGAATCTTCTGGTGCTCATTAACATGAGTATATGTCTAGTTTGGGAGTTTACCAGTTGTTTTACTATTGCTGATCTCAAATGCAACACTTCACTGATTGCTGCTTAATTTTGTGTTGTTGACAGATCAGTAAAGCACTTGGATTCCAATTTGCTTTAAGCCATGTGGACTGAACAGGTTTCCCCTGCAACACTCAGGAAAAACAAATAACCGACTCAGTTGTGTAGATCAGTTTAAAACACCTCAGCTAAATATCACTGAAGGAAAGGGTCCTGTATAGAGGGTAGAGGTTGAGACATTGAGAACATCTCAGCCCAGAAAGTTTGTCCACACCCTTGCAATGCAGAAGGACTGTTGGTCTCTCCCCCATAAGGCTTATTTCTAGAGTGGTCTGAGAGGGAAAAGGGAAAGCCACCCAATGTGTCATTGGAGATGTTGGTGTAAGCCACTGAAGATGGATGAATTCCTGTCTGAAATGAGGAAATGCTTGTGTCTGTCTGAAGAAACTGTTCTTTTAAGCAAAACTCCAATATTCACATTGAAAACAGCAGCAGAAAATGGTACTGCCTCTGCCCACTCCTGGTACAAAACAAGCATAATGATCTCTTAGAAACAACCAGGAATAAAAGATGCAGGCACACAAGCACACATCCATACCTATGCCTGTATCTATCCCTCCAGTGAGCTCCTGAATTAGTGCAAACAAACCTCACATTCCAGCAGCACTGATAAGTGCAATGGAGGGCCTGTGCTGAGGACACCAGTTAGAGACAGCAGAGCTGCATCCAGGCAAAGCTGGAGGATGCTGCAGCAGCAGTGCTCTTGCAAGAGCTGTTCATAAGCAAAGGCAGGAAACAGAAACCATGAAGGAGCAGCTTGTTTCCAATTTGTGAGATGTCCAGAACTGGCACCAAAAGGGAAGGGTCAATCCTAGAAGTAAAAGCTCAAGAAATAGTGACCTCCCTAGCTGGGAGAAGAGCCAGGCCATGCAGGGAAAGAGGCAAAGGACTGAAATCTCTGTGTTAGAGAAACACATTGCATGCTCAGTAAAGGGCAGCACTGCTGAGCTTTGCTGTGCCAGGCGAAGGAGCAGTGTCCTCTGGCACTGGCTGATGTGTCTGTTCCTGAGCCTCACTGTCAGTCCCACACCAAGGGTCTTTTCATGGAAAGAGCAATCTTCAGAGCCTGTAGATCCCCCAGAGATGCTGGAGCCCCTGTCACTGTCATAGGTACCCACAGACCCACACCACAAATATCAAAAGTAGGGACTTGCAGAGATTTCTGTGGCAAAGGCTACATTTCAGACAGCTTTTCAGGTATCATCTGATTTCCTGACCACATAAACCACCTGTCTTCTTACCATTCCTGCCAACATTCATCTCACATTGATGCCATACACTGACATGTACAGATAACACATTAACTTTGGGATTAACACATTCTCTTTGGGATTGCTTTAGAATCAGAATGTTAAGGAGGTGGAAGGGACCCTAAAGATTATCTAGTGCAAACCCCATTGCCATAGGCAGGGACATCTCTCACTAGACCAGGTGGTTCCAGGCCTTATCCAGCCTGGCCTTGAACACTGCCAGGATTGGGACATCTACAACCTCCCTGGACAACCTGTTTCAGTGCCTCACCACCCTCACAGTAAAGATCTTTTTCTTAATATTTCACTTAAATTTCCCCTCTTTCAATTTTTTTAAGTACCCACATATATGTACCCACATATTTAATATATTACAATTCACTAGGTTTACCTGTCAAACTAGTGAGGAGTTAGCATACAAATATTTCCTCCACGTATTTTCTTACTAAAAACCTCTACAAGACCTAAACCATAAGGCTTAAGTACATAAACTCTGAAGTATCATGGCACTGAAGGAAAAATCAGAAACTTGTCAGTATTTAAATACACTACAAAAAGTCTCCTGCCATGTTCCCTACTAGACCTTTCTGCTTTTAGGAATTCTGTGTACAGAGGCTAGACCCAATGCTGATCACAGAGAATCCTACTATCCTACAAGGGAATGTGTCCTCTGAAGCATCTCAGTGGGCTCAAAGCAAGGAAAGTGAGCCTTGGAAGGTCTGAAGTTTCAGCCTGAGGAAGAATGCATAGGATTCTTCTTCATAGGATTATCTAAGGATAAACTCTGGTTTTGAATGTGCTGAGTGTAAAAGCTGAGCTGTGGCTTGCTCCTGTGACACTGCTCTTTCTTGTTCTTCTTCCCTCAGGTAAAAATATAGTGAGAAACAAGTTAAGCCCAAAGAGCAGTGTTCCTCTACGAAAAATGTTCATACAGAACATAAATTTCCTTTGTTGCACATGCTGTGTCTGTGAAGAGCTGCCTGTTCATCATCACAAAATATGAAATAACTACAGAAAACAAACAAACAAACAAACAAAAAACCCCTAGCATTCCTGAAGATCAATGAAACTTAGAGTTCTGCTACAATAGCAGCAGATTAGCTGCTACTCAAAATTTAAAAAAGAAAAAAGAGAAGCATAACCAAGGCTGTCTCTCAATCTGTAAAAACTTCTACAAAGAAAGAGCTCTAAAGAGTTAAACCAATGTCAAGAAACCTTCAGCCCAATGAAGAACAGGATGGGGAAAAAAAGGCAATGGATCAGTGCACTATTTGCCACAGTAGATAGCAGAGACATTAGTAGGAGACCACTTTTGATTGAAAGCTTTTAGTCTAGAAACTATTGCAAAGAAAAAACCAAACCAAAACAAAACAACAAAAACCCAAACAAACAAACTACCACAATTTTCTTTCTATTATGAATTCACAGAGCACGTGTGTGCCTTCGATGTATGAACACACACTCTCCATTTTGTAATTTAAATATCCTAAAGTTGAGAACAAGGTGGATATTTGTTTATCTTCTACCCAAAGAGACATTAATTGTATTTGCTCTGTGTGGGCAATGATGCTTCACTTCTTGTGATCCTATTCTGCGTATCTCCACATCCCAATCTGAGGTCAGAATAGTCAGAAGTGATTAGGCCAAAGTGCTCATGGAGCAAAATATGGTTGTAACTCCCTTCTAATTCAACTTTTCTTTTCTCTGTTCCTCTTCTCTAATCTAATGCTGGAATTCAGACTGCTGCAAGCCTCTAAAAAAATTAATTGTCCAGGCAACAGACAACTTGTCAGAGAAAAAAAAACAAACCAGAAGTCTTGAGGAGAGCTGGTTGTGTGCCCTCTATACACATCATATTGCTCCTGCTGGTGATACAGCCAGAGGAGCCAACAATAAAAACACTGGCCTGTACTTATAAAAGGAGCAGATTAACCAAAGGTTACTGTGTTTGTGAGCGTTCCTAGGCTGCCTTTCTATACAATACAGGAACCTGGCACTACCTGTCTGACACATGCAGACATTGGCCTTTGTAAAGAACAATTTGATCTCTGCAAAATGTTTTTCACCTTCCCACAAAAGTTCACAGCACAAGAAGCAGCAGAGCAGTGGAGTTATCATCTGTCATTCACAGATTCTTTTGGGCACCTTTGAATTTGGAAGCACAGAAGATATTTCTTCGGTTACTTTATACAAATGTGCATGACAGACTGAGCCAAAGACTGATTTACAAGCAATCATGGAAAATCCTGAAACTCAAATTTTCTACTCAGCAAAAAAGCTGAAGAAATTGTTAGTATGCTCACATACTGTACACAACCATATATCTCGCTCCCAAACATGTTGTTTTTTATTTCCTGTATCTTAGCTTACAACCCTCCCAAGAAGAAACAATAAGAGGAAAAACATGCCCGCAGTGTCTCACTAGCTCAAAAACAGAGGCTCTCAGAGGTAGAGAGCAAACTGTGCTCATCTCAAAAGCAGGAATAAAGCATTTAAATGGGGAACTACCACTTAAGAGCTTAGCCAAACATTCTTGACCAAAACACCAAGAAAAACCAAGGATCTGCCATTAAAAGCAAGAGATGGTTAATACAGCCATGTAACCTTTACCAAACCTGGCTGTCATCTACCCTGCCTACACCAAGCCTGTCCTCCTGGCTGCATGGAGCGGGTGATATAATTACTGTTTTCAGACCATCACTGCATATGTAACTAGCAGGGAAAGTATCCCTCCAAATCAGTCCAGACTCCTGACAGCAGTAATAAACTAGCAGCCGCTGCAACTCTGTGTCTTTGAATGACTCAGGCTTTTCTTCTTTGCTGAGGGAGCTACCTACTTAAACTGACAGCAAACATTGTCATGATAATTTTCTTGCTTAGTGTATGCTGATTCATTGCTGATGCAACAAGCGTGAGACCTGCAAGCTATTTTGAAAACAGGCCCCTCTCAGCAGCACCGCAAACTCATTTTAGTAAAAAAGAGTGGATTTCTCTCATGAAGTTTGTCATTGAAATTATGGCTGCTTCAGTCTCTAGGGGAAGCTTCTCTCCTTTCATGCAAAGTACATAAATTCCACTGGACAATTTAAAATGCATTAGCCATCCTGCTATGAGTAATTTGGTAATAGGTATTCCGTAATTCAATTCCCTTTTCTCTCTGTGACCACCTACCCTGCTGCTGGAATTCTTTCAATGGATATATGGAGTCATGTTATGCAGCATGTCTGAATTGTCTAGTGAGGCTTTTTTTCATGGCCTACCTTTTCAGTGTCAACTTAGCTACCACTACAACGAATAAAATCAGAGAACTGTGCCTTGCCTCTATAAAGTGAACACAAATCATAATGCAACCCTGGGGAAAAAGAGAAACAAATTTCAACACTCCAAACTGTCAGATCTCAGGCTTGTAATGCAGTTAATCACAAAAGGTTAAAAAAAAAAATACAGTTTAGTGGAAGACGGTGCCAATTCAGGCCTTCCTTTTCCCCTTATTTTGTTCCCTTCCTGTCATTTCTCTTCCACTTTCCTTGCTATCCATAACTCTATTGTCCCCTTGTTTTAGGCTTTAAAACAATGATGCCTTTACCTCTTGCAAAGACAACTGCTGTAAAATACAGCATAAAACTTAATTTTCTAAGACTAGTCCTTAAATCAGTCCTTTTTTTTCCATAATCAGTCATCCCTTCTTTGAATTTGGTTCCTGTCCTGCACAGACTATTTTGTTTGCCCTCACTGTCCCAGTCTTTAACACCTCATGCAGAACGAGCCATGCCGATGCCGACCCACACAAACGCTCCTCCACTGCAATTCACAAGTGTCAGCAAACCAGAAATTTAGTCATGCCCAGGAATGGTATTTGCCAACTCTATCTACACAGGCAAAATTAATATAAGCGTCATGATGCCACCCAGCCCAGTGAGACAGTGCCCCTGCTACACACTAAACCAGTTTCTCAGACAGTGCTCCTTAGTCAGCACTGTTTCATTGGAAGAGCTGTGTCACTGACTTTGCCTGTGTCCACTTCAGCAGGCTGGGCCATAGGAAGGCATTATTATATAGGGAAATCATTTTTCCAGCACAAACATGACTAACGACCATTAGCTTTGAGAAGGCCAATTTTCAGAAAAGGTGAACAGCTGGTAGAACCAGAATGCAAGTGAAGCATTTTGCAAAGAAAATGTTTCTTCTTATCACTTCCCCATTTCTCTTTCCTTTGTCACAAAGCTAGTGAATTTCATGGGTTTAACTCTTGATGCTAATATAAAGAATAAGAACATTTTATGACATCTACACATCTTAGTCTTCTCCTTCACAACACTGGTCCAGCGATATAAAACCACTCTTCAAGAATAAATAAGACAGAACTGACTCCAAAATACTACTTTTCTGAAACTCGTCCAAATTTGGTATGATTTTGTATCATCAATTTCATACTCTGAAAAAATAACTGCCCCACTTTCAATCCCCACTTTCATCACTTTCAATAAGTGATGCAAATTTACTTGGAGGTTTTATCATCATACATTAAAGTTATCTACAGTAGATAGTTTTGTTTAAATTTGTTTGCACATTGCAAACATGTTCATGTAACTTCTTATCCCTCAATAAGTCAGACCAAATACCTCAAAACATCTTCCAAGCAGCTCACAGCTGAACAATATAATAGCCTCTCTTTCAATTTCTACCCTCTTCTTCTCTCCACAGTCTTGTTTCCAAGTTGTCTTGTTTACAAAAGGCAATAACTCCTGGTGTGAATAACTCAGAGGAGGTTCACACTTTAACACTCACTTGACAAAGACACAGTTAATACACAGCTGTACCACCCACTCAGGCTCCCAGACTTGGTGTGGTGCTATTCACTGTATCCAGGACACTTTAGAAAGCCATGTTTCTCAGAAATACAGAAGCAGCTGCTTAGCTATGGATGGAGGGAAGTCTTATCGTGTCTAATGATGTTCTCCTGAAAAATGTGGAATCATAGAATGTTAAGGGTTTGGAATGCACCTCACAGATCATCTAGTCCCAACACTCCCTGCCATATGCAGGGAACACCTCTCACTAGACCAGGCTGCTCATGGCTTTATCCAACCCAGCCTTGAATACTGCCAGGGTTGGGGCATCCACAACTCCCTGGACAACTTACTCCCTTGTTCCACCACCCTCACAGTAAAGAACTTCTTCCAAATACCTAACTTAAAATTCCCTTCATTAAATTTGTACCCATTACTCTGTGTCCTATCACTACAGTTCCTGACAAAGAGCCCCTCTCCAGCTTCCCTCTAGGATTCTTCAAATACTGGAAGGCTGCTGAGGTCTCCACACAACCTTCTCTTCTCCAGGCAGAGCAGGCCCATCTTTCTCAGCCTGTGTTCATGGGGGAGGTGCTCCATCCTTACATCAACTTTACGGCCTCCTTTTGGCTTGTTCCAATAGCTCCATGTCCTTCTCACACTGGGGACACCAGCACTGTGCACAGCACTCCGGGTGGGCTCTCAGCACACGAGAGCGGAGGGGCCGAATTCCCCCCCTCGCCCTGCTGGCCCAACGCGGCTCTTGATGTGGCCCAAGTCCGATTGCCTTTCTGCCCTGCGAGCGCACACTTGCCGACCCATGTTGAGTTTTTCATCAACCATCACTCCCAAGTCTTTCAGCTCATTCTGGCACTGGACTGTCCTGGGGAGGGCTCGAAGCAACGACCCCCGGGGCAGGGCCAGGCAGGGCCGGGCCGGGCCCGGCAGCCGGGGAGATGGCGGTGGGCCGCCTCCCCCGCCGAGCAGCTCATGCGGACCCGCCAAAGGCCGACCCCGATCCCCGGCCCGCCGGGCCCCGCCGGAGGGGCAGCCGCAGCCCCGCTTTCCCCGCCCGCCGGGAGCCGGGAGCCGGGGCGGGGCGGCAGCGAGGGGCGGCGCCTCGGCGATCCCCGGGCCGCGCCGGGGGGAGGCGGCGGCGGCGGATCCGGGCCCGGCGGAGGCGGAAGGGGCGGGCGGACGTGGCCCTGACTCTGCGGGACGCGCGATGCTGGTGAGTGCGGGGAGGCCGCGGCGTTGTGTCGCAGCGAGGCCCGGCCCGGCCCGGCCCGGCCCGGCCCGGCCCGGCAGAAGGCGAAGGCGGCGGCGCGGGGCTCGGCACTGAGTCACGCCGCGGGGAGCGGGGGAAGGGGCGGCCGGGCCCGGCCCGCCCGCTGCCCGCCCGCCCGCTGCCCGCCCGCCCGCCTGCCTTTCTTCTCCCGGGCGCGCTCCCGGCCCCGGGGCGCGGGGGCGGCGGCGGTGGCCGCTCGGCCCCTTCGGGGATCCGGCCCCGGGGCCGCGGCCGGGCCGGAGCGGGGAGGCCGCGAACTGCGCACTCGGAGCGCATCGCCCCCGGCGGGGAGCGGGAGCGCCCCTCGGGCTGCCCCGGCCCCGCAGGACCTGCCTGGCCGCCGGGGGGCTGCCCGCTCCCTCCTCCCTCCCTCCCTGCGTCCTTCCCCGGCCTTCCCCCGTGCCCGCGGCCCCGCATGGCCGGGGCGCCTCGGTGCTGCCCCGGCCTTTCCGTCCCGCCCCGGTGGCTCCCGGCCCTCGGGCTCCTCCCGCAGCCCTCGCTGTGCCCCTCGGCCCCGGGACTGCCCACCCCAGCCTTCCCAGGCCCTGCTCGTCCCACGCCTCTGTCCTCTTTTTCCCTGCGAGCTTTTGTCCGTAACCTTTCCGGGCACTGTTTTGGGGTGTTCACCTGCTCACTGTCCTCCCTGCCCTTTTCTGTGCTGCTTCCTTTCACCCTGTTGTATCCCGGCAATCCCTAGCGATACTCGTGTGTGTCTAGGAGCTTTTTGGTTGTACCCAGAGAAATTCCCTGGTGCTCCCGGTACCATCGTGGCTGGGGGATATTTGCCACAGTTCGTCTTTGTCACCTTCTCTGGCTTGCTCTTGCTCTCAAGGACTGTGCACCAGGCTTCCCCTTGTTGCCACCTACTGTTGTGGCCTTACCAGAGAAGGTGCCCCCTGTAACCTTTTGTTTGTCCGTTAATGTGTTTATTGTCTCTATCCAGATGACTAGTCCTGCATATTTTGTTGTTTCAAATAACTAGCTCATTTGTTTCTCCATAACTTTGCCACTGCAAGCTATCTGTGTCCTTTCTGGGATCCTTTCCCCATCTTTCTTGTTTCTTCTTGAAGTTATATTCTAGCACCATCATTATCCCTCTGTTATCTTTCCCCTTCCAGTTTTCTTTTTCCCAGTAACCATTTCCTTCTTCATGTTTTTTTTTTCCCTTCTGATCTTACTCTCCTGTCATTAAAACCTTCCTTATCATCTCACCTAATACTCTCTTCTTTCCACATACTCCTTTCCTTTGTAGATTTATATGCTATCTCCCCCACTTTGTATTTGAATCTTCTAGCTATGCCTTGGAGGAGTAAGGAATTTTACCCTAGGTTATCTGAATACTTGAGTTCTGGTTTCATCTGGGGTAGAGTTAAACACTGAAAAGGCAGAGATGACTTACTTGTTTTGCTTTATTTTGTTTTGCTTTTTTACTGACTTCCTCAGCAACCTTTCCCTTGGTACATGTGTTCATACATAATCACATACCTCAGCCCTAATACAGACACATGCCCTGATGCTACTCAGGGAGAAAAAACTCTGTATTGGAAATCCTTTTGGCAGGACTGGGAGGAAGAGTCCACAGGGGCTAGAATATACCCATTGACTACATAGCTTGAATTAGGCCAAATAATGTTTGTAATACCATATTGTGAATTGGTACTTAGTTGATATGGAATGTATTTGGGATGCCTCCTCTTTGGGGAAGCAGTAAGATACTATACAGGTACCATGGTATGTGGCTTTCACTCACAATGAACTGCTGTAATGTTCTCTGTTGATGGTTAGGTGTCCCTGTGGCATTGGCACGTGGTGTCTCTGATGGTGACTTGACCAGAAAGAAGTCTTTTTCGTCTGCTTTGTAACTTCTTGTTTGCAGTATTTCTTGTACAACTTCTTATTTTGTGTCTGTTTTAGTTGCTTTGGTTCTTAAGATTGGTTACATTTCACAGTCACCTCATGAGCACGCATTTGAGGTGCAGTTTAAACACTGGACACGCTTGCCCCATGGCAGCATGGTGAATGCATTTTAATCCCAGGAGCCATTTGTACACCTAACTCTGGAATCCTGGTTCAGCACCTTGTGTTAACAACGTCTCTGGAGGAAACTTTCCATTGCTTATCCAAGCATCATGTAGAAAACAGTCTTAGTTTGGGCACCTAAATTAGGCATATGCGTTCTGCTCCTTGGCTGACAAAACAGTGGTGGTGGTTTAGCAAAATGATTCTTCTTCCACCTCACTCCTTTGTAGGCCGGTTTGAACTGGCCTTAAAACTTGGGCCTCTTCCTCGGACTGTCAGCATCAGAAAATCGCATTGCTTCAATTGAAATAACCTAAATTCATTTAAGCTAAATGGATGCACACCCTTATTTGGATACTGCTTTGGGGGTGCCTCTTTTTTGATTTAGCTTATTTGTAGTCTTGATGCAAGCTCTTGGATTTTAGATGTGTTGTTATGAAAACAATACTGAACCCTTAGAGAAAGTTCTCAGATAGTCAGCTTAAAAAGTGTTATCCTACAACTTGTATGTTAAGATCTCGGAGTACTGCTTTTCATCTGTTGTGTTTCTTAGGTGGTGCCTAGTTCTGTGTAGTTACAATTATTTCAGTGGGGCCTAACTTAATGATGAGTCATATCCCGAGTGCCAGTGGTTGCATGAATTGGTAATACCTGGAATCTTCCCTCTTGCCACTGAAGCTTGATTTTTTTTTAATTAATCAAAAACCCCACAAAATTATAGTAGATGAAACAGCTTTAAAGATGTTCCACTTGATTACACCACTCTCAACATCAAAAAATTGTTTTATGAACATGAAGTGAGGGATTTCCTAGTAAGAGGTCAGTATGTTACCAACTCTGCTGTTGTACTTCCCATGCTGTCCAACAGGGTCTGTCTCTGTGCATCAGAAGGAAAGCAGGGCAGATGTCCCACTTGGATGGGATATCAGGAGGATGTGCACAGGCAGTCATAGCAGCCTGCAGGTTGATACAGTCTTCCTGCTGCACAGACCTGGAAAAAAGAAGTGTATGGAAAACTTGGCCTTGGAAGTTCTGCATGTGCTTTAGGAATGCATGATCTCATTTTAAACAGAATATTTAGGTGCTAGCATGTTTTTTAGGTAAGAGTACATGAATAGAAAAATTTTAGTTAACTGTATTTTTCAAGCTTATCTCCATGTAAAAAGAAATGGTTGTTGGAACCAACATTTAGAGGTCTAACTACAATCTATACAGCCTGCAAACTTAAACTACTATTTTTTTTTGGTTTGTTATGGAGACCACTGTTTCCCTTGCTTGATAAAGGAGAATTTTCAGTAAGAAAATACAATGATTGGAAAATTATAGAGACATGTTGAGCTTGTCTACATGAGTAACTTACTGTTTTATTGTAAGAGTTGCAGGTTTTTCAATAGAAGAACTACTAGAACAAGAACAGATTGACTGTTCGTGTTTCGACAGCGCTGCAGTCCAGACCTGTTACAGACATGACTAAATGACTTGGTAATAAAATTGCTATGAGCTGATGTGCCCTGCTGTAGTGCTGTAACTTGTAGCCTTTAATGTAACCGCAGATTTAAACACTCATTGCATTATCCCAGCTTCTGGAAAGAGCACTGTTTTAGGAAATGATCTGTGTCCTGGTGGGTGGTTCTCCATCAGCTTTCTCTTTACCTACAGAACCTTTGATGTCACAAGAGAGAGCCTCTTCCTGTTGTTCCCTTACCTCTTATTATAAATAATACAAGTCAAAATCAAATGCATTTTTTTAACTAAATCAAACATTGATTACATTCCACTTTATTTAATGTAGTGTTTTGCAAATCCTTTTTTTATGAACTGTAGAAAAACGAGTGAAGGCTACTGTGAAAATAGAAAATTTCATAGAAATAGGAAAATAGAAAAATTTTGCACTTCAGGGAATGGATATAGAGTCATATGTAAATTTTTGCCAGAGTTGGTGTCTCTTTCTCTCCAAAATTGCACTACTTTCTTTGCCAGTTGTATCCTGAACTTGTGAAAAAGAAGGAGGTGATTCTCACCCTCTGTGAGACCCTTACCTGGAGCACTGCATCCAGCTTTGTGGCATCCAACCCAAGAAAGACATGCACCTATTGGAGCAGATCCAAGGGAGGGCCACAGAAGTGATCAGAGTGATGGAACACCTCTCCTAGAGCTGAGAGAGTTGGGCTTGTTCAGCCTACAGAAGAGACAGTTCCAGGTGACCTTATTGAGGCTTTCATTCAGTCCATAAAAGGGCATTATGAGAAAGATGGAAAGAGACTTTTTACGAATGCCTGTAGTGACAGGACAAAGGACATAAATTTTAAGTGGAAAGACAGCAGATTTAGACTGGTTATAAGGAGGGAATTCTTTACTGTGGTGGGTAGTGAGGCATTGGAACAGGTTAACTAGAGAAATTGTAGATGCCCCATTTCTGGCAGTGTTCAAGGCCAGGCTTGAGCGTCCTGATCTAGTGCAAGATGTTTGTCTGTGGCAGAGAGGTGGTTACTAGGTGATGTTTAAAGGTGTCTTTCAACCCAAACTGTTTTATGGTTCTTGAATAAACAGTATAACTTCAATGTGATGGTCTTCCAAAATCTCAGGAAAAAAAATTGTATTCATTTTCTTTCCCTTTGGATTCTTCTGGTTTTGGTGCCAGAAGGTTCCCTGCCTTGGTTTGATCTAGTGGATACAAGGCATTACTTCACAGCAAGACTAAGAATAAAGGATTAAGAAAATATATTTTCTCTGACATCTTTTTAGTTATGCACTAGATTTAAATATCAGTTCAATACCATTGACTTCTGTTTTTCTTTAAATTAGAAGTACCTAAAGGTGATATAAAATTCTCCTTGTCTTTGGTTTTCATTAGATTTGCTCTAGTTTATGTTGCTGTATGTCTCAAGCTTGGTGTTATTGTGCAGAAGAAATGGATTTACATGTAGGATGGTGAGGATCATGATGATGGAAAGTTTCTGCAGTGCAGGGAGCTTTTCACTCTGCTCTGATAATGTACTTATCTTTTGAAGCCATGCACATGCTTCTCCCATTTTATTGGAGACTGGTGGCTTTGCTACTGGAACCCAGATGTATTTGATTCATTAATATACAAGGTAGACAAAAGTGAAGCTTTTAAATTTGAAACAAGGACCTACAAAAGTTTGGGGTATTAGTAAGGCAGTCTCAACATAACTGAACTTAGAAACTTGTATTTTTAATATGCATTTGATGTAACTTGGCTTTTTGTTGCTCTGTGTTTTGGATTGTACGGTATCTTAATATGGATTAGAGTTCATAACTAAAGCTGGTGGTCTGACCTTAGTTCACCCTGTTTTGCTCTGTAATTTCAACTTAATTTCATATGTATGTTTGCAAGCTCCTCTGGTGTCACAGACAGTGGAGACTGTCACTTGGAAGTTTTATCCAAAGTTAAAAGGACTGAATTACGGGGGAAAAGGGATTTTAGGATTTCTTCTTGTTAGCTGTTAGTCTTTTCATCTTGCTTTTCATGGTAATAATTTCATGGGCAAATGCTCTGCTTGCTTTTGGGTAGCCAGAGGATAGACTTTTCACTGTACAATTGAAAATGCTTTTTTAGAATGTTTTCGTTTTCTTAAGAAAACAGACTCTTCTCTTACTTTCTTTTTTTCAGAGGTAACTTTGGAAAAGTTGTATTTCTGAAAACATGCCTATGCTAGGATACCATCACTAAAAGGAGTTGTATAAAATCGAAATTTATATCCTTAAATAGTTAAATTGATTTTGTTAGATTCTAATGCAGGCTTAGCTTTAAAACTTAATGGTGCAAGCTTAATCAACAAGAAGGAAGCTTTAAATGTGGGGTGTTAGGGATGTATGACAATTTTAACTTCTACGAATTAAGTTACATTGTTTCCCTTCTATACCAAGGGTGCCTGCTGCAGTCATTAGAAATCAAAACTGATTAAAAATTTCCTGAAAATGATACTGAATTTAAGCAGAACTAACTTTTTGTGAGGTATAAATTCTTTGCTGTAAGTTGAGGCTGCGAGCATTCAGACTTGATAGTTGAACCAGAAAAATTGAATCCCTTTCTAGATTTTAATCTAGAGAAAGAGAATTATTTCTCTTTAATGTAAGAGAAAGTTGTCATTCTTTTTTGGGCTGACTGTATTTAGGGATCTGGAATGAAATATATGAGAAGTCTACTGTTCTTTGCCAAGAGTGTTTGCAGCATTACACCACAGCAGGAATCAAGATCACTAGCACATATATCTGTGCACTTAATGTAGACACGATTTAAAAAGAAAGTAAGAAAATAAAGAGAGAGTGGCTTTCACAGGTCATGATTTTGTCACATGCAGGAAATGAATGTAAGTAACTGCAACAGTCCTTGATTTATCCATTATTTGTCACCTCAGAATGAAACAGTAGCATGAAGGTGAATATAGGAGGAAACTCTTAAATACTTAAGCTGTGCTCTTGTGGTACATTCGAATGTCTGAAAATATCAGAGTGTTCACAAGATTGATCGGTGTGACCGTCATCTTTATTTATAAATTGAAGTGGCAAACTGGATTGCATTGACCAGTCAAGCTCTTGCACAAGTAACAAGAAGGAAGAAGTTGTAAAATTAGCCAGCTGTTTGGAAGAGATTCCAGCCAGAATTATTTTTTGCTTGTTAGCAAGATGTTAATGGTGAAAATTTTTGTTGGTGTCTTTAACAGGGCAATATAAAAGTGTATGTTGTGGTGCTTGGAGTGCTGTTATAATGTTGGGGGATTTGTGTTAGGGTTCAGGGGCTTGCCCTGGATATTCCTGGAGGAATGTCCTGGAGGATATGCCCTGGAGGTCATGCTGGGTCTGGATCAAACTGTAAGACAACACTAATGTTTTCTTGGTGGAGATCAGTAGGATTATGATGTTTTAGCTTATTAAGTTGGATTTAGTTGGAGTTTTGATGTCTGGTAAGATCTTTTGGGGAAAACGGTTATGTGTAAGAATTGGCCTTGCAGGATCATTAGGGTCTCTAAACTGGCCCAAGGTATTTCAGAGTTTCTAGCCTTCTGTGTTTGTTCCTTCTGAATTGCACTGGATTTAACTCCCTGCTGCTGTTCAGTTTCCCCCTTTTTTTTCCTTGTTTGTTTCATTTGTTTGTTTGTTTCTTTTTTCTTTTTCCCTTTCTAAGAAAACAAGATATATTTCTGTATCTTCTGCTTGGCGTGTTGGGTATCTAGCAATTTTCATGGCTTGTCCTCCCTCATTTTCCTTTTCTGCATCTTTATGTGCGTTGTCCTTCAATATTTGTGTTTATTTGGGTTTCATTTGGCTTTGTTTAGTTTTTGCTTTCTTGTTTGTTTTGACTTTTGTTTGGGTTCGTTATGCAGGTTGTATCATATTTATTATTTAAGCCAGAGAGAAAGTGGGAATATTCAAGGCTCTTAATCTTGTGGTTGGACCCTGGCTGGATGCCAGGTATCCACCAAAGCCCCTCCATCACTCCCCTCAAGTAGACAGGGGAGGAAAAATACAGTGAAAGGCTCATGAGTTGAGGCAAGGGCAGGGACAGATCTCTCATTGATTACTATCATGGGCAAAACATACTGGACATAGGCAAATTAATTGAATTTATTATTAATCAAAATCAGAGCAAGTTAATGAAAAGTAAAACAATTTTTTAAAACACCTTTCCCCCACGTCTCCCTCCTTCTTGGGCTCTGCCTCCTCCCCACCAGCAGCACAGGGAAATGGGCTGAGGCACCGTGAGTTCACAAGAGGCTGTTTCTACCACTGCTCAGGGAGAAGACTCCTTCTCCTGCCCTAACATGGGATCTTCCCACGGGAGACAGCTCTCCATAAACTTAGCTTGCATCAGTCCTTCCCATGGGCTACAGCTCTTTGTGGACTGCTTCGATGTGGGTCTCTTCCCACAGGGTGCAGTCCTTCAGCCACAGCCTGCACCAGCATGGGTAACCATTCCCCACAGGCTCCTAAGTCCTGCCAGGAGCCTGCTCCAGCATGGGATTCCCAGGGACTCACAGCCTCCTTTCAGGCATCCACCTGCTCGGACAAGGGTCTCCTCCGTGGGCTGTGAGTGGATCTCTGCATCCCTGTGGTCTTCCATGGGCTGCAGGGGCACAGCTGTTTTACCATGGCCTTCGCAGGCTGCACGGGAATCTCCACTCCAGTGCCTGATCCTCCACTGACCTTGGTGTCTTCTCTGAGTGCAATTACATCTGTGGAATAATTTATTTTCCTTCTTAAATATGTTCTCACAGAGATGTTACTGCCATTTCTGGTTGTCACAGCCTTGGCCAGTGGCAGATCCATCCTGGAGCCGACAGGCATTGGCTCTCTTGGATTTGGGGGAAGCTATGGCCAGCTTCTTGTAGAACTCACCCCTGTAGCCCCCCTGCCACTACCAAAACCTGGTCACACAAACCCACTACACTTCTGTAAAACTTTCTTCCTTCTCTTCGTTGCTCCCATATCTTGACTTGATTCTCTTTGTTCTTCTCCTAATCTGCAGCATTCCTTTTTCCAGGGTGTAAAAGCTGACCATAATCAATGTTTGAAGAAGCTATGAAGCACATTAACTGCAGGCTCAGTTGAAAAATACTATAGGGTCTGCATCCTGTTTTTGACAGAGGAATATGCAAGACCTTAGGTTAGAAAGAGCATTTCAGTTTAGGAGCAATCTGCAAACTTTGCACATAAGGATTACTTCATCAACAACAAAGTGAACTCTCTCTGAAGATGGCCAAGCAAAACTTAAAAAGTTTTACCTGTAGTACTTAAGGATATGGTCCCTTGCACTGTTTTCCACATTGATGTTGATGCAGTGAAATGATCGTGAAGCTTATTGTTGGTGGGAGTCTAAATATTGACCAGGGTTTACTTTGGGTGGAATTGCAAAACAGAGAGTTTGCTTGTGTAGAATACAACAACAAACCTTGTTGAGTCTAGATCTAGCCTTTGTTTATGAGGCAGCTTGTATATGTTGGGGATTGATGTGGGTTGTTTGGGGGTTTTTGTATTAGCTACAGCATTATTGTAGGGAGATATCTGTCAAAAGCTGCTGGACTTGTTTGTTCAAGGAAGACAAAGGTAAAGCCGAAAGGATGAAATAAAGAAAGAATGTTGGAGAGCTGGTAAAAGAATAGGCAAAGAGAAGGGAAAAAGTGGCACCCTCCAGCTTTCTTGGTTTTCTTCTGAGGAATAGTTACTGATATTTTAGAAAAATCCTTGTATTCAGGCATCCAGATAATCCACATCAGTTTAAAAGGCTTTTAGTGAACAGAATCATGGATAATTTAAGTAAATAAGAAAAGTGTGAAAACTGCAATTCCAAATTACTTCCATATATCATGTTTAAATTTGAACATAAAAGTGAAATTTAGAGTCTTTATAGCTGTGAAGAACATGTCCAGGCTTTGTTTTATTTTTTCAGCTGGCAACTGTATCATTGGCGCATGAAGTAATGTAGGAGTGTATTAATTACAGTGCTTTAGTTATCATCGATCAGAGCTGTAAAACATGGAGGAGGGGGTGCGGGGAGAGCACTGAAGCCCTAAATGAAGTCATCATTAGGGAGATACAGTATTAACCACCCAAAATTTACACCAAATTTACACAACTTGGTCTTAAGTTACTGCCAAATTACACATACTTGCTTCTGCTTTTTTTTTTTTTTTTTTTTTTAATGCTGCACAGAATTTTTTACCACCCAAAGACAACTTTTGGAAGGGAGGAATGCATGCATAAATCTCTGCCTTTTCTCATAATGAGCTGAATTTAACTCCCTTGAAAATAAGATGAGCTAAAGCTTTTCACACTACATGTAACTCTGTTTTGTAATAATACAGAGGAACTGAACATTGTAAATTTTGTAAGTTATCTCTTAAAAATCTTTATTGAAAAGGGAGAAAAAATTCTAATATTTATCTTCTGGTACTGATTTCTGGAGTAACCATATTTTACAGTAGTTGTGTAATTTTGCTGGGGCACAGTGAAAATGTCTGCTATAGGCAGGTTCTCCAGATGTTGATTAATTACACATTTGTAGCATGTGAAGTGCTACAGACATTGTGCTTGTTCCTAGTCTTGCTTTAAGGATTGTGTCATGTGAAATGCATAAACTGTCTCCCTAGCTTATAGCCATTATATTAAGTGACTTAAAATAATTCTGGGAAGAAATACAAGTGCTCTATAATGTTGCATGTAGGACCATGGCTCAACTAAGCAATGTTACAGTTTAGAGCTCATAATGCTAACCTCAGCCAAAGTCAAATAAGCACAATATTAATTTGCAGGTACATGGATATGAAAGGTGTCTTTGAAATAATAAATTGTGTGTGCAAGTGATTATAGGAACAAAATAGAAATATTTCGCTTGTCTCTTTCTGTTCTATCAGACAAATATGTGCTGGAATGGAGGTTGCATCCTTCAGGAGTTAAAGCATTTTTTAACCTGGAAAAAATTTCAAGGAGATAGCTTGTAAATTGTAAAGGCAAAGAGGTAAAACGTGAAAACAAACAAATTTTGAATCTCTCACGACCTTATATTTAAATACTCATGTAAGTATATACCTATATCAGTATACAAGTATATACTTATGCAAGGCTCCCAGCACTTATATCTAATTAATCATGTAGATTGTATCTTACAGGCTAACTCCACAGCAGTGGAGGGAGGTATATTGTTCTTAGCTCTGTACTTAGTGTTTGCATGCCTTTTTCAAAAGGTGTTTGCATGCCTTCATGAAGAATCTTAAGCCTGGTTTGTAGGCTGAATCACTGGCAGTGTCCTTCCTGTCTCTGAAACTGTCCATGTTTGGTAAGAGAGGATATATGAATATTGAATTGACTGCTTTGGTTGCAACAGGGGTTTGGTTTATTTTTTGGTATGTTTTATGTCAAGCTTAATGCTGAAAAATAGGTGTACTTTTTGATGGGAATTGTAAGGCAAAAACTTAGTAAATAATCTGATACGGTAGTACCTAAGGGTCACTTCAACTATAGCCATTTTGAAATTTATGTCAGCTGGGGTATAAATTAGCATGCAGTGTTTTAAGTTGTTTTTAAAATAATATAAGAATAAGCACACAGCTTGTGCTAGACCAAAGGTAGTGTTTAGTGTTCTTCTGTTTCAGGTTTTTTAAAATACTTGTGTGATTGTGTCATAGAGTGTTCAATCAGTATTGAATATCTGGAGTAATCTGAGTAGTTGCCTTGGCTCCATGAAGAGACTTTGAGGGAATAAAACTGGTCAGGAACCTTATTGAGTGTTGCTGTTTGGTAAACACAAGAGCGTCTGTTGAATTTCTGGATCAGACTTGCTGAAATACCACTAAAGGAGAGCAGAATAAAGTAAGTTAGAGGAGTTGGGCTGAAAAATATGGAGAAAAGAGTTTAACAAGAGGAATTTCATCCTGCATTTTTAAGGGTGTGCCTGTACTAAATGTAGTCACTTTTAAAGCCAAAGATTAAACTTTTATTATGCTTTATTCTTTTAGCCAAGAAGGCTGATATTTTTCTTTTAGTGGCCATAAAAGTGAGCATGGTCACTGCACCAATTTTTATGAAAGATACCAACCTGCAGCCACTGTGCAAATGAACTAGCGCTGCACTCTTGTTACTGGAGAACTTGCATTCAGTTTTAGAAAATGGATTTGAGGCAGTGTACAAAGGTGAAATTCTGACTTTTAATACATATATTTGTCAACTTTGGAAACTTCATAATGCTGAAGGTTTTTGAACTTACTTTTAGTGACATTCTTTCCACCATAGCTTATTTGTGAAATTTCCTTCTCTTCCCAAATGGGTTTGGATTTAGTATGATTAAAGCCAGTCATTTAAACTCATACTATTAGACATGACAAGAATGTTCTCCTCCTATTTCAAATTAGACAAGAGATAAAATAAGTCTAGAGGTTGTGCCTCTTTATTGCATCTTTAAAACAGTGCTATCTGGGCTCTTGCGTCAGCTGGGAAACCTTGCTCTGAACCTGTAAGTTCTTACTGTGCAAGAAGCTGACAAGTTCAAATTCTATCTGTAATTACTGAAGTAAACTATCTTGAAGTATGTAATTTAGAAATAAAGGGTTGTGGGAGAACAACAGGTGATGCACCAGCCTTGGAGCTGTAAAGCTGAAAGTTATATTGTGTTGGGATGTAAAAATTAGATATTCGCCCCAGCAGATGGCTTGGGATGCTGAAATTCTCATGGGATTTATTGTGCTTTTTAGATGAACGCAGGGTTAACTGTCATATTTTCCTGAAGACCTCTTCCAGCATACACATCGTTTTCCAAAGAGGTGGGATATCTAAAAAAATATTCTTTATTTTTAGACTATCAATAAAAACAAGCCCAGTATTTTCTAATGCAATGTGTTTCGTTGCATATGAGGTTTATCTGTCATGATGTGTGTCCCCAAGTAACAAAAAAGAGGGAATAACATTTATTTGAAGAAAGCCTTTGAGGCCGTTTTAAAGTTTTGGCAGAAGTGTTACCTCCTTTTGTTTGGACTGTTTTAGTTGCAGTACTTCAGGGCAGGGTGGAAAGATTGGCTGGTATTGAACACTGTCATCCTGCTGCATCAAATTGTGCATATATTGTCTGGAAACAGCAGGAGAAATATTTCTCATGCAAATATAGCTGTGTCCAAAGCTGTAATGAACTGGGTTCTCTGGTCCAAAGCCGCAGAGTGGATGTTGCAACTCGGGCAGCTGGTTTTATCCTTGAAGCAGGTCAGCAGCAAGTCTGATCTGTTAGGGCGAGAAGGCGCAGTGATGGTCAGTTCAAGACCTGTTTGTGCACAGTCCTGCCAAGAGCACTTTGCCAGGGAGGGATCTCACTGATTTAAAGGTCATGACTTCATGGCGAGGCTTTAATTCAGGCAGTTGCGCACAGCCTGGGCACTGAGAAATCTGGCTTAGGGACTCTCCCTCTTTTTAGCGATTGGGATGTTGGGTGAAGAGATGTAGTGTAACTACTGTGGACTTGATTTGACCTTTGAGGTTCTTTTGGGTGTGAATCAGGGATAATAGCACTTCTCACATGAAATAGAATTTCATATGTTTACATATAATAGCAGCTGTGCCAAGTAACAAAGCCCTGCTCTTTCTATAAATTTAATACCGTAGTTTAGTTTAACCTCTAAGTACAAATAAATCTTTTCATAAATATGCTTTTGTAGTTAAAGAATTCTTATGTATTGGATTTTTTTTCTTGTTAAAGTAATATATTAATAACTACTTTTCTGTTTTTCTGCACATGAATAAATCTGGAAAAAATTGATAGTAGCTTATAGAATTATTCATCTATTGCCCTATTTTCTGGTTGTTAACCAGTAATTTACTGGAAGAAGTAAATTGTTTTGAGTCTGGGAAGTTAGCAAGATGGTATTGTCATTCTCTATTCATGTGTTTAATTGCAAAATTCAAATTGGAAGATGGTGAGGTAGTGTCAAATACAGTGGATTTATGACTTACAGAGAATATTTTTATACAGTGGACTGCATGAGAAAATAAAAACCAAAATTAAGTTCTTTTTCATAGCATTGTTTTTAGTAGCTACATCCTGACTTAAATACAGAGGTTTACTTTAGGGGAAGTGAAGGGAAAATTAATAAAGAGTGAGGAACACCTTGAATTGAAAAGATACTGGGAAAAGGTAGTATTCATAGATGCACCAGAGTTCATAAAAACTGGGAGATGTTTAATTAGAGAAGAGAATTAAATATTTCCATCATCATAGAGGAGGAGACTCAACACATGCTGGTTATGCTTTCTGCTAGCTTGCAAGGGATTGGCCTTTTGTTAGAAGCTCTTACACAGCAATGAAGTATTTTGTATTAGATGCACCAACATGTTTTTACACAAATGCACACTAACCTCAGGCTGCTTGCTATTGGCAGATGAATAAGCAAGTGACAGTCAGTTAATTCTTACATGTACTGCAGTTGTCGTGGGGTTGCAGATTCCAAAACTGTGTCTTCTTCAGTACCAGATTTAAGAAATCAAAGTGTTTCTGCTCTCCTGGATTGTAGACATTGAATTAATTTTCTTGCTTTTATTGCAATGCTGACTTAGGATCACAGTCCAAGACTGTGGGTGTGTAGCATGCACAGAGTATTTCCCACAGTGGAGGTGAATTGCCACTTGTGGACCTTTGTTCTTCCTGGATTTTGTTGCTCAGTCCTGGAAGCCCATCGTCAGTAGTACTGCAGCAGGTTCAATTTCCAGAAATTAAAGATGTTAAATGCAGACAAGGTATGATCTAGATTGCCCTTCAGCATTATGATGCATAATTGTCATGTGTCTTTAATAAGTAGCTTGCTTATTAATTAGAGAAATTAGAGAAACAAAAATGGCAGGGTTGACTTTTAGGCATGTGTTTTCTAAGATGGATATTGATTGAGTTCTTGCTTTTCCACCTAATCCTCTGACTATCTGTTTCCCCTGTAAAAAAGAAAACAAGCTACATAATCAGTTGTATGTCAGATTAAAATGAGACAGTACTTGCTGCTGAGACTCACATAATGAAAATACTTCTTGGTATTTTCACTTAGAGCTTGAGATTTAAATGTGTATGGGTGATGGGAAAGCAAAGGACTGTGAGAAGTGGTAATTTCTGTGTTACTGTAGTAAGGCTGTCATTGACTGAAAAGAATGAAAAAATGTCTCTATCTCAGCTGGTCTTTTTAGGGTCCAGAAGAAAAGGCAGAAGAGAACTTCAGATAGTTGGGTGGAGGTCAGGGAGGGTATAACAAAATACTTAATCTTCAAAACTCTGTGCAGCCTGGAGTGTAACATAGAATAGCCTAGAAGTATGACTTAACAGTAGGTCCTGAAGGAATATATTATATTTTATTTTCTGCTGCTCAGAGGTCAAGAACAAATAATAGGATTTCTTTGGTCTCAGCCTATACTATTCTTGATATTACAGAAGGGTTCAGATGAGCCTTGGATGACAGATTTATCATAAAGATGTATTGTCTGTGGAAGAAAGGAAAGCCATAATGTTTCACTGTGGTTTGAGTATTCCAGTCAGTGAGCTCTAGGGTGCAGAATGACAGAGTGGTTTGGGCTGGAAGGGATCATCTAGTCTAGTCTCCTTGTCTTGGGCAAGGACTCCTTCCACTAGATCAGGTTGCTCAAAGTTCCATTCAGCAGGGCCTTAAACACTGCCAGCATCAGGCATCTGAACTTCCTTGGGCAGCCTGTTCCAGTGTCTCACCACCACCCCCACAGTAAACAATTTCGTCCTTATATCCACTCTGAATCTACCTTCTTTTAATTTAAACCCATTGATCCTTCTCCGGTAACTACAGTTGCTAGTAAAAAGTCTTTCTCCATCTTTCTTCTAAACTCCGTGTATGAATGGAAAGACTCCAGTAAGATTAAGTTGGTCGTGACTTAGTACAAATCTTATTTGTGGGCTAATTTTTTACATTGTCATTTTCTGATATGTTCCTAATTTTGTCACTTTGGGGGATAAGACATCTTAAAATTGCAAACGTATTTTTATGGACTTTTGTAAAAATGGATCTTCACTGCTTGATGTTTTCAGTGGGCCTTTCCAGGAGAATATGTTCCTTTTCCATTATATCACAAGGCTGATGAATTGGTAGCCATCTATTCACTATGTCCTAAAGTTTGTGCATCTAAAACTCATGGGAGTAGTGCATTTTCTTACTTTCTGATTGTTTAGTTCACAATTCATTCAATATTTATTCTGTGTATTCCTATTAGTAGTTCTTTCTTCCCACCATGTTCTCTTGCTGGTAAAATGACATTGAAGGAAGTGGTGTTCTTCTACTTAGCAAAGAAATTAATGTAAGCTTATGCTTGCCAGATAGAAAAAAATCTCTGGTACCAAAATGCCTTGGCCTTTCAGGTTACCTGTAATAGAATCTCAAGTCTGGAAGAGTTACTGATAACTGAAGAAAAAGTTATTTGTAGTATCTTCCAGTTAATCTTCCATATCCATAAGGATGTTTGTTAAACAATGAGCTACCACAGAACCCAGAGTTGCTCAGAAGTACTGGAGTTTTACTGTTGAATGGGAAAAAACTGTTTTCCATTGCTGATAAATAATGTCTGCTCCTTGGAAAACTTTTTAATGTTATGTTTTGTTGTTAGCATTAGGTTTCTGTTGTCAGCTGCACTGGTCTAAGTACCTACAGCCTTTGGATAATTCTGGGTACTGTCTCATTTTGTAGTGAATTGCTGGACTGCAGAGTTATGGTTCTTGGTTTTGGTATTTCCCGTCTTAAGATGGATTTATCATCTGTGTAAATGAAAATATTTCAGTGAAATAATAAAATTTGTGTCTTTAATAAGGATAAATTTGGACTGTCATATAATGTATATGTTTTCTTTTCCTATTGCAGGTTATCTTCCTGGGAAACATCACTTTTTGTGTGTAAAGAATATCTCGCTGAGTTGCTGCAACTGAGTTTAGAATGTTACTTGACTTGTGATTCTGATGGAGGAATAACAAGAGCTCAGGCTGCTGCACTGGAAGACTTTAAAGGAAATACAAAATGTCATCGAATAGGAGTCAGAACCCACATGGACTTAAACAGATTGGTCTTGACCAGATATGGGATGACCTAAGAGCTGGAATTCAACAGGTTTACACCAGACAAAGTATGGCAAAATCCAGATACATGGAACTCTACACGTATCCTATTGCCTATGATAGTGCTTTTGCTGCTGGTAGATTAGAGATAGCTTTTTACTTTTTTAGACACAAAATTGCTCCATAACTATTTCGCTTAATGGTTTTTAAGAATGCATGGTTTTGTTTTGAAGATTGGCCTTTTCTATGTATTATTACTGGCAAATAGCAGGAACATTCTGTTGTCTGGAAAACTGGCTTCTGTAATTATTAAGACTACCTCTGTATTTCAGGTCTGATTACTATTATCTTTAATAGAGCACATGTTTAAAAAGATTTTATTAATAGGTCAAATTTTGAGTCCATAATGCACACAAAGAAAACAGAAGTTCTTCTTCTTTTCTGTTAGTCTCTGGCATTATGCTTCAGGTCTTATTGATAATCATGTCCAGTTACCTGGAAATTTTTCAATTGTCATTCTCTATGTAGTACTTTGTTCTTGACTTTCTTGTGTAATTTTCCAGCTGGAGTGAGAATGTCTCCAGTGGATTTTGCTTTAATTCCTAGCTTGGGTAGAAGAGAGCTATTTTCCAGTATGTCCCCCTTCTGGGTGTTGTTAGAAGATGCTGGAAGGGGGTTCACCTCCTTGGACAAATGCACTGAGTTTGGAAATTTCTAGGGAACTTGTTTCTGTCAGGTAGTGTATAAGGATTTTTAAAAACTAATTTGAAGGAGATGTGTCTCTTGTTGTATTATAGCTTTGGTGTTTGTCTTTAGGACTTCATTTAGAAAGGAAATTCTTTTTTATTTCACCTATAAGGTGGCATGTAATGGATTCGATGACCTTTGTTTTGCTTCTTTTGCTCTGCCTTGCCTCTTGTAGCCTTGTATTGCTCAGGAAAGTCAGCACTGCTTGAGAAGGTGGTGGTCTGCACACTTTGCTGTACATATGATAGAAATGATGACTGAACACGTTTCCTATCATTAAGTAGTTCTGCTGGTTTTCTCTAGAAAATTTAGAGTTGTGTTTTTTAATGAGGTTAGTTTGTGAACTGATGTCTATAGCTGTTGCTGGCACTGATTTGGAACTGCAGCATATAAAATTTTACTCTGTATTAATTTTTTTGAAAGGACAGCTTTTGGAGGCTATAAACCAGTCAATTCTGTAGCTTCTTGGACTTTCTAAGGAGGTAGAAAAGTTTTTCTGTGCATGTAATCTTAGCATCAATGTGTAATCTTTTCTATCTGTGCCTGCAGAATCCATGCTCCAGGGCATGGTGGGAGAAGCCCTTAGTAGCCTGCTGAGTGTTTCTAAGATACTTCTTTTATAGTGATGGGAAGATGAAATAACATTTGTTTAGGGTCAGAACTTTTCCTAAGATTTAAAATTAGTGATTTTTTGCAGCACTAGATTTGACATTGCTTTTGACTCAGTGAAACAAGTCTGTAAAAATTGAATGTCTGATAGAAATTTGACATGTGTAGTAGTAGAACCTCTGAGAGTTTTTTCTTCTGAGTGGTTTTAATATATTCTTGTTGGTGATGTCTCTTAAGCAGGGCAGCAGAACACTAAGTGCTGATTATAATGGTAATGGTAAAACACTGGCTTTTTCCCTCTCCTGATGTTCTCAAAGATGCGCAGAATGAAGCTGTAGAAGGGGTATGCTGTCTATTAGTTACTCATTTCCTCCTTGCTCCTGCAAGGGAGTTGTTGGTTCAAAAATAAGGACTGTTTTTGTTAATTTCGTAAGTAAATAATTTAGGGGGTAATTTTGGTGGTCAACTTGGATTAATGTAGTAGTTCAATAACTCAGAATATTTGATACTGGTTAGGCTGAGTATTTAATCTACTATGAAGATAGCAATGCATTTTGCATCCTATACCAAGTACATGTGTTCAGAAGTTGTGTTTAAAAGATTACACCCCTTTCAAAGCAGTAACTGTGACATATTTGCTCAGTCTTTTTGTACAGCAGGTCTTGTAGTCTGGTGGACTTTTATTTCAGGAAGCTTTGCTTATCAACCAGCTTAGTTTGGAAAGCAGAACAGCTGCAGATGAGCTTCAGCTGCAGCTGTAATTGGTCTGAAGATCAGTCCTCCTTACAAGAATGTCTTGACAATTGACAGTTTAGTCTTTCCACATCCTCTTTTGGCCTCTTTCTCTCTTTCCCCACCCACTCCCCTTTTTTTTTTCTTGTCAGGATATTCCTTCTGAAGTAGATTTCATTTCATCTCTCTAATTTATAAGAGGGGAACCATGCATACAAGCAAACCTACCTTCAGACCTATATCTGCTCTCGATTTTTCAATCAAAATTGCTTGGAGATGGAGAAGATTTTGTTGTGCCTTGGTCAAGTCCGTCTGGAAAAGAATTAGAATATTTACACAATCCAAACAGTTCAGACTCTGTCACACCTGCACTGGTTGTCTTTGTTCAGAGGGCCTCTTTTTGTGAAACACTGAGTTCAGTCTCTTGAGTACAAGCTGGAGCCTGTGCTTAAGATGGGTTTTTTCCCCTTCATTTCAGTGGGAGCAGAAACAAGCTGATTATTCGAGGAATTTTCTAGATCTGAGACTATTGAAGAGGTGAATGAAAAAATTTGTTTCTGTGTGGTGATTACCAAGTTCTCATCCATACTTCTTGTAATTTAGATTTATTTGTGCTTTTAATTGCGAGGTACCTTTTTTGTGAGATCAGATGATCATGTATTTCCTTCTTGTGTGGTTTGTTGTTTCAGTGTTTCATGTTTTTTTTCCCCGAAATGTGAGATTCTTGAAAATTAAATCTATGGTGTTTGTCTGTTCCTACCCAGATATTATGTAATTTCTAATACTGAAGAGCCTAGTCATTCCTACAACAGTAACACCATCTGACAAGCAGTATTACAAGCTAGCTCAGAATTGCATGCCAAGATTGGCTTTATGCCAAAAAGAGAAATAGTCAATAAAATTAACTAGATTTCTAGGAACAATAGACCTAACAGCACTACTAATACTGAGGGGGAAGGGCTGTGTACCCTCTTTTCCATTTAGTGATTATTAGTTTGGAGGCTGTGATCCACAGGACTCGCTTGTAAAAGTCAGTGTTAGTGGTGTATTTATACAGAACATCTCCTGGTGGCATTTAGTCTGTTTGGAGGAAACTTCAATTAGTCTGTTCAAGAGAGATTAGTACTTTTGTGTAGCAAGTTTTGAGTTCCTGTTTTGAATTGTTGTTTGAAAACCTATTACTTGATTTACTAGAATTATTCTTACTCAACTTACTTATATTGCTGTAGGCCACTTGTCTTTATAGCCACCTCTTCTTAACTCCATTTGATAGTGATAAAATATTCATACATCTTGTGCTATTTTCTTCTCTTTTGGCAGAAATCGATGTCCGTTTTTCAAACTAATTGTATGGTGAGCTGCCATTTATTTTCCTCAGACCTCATGGTATGAGAGGATGAATTGGGTTTACTCAACATTTGTATTGAAACTCCATTGAGAGAATGAAAGGGTTGTGTTACTTTTCTTGTTTTATGTATCTTAAGAAGATTCTCAGGCCAAGTATTAAAGTGTCAGAAAACTTTGCTGCACTGTATCAAAGTGGTGTAATTTTTCACAGTGATTTAGACAAAGAGCTGAGTAAGTTTCCTAAAATACTTACTTTTTTCGTCAAAACACACAGCAACAATTTTCAGATAGCATTGGAAAGAATGAATGGAAAGATTAGTGGTGTACTTCTCTGTTGTATGTGTGCATTGCTTATTTGAAATGCCAAAATTTTGACATAAACTTATGCTTTCCCTGCTCTGATTTAAAAAACATAACCTGAGAAGCATTTTTAGGGATTGTTTTAAACAATGGAGTTAATTTATGCCCATATAGAACAGATTAATCTTTTGTCCAAGTTTAATATTTAAAGAAAATTTGAGAAAAATAAGATGAGTTTAAAGATTCTGATTGCTATTAATTTATAACAACTAAGATTTATATCTCCATGAGGATATCTTAAAATGTTTTCATTGATAAGAAGAGTTTATAATACTGTGGAAGGTATGATGTGGTTGTTTATCTAAGATATAAATGACAATGTCCAGATCGCAGTGTTCAGATTGGCTTTCAAAGTCTTTCTAATGTTATATACATAAAAATTACAGTGTTGATTTCAACAGGTTCCTAGAATACATTTGAGTAGTTGATTGGCATCATTATCATATAGGTCTTATGTGGAAATTTGAGGAAAATGACTTTGTGACTTAAAATTTGTCTTACACCAGTAAATTGGATCTTACAAATGTGTTTCTTGTATTATTCCATTATTAGTCATCATTAATAAGTATTTTCAAAATAATTGCTTGAAGTTTGTGAAGGATAGGTAAAGGCTAGGCTGTTCTGTCACATTTCATTATTTTATGAAAAAATCTTTGCTTACTGTGATTCAGTTTTGTTCATTTATTTTAACAAAGTGGTGGCTACTGAATATCCATTGGATCAAATGTAAGTAATTATATATCAGAAGAGGCTACTGTAATCCTTTTATAAAATGGGAATTTTTTTTCTCACGTATTAGCAAGTGAATACAGGAAAATACTATGTTGAATATTAAATAATTAAGTGTAGTATGCTTACACTTTAAAAATACCATATGACTCAGGATAATCTGTCTTTTCATAAAATAGAAAGTGTATATATATTTAACTTTTTTTTTTTTTTTCCTGTGAGTAGATTCAGCCCCAGTAGTGTATCTTGACCAGGCAAAACCTGAAGCCCTTTTCCTGGCATCCATTTGCCAAGGTCTTTTGTAGTTGCTTCTCTTGCAATCTTTTTGCTTGTTGAATTCCTGTATTTTAGCAGGATTTTAGATGAGCAGATGCATATTAAAACTGTGAAAATGTCTTATTTTTCTAATCACATGGATCTGTTGTTACCAGGCAGCACGGTATGTTCTTGTTTTTTTCTTTATGAACAGATTCTATTCAGAAAAGATACTGAGGTGTTAGAGCATGCACTTTTTATTTACATTTCAGACACTGTTCCACTTTCTCTTAAGATTCTGTCACTCTAAGCCATCCTTTCACTTCAATGTCAAATTGTTTAAGGTCACTTTGAATACATCAAGGCAGCCTCTTCTGTCTGCTAGTATTAGTCCTGCATATATTCAATATCCTATTTCATAGGACTTCTCATGTTCCAGTTAGTGCTTGTGTGAAACATAGAAATAGAAGTAAATGTATCTGTTGACATGTTTGAAGGGTACATAATACACTTTTTCATATGTGGAAAGATACATGTAATTGTATGCATTTGTGTATATTTACAAAGATTGCCTCTTCAGTTTGAAAGAAGGGCAGAATATGTTTCTATTTGTGCAGTCATTTCCTTTCTTTATGCGCTCTTCCACAATGATTGCTTGCTGTTCTACTTGCTTTTTATAGTAACCAATAATACTCTGTTCAGAACCAACCTCTATCAATGCAAAGAAAGAAATTTAAAAGCAACCTCAGTTATGGAGGTTTTTACACTGGCATAAAGACTATACACTTTGTTTATGAATTTGGCTTTGAAATTTTGTGTTTTCCTTGTAACCCAGTGGTTCTCTGTGATTTTCTTGAGTTTATGCCATGGAAAGGGAAACAAGAAGTTATCTATTAATCTTCAGCTGGCTTTTGCTAAAAGTGTCTCTGATCTCAGACTTGTAGAAACATGTTTGAGCTGAGTTATGCCTGGATTTTCATAGCAGCTGCATGGCTGATGCTGTAATAGCACCTCAGTCTCTTGCTTCAGTCCTTCCCTGACTAAAATGGTTTGTCTAAAATTGAGTGACTTAGCAGAGCAGTTGTATCAAATCTAAAGGCTTAAATGTATCAATTAAAACTTAATCAGTTTTTAGCACAAGTGGGGAATGTGTGGGGTTGGGTACAAGATCTTAATTTTATTTTCTTTTTTTCTCTGAATTGCTTTGTGGGGGTAACCCTTACTTACTGGATGATGAAGTGAACATACATGAACTCTCTTGCTGATACCTCCCTGAAAAGAATGAAGGTTTCTGGGGTGTTTGTTTTACTGCTGATCCTCACAAAGCTAAAGTGAGTGTTCAGAGCGCTTGTTCTGAAAAGCGATTGGGATTTGACAACCTCGTAGTTTCAAAAACTCATGCAAAATTCCTTCATCTGTTTGACTCACAAAATATTAAAGTCATGTAGGCATGTCCACATTTCTTAGCAGCTGCTCTTATGTCTGGTGTAATCCAGCCTGGTCTTCTGGATTGCAACAGGACTTGAATGGCTTTAATTTTGAAGAAAATGTCAAGCTGCTCTTTAGTAAATATAATAAGCTGTGTTGTTTGTATTAGAAGTGGTTCTACAATAATACAAAGCTTCTATAATCTTTGCCAGCAATTTTCCTATCAGTGTTTTCAGTAACTCTCTGTATGATATTCTTGAATGCCTTTGCTGTAATCTAGGAAAATAAAGATTTTTGACAGAAGTGGAACTAATCTTAATTTAGTCCTGTAGGCCAGTTACTGAGCATGAAGTTAATACTGCTTAATATCTGTGAAATAGCAAGTTTATGTCTAAAACTGATACTAATAATAAGGAGACTAGAAGTAATGAGAGAGAAATTGTGATTGGACAGTTGTTTGGCTTGTGTTGTTGTTGTGGGCATCTCTGTGCTGTAGTTTGCTGCTGTGTTGTTTAAATTCTGTTTCCCTCTCAGTTGTTTTAATTTTACATATCTCTTCCTCATGCACACTTCTTCCAGTTATGTTAATTTTTCATAGCAAAATGGAAGAACTCTGGGGACCTGGCTGTGCTGCTGAAAGGTGAATCAGTTATTACCTCAGCAGAACTCTTTTTCTCTTAGAAACATAAAGACTTATGCAAAACTGAATGATTTATACTCATCCGTGTAGAGACTGAGTGCTTTCTTCTTGTGTGTTGAATTACTAAACTGATAATTTTTCTTGTTTGTTAAAACAAGTTTTAAAAAACAGGTTTGTTAAAACCTTCTTAGCTTTGTCGTTGCTTCCAGAGGAAGAAACCTGTATGGAGTACTTTGATACTTTTTGAGGGCAGAGGGTAGATTAGAGTTGACCATGGCACGCTCAAGCTTGTGTTTTGTTGGCATACTTGCTCAAAAAATATATGCAGTGCTGCTGAAAGAGCCTGTTTCACTTCCCCAGCGTGGATGCAGAAATTCAGATCTGCTCACCGAAGGGTCTGGGGAGAGGGACCGCAGTTGGTTGTAGTGTTGGTTACTTCTCCAGTCCACATCACTCCTGCCTGCATGAACTCCCATGCTACTGGAAACCAGGTGGCAAGTAAGCTCTCCAGCTGGATTGTGTGTTAGGGCCATGTTCTTCAATGAAAGTGATCTTACACCAGGCCTTAAATCCAGTAGGGTGTGGCAGCATGGGTTGTTTTTTTTTCCTGTTGCCCATCTTTAGAAACTGAGCCAAGGCTGTCAAAAGTAGTGTAAATTATATTGATAACAGAGGTGGTAAAATTAATTTGTCTTTGGCTGGTTTTTGTTTTGAAGACTTTTGAAGGACAATAAAGTTCTGAAAAGGATTTTTCACCTTGAACAGCACAATGCTGAATTATTTTATAAACTTCCTTGCAGTTTTCTACTCCAAATTTATTTGAGACAAGTAAATTAAATTTCTCCTTCACTGTAGGGAAGGTGTAGAGGTTAGAGGAGATTGGTCTTGATCTGTTCCTCCTGTAGATGGTTTGTCTGCTGGGCCAAAGCTTGGGGACCAGCACAGCTTCACTGTGGTTCAAACTTTTCTATTGATGAATTAACTTCTCTGCTTGTTATGGTATGCAAATTGTTGTACAGAATTGTGCAAACGCCCCCAAAAATGTTTTCTGGTAGCTGTTTGCATATGTATATAGCTTCCAGCATACAAAGCATGGAGGGATTTATTTTGCCTTCTGCAACTAAGAATCCTTTTCATAGCATTCCCCTTGTGATTCTCAGATGGACTGTCATGCACTTTGTTGTAAGCAGCGCCAAACTAATTTTGTTTTGAATATGTCAGTCTTTCTGTCAGTGACTGGCTCTAGCAGATGGAGGGACAGATTGTAAACAAAGTGTGAGAGAGCATGCTTTATGTAGAATATGTCAAAGAGTTACACTTGCAGACTGCCTTCTGCATGGGCAAACTAGCTTCAGTTTGACTTGCATGGAACAATGAAACTAGAGCACTTCAGAAGTGCTGTCTTGGACCCTTTGGCTGGCAAATCTCAAGCCAGAATAAAAGGTAAAGATGAGCATTACTGGAATTACTTTTGTTGCAGCTCTGAGGTGATTGCTGTCAGGCATGGACAAAAGGTCTCAGTCTCTTTGTTTACTTTACAAGGAATCCTGGGTTCAGTAGTAAAATGTATGGGGTAAGAAAATGGCTTATGTCTTCTAATCTCGGCCTTTTATTTTTTCTGAAGGCTGTTGTGATTGTAGAGATTAATAGAATGTTTTCATCAGGCAGTACTCTCAAAACCACAAGAATTACCCTTCATCTGGACAATCTTCATATTTTCAGGCTTATTTAAAGCTATTTGGGATAAGAGAGTTAGGGGAAGAAGGAGGCAAGACTGTCAAGGGGGTATTTATGAATCAGCCCTAAATTCCTATATTATCATGATGGAGAGGTTTTCTATAAACAGTTTAGAGAAATTTATGTATTAGCTATTTTAAAATTAACCTGTGGGGTAAACCTGCTTTTCTTGTTTGAGGCAAGAAAGTAAGTTGTGTATCTAGAGGAAAATAGTTGTGCTGTGTGATGTTCTTGACCTGAACAGGGAATTCTGAAATCAAAGTTTAGATAATAAAAGTAGCAACAGTGCCAGGGAATTTGAACAAACAAATGACTAGGAGGTGGAAGAAATCATTAATGTCCAGGAAATCAGTGGCTGGTAGAGATAAGAGGCTGATTAAAAGTTCAATTGCTTCAGTTCAATACAAATGAAGGCTTTATGTTATTGGTTGACATTGTGGGAAATTTAGTTATTTGGCATCTGGATGAGGTAACAGATTACAAAGAAATGTACACTGTGTATTTTCAAAAAGGGTTAATCTTTTTGAAAGAGCATTACTTCTTTGCACAGAATGCAATGACTTTCTGAGCAAGTTTTCAATATAGACTGTGAGTAGGCTTTTCTTGCAGTTTGATGTGAAGACCCTGACCCTTGCTCCTGGTGACAGGCAGGATACTCTGATCATTAAACCCAGTTTAAGGGTACATTTTGTCTATGAAATGTTTTATAAAATTAATTACAAGGAAGTTAACTGGATATTTGAAGACAATTTCCTTCTTGAGCTTTATTACTTAGAAGGAAATCTGTTTATAATTACTGTAATGCATTATATATTTGTGGTTTATAATTCTCTTGGTATTTATTTGTGCTGATGTCTTCCCATTTTATTGTGCTGGACTTTGTGAAGGGAAAGATAAAAGTCAAGTCTCTGCAATATATTAATTTCCTAGTTCATGGTGTGCTGTGGAAGAAACCTGTCTAGTGGTTAAAGCTGGGTCCACTTGTGTTGAGTGATAAAGTACTGGAATGGTCTGCCTGGGGAGGTGGTGGAGTCACCATCCCTGGAGGTGTATAAAGAAAGACTGGATGTGGCACTCGGTGCCATGGTTTAGTTGAGGTGTTAGGGTTGGGTTGGACTGGATGATCTTGAAAGTCTCTTCCAACCTTGTGATTCTGTGAAAACACAAAGCCAAATTAAAGTGTCTGGATTGGTCAATACAGTGTTTTCTAAGAAGGGATGTGACTCAAAAGCCTGTCCTTGGACTGTCAGTAGAAGAGTGAGTGCTCAGTAGCTTCATTCCTGTTGGCTGGTTGTTGTTTGTGTGAGTCATTAGGGTGATTTTTTGCTGTCACATCTGTGTCCTCATCAAGTTCAATTTGGATGGTACCTATCTAGTTTATTTTTCTTGCTTGTGGAATGCAGCTTCTTTAAGGATGCCTTCTGAAGTGTTTGAGGCAATGTGACTTCCACTTACTACTTTGGAAGAATTCTGAATATTTGATTTTTTTAGATCAGAAAACAGAATGTGTTCTTGAAATGTTACATTAACAGTTACAGCAAGTCTTCCAGGCTGCAGTAGTATAAGAGGAAAAAATACTGCTGTCACTTGCTAGGATTGTCTGCTGCCTCTCTGATACCTGGCTTAAAGATGTAAAGAGCAAACTTCTACCCTGGGACAGTTATCAGATTTTTCAGGTAGACAGCAGTGATATTGCAACAAGAACTCTAAAGGTAATCGAGAGGCACTTCAGAGACTTGGGATGATTGGTTAAGAGAGCAGAAGCTGAAGTAGTTTTACCTTTCTCCTTCCAGTTGCAAGGAATGATGGAAGAAGCAGGAAGAGCTGACAGATCAATACTTGGCTCTGAGCCTGGTGTCAGTGTCAGAATTTTTTTTTTTCTTTAATCAGAGCTAGATTTATATCACACCAGGCCTGCTGGTGACAGACAAGGTACACCTGTCTCAAAAAGGGAAAAGTACCTTTGCAGATACCTGAGTTACCAGGTCTTCTAGAGAGAGCTTTAAAGTAGATTTCAAGGAAAAGGGATAAAACCAGGGGGCAGTATGCCAATGTTTGAGGGATGGTGTGCTAGTGAGATCCTTCAGCCTGGTATGTCAGTGGAGGTGGGCAGTGGAGATCCATGTAGCTGCAGAGAGAAAAGGATCACTGTTAGAAATCACAGAATTGCCTGGTCACATAGGAGTTAGGGCTTCTAGCCAAAAAAAAAAAAAAAAAAAAAAAAAAAAAAGATGGTGGGATCAGCAGCCTAACCAAGTGGATCTGTATGAATGCATGCAGCACAGGCAGCAAGCAGGCAGCCAGTCACAAGCTCCCTTCCCAGGGGCTCAGGGCTGGAGCCAGTTCTGTTTAATCTCTTCAGCAATGACTGAGACAAGGGGATCAAGTGCACCCTCAGTGATCTGGCAGAGGACATAGTGTTGGGTGAGAGTGCTGATCTGCTGGAGTCTGGGTAGGCTCTGCAGAGGGGTCAAAAGAATCAGCTCCAGTGGGCTGAGGCCCGAGGTGTGAGGTTCAGCAAGGCGAAGTGCTGGGTCCTGCACTTCAACCACAACAAACCCAGGCAGTGCTGCAGGCTGGGGGAAGAGTGGCTGGAAAGCTGCCCCATGGAAAAGGACCTGGTGATGCTGTTTGACACCTGTCTGAACATGAGCCAGCATGTACCCAGGTGGCCACAAAGGCCAGTGACTTCCTGGGCCATATCAGCAATAGTGTGGCCAGCAGGACCAGGACCAGCAGGATTGCTCCCCTGTGCTCTGCACTGGTGAGGTCACATCTCAGATCCCATGCTCAGTTTTGGGCCCCTCTCTACAGAGACATTGAGGTGCTGGAGCATGTCCAGACAAGGGCAATGGAGCTGGGGAAGGGTCTGGAGCACAAGGCTGATGAGGAGAGGCTGAGGGAGCTGGGGGTGTTTAGCCTGGAGCAAAGGAGGCTCAAGGGGGACCTCATTGCTCTCTACAATTACCTGAAAGGAGCAAGGTGAAGGTCATCCCCTTCTCCCATGTAATAAGCAACAGGACAAGAGGAAGTGGCCCTAAGTTGCATCAGAGGAGAAGTAGATTGGATATTAGGAAAACTTTCTTTACTGTAAGTATTGTTCTGCATTGGAATGATACACCCAGGTGGTGGAATGTCTCTGGAGGTATTTAAAAGACCCTATAATATGGTGGTTAGGGAAATGGTTTAGTGGTGCTGTATTAGTGGTTGGACTCATCTTAGAAATCTTTTCTAATCTAAACAATTCTCTGACCCTGTGATTTTACACTGAAAATTCAGGATTAACTTGTAGCCTACAGTTGGGTTTTAGTGAATCTCATCTTAGGGTGTGCATTTAAATGTGTGTGTGTCTCACCATTACTGCTTTCCAGGTTTGTCCAGTGTGCCAATCTTAAGTGGCCAAATCTTTTATAGAAGATGGTGTTTGAAAGAATGCAGAAATATTCTCTTGCGTTTTCAACTACTGAATGTTGCTTGAGGCTAGTGTTGAAATTTCTTTCCGTTCAAATGAAAGCTTATGTATTTGTAGAAGACCAATATAGTAGCTCAAATAAATTCCATTTAAATAATCTTATCAGCAAATTCCACTGCTTTGTTTTCTTCGTGGTCTTGTTAAGTAAGCGTTAAATAAATTTAATGTTGTGGTCAGTACTTGCAGTCTGACACAATTTTACTGCAAATAATTCTGCTACAAATTACTTAATTTTCTTAGCTGTGGTTTGATTTGATGTGGGCTAATGCATCTTGTAATGCATTATGTTTAAGTCACAGTTGTATAAATAATAGCTTATTGAAATTAACATTGTTTTTCATTGTATTTTTAACATCTTATGGTGGCAAATGTATTCCTTAACTTTGCTGTCAGTCATGTTTATAACTACTGTACCAGTGTACACCAGTCTAATCAAGCACGGGGAGCTGGAGTACCTCCTTCTAAATCGAAAAAGGGCCAGACACCTGGAGGTGCTCAGTTTGTTGGCTTGGAATTGTACAAACGGCTAAAAGAATTTCTGAAGAACTACTTGACAAATCTCCTTAAGGTAAGATGGGGTATGAGATCGATCTGCACTTGTAGTAACATAAACTGGGCTGAGAAGAAAAGGTGTGTCAACAAGCCTAGAGGAGTATGCAGCCACTGAAAGTAAACTGAATGATCTTAAAATGTGCTTTTTTTCTCCATAGTCATTAGAATGTTTTGTTGGCTTTACCTCAGACACAGATCAGTCTCTGAGCTTGTACCTGCGAGCTGCTTTTCCTCTTCAAGCTGAAACAACAGTCCTGTGTTTCACAGAAGTAATGTTACGTGGCATCTTAAGCTGTCCTGTACTTGAGCAAGAACAGCTAGGCTTTCCAAGCAATTAACCAGCATATTAGGAATGCTGAAAAAATGGATGCCTATCATGTTGAAAATGCCTTACAGTAGCCTTTATTTTAGTTTAATAAATAAACTACTAATAGAGCTGGATGTTGTCTTGAGAGACATGGATGTCTTCTGGAGCTTTATCTGTGCTGTGCATTTTTTGCCAGCCTTTTAATTTCAAAATCTCATCCTGGCTTTGTGCTTTATTAATGTAGAACTAAATATATTAGCAGTATGTTACCTGTAAATATGTTGCATGATGTAGATTTATTACACAGTCAGTTTTTATACCCTGGTATGTCTTGATTGTACCCTAAAATTGCTCAACAGTACTGGCAAACTTGTGATTTCAGGATGGTGAAGATTTGATGGATGAGAGTGTGCTGAAATTCTACACTCAACAGTGGGAAGATTATAGGTTTTCAAGCAAAGTACTGAATGGGATATGTGCCTACCTCAATCGACATTGGGTTCGTCGTGAGTGCGATGAAGGTCGCAAAGGAATATATGAAATTTATTCAGTAAGTAGCTTTTTGAAGTGAGTGATTTGTCCATTCCATCTGCTATGTTGGCTTTATCATCCTGCAGATTACTCCTTGAATCTTGTAGGAGGTTCATAGAAATTTTGAAGAAGTGATCAAAGTGGTATTCTCCCTCCTTTCCCTACTCCTACCCCAGTATATTTGTAAAAATTCCAGGGTCTAAGTCTGAGATGTTTAAGCTGCCTTGTATGTATTGGGACTTCCAGTAATAGACTACTGAGGGTTGTCTGTTTCTGAATATTTGCTGCTTAGTGTTATCTGTGTGCCTCAGTGTGGCCTTGTCATCCCACTTAGAATTCAGCCAACCATTTCAAACATCACATGAAGGAGTAAATAGTATATAGTATTTTTTTTCTGATGACTTCAATACATTCCTAAAAATTTTTTAGCATGCAAGCTGCTAAGATTCAGACAACATTTGGTTTGTAGTGTAAGTTATTTTGGTACAGTTCTGAAAGATTAATATGTGATCTTGATAATTTTTTTTTTTAATGTGAAGTAATATAAATAAGAACTTAACAGAACTTCTGTATCTCAGATAACTAAAAGGGCTTTTTTAAAATAAAGGATAATTACTGTCCCTACTGGTGAAGCATTAGGAAAGTGCTATGCTATTTTCCTGCTTCACTAAAATAATTTTACATATGGTAGAAAAACAGTTGGTATCCTTAGTTCCCTTCCTCTTCACTCTAGTAGCCTGATGCAAAGGGAGTATGTCAGCTTGGAGGCTGCCAACAAAAAAAGCTGTATGTTTTCAAAGTAACTCACAGCAGGTTTTGTTAATTTCCAGAGTTGGCAGTGGATCCTCTGGTAGAAAAAGGAACAACTTAGTAAAGTTAGTGGAAAAGCAGGTTGTAATTTTGATGTGAAACAATCTCATTGCTTGAGAAATGTGTGTGCCAAAATATAGTTTTAGAAGTTCTGATTAGTTAGCATACTACATCAGCTTTCCTGAAAGGGAGCTACCCTACATGTATATGTGTATATGTAAGTATTTTCTTTATTCAATTTTCCTTCTCCTTTCTTTTACTTCTAGCTTGCCTTGGTGACCTGGAGAGACTGCTTGTTCAGGCCATTAAATAAGCAGGTATATACATTAATATATTTCAATTACAGTGTTATTTTATAGGGTTGATTTCATGTATTGTTAGTAACTACTTAAAAGAGTCGGCGGGGGGGCGGGGGGTTGGTGTGCACAGACCTGGAACCTTCTGCTTTGTGATACTAAAAAAAAAAAAAAAAAAAAAAAAAAAAACAAAAAAAAAAAACATATTTGAAGGAATAGGCTTTTTTGTGTGTGATTGAACCTTGATACTAAGACCATTCTGTTATCTCTCTGCTGAGAGGACCTTTGGCTTTTTTTTTAAAAAAAAGCTAAGGGGACTTGAAGTAGCAGTTCCAGTGGTTAGTAAGCCAGGCAGGAGTACAAGCTGATGACAGTCATGTCTTAAGGTTTGAGAGTCAAGATTGGATGAGAACAGACAGTGACAGGCTGGGATTTTGGTCTCTCCTAATATTATTGTGAGTTGTTAGATTTACATTGGTGCCTGGGAGACTCAGGTCAGCCAAATGTTTAAATTTAGTGAATGGGAACAAAGGTATTCCATCACAATTCTTAGGTACATGTTTATGTTGATTTCACTTCTTACCAGTACTGCATGATGAAGTAGTTGCAGCAGATTATTTATCCAAAGAACAGGTGGTTAGTTCAGTTCTTGCTACAGTGTTTTGTATTTCAGGTATAAAACAAAGAGAAGTTTGGCTTAGAAGGTGTTTCTTTGAAATTAAAGGAAAAAAAATACTAAGCACTTTAATACCCATATACACCTTGGCACTAGTTAGACTGTAATTATGTTGTATAACTTAAAGGTGTATCATTCTCTGTAGGAACTTTATATGTTCAGATCTCCTTAAATGTTGTTCTCAAGGTGCCTTACTTTTCTTGAATATGGAAATACACTCCTAATTAAGTATGGTGCTTGATGTACCAGCTGCTTTCTCTGTGCTTGACTTAACTTTTAATCCTTGTTTTCTAAGGTAACAAATGCAGTGTTGAAATTGATTGAAAAGGAAAGAAATGGTGAAACTATCAATACAAGGCTGATCAGTGGAGTTGTACAATCCTATGGTAAATGTGATTTCTTTAAGATTTTGTTACTTTCTTAAAAATAAATAAAATAAATTTACGTACCCTATCAGAACCCAGAAGTAACATCCCACCTCCTCAGATGTCCAGTGAAGACTTCTTTTTATAGTAACATAAATGCAGTTATATATTGTATATCTTATATAACTGCACATTTGTACTGATACTTTATACAATAACAGTTGATTATACCATATTTGTAAAACTCGAGAGTGCAACTGATAGACAAGAGTGTTCATCGTTTACAAATCAGTTATTAAGGAGCTAAATCTGGAAGTGGGGAAGGATGGTAGTTTGCATAGCAGAGTGGGGTTGCTTTTTCCCTCTTGCCTAATATTGCCATCCAAATTACTGACTAGTTTCATTAATAAAAGAAAAGCATATAATCTGGAACTCTTAAGAGCGAAAAATGAAAGGAGAATTTGAACTACCATTTGAAATAGTGAAGTTTTTCAAATCCTATAATCCTACATTTAAGAAATGTATCTAAAAGTGTAGTTGACATTAGTAATGTCTTGTACTGATATTTTTTAAATGAAAAATCAATGTACTTTTTAAAAAATGGTGCTGCTACAGTCCCAATTGATTGTTTTCATCTAAATTAGAAGGGGTGTCCTTGTTTATTTGCAGGAGACCACTTCGTAAAAAACAACTTTGTCATTTCTTGATCTTTTTTGTTTGGTTGTGTTTTTTTCCTTTAGTGGAGCTGGGGCTGAATGAAGATGATGCATTTGCAAAAGGACCTACACTAACTGTCTATAAAGAATCCTTTGAATCCCAGTTTCTTGCTGACACAGAAAGATTTTATACACGAGAAAGTACTGAATTCTTGCAACAGAATCCAGTCACAGAGTACATGAAGAAGGTAAATTACTTAATCTGCTTTGTGATTCTTGTTTTTCTGGATACTGATTTTTTTGGAGATGAAGGAATATAAATTCTAGGGGTTTATTATCAGTTTCATAAAATGATGGTTATTTTACAGAAAAAGGTAGCTGGTTTTCCCTGTAGTGATTTGTTTATGTGTTTATCTGGACTGAAGTTTGTCTCCTTACTGCATTTCAGTGAGTACAGTGAAAGTATGGAACTTTCTGAACAGTCAAAACAGAAGAGTAAGTTAAAATAAATTCAGATTTTTTTAAACTTCAACACACCCAAACAATAGTTCTGCTTTAATACCACAAGTTTACCATTTCCGTACAAGGAGCAGTGTGTTGACACTTTTATTGAAATACCTTCCTGAGCAAGCTGGATAAGGAAATACACCATTAATTAGCTTTAATTCTCTCAGAATATTTTAGTGTCATGAACCCTTACACTGCACTTCTCATCACAGAGGCCAGATTTAAATTCTTAACTTGTCTCAGGTTTTGGGGATCCCAGACAAGGCAACTAAGAGCAAGCAGGATAAACATTGGCTATTTCTAGCCTGGTTATTAGGTCAGTCTTACCTACCCAGTAGTAGATAGGTCATCTTCCACCTTGGACAAGTGCTGCTTTATATATTATTTTTTTTCTCAGCAAATTTCTTTACTTTCTGAATTGCTCCTTGTTTACTCCCTTTCAGCTTAGTTAAAAAATAAAGAGAGCTTTTCGAGTATGCAGCATGTAGATACACATCTCTCCCTACAGTATTCTTTGTGTAATGCTTTTTACCAGAGAACACATTCCTTCTTAACTCTTGGCATTAAAGTCAATGAATTACCCCAAAAGAAAAAAAAAAAAAAAAAAAATGGGAGGGGAAGTCCTAGAAATAACGCAGTAAAAGAAACTGTGCCTTTAATAGGTTCCCAATAATTACCAGACCCAACCTATGTTTACTTTTCTGTTACTGAATTAATTATTTTTTGCTACTTACCTTTCAAGTTCTTGTTTTAACTTTCATCCTAATATATGTATAAAGAGAAAGTAAGGAAATTTCAGTCATTCAGAACCTGAATGACTGGCTCATCCAGACTTCTTGGTACAGGACAGTAAGAAGCTGTCTGAAGCTTTGCTATTTCAAGAACTAGAGATTATGGGCAAGTAGAAATAACTTACTAGTACCCCAAACAATCCTCAAGGCTTCAGAAATCCACAAAACAGCAACTTGCTTTGCTTGAAGCTGATGTTGAAGATGAAAGCACACACAAAGTTAGCAGACAGCAGGGGAAATGTTCAGCAGGAAAGTGTTTAGCCTTATGTATCTGTTCAAATTAATATATTAGAGATTTATACAAGCCATGTGGACACTCTTGGCATCTCCTTACAGACTAGTGGCTATAAGATCTTACAAGTAATCTGATGGAAACATGAACTGTGAACAGGGTAGTCTGCTGTTAGTACACTTACTTGACATTCTCACTGAAGCACTGTACTTTGAGTTCTGTCTGGCAATAAATAGCATTGCAAAATAAAAAGAAACCTTGGAGTACCCTAGGGCACACCAGCAGAGCATGGCTGTTACTGTGTTTCAGTAGAATTGTGGTAGTGTCTTACAGAATAGTCAATGAAATCTTAACTAGAGCTAGGATTTGTGCATGTATTTATATAGGCAGACTTACTGAGTTTAGAAGGATTATGAATTTTTCTTCTCAGGCCAGACCTCATGAGTAAAGCTGGCATAGCCTGATGTGCTGTAGGGAAACAGGTCACTATTTCTTAAGACTGTGCCTTGAAATGTAGCCTTACACTGACATTTTAATTTTTATAGTTGAAACAAATGAAGATACTGTTGTGTGAGCTAATTGCTTTTCCTTTATTTCTGAAATGTGACTTTAAAGGAAAATGGAGTTATAAGAACACACACAAAAAAAGGTGTGTAAGGAAACATGAAGTTAGAGTAAATATTTCTTTTCATAAAAGAGCTCACTATGAGAGTTGACTGTTAAGATTAAAAGCGAAGGTCTAAGGGTGTTTTAAGAAGCAGCATTAGAAGCAACAGAATTTCCTGAACTGGAGAAATATAGAATTGGTTAAATACAGGATAAGTAGTTCCAATGTTCATAAGAAAGGTTTGCTGTCAGTGAGGAAGTTGATTGTTATTCTGTACTGGTGAGAAACTGGCAAGTACTTTGGAGCTGGAGCTTATATCCCTTCTCAAATTGCTGATTTCATTTCCTATATTTTGATCAGTGCTGGTTTGGCTCTAGGAGACAGTAATCCAGGACCATTTCACAAAACCTAAGTGCAAAATCGTTACAGAATGAGTGAAACTAACAGTGCCTGAGATGATTTAAAGCTCTCTCTATATAATGCAGTGCACTTGCAGTGTAATCATTCCTTTTTTATTGTCCAGAATATGATCTTTCATGGTTACTTGTTACTCTGGAATACTAGGAAAATGAATTAACCTAATTCCATTTTCTTGATGATTTAATTTGTTAATTTAAATAATTTGGGCTTATAAGAGGACCTACACCCTTTATCCCTAGTAGTGTGCTGCAGTTACAAATGGTTCGTAATGCGAATCTTTAACACTTTTGCAAACAAAACAGAGGTAATTGTTATGTAAACAATTTCAGCTTTACATTTTGGCATAAGTTCTATTCCTTGAGTGACATTTAGAATTTTAGTTTGCCAGGAAGATACGCGTATGTAGCATTTCATATGCCAAATTAAATGCTAGTATAATTTAAATGATTGTAGTTTATTGGGAAGCTTTTCTGTGTAAGAATGTAGATGAGAATATTCAAATAAATTTGTCATGGGCATAGTCTTAAATTGTAGTTTTCCTGCCTTTTAGTTTTGTGGAGCCATAAAATACAGTCATGTTTGTCTTAAACAAAACTACCTCTTTAGCTGGAGAGCTTGCTGATCCTAAAACTGCCAGCATCTCATGTCAGCGGCTTTCTCTTTTTCTGACAGCATATTTTCATCTGTAAACTCCTTATTCACGAGCAGCAGGAAAACAGTCTCGCTGTGATTCTCTCCCACCATTTAAACAGCCCATAGTATTTTCATCAACATAAACATCAATTCCAAATGTATATTGTGATTCCTGGAAAAATAACTGCTTAAGTAGGCGGCCCATAACACCAAACTAGAGAGACGATTGCTTCTTGTTGTTGTTTTCTAGAAGAATTTACTGAACAGTCACCTGTTTTCTGCAGTTGGATTCGTGTTGTGCCTCCCCTGCAGGTTTCATGTTTATCTCTGTGTTTCTGTAGGCCGAAGCTCGCCTTCTTGAGGAGCAGCGTAGAGTTCAGGTGTATCTCCATGAGAGCACACAAGATGAGTTAGCACGAAAGTGTGAGCAAGTACTTATCGAAAAACACCTGGAAATATTTCATACAGAGTTTCAGAATTTGTTGGATGCTGACAAAAATGAAGGTAAGGAGTTTCAAACACTGGCTTTAGGCTTAGCTCTCTCCTCCCCGATGATATGTGAATGATGTAAAATCTGGTGGCTAGCTAAATGTCATTTGTTCAGGAATTAGATTAAGAGAGAAGGTAGTCACTAAACTGATGGACAAGCAGGTTTTGATGAAATCAGGATGGCTGATGATACTGCTTCAAGATCCCTACCCCAATACCAGATATTAAGGCAGAACAGCACTAGTTGGATTTCTCTTAATGTGGCTGGGAGAGTTTCAAGAGCACTTGAGCCATCTTTCCAGCAGGAGCTGAAGCTTGTGTGAGAAAGATGGGAGGTGAAAAACAGACCAGTACTCATTCTAGCTGTTTCAGTTTAATCCATGGATATTCCTGAGTCAGCACTGAGAATTTTAAAATCTAAAGTGTTCAGAAGTATGTATAGGAAATGTTAAAAGATGAATAGGTGCAAATAAGTAGCTTTTAAAGTAGAGTATATAAAATACATAATATTGCATATAGAGCACAAGGAAAGGGTGTAAATTATTAATTGATGACTTAATTTTGGCTGTGAAAATGATTAAGTGTTGCTAATGGATCAGGTTTATATTGTCATAGACAATATGTAGAAGAAAGATTTCTTCATCACTTCCTCTGACATAAAGGAAGATTTTCAGAGTTTAGGTATCTTTAAGGAATTGTCAATTGTGTTGGTTTGTATGAGTTTCTTCAGGAGTTAATAGTGAGCACAAAATAACAGCCAGAACTAATTCCTGTGGATCGTAGAGATGATAACAATGAATGATGATTGTGATTTCCCAGTTGGGGAACTAATTAAATCTGTATTTCAAGTCTGAGTATGGCTCTATAGCTGAAATAATGCACTTATGAAAAGGCAGAATGTAAGAGATGCTGTGGTTAAGTTACTAATGATGAAATTGTTCGTTTGAGTGTTTTAAATTGTAACTGTGACTCTGTCTCATTGTATATCAGTCTTAAAATAGCAACTATGAATTATTACTATCTGTAATAGTCATGTTGATAACTAAGAGATGCTTCAAAATCAAAAAGGGCAATTCAGCATGATTAGTAGGTCAGAAGTTAGCTGATTCAAATGTAAATAATGTGTACTAGTATTTGAGTCAGATGTTGTTGGTATTTGTAAATATTTTCTCTGTAATTGGAAGAGATTTTAATGCGTGTTGGTTTGTGAAATGACTTTATAAATGATGAAATGACTTCTGACAATTGAAATAGCAATAGAACAAACAAGGAAGGGTTTTTTTGGACTTGGGACTCCTTCACAGACTTTTCTTTTTCTCTCCTACTTTATCAAGCTCATGGGTTATGTGAGCCCTTGGTACGATCACTTGCCATAGTGATGCAATTCCATAAGTTTGTCCAGGTTAAAAAGAAAATTAGTGTCTTGTGTCTTGGGCACTGTCTAGTTACGTATCTTTAGGTTTACTTTCATGTGGTTATTTCTAAGATTGATTAGACTTCCCTTAAGCACTTGAATTTTTTTCTCTTCTTTTTCAAAATATTTTCTCTGCTGTTATCAGGCTTCACTTATGGAAATTGTGGTAGTTCCCTTGCCCTTTTTAGGATTGATAAAGTTTCAAGACTAGAAATTCTATTTTCATTAATAGTCTGATAATTCGCTCTTTAATCTCTGTAATCAATTGATTCTCCAATTTGTGATATACTAACATAGCCTTTGGTAGACTGTCCTAAACTTAAAATAAAAGATTGCTCTTGATTAAAATATTTATTGCTTTGCTCTTGAAAATACACTGGTTTTGAGGTCCTCCCATGCAAACTATGCTGGAGCATATCCTATTACAGGCCACGCCTGTTGGTGTTCTGTAACTTTTTAATCTATTGTGCAGCTAATACATAAACTGGTTATAAAGGTTGCAGGACACGTTCCTCATGTATTACATACATTAGTGTGATACCTATAGGAAACAATCAGGTTTATTGGGAGAAGACTGTAATGATGTAGACAGAGTTACCATGCAAATCTCCCATGAGACTTTGTAGCATCTCTTTCATGTTTTGCCCAACACAGACATCCTGGTAAACCAACGTGTGAACACTCATTTGTGGGTAGATACAGCAGCAGTTTATTATATCTATGCATAGCATTATTTTACTACCTTTTTTTCTAAAGTTCTGTAGAGTATTCTTACGTTCTTAAAAAAGTTAACATCACGTTGCAGTCATGGTTTTCACAGAGAGAAAAAAAAGTTTCATTCTCAAATCTGTAAGTTTAAGCTTAACAAAGTTTTAAGTAAAGGAAAGTGTTATACAGAAACCTAACTGAACTGAAATGTCATCCCTTCAATATTAAAAGGCATCAAACTTTCTGTGTTGTATTTCGGAGTTAGGTAGAATACCAGCTCATTGATTGCTCTGTTTTGCTTATTCTGACAATCCTCTGGTAGTAAAAAATGGCTCACAAGCCGTTCGGAGAAGTCCTTGCACTTCAGAATAACTAGATGCAGCTGTCAGCTTTTAGATGGTTTTCACAAGGTGAAATATCCTCCTTAGTTTACAATAAATAATCTGATTGTTTACTGTTTCACTTGCCTGTTCAGTGAGGGCAAGATTGCAAGAGGTGACTGATAGGTTTGTGGACCTGGTTTATGACCAATTCAAAGTTTAAAGAGTTCTGCTCTCAGAAAATACCAAGCATCTATCCTGTTGAAACTAAATAATAGAAACCAAAACCCTCTTCAGTATTAGACTTTAGAAAATTGCTCATTGGTTTGGAAAGTCTTGGCTGAAAACTGGTGAGATTTTAATATGAAACCTTAACATATGTGAAATAACATGCTTTTTTCTTTTTTCTTTCAGATACAGTTATTAGTACTGGTAATCAGTCACTTAAAGTTATTTTTTTTAAAGAGATATCTTTTACTGACAGTGCTTTATTGAAGGAAATTTGTTTATAACGTTTCAATTTATCTGCTACGGTCATATCAATACATAACATTTTGCCTTAAATTTCCAACTGTTACCACTGATGCTGCCCAAAGTAATAGTGTTAATATGCAAAGGGATAAAAGTAATGTTAGATCTCTGAGAACTGTCCTGTTCAGAATAAGATTTAAAGGACAGTGGTCAGCTGGAAAGTGTAGTACTTACAACAGAGCCAGCAGTAACATTAATAACAGTCTCAAATTCATGGCAGCACCTCAGAATGTTATTTAAATAAGAGAGGTTTAACACCATTTTTAAAACATTGCTTTAAACCTGTGAAAACTAAAAATCAGAAGTAAATTTTCTGCCATTCAAATGGTGGGGTTTTATTCTTGAGATTTGTTGCATTGTGAAGGTAAAAAATAGATCCTAATATAACATTGTTTTCTCTTTAACTAGTATTAGCTTTCCAGGTGAGTGCAAAGGTTTGCTGTACTGTGTAATTGTTTACTGTCATTTTTTCTGGCTTTCTGCAGGAGCAGTTGCATGTGTGTTTTTGTGGACAATGGATGTTCCTATTGACAACTTGTAAATGAGAATTTGAAGTAATAGCCTGTAGAGATGAGAGATGTAAGCTTTCCTCTTTTTCTTGTCTTTTACAGACTTGGGTCGCATGTACAACCTTGTATCTCGAATCCAGGATGGCCTTGGAGAGCTGAAAAAACTTTTGGAAACCCACATTCATAATCAGGGTCTAGCTGCAATTGAGAAATGTGGAGAAGCTGCACTAAATGCAAGTATCCCATCAAAACAAATTGGTGCCACTTTTATATTAGAGGATATTAAATGCTTCCTGATAAAACTTCCAGTTTGCTTGTTTTCCCTCTCACTAATTGAATTTGTAAGGACTTGGCAATTCTCAGATGTTGGTATAAGGCTTAAAACAAAACTTGCATCACTCTGTTTCTACTCTCTAAGTTTTGGGGTCTTTGGGGTGTTTTTTTTGTTTTCATTTGGGTTGGGTGGGTTGTGGGGGTTTTTGTTTTGGTTTGGTTTTGAGGGGGAGGGTGAGTTTCCCTCTGAGGTTGTGCTCTCTGTCAGGATGTCGTGCTGCTTAGAAAGCTGGCTGTGCACATACAACACCCAACACTTAAACAATACACCTGGAAGTCCACTGTTTCAAGAAGCATAATCTGCAGTCAACTGTATTTTATTTCATCATCTTAAGGAATTCTGACTTGGATGGAACTACCCAGAGAAAGTTTCTGTTGGTTTCAGCTTTTTGATAATGTCTTTATTCTGTTTGGAAAAGCATAAGAAATAGAAGAAGGAGGAGCTGAAATGGTTGGAAAGGTCACAATATAAGGAGGAGATCAGATCTTTGGAAAGGCTACTTTTTTGATTTTTATCCCATAATTGTAATTTCAAACTTACTTTTGTATTAATTAGGGCTACATCTTGGCAACATGAAGTTGTTTAAATCCTTTGCCAACCTTCTTCTCTATAGACAATATGATGTTTTCCAGGGGAAAAGAAAGAAGGAAACACTGCATAAAGCAAGAACAGGATAGAATATAGATTCTGGTAAATTTTACTTGAAGTGGAATTCAAGAAGCACTTGGGCAATGCTCTTAGTCATTGTCACTGATAATAACAACATCAGTGTGATTCTTAGGGTGGTCCTGTGCAGGGTCAGGGGTTGCACTTTGATGTTCCTCGCGGGTCCCTTCCAGCTCAGGGTACACTATGATTCTGTGATTAACTTTGATTTTTGACAAAGTTTATTTTAACTTGTTGCTTTCCTGAGAATTTCTTGAAATAGCTTCATACTAAAGCAGTAATCTCTATTGAAGAGTGTAGTGTCTGTTGTTCACGTCTGTAGTTTCAAGTGCATGGCTTTTTAGTAGTGTTGATCTTCTCTAAATCATAAAGTAATCGTGAAGCAAGTTCAGGAATCTTCAATTTCATTTGTAGACGTCTCCGTAAATTTTGAAATCAGATCTGCTCCATGCTTGGCACATCCCCCTAGTGGTCATCATCACTCTTGAGGTTTTTTTCTGTTTAGGCCTTGAATAATTAGGCCAGAAAAAAATGAAACTTCTTGCTCCAGGAATTATTTAATCTTTCAGAGAGGGGAGGTCCGAGATTTGTATGTGTTAGTTGACTCCAACCATTTACAAAACTCCTCCTGCCTCTGACACTTTTTCTTGTTTCCTCATCTTTCTCTTTTATTTCTTACTCTACACATTTTTTCATTTTCATAGTGGTATCTCTGGCTGTTTCCCTTGGGAACTATCTTGCCTTTTCTTCCAATATCCCTCATACCACTGTATTGCTGTTCATCATTGCCTTGTTACTCCTCTATCAGACTGATTCTTCCCAGCTTCATTTACCTGTACTGTGTCTAAACACATAATCAGCTGAACAAATGCTTCTCAGTTTCTCTGTAGTCAGTGCAGAAACAGTCATACCAGCCTGACTCATTTCACCTGTTTTAGATTTTTACTGCAGAAGGAGTTGTGCTCTACTCTCTGTTAACTGTATTAACAAGATTGCTTCTCAGTCAGAAGATTTGTTGCTTTTTGTACCTTTGGTTTGTTTTTTTTTAGTCCTTGTAATCAGTACTTTTCTGAATGTCCTTCAAATCCACTTGCATTCCATGTCTCAAAAGTTCTCAGTAATCTCAGTTCTTTATCTCCAGCGTGGCATTAGATTGGTGGTCCATGGTAGTGTGTGTCTCTCTTCAGTGACAACGGGAAATCTTTTTCAGTATTCTGATAATACCCTTCCCATATTCCACCACTTCTTGCCAACAAGACCTTCTGATCTCCAAACCGAAGACTTCCAGCCTTTTTTAGTCTGTTGTGTAGTAGCTGTCCTGTGTCCCTGATGATTTACTTGCCCATCGTTGTCCCTTATTCCTTGAGTCCACTCCATCTTTATTGAGAAGCAAAGATCAGTAACTGCACATAGAACTCAGTCTGAGTACAATAGACTTGATGTTTATTGGCATTTGGCTGCCACTGGGTGTTGAACAGATAATTTTTAAGAACTACCAATGACTGAGATGTCTGTACTAAGTTGTACCTGCTGGAGATATACACTACTCACATCCTTACTAGAGAAATTTTCCTCTATAGCAGCTGCCATTTTATGATTGTCCAGCTCTCTCAGGTGAGACTTGAAATAAGTTTAAGTCAAATAAGTTTAAGTCTTTGAAAATATTTGCAGCTGTTGAGTAAATACTTAATTGTCTTTTGTTTTATGTGGTTCACTCTGCACTCTGGTTGCTGTAAATGACAGTTTGCAGTAACATCAGGCAGTCCTGGACACAGGACCTGAACCAGTCTGGGTACTAGTTCACAGACTTTCTCCACACAAATTTTCTTGGGACAGTGAATAGCTCCATTTTCGAGGAAGTAGAGAGCAGAAAGTCAACAAGTTACAAAACCCAATCTCTCCTCATTGCAGGATCCAAAAATGTATGTACAGACAGTGTTGGATGTCCATAAGAAATACAACGCTTTAGTCATGTCTGCATTCAACAATGATGCTGGCTTCGTGGCTGCACTAGACAAAGTAAGTGCATGTAGTGGCAGATGCTGGACTTCTTTTTTATTTCCATGCAAAATAAAAAAAATTGTCTCCCAAAATTTCACTGTCTTTTGGGATTTATAGGCTTGTGGTCGATTTATAAATAATAATGCAGTGACGAAAATGGCTCAATCATCCAGTAAATCCCCAGAGCTACTGGCACGATACTGTGACTCTTTACTAAAGAAAAGGTATGTCCTCAAAGACAAATGATTATTTCATGTTGGCTTTTATTTTAGAAGGTTTTAGCCTATGAAGTTTTCTACTGTCTTCAGAAACGCACCTTCACTTTGCAAGAAATTAATTGTATCAAATTCTGGATACAAAAATATCAGTAGGACCATTCCTAAAGGTTGTTGTTTGCTTTTCTCTTTAAGGAAAAGCGGAGGAAATAAGCAAACCTTTTCTTACCTTACAGGAATCTTAAGTTTTTGTTTTTCAGTGAAACTGAAGGAGGGGTTTTAGGTAGAGGTTTTTACACTGAGAAACTTAAATTGGGTTGTATATTGTTACTTTCCTCCTATTGTTTTTTCTATACCTTCTTCCATCTGGGTGGAAATTGAGGAGGACAAAAACTGCTTTCTAACCTCTCATAGCTCATATTTTAATTCAAGGTATTTGATTTGCCTTTAAATGATTCAGCAGCTCATATGCTGAGTTGGTGTCAATTGAATTCATACTGGAGTGGTGTCAGTTTTGTCCCTGGCAACATTTCTAGTTGTTTTGGTGGAGGAAAGAAAGCCACCACCAAACAACCCAAAAATGGGAGAACTTGCTCACTTTTCCCTTTCCCATCCCCTGCTTCATTCAGCAAAGGGTTTATTTTCTCCTTTACAAATACTGACTGTGTGCAGGGTAGGTTTGGGGTTTGCCTGGTGGACAAGCATGAGATGGAGAAAGACAATGTGGTGCCACCTGAGCTTTCACCCAGTCAGGTCCTAGCTCTGTTAGCTGGTCTCTTCTCACAGTACTAAGATAAGAAATAAAGATAGCATTTAGCAGGAGGAAGAGAGAGGTCCATGTTTAAGCTGGTAAATCCTGAGAAGTACCAGGCTACCAACAAGGCCCAAGCAAGTCATGGTCCAGGACTTCAACCTGTGACATTTGGGAACTTCAGAATTGCTGACAGGTGTAGCACTCAACTGTTCACTTCATTACATTGTTTCCTCTTTAAAGAGCCTTTGATCCCAGAACTACTCAAATTTTCATTCTTTTATTTCTGAAGCTTCCATAGGCATCTGTGTGTTGGTTTAATTCTGCCTGTTTGAGACTCATTAAAAATGCACTTCTTTAATTGCAGCTCAAAGAATCCAGAAGAAGCAGAATTGGAAGATACACTCAATCAAGTGGTAAGATGTCTATAAATACATATAAAATATAAAAATTATTTTGTTTATTAAAAAACCCTTTACAGCAGATTTAAAGTGACTAAAGTGTTGAAGCTATGCTTTTACTTTATCTGTATATACATATAAAATACATCATTTCTACATCTTTTTATATCGTATATCCACATACATGGAATATGCTCTACATGTGGAATATACAGTTCTTGTTTTAAAATAGTGGCCATATTTAGAGCAAGCACACACCTTCAGTCCTTCCACTCTCCTCCCAAAAAGCCAAACAAAATCCCTAATCTTTGAAATTAAGGAGCTCCTGCTACAGCTTTTTTCAAGACAAATGTTTAAATATTTTTTCCTTACAAATTATGTTGGCTTTTCCAGATGGTTGTCTTCAAGTACATTGAAGATAAAGATGTGTTTCAAAAATTCTATGCTAAAATGCTGGCAAAGAGACTTGTGCATCAAAACAGTGCTAGTGATGATGCTGAGGCAAGCATGATCTCCAAACTAAAAGTGAGTATTCCATGGCTGTCCCATGATCTACTGCCTTGCAGGTCTTCACACTGTTTTGGAAAGCATTGATGTACACCCTTTCATTTGTTTATTTTATGCACAGAAAAATACACAGCCTAGTTCTTTTTTTCTGGGTTGTTTTTTTTAGTCATAGGAACTTCTAGTTCCTATGGCATGTCTGTCAGATGGAGCTAAGCTTAATTATTCTTAACCAAATGAATGACATGGATTTAATTATTCAAGGGAATAAGTTGCTTAATTTTGTTAACCCATAGTTATGCAGAGTTAAGCAAAATGCAGCCGACTACCCTTTGAGTAGTCTGTTTTGTTGTATTTTGCTTAATATTTAAACAAAATTTTCTTTAGTTTTTCATGACAGTTAAAGCTCATATTCCAGGGAGATCAGCACTTTGAGTGAGGGAAATATGGAACTTTGTACACCTTCTTTTAAGGAAATAAGTTCCAACACTTTGATCTTCCCGTTATCCAATGTCAAAAATGTGTCTTGCTGATGTGTCTGTGCTTTTGAAATGCAGCAAGCGTGTGGTTTTGAGTATACCTCCAAGCTGCAGCGGATGTTCCAAGACATTGGTGTGAGCAAGGATTTGAATGAGCAGTTTAAAAAGCACCTGACCAATTCAGAACCACTAGATTGTAAGTAATACCTTTAACTAAGTTACTGTTGCATAGTGTAGCTTCCTCTTATTTTTGCAGAACTAAGGATGTGAGGAAAAGATTTGACTTACACTGCCACAAATTAGAGTTAGTGTTCTTCTGACCGTGATAGCTGGGATGTTTAAATTAGTTTTCTAGGTCTGTTCTTTGTCTTCTAGTAGCTCTTTATGTATTTTGTGAGTCACCTCCTCCTGATTTTGCAGCTCACATTTAGGTACATAAATAAATTAAATTGAATCCTGTCTTGTCTTTCTTTTTCTTTTTTTCTTCTTTTTTTATGTTTAATTGGAGAGATATTTTTCTTCGCACAGTTTTGATTTTTAACTGTTTAATACTTTGACTTATGTGAAAGTATTAAGGATAAAAGTATATTGTGTTCCAGTTTGTTAGATACCCCTCTCACCTTTCTATACTTTTCAATTGTAGCAATTGAACCAAATTCTGTCAAGAACTGATAATTATTTCTTGGATTACAATTAGAGTTGTGTATCATCAGGCTTACATTTTACTTGGTTTTGTATTATTCGTACTTGACTTGGCCAAAATGCCTTATGAGTGTAGGTGTGAAAGGTCTGTTCTTGCAGTTGGGTACTGTGGAGTGAGAATGAACACTTAAAATGTTCACACTTCTGTGTTTAAAGAGAAACACATTGTAGGGATAGAAAGAGAGTAGTAACTTCTCCAAATGCGAGACAGTTGAGTGCCTGTAACAGTAAATCTAAAGCTCTCCAGCTGCAGTGACATCTCCCATGAATATTTTGATCATACTCTGACAAAAATAAAAGAGTGCTTAATGATTTTTTTACCATGTTAGTTTGACCACAAGGCCAGAACCATTTCTGTGTTAGAACTGGAACTGTGTTTGAAGAGGGGGTTAGGAGAAAATGGGATGATGCAGCTCATCCTCTTCACTTCTCTTTCAGTGGATTTCAGCATCCAGGTGCTGAGTTCTGGATCGTGGCCGTTCCAGCAGTCCTGCACATTTGCTCTGCCATCTGAGGTGAGGCATTTGAACTTGGTCCATTTGAACATGGAATGATCATGAGAGAAATTTATTTTACAAGGCTGGTGTCTCCTTCTGTTCTGTTGTGTATTACAGAGGACTATAAGTGTCTCTAGTATTTGCCTATTTGGCCTGAGGATATTTGGAATAAGATAATTGAGTAAGGTAGTAGGAGAGAACTGTGTGAAATCCATGTTTTTGTATCTTTCCCATGAAAACTCCCTGGTTAATGAATCTTTCTTCAAAATATTCAACAGCAACTAAAGCAAATCTTTGATATTGCATTTTTCTAAATATACGTAATTTAAGAAACTTTTTCATACCATTGCTTCAGCTTTGCCCAGTAAAATCTTCAGATATTATAATAATTTGTTTTCTGCTGAGTTATTATCCAGAAAAGACAAGACATGAATATTTAATGTGAGAAATAAGTTTAATGGTGTTACCTGGAGGATGAAGGTGGTTAAAACAAATCACTTTTCTAGCCATGCTTAATGTGTCCTAAAAGCAAGAATGAACCTTAAATGCCTGTTTACATTTGTACTCTTAATGATACTTTAAAGGGGAAACTCATAACTGAGTGAAGCTTTTCATCCAGTCTGCAGAATTTGAATACTTCGAGTTTCTGTTTGTGTTATTTAGACAACATAGTGGTTGAGGGTGATCAAATTTGATCCCTTGTTGCTTCCATAATGTTCTAGTAAGGGTAAATGAAGGTTAAAAAATATTTATTTTTTTATTACTGATGTTTTAATACAGTTAGAACGGAGTTACCAGAGATTTACTGCATTTTATGCCAGTCGTCACAGTGGAAGAAAATTAACATGGTTGTATCAGCTGTCCAAAGGGGAATTGGTTACCAACTGTTTCAAAAACAGATACACATTACAGGTAAGGACAAGTCATGCCAATAGAAACGTTTGGTGATGGTTGTATTCAGAGGACTGGATACAGCCAGTAGAATCTTCACTGTATGCTTATTTTATTTACTGTACTGATATTAAATATATGTGTTTAAAAGAAAATTGACTTAGGAAATGGAGCACATTGCCTGTGGTTTAAAGAGGTGTTGAAATGTGTTTTGTGAGACAAATACAACCTCTTTGCCTAGGATCTCATGCTGCTTATACTTCCCTGTCTGCTTTCTCTCAAAAAGTAGATGGGATGGGGAGTTCACTGCAGTGAGAAGAAACAAGATAATGTCAGACTTTGACCTTGTCATCAACATATGTTAACCCTGTGGTGATAGACATGGATAAGCCACTGATAACTGCTTGGTGTATAAATTTGTTTTTTATTATTCTGTCGGAGTTGGGAGAGTTGTGAGGATGAATTCAGTAGTCTGTGTTGGGTTTAATGGACGTTAAATGGGTAAGAGTTGGAGTGACAGAGGAAAACAATTTAAAACTGTATTAGCAAGTTATGATACCATAATAGAAGATTTGATGAAGTGTCTGAAGCAAGCTAAATGATCCTAATCCTGGGGTTTATGCTTAGATAATGCTGGAAGGGGGAGTTCTGGTTGTAAAAGCAGCATTACATTCTTTATCTTTATTAGCACCATTTGGATATTCTCTGTTGTCCAAATATTCCAGTGTATGTGCTTAACTGGTGAATTTCAGGCTGTTCAAATTCAGAAAGTGTTTGTAAGTTCTCATTTTCTGATTCCCCCCACCCTTTTGTTCTCTGTTTTTGGATCTGTCAGGCATCCACATTCCAGATGGCGATTTTACTGCAGTACAACACAGAAGATGCCTACACCGTGCAGCAGCTGACAGACAGTACTCAAATAAAAATGGTAGTGACTCTGCACATTTTAGCACACTCTTGTGAGCAAGTGTTTTGGTTTTCAGGGCTCTTCCTGCTATCATAAGAAATTTGGATTACACATGCTTGGAGCTAGAATCAGTTTCTGTCCCAAAGGAGACAGATGTGCTCTCTTCTTCATCAGTTCACTTTCCTGTAATTGTTATTGCCTGGTCTTCTGATGAATCTTAGTGCATGTACATTCCTGTTCATGACTGGAGTGAATTGTCTAGGTTCCTGCTGAGCTCTGGTTAGAAGTTTTCAGTGTTTCAATGCATTTATTTTAAAGACAACATTCTAGCAAAAAAAGCATTTTCTGTGTATGATTGATCCATGCATCTATCATTCTTTTATATCTCAAGGCTTTTTTACATGAACATAGTAAATCTGCAGTTCATTGGCTAACTCTCTCCTGTGGAAAAAGTTCCCTCTGTTTCTTTCCAAGCAGGCTTTATGGCCCACAATTTGGCATTTATTTGACCTTTAGTAGTAGGTTTGAATCAAGTCTGCTCTGACTTCTGGAAAGTTAGGTATTCCTATTCAGTAGAATCTTTACTTCTAGAAATGCATATCTAGAAAGTTATCATTGCTGATGGATTACAGCAAACTCAGAAATCTTAGGGGGTTGCCATTTATTACAGACTGTGGTAAAATAGCAGCTTTGCAGGCCTGCACAGAATATTGCCAGTAACCTTCTGGGTGACCAACCAGCAACAGAACCAGAATGGATCCCCGTTAAAACAAAAAGATGTTAATCAGAAAGCAGACAGTGCTTGCTTTCTGAAGTTTAAACTTACCATGGTCTATATATTTGCATGGTTTGGGAAAAATGGTTTCTTAGGCATGTAAATCTGCTTGCAAAATAGTTCCTCAAGCAGCTACTGGAAAGATTTCTTGTTTGGAATTAGTATTACTTAAGAATTTTACTTTATTTGACCAACCACAAGGGGGATATGTCATAACACCCAAAAAGGACATTGCTTTATTTCTGTGAACTATGTTTTTACTGGGGTTTTTTTGCCCCCTCATTTTGCCATGTTGCACACTCATTAGTCCTTAGTCTAAATATGTGCATTCTTGTTCAGGTTTTTAAGTTAGACAAAAGTGCTGTCTGTCTGCACTGATAATATTTTCTATAATTTTGTAGGATATCTTGGCACAAGTTCTACAGATACTGTTGAAATCAAAATTGCTTGTAAGTACTCTTGCTTTCTTATGACTTGCTTAACATACAAGTTAAATACAAGTTAAAAGTGAAATATGTTAAAGGCTATTTATTTGCTTGTTTATTTCTTGCAGGTTTTGGAAGATGAAAATGCAAATGTTGATGAAGTGGAGTTAAAACCAGATACTTTAATAAAACTGTATCTTGGTTACAAAAAGTAAGCAACATACATCACTTAGATGTAATGGGTAGCATCCTCCTCTGCTTTCAAAATCTGGGTGAAACCTAATATACTTGGGATGAAAGCTTCAGGGTTCAAGTGCCAGTTCAAATGTAGATCCAGTGTGTACCAGCAGTTAAAGGAGAGGGCTGGCAAGTGGGGGGGGATGGGTGATTTCAGCTCTCTGACTTTGTCATAAGGTCTCTCAAGGCCTGACATATTTTCCTATGTCCTTTTTGTTCCTTGATTCTTGTCTAATTCTTGAATAATTGATTCAAGTGCTGCCATTTCACCAAGGTGTGTTATTCATGTGTGCTCTGCAAAATCCATGATATTTTATAAGGTTACAGTAGTGTCCAGTGACCAGCAAAGGTCAAAGGCATAAATGTTCATCCACTACTGCTAACATGAGAAGATCAGGCTCATTTTATAACCATAGAGTATACAGTGATTTGAAGACTTAATAAACACAGTTTTCAGTAGATTTTATTACTTACATTAAACAGTTGTGTATTTTAAGCTGTTTACAGCACTGTGGTAGTTTTTATCATGCTTACCAGAGCATAGATATAAACACACGTAAATTCAGTGAGGAGTTCAGTACTTCCCGAAGATAAGATCTCAAGTGAAAGAAACATTTAAAACCTTTCCTTGTACCTCATCCTTATCTGCTTTCTATCCCCCTTTACCAGTAATTAAAGGTTTGAGAATTCATGGTCTGTTGGATTAATGCAGTGATGGAAACAGCTCAGTGTTGCCACATTGTGCAGCTGCTGGTTCCAAATTTATGATGGAGAGCACTGTGCTAAATAACTAACAGATCCTCTCCCCAGTGCAGCTAAGAGGCTGAGCAGAGCCCTGTGCTCCCTGATGCTGAGGTTTGCTCCCCACTTGTGACACAGAACCTTGTCTTGAGAGTGGCCACGTGTGGTAGTGGGCTCATCTCAGCACAGCCATCAGTGCCAGGGAGGGTGTGAAAGGAAGGCAGAGCTCAGTTCTACAGAACAGATTTCTCCACATTATGGTCAGAATCCAGTCTGTAAATCAGAAAGGTGATTCTGTTTCCATTGACTTCCTTTGTTCTCTTCACTGACTCCAAGCTTCTTACTACACACAGAAATGTTTTGAATACAGTGTGCCTGTACAGTAGTTAGACCTCACAGATCACTAGGATGGACTCAGTAAGTCATGAGATACACAGACACTCACCAGAAAGGTATTTTGTTTCATTGGTTGGTTGTGGGCTTTCTTTGTTTTTATTTTAATTTTTCTAAACTTGAATAAAGAGCGTCTGAAGTTTTCGGAAGAGCCAAAGTCCTGTATTGTTATAAAGTAATTGTGGTGCTGTGGCTTTTGTTTTGGAGTTGAATTTTGTTTAGAGTTTTTTCTGTGTTTCTTTAGTTTTTAAGTCAATTGTTCATTAACTTCTGCTTTTCTTTATAGCAAAAAATTAAGGGTAAATATCAATGTGCCAATGAAGACTGAACAGAAGCAGGAGCAGGAAACTACACACAAAAATATAGAGGAAGATAGGAAACTACTGATTCAGGTGAGTTTTATTGCAGAATGCTGTCATGAACTCAGAATCACAACTTTATAATCATTTAATGAATCTTACTGTAGGGTTTTCCTAAATTTTGTTAGAAGACAACATGCTGTTGCAGTGCACTACGTTAGAGTTCAAAAAATGTGTTTAAAACGTTCTTAAAGGTGATTGGAGTCTGTAGTAGAAACTGGAGGAAGGCGTTTCTACAGACTGGATGTGTTCTTCACATTTGTTGATGTTGATGAGTGTTTGGGTTCCTCGGATGCACACGTTCACTAGACCTTGTCCTGGGTGAAAAGTGAATAATAAAAAATTAGTCAAACCCAGGTTGTATGAAATTAACAGTGGTTTTGTATCAGTTCATTTCGAATCCACTTGAGAGGCAGGGGAAGAAAATACATACATACCACTAAGAGAGTGTCACAGTAAGGTTAAATATATAAAGAAGGCTTTTTGCTACACAAGTAGTTCTGTGTGGCTCTTGTTACCAGTTGGTGCTATTATTATTATGACTGACTGTAAGCACAGTTCTAAAAGTTCATGTGTCAAAACGACTTTTGACGACTGTGCTGTGGAGACTCTGAGTTCTTGGAGTCTCTGTGAGTAGCTGACACACATGGGCAAGCTTTTCCCGGCTGGTGCTCGAATTGGTTGTGGTGGTGCTTCTGCATGGGCAGACATGATCTAGGGGAGTTAAATGCAGAGGGACAAGTGCTTTGCTCCTAAACACACCTTCCCAACCTTGCTGTGCAGGCTGCTATTGTGAGAATCATGAAAATGAGGAAGGTTCTAAAACACCAGCAACTGCTTGGAGAAGTGCTAACACAGCTGTCCTCAAGGTTCAAGCCACGAGTCCCTGTAATTAAGGTATGTGAAACCCCCATCTCTGAACCTGGATTCCAGGAGGTGAGGAGGATGTATACACAGACAAAACACATGCTTCTGAATTAAAAACGAAAGCTAAGGAGATGGGATGGGCAAGGACAGGTTTTTTGAGTTGCAAGTAGGAAACATTTTAACCAGAAATACTGCATTTCTCTTAGGGTAGCGTCCATGTTTCACATTGTTGGCAGTGGTGGTAAAATAGTAGCTGGATTGCATCTTTTCACATCACTGTCAAGCTGACCATAGCCCAAGGCTTACCTTTTGTTCCTGTTCTCCCAGTTCTGGGACAACAGTCAGCCTTGGGGTTGGCTCGATAAAACAGTTTCCTGCTTTCCTTTACAGTAAATATATTGGGATGGGAGGGAATTGTATTTCGTTATTTACTAATAATTATATTGTTATATTAATTATTCATTTATGTATATTAATTTCTTCATCAGTTTGTTTAAGTGAATTCACCAACAGTTTTTGCATCCACAACCAAGGGGTAGGTGGGGCAAAGGAGGGGCAGTGAGAGCATTTGCATAAACTGGCACCAGTGCTGGGCAATGACACAGGCAGCTCCTCACTGCTGCTGCTGTCTTTCATGACCTTACATAAGCTCTCTGCATCTTGGTGCAATTCTTTATTTGCTGCCTTACTCTGGAGTTGCTCAGCATACTGATGATCTCCTAGTCACACCCCTGGAATGGCACCCAGTGTATTCAGTTTAGTGGACTAGCAAAGCCTTCTGCTTGGATGTGGTCAGGAGGAGAGTGAACTGCTGTGGTTTGTGTCCTTTGCCCACTCCCATCCTCTGCTTGGCAGGGACTCCATCAGGGGTCAAAATCAAAGTGTGGGGCAACTCCACAGAGGGGTTTTACACCGCTGTCCCACCACTTACCTCTGTTCTGCTCCTCCCACAGAAATGCATCGACATCCTCATTGAGAAGGAGTACTTGGAACGTGTAGATGGTGAGAAGGACACCTACAGTTACTTGGCTTAGCATTTTTATTAGCAATTACCTGACTGTGTGACACTCGGCAAGTAGGTATGTGATGGAAAGAATGAAAGCGACAGAACTTCATAGCAGCCACCCTGCTGCCATTTGGACCTCCCTTTTTAATGACTGAGACCAGGACTCCATCAGCCAGTCTCAGATTTACATCAGAACTGCTCAGGATTGATACATTTCAAGTATGTAAATATGGACACCAATGCCATTTAACCTAATTTAAGAACAGAAAGGAATCAGACCCTTCTCATTTAAGGGTTGCATGCTACTGCATTTAAATCAATACATTGGCTATATGATAAACAGCTGCCATCACAGGCAGCACTTATACATGTTGGCAGCACTTGGAGAGCGAGTCTGAATGGACCCATGTGTAATCTGCTATGAAAAACCATTTGTATAGTGTGTTTCATTTTTTAATGTGTGATAAATAATAAAAAAAATTTAAAAGATTTCTGTACAAGTTGCATTTGGTTTTATTGTTTTAAGTTTCATGACTTACCTTTCTAAATGTAAATAAAAGGTATAATGGTTATGAAAGCTATTAGAAATTCGTTTTGCTTTTCCTCCCCATTTTCTGGTGCTTTAAGAACACTTTGTTCTCTGAAGATACTGTCATCTATCATTATCTGTGCATGTTATTTCTTTTTGAAGAGGAAATGTCTGCGCTTTGAAAATATAAGGAATTGTGATGATTTCACAAGATATGCGGAACAGAAAATACTCAGAATATACGTGGCAATGCCTGGTCATCTGAAATTTGAGCTGGTTTTAATATTGCTCATTGTGCCATAAAGTGCATCACACTTGCATAAATGCTGCCTAGAATAAAGGAGGTTTAGGCTGCCCATTTCTTTGACTGGAGCAGAAAATTAAGTGTGTTCCTGAAGAACAATTCCCATTAAATGCAACCTCTGATGGGAATTAAAATACTTCAAAGTGTTACTGCACATGCCTTGATTGACCAGGTCTCATCTGTTCTTTTCACAATGCTTTATGAAATGAGTGTTGGCTTTTTACATGCTACAACCAAAATGCTGCCATCCTCACAGGTCTGATTTTTTGTAATCTCTATTTTCTAATCTTGATCGTGAAAATAACTTCTGTAGCCATTTTACCCTTTATGGAAATTGTAATTTGTTCAGTGTTTCTTCTTGCAAGAAAGGAGACAGGTTTTATGTTACTAATGGTTCCCTCTTGAGGGAAACCAATGGTTACAGCTGAACTCTGGGTTTTAAAAAAAAATATAGAGCAGTTCAGATGTGATCCAAACTGATTTGGAAGAGGGGAGGGGTGTCATCTACATTTGGGATGTTGTATGCTTGCTATTTCTGTTCTGAGAGAGCTAATTAGGGGCAATAGGAGCATCTTGCTACTCAGTTTTAAAGTTGCATTTGGAAATTTAGAAGAGTGGAGCTGGTGATGCCTCTTAATTTTTTTTTTTTTTTCTAAGATGCTGTTTCGCTTTTGTAAACCTTTCTTGCAGAAAGTTCAGGGCTAATAGATTTTTTTAGCAGGATGTGCGTGCAATGATGACAAAGAAGGATCCTGAATTCCTTTCTAAGTTGGAAGGCCAGAAATCACCTTATCTGAGCTACCTTTCAAAGCCCTGGGCTGGTTAAAGCAGGGCTTTGTGTACTGTTCATCCAGGAGTTGTGCTCTACCTGAGAAGGGAGGAAATCAGGTTTTTACCTTTTGACTGTTCTTTTCCTCAATGAAGTCTTAGTTCTTACCTGGGCCACCACCAGGTGCCTGCTGTACATGGAGTGTGGAAGCAGGAAGAGCTGAACTCAGCCCCAGGCTTGGAGCCCCCTCAGCACAGCAGGGAAATGGTCACTCTGGACAGGATTTCATGGACTCACCCTGTGCCTGCCCTCCCCCTGCAGCTGATTTGACCATTTGTGTTCTACTTTGTAAGAGGCTGCAGAGTTCACAATCCACTAGCAAGTCAGAAATAAATGTGGTAGCCTTGTACAGACATGTAGCTGCAATCTAAACAGAGAAAATAGAGATTCTGGATGAAAACTATACATTTCTCTTCTGCATCTCTCTCTCTCTCTCTCTTTTTTTTTTTTTTTAAATGTATGTGTAATTACTGTTGTATTCATCATTCAGTTTGGTGCTTCAGGGAAGCCACAGTGAGGGCACCTTGTACCACAAGTTTGTCTTGAAAGTAGTGTTTGTCACAGCAATCACAGCTATTCTGGCAATTGTGGGGACCACTCCTGTCTCACTGCAGCACCACACTCACCCGACTGACAGCTACACTGTTTGCGTCTCCACACTGATCTTAAATGTGACCCAAAGTAACAGTTACAGAAGGAGGCAGGTATGGAGCTGCCTTTGCACAGAAGTTACAGATGAAATTCACATTGCTTTCTCAAGGGGCTTGACACAAAATTCCAACTCAATTCCAGTTAAAATGAAGAAGTTCAAGTATCCTTTATTCAAGGTTGAAAAATGTACCACACCACATTATTGCAAAAGTTCATAGGTACAAAACACTTTGCAGCTGGTGAGAAGGCAATAAAAAGTTGGTTTTTTTTAAATTTGTTACTATAAATTACTGTTACAGTACTTTGCAAATACAGAATTTCAAATTGCATCATTTTTATTTTTCTAAAATTGCCCACAGTACTAGAAATTCCTGAAGATAAGGCAGCTGTTTGTTTAAAAGAAGAGGTAGCTGGTGTCAAGGGATTTCCATTTCTCTTTCAATGCCCACATACTTAAGGGCATCAGCTTGGCTATATCTGAAATTAAAAAAAAATAAAAAAATCATAAAAAAACCCCAGTATCATGGAACGTTTCAGGTTCACTGTTCTGACAGAATGGCGCCACAGCCTGGAATACTCTTAACATTTCCCATAGTTCCCTCAGCAGCTGGGGTGTTTCCTCCTTGTGTGAATTTGCCGGAGCATAGCACTGCTGACCCACTCAAGAAACTACTTTCAGAGGTGTTTGATCAAGAAGAGATGAATCACTAAAATTCCATACTTTTTCACCTTGAATCTCACAGTCCTGAAGTTAATTTTCAGTACTGGAAAACAGCTGCATTTCTCAAGGTGGACCTACACAGTATTGCCACTGGACAGCTTGCTTCTTGTCAAGTGAGATGATTGTAGAGGAAAGTAAGGACACATTCTTAGCAAGCACTAATTGGCTGCAGTAATTCTGTAATTTCATTCTCTGAGTTCCTTGCCTATTTCTGAATGATGGGGGAGGTAACTTGTACCTAGGGAACCCAGCCAGAGAAAGTCTGTCCCCATTTGTCACCACACTTTGCTCTACAGGAGCTGCTGTTCCAAGTTTGCAGGCTCTTAAAGCTGCTTTGCTCAAATCAGTCTTGCTATGACAATCTGACTTAACAAAACCAGTGTGGGGAGTGCTGCTTCTTAGCTGCTGAGACCTGAGGTTGCAGGGACCACACAGGCACAGGAATAAACTCTGAATTACACAGATACTGAAAGCTAATCCCATCTGAAATCATCTACCCACCTGTAGTCAAAGAACAGTTCTTCACCAGTCTGAATGGCTCTTTTAGCAAATATTCCTATTCTGTGATCACCGTTAACCATCATAACTGTTTTAAAAGAAATTAGGTATGTTAGTATAAATACTGATAAAATGCATGGTAAAGAAATATCTCACCGTACTTGAGACATTGATGAAAAGCAAGTAAATATGAGACTTACCTTTTGCATAGCAGTTGGGATTTACTGAATGGTTTGCAAATCTAATTTTGTTGCCCTTGCGTGTTGCATCAACCACAAAATCTGCAGGGGGCAGAAAAAACAACAAAACCCACAAATGATGGATGGGTCACCTACAAACACATTTTTGAGTTTAATACCTGGTGTACTTGGATCTTAGCAGCTGGAGAAGATAACTGCACATCTTCCCTGATGGAAAAGCTGGCCCACCACCCTACAGCAGCTGAACTCTGCTGTCCCACACTGCTTTTCCTTTACCTCCTGCCACAGAGGCACCACCTTTGCTTCTCCTTGAAGCTTCTCTACTTTTATTGCACAAGGACAAGCTTCATAGATACGCTGAGCCAATACTGACATAAAGCAGCAGGTCTTTTTCCTTATTTCAACTATTTTCTAGTATTTTATGCTTGACACAGTGCAATCTGTATTTTTCTCTTCTAGTGGCAGCAGCCACATACCACATATCTGTATGTGGCTTCCCCCCCGCCCAGTAGAATTACTATCATAACTGTCTGCTGATTTAATTCAGTAAAATTACTTCAGACAACACCTGCTTTTACATTCTTCAGTCTCCTTAATATCTGCACATAATTTTACTCCATGAAGTTCTACTCCTCTTGTATAGCAGCTTGTGCAACAGGCTCCATCACTACATCTAGCTGACTACCATTTAGAGAAAAAAAACTCCAAAGACTAGCTATCAACAGGATGAATCCACACACTGGTAGGGAAAGATGTGTGGAAAAAAATTCTCATTGTTGCCTGCTGTCTGCAGAAGAACAGGGCTGAACAAAATGCTGAGCATACATTACTTATGCTGCCAAAGGGTTGCAACTAATGCATACATACCATTATTCAAGTTAAACAGAAAGCTGCACATGTATTTGTCGTACACTTTTCCTCTTCTGTCTGCCTCATCCTGAGAAATAATCTGAAAGAAGCACCACTTGTAAAAAAGAGAAGCACTACTCCACTGTGTAACCATAGCAGCTTAATGTTAAACCACCCCCCAACCTTCTGAAAGACAGGTGGGAGTTTCTTTATTCTCTGGGATCCAAAGTATTCTCAAACAGTGTTGTTTTCAGCAAGCATTCTGCACTTACCAAACATCCATGCTTTGCTCTTAGCATAAATAAACTCTTTCAGAGCAGAAGAGAAGCAAGAATTGCTTCTCCTCTCAAAATCAGGACTGCATACCTGACTCTGGGTTCTTTTTGCTACAGAATACTATTTTCAGTACTATACTAAATGATTTGCCACCAAATTCTAAGCATGTGTAACTGAAATTTCATCTAAAATAAAAAGGACGTTCCAGCCTCTCCTTCTCACAAGAATCTGCTTCAAAATTTTTGTGACATTTCAATTGTGTAGCTCCTGGAGTTTGAGCCTGTGACAGCAGTTACAGCCTGTGACACTCAGTCAGCCACGTGGCTCTGTCTGAATGTGACACCAGGTTACAGACAATGGTATCCCATGGTCAGGCCCTGTCAGTGCATAATTTCATCAATTAAGCTCATACCCAGTGCTCTCCATCCTTACCTCACCACAGTATTCAGAGATGAATTCATTCTTCTGTACAGGATCTTTGATAAAAATTCCCCAGCCTGCCACATCTGAAGGTGCCAATAGTAAGTGCTGTGGAACAGAAAAACCAAAAAGTTTAGATATGCCTGGCTTATATTTGAGTTCAGGGTTTTTTTTTTAATTTTGTTTTATATTACTTAGTTGTATCACTTAGTGAAATGTATATCCTGGGACTCCAGGAGAGCAGACAAATCCGGAGTCTTCTAATGATCAAACACACACTAAAATTACAACTTGTGGATCAGAAGATGTATGTAAAAAAAAATTACCAAGTATTTGAAAACTACTAAAAATTTTAGTTTAACCACCCCAAGACACCTTGAAATGAGGGGGTTACATAAAAATTCATTTACTAAAGACTTCAACCTCAAAAGGTCTGCAGACACTGCTGATTAGCTCAGTAATCAACTATTTTGTGAGAAAACGTTCCAGAGTAGAAATAAACTTTGGCTTACTGATTTATTGACTTATTTATTTACCAGAACTGAGTGGGCTTTCAAGACTTAGTAGACTGTATAGAAGTTTATGCCTTAGAATCAACAACTGAAGAAAGAAACAGCTTCTAGACTCTGGGATAAACTTCTTTATGCTTATCTGGGGAAAGATTGCTGAGGTATCACTTTAAAACAGCAGCCTATTTGCAATTAAGAAGCAAAGCCTGAATGGGAAAAAGAGATATTCTGCTGCAGTACTGCACAGAAAACACTAACTGGTACATGACAAAATGTAGATAGAGCTTAACAGCAGCACATGAGCAAGCTAACAAGTGACAACTCCCTTGCTGTTTTGTTTGCTTTGGGTTTTTTTGTTTTCCCATTTGACAGCATGAAGGCAAAGAAATTCCATTATCTGGCTTGAAAATACAAGAACACCTCAAAACCCAGGCAACAGACGTGCAGTTGTATAACTCTGGACATACTTTTTTGGATCCTCTCTGAATGCTGCAGTTCTTGCAAGAAACATTTTTGCTGTCCCAGTGGTCAGCTGCTCCACAAGTCAGGCAGAGGTCAGGATCACACTCACGGACAGCCAGGTAACAGGGGCACTGCTTGGTGTTGCATTGTGCTTTACAACGACACCCAGGAAAACGATTTTGGCCTACAAAGGAATGTGTGGGAAAGAAAAAGAGCAAGTATGAAAAAATAAGGAATAAAATTAGGACTGTGCAAATTACAGCATATTAGAATAATGGTAACACAGCCATTGATATCTGTGTAGGACATTCAGAAGTGCTGCAAATTCTTTCCTTCCCTGATTTTAATTACTCTTCCTCAATTTAAAGTCTGAAAACTGCTTCTGACTTCATGCAATGGCCAATTACAAGGGCCAAATTAAACTTAACATGCTCTCACTCTTTGACACGATTTGCTGCTCATGTAACTGTCTGCAGTACGGGCAGACTGGTAGTACACAACTCAATGGTGAGACAGTGAGACAAGGTTGTAGATAACTTTTAAACATTTTACTTACATTCTGAGCTGCACTGACAAAACTTCTCACAGAAGTTTTGAGCAATTACACATGGGCATGAGCTATCACAAGGCTGACGTGGGTGATCACATGGCTGATAGTTGTAAACGTGATTCGATGACCCATCTGAATAAAAATAGCAACATTTTGTGAAGTTGAAAGTTGCAGACAAACAATATACAGTTCCCCTGACTCTAAGACAGAAATTCCCTTTAGTCATTTAACTAACAAGCCCAAACATGAAGAAAAAACCCAAACCCACAAGTGGGGTTAAAAACCCAAAAGACACAAAACCAGAACTGTAACATTAGCGAGGTGTTTTACACCATTACCTGCCTTCCTAGTGCACCTTGTTCTGCCATTGCTCAGCTGCTTTGAGTATTCAGGGCTGAAAGTTGCTTATGTGGAAAACTGAGAAATGAAACTACAATGGTATAATTTCCTGTCTGAACATGTTTTGGAATAGCACTGATATTATTCATCAAAGTAAATTTGCTTAAATACCCAAAGCAATTTTTAATGTGGAAAAACAGTCAACTTTCAAACAGGTAACGCTGGCAATATAATTCCTTTATTATTATTATTATGCCACTGTGCTTTCCCAAGTCAATTTTCCAGTACAGACAATGCTGAAGTCTTCTAGGCAAGAAAGGAACTACCAGGGACAAGTCTAGAGCTTTACCTCTAAAGCAGCTAGGAGAATTTGGTGCTATATAAATTATATTTGCCATTAATACTCTTGAGCTTGTTTTGGGTTTGCATGAACTGGTAAATTTGTAAAAATGCTCAAGTTAACAATCAGCAACAAAAAAAGGGAAAGACAAACTGATCAATTATTTATGTTGCTAGAAGTCCCAACCATTCTCAACAACTTTTCAGAGAACTGTTTCTAAATTAAGCTGGCTTAAAAAAAAAAAAAAAAAAGGCACTTTTACTGCAGCTCCTATCCTTAATACCATTTTTACCTGTGCTTCAAATGAGGCCATGTTGGAAAGACTGTAAACTCAGCCTCCTTTCCTTTTTGTGGAATTATACAGAGCTCTTCCAGCTATGTAAACCAAAGAGTACCTTTTGTCCCTACAATATGTGTAGCGAGAGTTAATGTTTTTTAATTTTCATTCCCCTAGAATTTCTAGCTCCCCACAGAACATATAGTGGCCTAACATTAAAAAAAAAACAAACAACCAGGCCCCCCCACAAACAACCAAAACAAAAAAAAACAATAGTAGAATCTTAAAAGTTCAGGACATAAATTGAATGGAAAGATGCTAACCCTTTTTCAGCTGTATCTTTCTGCAATGAGCAGCCCACAACCTGCAAAAACACAAAACAAACAAGAAGGTTGACAGGAACTCCTCCTGCAGTGGGCTCGGAAAGGCAGCTGCATCTTGCACCCAAACTTGACTTAAGATGGGAAAGTTTCTGGAGACATGAACAGCTGCTAACTGCACACAAGTCAGCAGGGCTGCAGCAGAACCACCCTGTCCCAGTCTCTTGGGCTTGACAAGATCAGAGCTCTGCAGGCTGCTCCCCCCACTCCCCACACCATTCCTCTAGTCCCAGGATTGCACAGGTGAGCAGTCCCCACCCAGCCCAGCCTAGAGATGCCTAAATTCAGGTGGCCTTGCAGGAAACCCTGCCAAGAGCAGGCTGCTGGAGCTGCTGCTGGCAGGCAGGAAGCAGCAGTGAGGGAAGGATACGAAGTTGCAGATCTGGAGGGTCATGCCCGAACAGAGGGCCCCATATGGGACAGCTGTTTGCTGCTCAGGACTTGGCCCCAGCACCACTCTGGTTGTCACCTACAGATCACAGCCAGGTCCTACCCTTCATCTCAGGAGCTCTAAGTATTTGACAGGAGACAGTGTCTGCCTGGCACAGCCACACTGATGGGACCTCAGTGTTCCTTCTGGCTGGACACTTTTCCCCAGTTGTCCTGGCTGGGGGTGCTGCACTGAGCCTTTCCCCTTCTAAGTCTACACTCCTTTCTCTTATGTCCTTACAGTTTTCCTTCAGTGTCCCCTCTCTCAGGTAGCTCAGCCAAGCACACCCCTTGCCAGAAGTTTTATTTCTGTTGTGTGGTGGATTTTATTGTTTGCATTTGCTGCTTTGCTGGGTTTTTTTTTTTTAACATGCTTTTGGTTAGTATATAACATAACTCACTATACTTGAAAATTCTTGCAAGTTACATTTGTCCCTGTATTTTGTACCCATTTCAGATTGCAAGCTCTTTGGCCAGGGAATGTCAGCTATTCCATAAATACAGATACAATCAAAAACGCCTGTCTGGACCTTTAGTACCGAAAGGAAAACCAGACTTTTAATTTCAGTTGTTTTATTTTTTCTTCAATTCTGTGCATTTTAGTTACCACTTGTATTTCAGTGAACACGCATAAAAAATTAGATTAAGGATTTTCAGAGTTGGACTTCCTTAGTATATCATGTAACAACATCAAGACAATATGGGAGAAGCCTCATTCCTTGGCCAAATAATACATTGCCAGCTGTATCAAGCAACCTCACTTTCTCTGCAGATGTACTGAGCTGCTCAAAACACACATGAAAACAGGTACTAAAAGATCTCCAGCACAGAGCACCTACAAAAGCTATTCTGCCTTCCAGAGAATGCAACACTCCTCAGAAGTTTACACACTTAAAAAATATCCCCCACTGTAACTACTTAAATAGGACTTTTTAGCTGCTACTTCTTTCATAAAAGCAAAGCAGCTTTTACTTCAACCAAATGGTGTGCAGCACCGTCCAAAAGCTTCAGATAAATAAGATTCTCTATAAAATTGCCCTTCTAAAGCATTACTATGAGATTTAACTTAACGACCAGCTTTCTTAAAAGCACTGAAGGACCCCATATGAGTTAGAAACCCACAAAGGCAGATTTGTCCAAGTAACTAAGGCTGAGGAGAAGGAATAAGCCCAGCCTCACAGAGTACTGTAATAAATAGATGACATTCCTATTAAGAGTGATTCACTCTAGAAGAAAAGACTACCAACATGTATTTATGAATTATGAGACATTGGCTCTGCAAGAAGACACATCCCATATACCTGAAAGGAGTGCAATTTTGACTTAAATTACTCTAATGCACACCAAACTACTTTCTTTCTTGTCTACCTGGTATTTGGAAGATGTAACATACCATATTTTTTAAAAAATATTTCACAGAAACTTGTCTGTCACCCTAAGGTAATACAAACCACCTAGCACAGCAAACCCTTAAAAGCATTCTGTGGTCAGACTGCTTAAAATACTCTTTCATTAGCAATTAGTAACTTTACTTTTTCTCCTAAAGTAAGAGAAATCCTAACTATCCTAATACTTTAAACGTACACAAATGTGCACACACATCAACAAAGCATTAATAGTGACAAGTCAAAGCAGAAAGAACACTACAGGTGGCAGTCACAGTGGGAAAAAGATCCATCTGCTCTGCCCCTCTTCTGGAGAGATGGGTGTCCCAGGAGGGAAAGTGGGGCTGGAGACAGCGGCAGTGACAGGAACTGTGGGGAATGGCACAAGACAACAGGAAGCAGGCTGCCAACACTGACCAACTCAACAGGAGTTTTGACTGGCACAATCCAATACATTCACTGCCTTGTAACTTCCAAAAACTGCCACAAAGCACTGCAAGTTCCCCTGGTTAGTGCACAAAGCTGGAGCCTGAGCAAGCACCATTCTAAAGGCAGAGTCATTTTTTATCTGCCCTATATGAATCTGCAATATCAAACAGAAACAGAAGGCAAGACCTGGTCCAATGCAGCAGGAAGCAAAGGCAAGGAAAGGACAAGGTTGAGAAAGCACTCACAACTTGAAGCTTCATTGTTTCATTAAAAAAAAGCCAACTGGAAACTCCATGGCAGGTTTCCAAGCAAGCCAGTGGATCTGCACATCTGGTTGCTGACATCTGCAGGAGACCCAGCTTAGAAAACAAGTGTTTCCAGAGGCATCATGACAGAAGCTGTCAAACATACTGTTCTTCTCTCTTAACAACCTACCAGACTTTGCCTGCCAGTGGTTTTAGGCAGCAGCAGTGTCAGCCAACCCAGCACTAAAACCACTTTTTGGAAGAAGCTGCTCTGGCATTTCTTGCTTTGCACAGGGATACTCTGCTATCAGAAAGAGCACTAAAAATTCAAAATACATGCAAATTGTGTCAAATATGTAGTCAAGTCTTTGCAGTGTTTGATTTTCTGGCACCACTCAAAGACTTCAGCCTCCCAGATCATCTTATTCACAGCCTCCCCACCACTCCAGGACTCAGCCTTCCAACCAGGTAGCACATAGGAATATCTGTGCTAATGCCTCAGCTGCACCTTTTGCCTGATAACAGTGAGACTTTAAATCCCGACAAAAAATCATCCTGAACTCTTGGCAGAACTACATAAGCTATTCAAACACATGCAGTGAGCAGCAGTCCAGCAGAAGGTAGATGCAGGAGGAGGAAAATGAGAAAGTGGCAAAAAAAAAATTTCAAATAAAATTACTAAGTGGCCTCTGAATAGGGGATGAGGGAGAAGAGGAAAACCAAAATAAAGAAGCAGCTTTACATGGCCTTAAAATCAGTATCAAAATAGAGGAAGGAGTGCTGAATAGTTAAAGCAAATTCAACTCAGCTCCCAGCAATGGAAGAAAAACACCCATGAAAGTATGAACAGTACTGAAGTACACTCTCCCTCCAGCATACACCCATGCTTTTCAGAATTCTTTCTTTGTTCAGGTTTTTTACTGAGTTCTATGCAAAGTACTCACTTCTCATCACGGCAGAGTTTTCTCAAAATAACAGGTTAATCTGATACATAGGCCAGGCTCTGACACTTATTGGTTCTCCAAAAAGCAACTATATTAAAAGTCTTCTTCTCCCACTGATCAGCCATATTACAGCTATCTTAACAAATATGACACAAGAAGGAGGGAGACAAGACATTCCATTATCCAAGAGGGGTGCAGTCTTGCTGGCTAGTTGCTCTGTAGGCCCATATGGGCACCAAGATTACATGGGAAATAGGCAAAGACTAGAAGAGAAGACTTCATCTGCTCACAAATCAGTTACAAGAGGCCAGGAAAAGCAGCCTTTTGCTGCTGCTTTTCTCTCTGGTGGCACTGCTTTAGCTCAAAGCCACAGGCACAAGTGGAAAACCTGCAGACAGGTAAGAGCCCTGCAGTAGAGGAGGGCAAAAGGAAAGGAAGGGCCTTCCTGGCTCTAGGATTGGATTTACTCCAAGAGTGAGTAAAATCAACTAAAAGAAAGGAAGAAACAGAGAAAGATTTCCAGATGCTTGTCCCAATTGCTGGTTGTGGGAGATCTTCAGAGCGCTCAGGTTACAGCAGGATGCAGGCGGCCTAAACTGCCCTCCTTTTAAAAAGGCTACTGCCATGCAAGAATGGAGACAGCTTGATTGCCACCTATTCTGGGACATGAAATTGTGAAATTATCTCCTTCCTTCAATGAGAGTTTAAAGAATTAAAGAGCATTTCAAAACTAAATTGCTAGCATTAAAGTTTTTATATTGGCAACTAATAAAAATGAAAAAGTCAAGAAACCCCATGCAACGGAGTGTGCTTTCATTTACTTGGGAAAAAACAACTCCTAAACTAAAAAAAGTCTTGAGAACTCCTCCAAAACAATGTTAGCCTGGTAATCATACAATCCATTTCAGCTGATAAAATATGTTTAAGCCTTTTAGCTGCTCTTTTTAAATAGATGTAGTAGCACCATTTTTACAGCAACTTGTGTGAATCTGACAGCAAGCTAATTCTCAGCTGCATATTCCAAACTTGCACCATGGCTAATAACCTAAATTTAAACAGCCAAGCCCACCAAATGCCCAAACACTTGAAAACTGTGCCAACAGCATTAAAATCAATAGCTTTTGTTGAGAACAAAATCTCTTCCAGATGCTCACTCAATCTTTTCCCAGCTCACGTTGCCTGCCTCTATGCTACAAAGCAGAAATATTCTATTCCATGTCAACAGGATCTTTGAACAAGTTCAGGAATTTCACTAGGCCTGGAAATAAATAGATAAGCTAAGACAGAATCAAGAAGAACTGATGGGAGAAGAACTGGAAGGACAAATTTGAGGGAAATTAAGGAAAGTTAAAGGGAGAAAGGGAAATTATACGGGGAAAAAAGTGTACTTATTGCTTGCTAAAGAAGCGTTTTTGCTAATTTTCAGTCAGCTTTTTATCTCCTATGTTCTTATATCTCCAAATAAAAATAATTAATGCAGAGCTGCATTTTCCAAACCTTGGAATTCTCAAAAAAAAATGCATTTCACTGAAAGACAGTAGCCACTAAGCTTTGCAATTTCAACAGAAATTGTGTCAAATGATCTTTGTGGCTCCAGAAAAGCATAATTCTGTTCTTCATTGCAGCTTCATTTCAAATAATAACTTGTTAACCTGGTTCTTTAGTTGGTGTTCTAGGTGCTAATGAAACTGGGGTGTTACAAAGGAATAGTCTCTCCTAAAGAAAAACAAGGCAAGCCTACTAGCTTGCTATCTGAAGCTTACTAGAATACACTTCATCATAAAAAAAACCCATAACTATTAATTTTAAAATGCTATCTAATCATTACTGAGTCCTATTGAAACACTTCTAAATTTAATGTTTATCGCTCTAAAAAATAATTATACCACACTATCTTGAACATTGCAACAAGCTGTATAGGTGATTTCTAATCTAAACAGAGTTTTGACTGCTTGCATCAATGCACCTACAAGAACCTGGCTGTTAAAGAGCTCAAAATGAAAGGAAAGGGAAAGAGAAGAGAAAGGCATGCTTGCCAATGCAGTAAGACTTTTGTCTGAAACTAAAACACCATTTTGTTTTATTGCTGCAACTTTTGGTTTTGGAAGCAAAAGAAGAGCTGCACAACTTTTCCTCCAAACACTTTCCATTCTGATCCCCTGCATCTCCACTTTATTGTTATGCTAAGGGTATTTTAGTAACAGATTTACCTGTGTTTCCTTTTCTTCTTTCTGGGAGGAGTATCAACATCTTCAGCAGGGACTGGTGCAATAATACTAGATTCCTTTACTCTAAACTCATACACCTAACAAGAGATACCATAACACATCCACGATAAATCTCTCACTAGTACAAAGTTGCTCATATTCCAAGTTATTATGATTTCCTCCAACCAACAACTTAAAGATTATATCCAGTCATAGTCTCTTTTCAATACATTTAAAGTTGATTATTTTTGTCATTTAAGAACTGATACTCTAATTTTAAGCTCCTGTAAATTTAATTTAAAAACAGTTTTAAAACTAACTTTTATGTATCTGTGGTATGAATTCTGGACCATAGCATTCTTGGGAAAACCAAGAAAATTAATTACTTTTCCTTTTTAGTAATCAATACTAGTATTTGCATACTTTAGCTTTAAAAGTAAATCACTATGACTCCTAGCAAGTAGCTTCCCTTCTTACCTGTCTGCACGTTTTGGTCCCAATCAGTCTGGCAATTGCACAGAAGTTGTCATAGTAGGTGCCAATAAGAACTCTAAACATTGAAGCTTCTGCACCACTCCATTCCACGTTCTCTGGAGGCTCAATATTTGGCTTCATCTTTATTGGTGTTTGACACCTAGAATTTGCTTCTGTAATAAATAATCGAGAGTAAGGCTACATTTCAAAATTTACATTGCCTTTCACAATGTCAAATCATTGACTGCAGTTAAAAAATATCCCAGGCTTTCTGCTGTTGTTTCCCAAGTGCCAGAAAAAACAAGCACTTTTCACATGCCTCTTACAGAAGCTACTGAACAGTAGCTACTGAAATTACATGACCTACACATAAACTGAGACAATATGGACATTCTCTTACAGTTTGATTAAACTCATATTATTCTGTCTTTTCACTCAATTCCATACACTCCAAACACACGTTTTCTAGGATTGCTCGGCTCGACCTGCGTTGGCTTTTTGCTACACTTCGTTGCATTGGGATTTTTGTAGTTTTGGTTTTGTTCCACCCTCTCAAGCACTGCAGCTCATTGAGCGAAGCAGCACCGACCAGCCTTACCAGAGGAACTGGATGTCTCATCTTTCTTTTCCTCCTCTCTTTGTCGTTGTTCTCCCCGCCGGTCTCAGTGCCAGCCTCTCGATCGCTGTCCGTGTCCTTGGACTCTAGGACGTTGATGGTGGGCGTGCTGGGCCTGCTGGTGTTGTTGGGGAGCCGCCCCCTCCGGCGCCCGCCCGGCCGCTTCGGCGGGGTCTTGATGCGCTCCGCGGTCAGGGCGGCCGCAAACTCCTTCGCGCCTTCCTGAACACAAAGCATCACAATGTACAGCAAAGGAATGGAGAAGTGTTCTCACTCATGGTCAGGGCTATGGGAGAACACCTTCTGCTTGCACACTGAGTAGCTTCCCATCGTTCTACAAAATAATCGCTGGCCCCAGAATTCCAGTTAAAGGCACTCCAAACAATGAAAACAAGTACTTTTGATGCTATCATGGAAAAAAAATCTACACGTACAAAGTACTCATGTCAGTATTTTGATTCACCTTTTATTTTGGCTGCCAAGTGAAAAATAATTCAGTACTCAATTTTTATTTTCCCAGATAACAGAAAAAAATTTAAATTTCCCACAGAAAGCACCCATGAAAATATAAGCACTCATCTTGCACATGGCACTCAAAACAATATGTGGTCTGCATTTTTTAAAATGCAACCACTGGTAACTTGTTTTCTAATGAAAAGGGATATGACATAGTGTAGCAAGTTTTCAGATAGGAAAGTTGCATAGTTTCTCAAACTAAAAAATTTAGGGCAATTATGAGAGAGATTTGAAATTATATTACTAAAGACTTCACTTTATTAATTTCCATCCTATTGCTTCTTAAGATCACAAGTCCCAGACGGAATCAGCCTTTGGCAAACTAAAAAAACTTCTGTAATTTTTACTTGTGACATAATTTACAAAAGAGCAAAGTCTGCAGTTCCTTGACTAGATTGGACAGAATAGCAGCAACACCATTATTAGGAGATAGTAATATTTCTTTCCTACAAATATCTCAGGCTACATCTACAAGTATTCCTACTTGAGGTGATTGGAAGTTAAATTTTCTCTCTCGCAGGTAACATACTTGACTGCAAATGACCCACAAGCAGATGGACTATCCTAGATCCAGCACATCCTTAGATTAAGTGTCCCACTATACTGCAGCCAGCACTAGCACTCAGTGAATTGTGACATATAAAATTATCTTACCAAATGTTGATAACAGTGAGGTCCGCAAGGCTTATTATCTAATGCTGTTTCTGTATTCTTTCGTTTATAAGTATTGGGAGTTGCATGGAATGCTGTTGAATCAAAACATCACATTTTTAAGTTTTCATATAAAAATACATTAAATACATAACCTCAAACTGTATCCAAAACACAAGGTTACCAAGACTTTACTAAAACCAGAATAAAAATGCTAACAAATAGAAAACAATATATAAAATAAACCCCATGTAGTAACATATAACTTACCACTTAAATACATAGAGACAGCACATAGGTCAGTTTCACCTATCATGGAATGGTTTGGGTTGGAAAGGACCTTAAAAATCATCCAACTCCTCTCTGCCATGGGCAGGGACACCTTCCTCTAGACCAGGCTGATTAAACCCCATCTAGCCTTGCCTTGAACACTGCCAGGGATGAGACAGCCACAGCTTCTTCAGGCAACCAGTTCCAGTGTCTCACTTCCCTCATAGTGAAGAATGTCTTCCTTACATCAAATGTAAACCTATCCTCTTCCAGTTGAAAGCTATTATGCCCATTTACATCAGCAAAGACAATCATCACATTTGTTTCATGTGTCAAGGAAGATTTGGTGTATCACTCTTTCCAAGAAAAGAATAGATTTTGTTGTCATATTAAACAGAATTATTCAGGGCTTCTCCTATTAATGATCATCTGTTCAATGTGTAAGATTCAGTTGTTAAATTTCTATCATGTCAAAAAAATCCGACCCCATTCACGCTTTGGAAAGGTAATAGGACCCACTTTACATCTTCATCAGTGAGAAGGACACATAAGCATTTTTGCTCTATTAGTTTATCAGCATTCCAGCTAAGCTGACAGGATATAAGCATTCAGTTCCTGTATCCCAGCTGCAGGATAAAAATAAGTTAGCATTGCACAGTCACTCTGGGTAAGTGAGCCAAGTCTGCACCTTGCATAGAAGTGTCTGTTCCTGTCTCTGACAGACTCAGTATAGCTCTGTAAAAGCTGCAGGACAGGGACTCAGAAAGGAGCAGAACTGGGTATGTTACACATGCAACACAAGCACCCTGATAACGGGAGGGCAGAGTTTCCTCCCCATTCTCTTTGCCAGAGCCAGCTCTTCTCCCAGGCAATCCCTGTCTCCCAGCAGGGTGTTTTCAGAGAGACTGACTTCTCATGGTTTTGCTGCAAGTCTCGGGAACTCCTCTATACCCCTTAGAGAGCTCTTCTGAAGCCTGGAACACTTGTCACTGGACTCTCACCAAAACTCATATATTCATGCTCCCACATTATATTAGGAGCTTTTTGAGATACTATCATAAGTTTTCTGCAATTGTCTTTTTAAAAACAACTCATCTGTGCTCAAGGAAAAATCACTTCATTTTTTAGAGAGAGAGAGAGAGATAGATATCAATAAATATCTTTCCCTCTAAATGTGTTAACAGTGGCATACAGAACTGCAAGGAAAAAAAATGAAGAATGGACTGAAATTTTAAAAAAGAAGAGACTACTCAGTGCTAGGTGTCTGTTTGCTAATGCTCCATGAAGATGCTCAACTTAAAATGTGCAATTTCCAAACTATGCAGAAGTACTTATGCTGCAGTTTTACCACAGCTGCAGTTGGGCAACTGTAATTTACAGTGAATTCAGTGAATAAAAAGTGCTAATATGTTTAGAATTAAAGAAGAAATCCCTCCCCTCTTACTCATATTAATCTAAAAGGGCTATTCCACGCCAACACCTCACACATCTCCTTCATTAAGCGATTTTCTATCCATCTTATTTCCAGATCATGCTCAAGCCTTCTCTATGTCCATTATGCTTTAAATACTCAACTTTTTAAATGCAGTTCCTTCCCTGTTAAAGCACGTGGGCAGAGCCCACATCTTCCCAGACAAAGCTTTCAAAAGCAAATTCCATTTCAGTGGTCTGATTTGCAGCATAGCTCTGCAAACACTTGTTTCATCACCAGTGGGGTGGGAGAGTGACCAGTTCCATCTTGGAATCATCACTTCATGTTTCCCTCCCATAAAGGAGGGTGATTTGAAAAATCAAATCATAAATTCTATAATATTGTGTCTGTATTAATGATAGCAGCACATGGTAACCCTCCAGGAAAGCAATGTACTCTTCCAAGGCTTTCTCAAAATGGTACAAACAATATAAAAGTAACACTAAATAAACATTACACCCCTTTCTCCAGACAAATATGTTATATTTTATAAATCTGGAAAAACAAAAAAGCTTTAATTTGCTATATATGGGCATATAGATATGTAAAATTTTTTTACAATCAAGTGTAGGAATGTAATTTATGTATATTGTTGCCATAAGTGCTCTTTCTTCCCCCAGATTCCAGTTAAAAGCTTTCATTGCTATGCCACTTCTCATATTTCACATATCCTTCAAGTGTTCATATATTCTGTAGGTAAAATATGTTACACTTTGTTACAAGAAAAAAGAAACCGTGCAATTTAATGCCAAGTTATTCCACCTTCTAAGAAACAATGAGATGATGGGAGCTCTTTACCCAAAAGTGGGAGGGAAAACTCCCGTGTTTTTCAACACTGCATCTTTAAATTTGCACAGTATACCATTTCATTCAGGGTTTTTTTCCACCTGACTGTTTTTTTTTTTACTTTCTCTTCACACTATAAGGAAAATAATTTTTCAGCAATGCAAAAGAACAGTAAAACATTTGCGAGCCATGATCTCTACGAGACTGCCGCAATGTACAGAAGTCAAAGCTATTCTTTTTACATGTCACTTTCAGATGCAATCATTTTTCTCACAAATTTATTTGTGCAAGGTTCTAAAATGAGTGGTTTTTTAAAAAAAACTGTTTTCCTTTAGAAAATGAAGAAATGTTTAACTTGTAATATAATGAAACAAACCAACCTTTGTTACTTTTAAACCCATGAGACCTCAAAAATAAACTGCATCTGACACTTAAAATTAGAATCACATCTTATGTTCAACTATTTAAAGAACACCCAACATGGTACAGTAAAGACAACTACAGTCAAAATCTACCACCCCTATTGCGAGGTGTTTTTAGGGGGAGGCTTGTTATAAAGAAAGGACCCAGGACAAGAATAAAACTATTTGTATAGCTGTATTATGAATTTTTAAAATATCAGTAGTAATTAAAAAAAAAAATCACAGAAAACTTTGTAGAATTTCCTAAACACCTGAAGTCTGTATTTCTTTAATGATTTCCTTAAGAGAAATAATTCTAAAATGGTGTCACTAAGCATGTTTTCTGTCTTCAAGATTTATTATCTGTCTCATCCCCAACGGGCTCAACTCTCATTTTCAATAATGTGAAAGTACACAGGCAACAGTTTAGCCTGAAATGTACATTTGCTTCACAGTCAAGCTATTTGGGAAATTCTCCCTACCTGATATTTTTCCTTCTTCTAAATTCTTTGTTAGTCCAGACATTTAGGCATAATTCCTTGCTGTCAGCAAATGAAGTCGGTACACAAGTTTTTTCAGTTATGTCATCACCTGCACATAAAGGGATTGCCAGGTCGTCAAGGGGACTTGACACGTTAAAAATCTAATGATAACTTTTCCTATATTTAACTCAAATGTTCTAGAACAAAGACTGGAAACTCCACAAATTAAGGCTAATCGTAACAAAAATGGAATCTAAGAGGGGGAAATACAAAAAGCAAAACCACGCCTAACAGAATTCCTGTATTTTTTTTTAATTCTCTATGCCTTCTCAAGAGATTTACACCTTTCAAAGTATAAATCTGATCACTGTAGCCCACCACATTACCAAAGTAATTCATCAAAAATGTCATCTGCAGAAGCCAGGACATCATCCCACAGCACTTGGCAAATGCATGAAACAGAACATAGAGGCAACTGTAGAAATGTAATAAAAGTGAATTTGTTAAATTGTTTCAGAGACACTGAAAATTGATACTGCCTTCCAATAACCAAAGCAGTTTTGGTTTGTTTTCTTTTTTTTCCTTTTTGATGAGTTACTTATTCCCAGCAATGAGCCTGGCGAATTTTGGCCAACAGTCTTAAGATTTCACAAAAACAAAGAGGCCAAACAACTGACTCAGTTTTTAACAAAAAAATTCTGTGCTCTAGACAGACACACAGACAGACAGACACACAGACAGAAAACAATCCTCTTTCCTTGGTGTAACTACAGACAAAAGCAAAAGGAAGCAATGCATCCAAAGCAGTGAGCAGTCACTGTTGCAATGGAATTTGGGTATGTTTTCAGGGAATAGCAACTGAAGCATCAGTTTACTACATCCAGAGTCCAGTGTTGAGGCCACACAGCGAACATCAAGAGATCTCTTTGCAGTGATTACATATCAAATATATTATCATCAGACAACGAATGTGCTGCATAGACTGTCACAAAGAGCACTGTCATAACCAGTAATTTCACCCTCCATCTGACACGAAAGCACATCTTGAATGCCTCCACAGTGAGAGCACTATGCATCCCTCTTTCTACCATGGCCCTGAAATCCTGAAGGGATGATTTAAAGTTTGGACACTTTTAACTACGAGGCACGGTTTAAATAAAGCCTTGGACATAGACCACTTTGGAAAGAACACCAAACTTGCTTAAGGGACGTATCAAAAATCACCAGCAACAAGAACTTAGGCAATCTTTTAGTATAAACACTTTGTCTTCCATCTGAAGATTATGAACACAGAGAAAGGAGGCACAGTGGTTTTGGCTTCAAAGGATGCTGCTCATGTGGGAACTGACGTCCTTCAAGCAGTGACTTAGCTCTGGACATTCTCACTGACTGAATCTAGCATCCAAGAACACGATAAAAAGTCAAAGACTGCAAACCCATTCTTCACAGCACTTATATGAAAAAAAGTATCTCAGAACTGGTGCTCAAAACTGTGGTCTGGTAAAGTATCAGGTACTCAACATGTAGTCAGCAAAACCTTTCAGTTCTACTTCTATCAGTCTGCAAAAATGACCATAAAAGGCAAATCTACATAGACTAATAAAACAGAGTAGTGAAATATATGTGTGCTTTAGAGGAACCACCATCTCCACTGAAAAATCCCTAAAAGTTTATAAAATCATTGAAAAAAATGCCTGAAATGACAGCAGCAGACATACTTAAAGTCTTCAGAGGTGCCATTAGAGTAAGGCTGTTCTATGTCCAGACAATGCTTTTTTGTTGACTTAAGAATCAAAACTGGCACCCAATCTCTCTGCTAGACTATTGAGAGTGTCAAGCACTCCTAAAACCCCTGCCAGACAAATGGGTTGCCAAGAATCAGCATACAGCTTCACTTCCCTGTCCTACAGACTAGGCCTGCACAGAGCACTTCTTAGAATGAGTGTCCAGGCAACTAAGACACCACAAGACCTACGGCTTCACAGAACACACTGTGCTGAAGCTGGCTGGTCAAGACAGCAGCTTACTCTAGAAACTTAGCTGTTCTTAAACATTATGCAGAAGTAACAGCTTCCTTTTACTTTTTATTTTGTATTTTCTAGCAAGGCCTGTCAAAGAATATAAGGAGAGTGAAACTAACACACCTAACTCCAAAATGCTCAAGTACTAAAGGAACTAAGAACATGAAAAGCTTCCCCCCTCCCCATCATCTGAGAACAACTCCAATTCTTCCTCAAACTGAAAGGCAACCAAGGGATATGAAAAAGCAGCAGCACTGTGCAAAGCCTTGAGTGTGGAGTACAAATACAGGCAGATTGCATGTGTGCTGGATGAGGAGCTGCTGACAAAGCACAAGGATTCCCAAATGAACATGCACGCGCACTCTTGGTGGAACATGCAAATGAACAGCTAAGTCAAAAGCAAAAAATTAATTGGATATAGAGGGCATCACAGTATACTGCTACAAGTTGAAACCACTTCATATTTGACTGTTAGTTTCCCCTTTACATTTAATTCTCTGTCCAGAATAATTGTCTCAAGTAGCACTTCAGAATCTCTTCATACTTTGCAAGTGAAAGCCAACATCACTGCTAAGCTCTTGTCAGCTTGTTGGCCCAAAACAATGGGGCAACATGAAAGCAGTTCAGGGGAAAGGACATCACAATTTCTAAAACTCAACTCTCTGAAACAATTCTTCAAATAACCAAGTACAACTAATGTGGCTAGAAAGTAACATGGCAGAATAAAAGAGAAAACCATTCATGAGTGTTCATTCTCCCTACTGGAAAATGAAGCAATTCTAATGAATAACCAGGATTTTTTATGAGAAAATACAGCCCATTCTCCATGCACAAACTGAGAAAGTGTAACAGAAACATAGTAGAAAATAATGTAGCTTTCTTGTAGACCATATAAAAAGAGAAGTGATGTTAGAGATAGGTCCAAGTCAGGAATTCTATAAAAAGTCCTAAATGCAAAAAGGATAACAAACTACCCATACAGGTGCATATGTTTTCCTGAGGTATAGTTTTTACTGCAAAATAATGCCAACATGTATAAGCTGTTTTCATAAACTTTTAGAGATATTCCTGCTTTTATTTTTTCTTTTCTTTCCTTCCTTCCTTCTGCATTGGATCTTATGGTATTTTTAAGTCTCCTGACTTACCAAAAAAAGTAAGATGCATACGAGCACACTTTAATTGTACTTACGATGTAAGAAGCAATCATATTTAAAACAGCGTCTACAGAAGAGTGTGTGAAAAGAGTGCAGGCTTTGCTCCCTCTGAACAGATTTAGCATTTGGTCCATCTATGTTCGGTGTGCACTCAGGAGGAAGAGCTCCAGGAAGCTGCTGCTCAGTGAGTTCTTTGTATCTTTAAAGGAAAATAATAGAAATTATTTATTAAGTATTATTTTTTTTTATAAAAGTGGTTTTTATTCCAGTACCACTCTGCATTTTTAATGACAACTAAAAAAAAAAAAAAACTAAGAAATATGTGCCACCTAAAAAGGCCAATCTGTTAGTGACATGACAAGTTATTAATTCCATGCTCATTAATACAAATTGACTAGGAAATAATGCATTTGTTTTCAAGACCATCATGACCTCATATATAGTATCACTAACTCCAAAAAGGATATAAGATTTTTTTTTAGCAGTAGCTTCTATTTTACCACTTCAAAAAAAAAACAGATTATTAGAGACATACAAGCACCCACTTTTCAATAGTTTACAAGGAAGGCCAATAAGCACTTCTGTACTGTTTGACTTGAGGAAAAGAGCCTTTCTGTGTCATTTCCAGAAGTTACACAAATGCCACAGAACTAGCTGCAAAGGGGACCATTCTTAATCAACAAATATTTAATGAAGGATTTATTTCATAGAGGAATCTTTGTTTCATAAAGCAACACAGCAGTATACCCTAAGAAATACGTTCTTACTTCTCTTTCAATTCTTCTGCTGTACCCTTGTCTGGAAACATTGAGGAAATGGCTTCAAATATCTTGTCAGAAGGAAATCTCCGAGGTGGGTGGGTTTCTTTCTCTGCCAAGGAAGCAAAAAAATTTAAAAAACAAAACCAAATATTTCTGCTCCTTTGCTACCTCATGAAGGTGTTCAGAGAAAGGGGAAGTTCACCAAAATTCTAATGTTAAAAAGACGTAAAGGTTTTTATTTCTTAATCACTTACAATTTTAACTGTGTTAAGTGTTCTTCCCTGGTGAGAAAAATCTACTAATAAAATTTAGAGAAACCATTATTTCACCAGCAGATGGAGATGGAAATTCAGAACTCTGCCTGCTTTAGAATAATGATACATCATTTCCTGAGGAGTACTAAAGCATTTATTAGACTGACACCTGACTGATTTTTGGTGCATTTGACTGCCTCAGTATGCCAATGAACAAATCAACAAAAGTGCCTTTCATGGTGTTCTCAATACAAATCTTGAACTAAATGACAAAGGAAATTATGAAAATTATGCTGCTTTAGACCTGAAAACTATCATATAGGAAGATGGGTTTAAACAAATTTATTGAGTGGTGAAACAAAACGTTTTGGGTGTAGTTTTAAAATACTTAAGTTTTAAGTCTATCTGAAGATAGACATACCCATCCTGTTACCTTCCCGATCTTTTTGCTTGTCATCTCTTTCATCAGGATTGTCATCTCCATCATCATCATCTTCATCATCACTATATTGACCAAGTGCATTGACCAACTCAACAAATATTTCGTCATTGATAAAGCCACATTCTGAAAACCAGCAAAATTTGGGAGTGAACAAAAAAGCACAAGGTGTATATGAAGTATTTTTAATCCTACCTACACTTTAATTAAATTAGGGCAAATGCTGCCATTTATGAAAAGCAATTTTGTCATTTTCCTCTCTTAAATAGCAGTGTATGAACCAAGACAAGTTAAAAATGTTCATTATTCATTTCTTAAGACTGACAACTGGGAAGGGAAGAAGAAAAATTCCAACATTTTTTTTCCCAACTCCCTGTGCTACATATTTATATAAATCTCTTTTCCTTGTAAGACAAAAAATACTACCAGCTACATTATTTAAAAGATTTTATGCCAGAATCCCAGTTCCAACATGGTTGGGTTAAGCCAGTCTGGAAATGCATGCTAACAGTCTATAAAGAAATCCTTAGGCAGCTACAGAATCTCCAGAGAGATTTTTGTTTGGTAGTCCCCTAGCATCCACTTCCCACAATAGGCCCCACTGGCTGGCTGATAAAAAAAGAATACGGTTATATACAAAAAATTCAAGAGAAAATCGAAAGATACAATGCTGCATATATCTGTTTATTAGATTATATTCTGCTGTGACATTCAGATGGCAGAACAGACTAAATAATAAGGCATTTCTGCACAGAGGAAAAAGCATAGTTAGTGCTGACAGAGACCATTTTTCAAAAAAAAAAAATAAAAACAACCATGAACTGTAGTGCTTATTATAATCCTTTTGAACCTGGACTGCTTTGGATATCAAAATAACTTAACAAAAAATAATAGTTTTATTACAATGTAGACAATGAAAATAGCACTCAGATGTTTTAAATAGACTCTTGATATACACACACACAGGTTAGTACAAATTATCTCCCAAAAGTGTAATTACAGAGCTAGTTTAGAATTCTGACTCTTACATGGGAATGCCTCTGGATTACAGATTCCCACAGTATTTACATTTAATTAGAGTCACACAATACTAGTTATTGGGAGATCAAAAAAAGTCTTTCTACTTGTAATATATTTTATATATTATGGAGAACACTTGATAATAGTAATTGCCATCATAAACTTGTATCTCAAGATGCTCAAACAGGATTATTTTTAAAGCTGAACACCTTTAACAATAAATTAAATCAATAACAGAAGACATTTAGTAGTAATGTCATCATTTTGACATAACCAGTTATCTGACAGGAAAATCAGCAATCAGTAAATGTAGAAAATTATCCAAAGGCCAAAGCCCACAAAACATTCCATGTTTCTTATGAAATACAAAGGCAGCAGCTATACTGAGAACATCAACAAGTCTAGTGTAAGGCTGAATAGCATTTATTACTGAATCATAGGCTTAACCTCCATGAATGGTACACCATGAACTCAAAAATGTGGTTCCCTTTCTCAGACACTTCAGCATTAACAGGAATATGAATAATTTTAAGAAGATATTCTCTGTTTGAGTGAAGGGGTGGAATGTGTGGGTAATAATTCTGTGAAAGGGGAATCACAGTAGTCATGAGAAACCTCTACAACTGTGAAGTTGAGGCTTGTATATGCCAGTTCTGAGGGAGCACAGAGCAAGTGAAGGGTCACCACTTCACTGAGACTTTAGCAAAGTGAGAAACAGATTACACTGCAGGTAGTCCCACACAGGAGAATAGGTAAACTACACCTCAGAATAAATATATGTAATACTTCTGTACCAACAGAAGGATACAACTTTGCTCTGTAAGCTGATTTACAGAGAGGGGGTTTTTAATAGCTAGCAAGTTCCTCAAAGAAAGGAAAGGGAAAAAAACCCCACAAACATACGAGAGGTTATTCTGTTGAATCACATCTGCAAATATTGTCATTATCAGAGTTTTGCATAATCCTCCTGCAACTTTCTGCTAGGCAGGACATATATGCACATTACAATATCATATTCCAAAGCTCTGAACACAAAATTGACCACAAATCACTGTATGGTGTAAGGAAAAAGTTAATGTGCTTAATTTCTCCACATGCTACCTAAAACTTTGCAGCCTAATGAAAAAGCAGAACAATAAATTTAAATCAGGAAGCCTGTTATACCCAATGTTTACATAATGTAGAGGTTGTAGAGATACTGCTGTAACAATCACACATCAGGCCTTAAGCAACACTACAACAATAATTTATATAGAAAGAAATGATTAGTATACCTGAGTGTTTGGGCTCACCTCTGTCTCCATGCACTTTCCCATCATAGTTCTTGATTAGTTCCTCAATAAAGGTACCATCCTGGTCAAGCACTTCGTCTCCCATATACGGAATGTTATGTAAAACAGTTTCATCCTCTACCTAGGAACAACAGTGATAAGCAAACAATTTTAAATTCTGTAGTTAAGTGACCATTTCTGCATTGTTTTTCACTATCTACAGAAGTCCCTACCTCACTATCTACTATCTGCCTCTAAGAGAAAATCAACTAGCTTCACTGCCTTAGCACATTTACCATTAACTAGAAAAACAAAACCCTCAATGACTTTCAACAATTTTTTTGCATTCTTGGTGGCTAGCTCAAAATAACACTAGCTCCTAATCTTAAGATTAGCAGAGCATTTCCACAAAGCTTCTAATATGGAAACCCATTAAGTTACCTGGCTTTGGGAAGCTTGCATTTGGTAAATTCATTTGTCCCCTTCTGGTTCTCTCTTACAGTAATGTAGGAAACCACAATGGGAGCCACCCTTTCATTGTTTGGCCAGAGATAAGAAAATATGCAACAAAATTACTCTAAATTTAAAGTTGTTTAAAGAGCGAAAAGAGAAACATGCCTGACAATTTAATCTGAACTCCACTGTCCCTTTTTCTTGACTGCATATAGACTAAATGTATTAATACTTCCACGTTTTATCAATAGAATTTTTGGACCTTGATATTCAGCTGCATCTTCCAATACTACAAAAGAACCTTTTATTGTTAAGAAAACAAACTTTCCTGCTGATCAGGATTCTGTAGCAATCCAAAATATCCAAACATTGTTAAATTGAAAGCAAGGAGAAAAACGCATGGAAACACTCTGTAAGTATACTGATAATAAAATTGTTTAAACTACTTTGTAACAATTATTATTAAAATAACTAGTCAGTAAAGGTGGTCATATACAAAATTATATGACAAAGATTTGCAATACACTGAGCTTTTCAAAAAGTCAAATACCTATATCAGAAATCTAATGTTATGGTTTAGTGAAGGTAATCTGAAAAAAAAAAAAAAAAAGGCATACTCAGATACAAGAATGACCATTATGTGGGAAGAATATTTCAGGATTTAGTTCCCCTTTTTCCACAAGAATTACTACTCTGTTACAGATACATTGGTTGATTGCTTTACATTAAAGCATTCATATCCATCAGAAAACATTTCTCAGTACACTAATTAGACACTTCCAAATAAAACTCTATTTGTTAACAGCCACAAAAGACAATAGGTCACTTGAATTAAATAAACTTTACAGCAAGATTTTGGATATAACTTAGGTACATCGAGGACAGAGATTCAGTTTGCAAACTTACCTTTTTCTTTATTTTATTTGGGGGAGCTTATTTCTGATTATTACTGCCCTATTACCAATACTTAAAGTAGGGAGGGTAATCGGCAATAGATTTTGCTGGGATACTTCTAAAATTAACATCTCCTTTTCTCCATACCTTTCTTCTCCCTACACTTGTTTCAACTTACCATAAAATTCTGTTGAAGGGGAGACCAAGAATACATTATAGGCACAGAAGCAACAGCATTGAGAGTCTTCAGTGGGATGACTTGTTTTGGAAAATCAATGTCACTGGTAACAGAGCACTGAAATAAGAAGTTGAAGTTACACTTACATAGCAACGTCAAGGAAAAAAAAAAACAAACAAAAGTAAACATAGAACACTCTACAATGTACAAAATTCAAAGAGTTTCTCAAAATCAGCCATATCAACATTTGATAAATGCATCAATTTTTTAAGGCATAATAGGAAAATAAGTTTTAGCAAGAGAAAAGGACCTCAAAAATTATTTCTATGTCAATACCTTTGCTAATAGATCACAATAGGGTTTTTCCACTTATTATTAAGTGGCTGTGATAGTATTTTACTCAGACTATTCAAACTACAATACAAATTAGATTTGGTATCTCAAAACAGATTTAGTACCTGTTGCTGCTGCTATACTGATGTTAGTGTATTTACTCAGACCATCTGAGAGGCAAGTGAATTCCCCTGGCTTCAGATCAATACACTGCAGAAATCATGTATTATTTATATTATAAAAATAAATATAATTTTACTTTAATGCCAGCAAGACATCTTATATAAATAAAAACTCCATACGTCTTTTTAATTCCTGCCTTGTTTCCCAATTATTGTCTTGTTTATCTATCCTCAAGCCTTTCATTATGTTCACTGCTTGCAAAGGAAAAATGAAAATTAGCTCTTAATATGTAACGCTGGATACATCAGTGAATTTTTCAGTTACAGCATTCTGTTTTGGATATTCAGAGATTTATGTAGCCTCCAAAGGATAAACAATGCATGGAAATACAACAATTTGGTTATTCTTGCACCTAATAATCAACAGTTAACAAACATAGATCAACTTCTCAAATACTTGGACTGCAGTATGAAGAACTGAGGAAAAAGTTACAAGCAAAAGCAGACAGGAACACACAAAGCTAGAGGAAGTACAACAGAGAAGATTTGGAGGTAGGTAAAACAAAGCTTAGAACAGCTGTCATAGCTACCTGAAAGGAAAAAAGGAAGTGGAGACAAAAGATCTTTCTCCTTTCCAGAAGGGAAAGATGAACAGAGCTTCACATTTCTAAAGAAATACACAAAGTAATGTAACAAACAATATACAGACAGTCTCCTGGCAGAATGACACAAGCCAGATTTATTTCTTTTCTTTTTAATCTGCAGCAAATGAAATTAGATTTCTGCTGTGTATATTAATATTCTAGACACCGTTCTATGCTACTGCTGCATTCCCATTTCAGGTGAATGTTTAATTTTCCAACTAGCAGCCACCTAGCATATTTTTCATGCATTTTTAAAGCAAAATACTACAGTAAAAGCATTAACTACTTTTATCTTTGGAACTAGAAGTCTCAGGCTGACAAATGGGCTACATCAAAGTGACTCAGTGTTTGGTACTAAGCCTCAGTTTTGCTGCTATGCTGTTCCGGTATGAAACTCAGTTTAGTGTCGGGGAGGCCTGCACAGGGCATGTTATGGTCTCCACTTGATGCTGACTGTCACCAGCAATGCCCTGCACTCTCCACCAAACACAGGAAGGCTCTCACACAACCTTTCTATTTCTAGCCGGAGTCTTACGCAACTCTGAAGAAATTCAGCATATTGAGAGAAGATTTTAAAGTAATCTTTTAAAGTCTCCACCATTTTTTCATCTCACTTCTCTCACTATAAATTATGGCAGCCTCAAATCAAGCATTAGAGTTCTGACTCATGAGACAGAGACTGGATTGAATGTAGTAATTAGTGTGCTCTATCAATACAGGCAGGAAATTAACATAAAGAATAGTGAACACCATACTTAAAAGAAAAGAAAAGAAAAAAGAAAGAGGAACAATCTTCTACTAACAAAAAAAAAGTGAAAATTGGATGTGTACCCCACACAATAGCTATAGAGCTGTATATGAATAATTGCCTGTTCAAGAACATTTAAAAGAGAACACTCAAAGTCCTCATCTCCTTTGCATTTGAACATGCATGCACACAAATGCACCTCTGTGTGTGACACACTCCCACTCACCAATTTGCCACTAAAATTTTAGGAAAACGAACTCTGCAAATTTCTTTGCAGATAAAGTACTTTGGCTTGCCTTTTTAACCTATTCACAGTAAAGTCTTTTCATTCTCACCCTACTGAAAAGAATTCGCTTTTCAGATTACAGATAAAACAATCTTCAAATTTGGTAAGTGTGAAGAAGTGCCTAAAGAGCAACTCAGAAATAAGGTAAATTAAGCTGGGATGAATATAGAAAGCTGGAATGGGCTTAAATCGCTGTTGAAGCTACCATGACACAGCCCTGAGCAATATGCTCTAGGACAACCTCGCTTGAGCAGGAAAACTGCACTAAATGACATCCAGTGGTCCCTTCCAACCTCACCAATTCTGTGGAAACCAGCCTAGGTGCTCAAATTATGCCACAACTATGGAAGTGTTTTTCACAAATTTAGTATCCAGTCTGCTTGTGCAACACAAGGATTTATTAATCTAACTCCAACAGGAGCAAGGGTAAACTCCCAATACCATGGAGACAGAACAGTTCGATTAAAAGATGCTGAGGTATGATCCAATCATTATCAGAAATAAAGAAGCTTCACTTTTGTGTGTCATTCAAAGCCAGATAGCCTGCTACATATTTATTGCTTTGTAGAAGTCATACGATCGAAGTACACAATAAATAAATTCTTTAAGACACTGATACAAAACACATTGAGCCGTCAAGTCGTATCATGCTGAAAAAAAAATATTTAAAGAACAGCCAAGTTTGCAGTAATAAAACGAAAACATGCTAACAACCTTGTAAGTGGAATTACCACAACACATGTTAACCAACCTCCCTGGTCCCGCGCAATGAGCTCACAGAAGTCATGATGTGAACAGGCTGTATCCTACGTTGTTTCCATTCTTGATTTAAGATTTCAGTTCTTTCCAGTATCTTCTGACGATTAGAATTAAACATACTCTAAAAATTAACCACAACATTATAAATAAATTAAAAACTTTAAATTCATCTGTTAGCATCTTGAGGCATTCTAATATTTAACCAGCCACGTTATAACAAAAAAATGTACTTAAAACATACAAATTTAGTTGAAACATCAGTGAGGTTCAATATAATTCATTATCCCTTTCTTCAATTCACGCCATGTTCTCACATTTAGAGTCACACACTTAGCATGGAACTAAATTCTAGATGGAATTTGAAAGAGTATGCAGCTAAAGAAGTTGCCATATTAACTCTCCACAACCTCTTCTGGTACTTAACATTCTCGAGTCAATCATATATAAATATGGTCATACCTGTTTATAAGACCTTACAGTTAAGTTCTCAGTAGGTTGACAAAGTATTCAACAAAATTGTTATAGCAAGTGTTAACTGTAAGACACATACTTCAGAAAATAATCAATACTTGTAAAATTTTATAAGCAACAGAACAAAAAGATAAAGTACCTTTACTTCATCAGCACGTCGGAACCTCTTGAGCTGCCTCAGTCTCATATATTCTGATTTTACACGTTTTCTCCAACAAATTGGTCCCTTCTCAGATTTTTTTCCTGTTTGACCCATGATTATCCTACAAGAGACAATGTCACGTTTGTAATACCAAATCTGACACCACTGCTTACAGAAGAAGTTAGATAGGAAAGCAACATTCCTTTAAGATCTTTCATATCCAAATCCTTTAATTCCTTTCAATCACACATGCAATACAATCCCAATTCGACACAAAAAAAGTAAAACATATTTAATGATAGGCACCAGAAAACAGTAATTTTAACTGCAAATCAGTGGACCCTTCATATTTGCACTTTTAATGCCTCTATACAAAAAGGTATCTGATGGATTTAAAGGGGTGAAGAGGAACAAACCAAGATTCTCATTGCAAAGATACACACTGGAATTCTTGCAAGTAGCCTTGTAAATTAACTTCTGGAGAACCGTGTTCATGGCAGACAAACCTCCTTGCAGGAAGGGTCCTCTTCACTAAGACACCAACTCTGAAAACAGACTTCTGGAGTTGACCTCACGTACAAAGAGGTACCCCAAAGAGTACTCAGTCCTCCCACCCAGCCACTCAAGCATGAAAAAATTGTAGAAATTCAGACAATGAGTTTGAAACAGCCAGAATAAGAGACTTTGCTCTTTTCTCAAGTATTCTATAAGACCACAAACTGCCCACTGATTCCACTTTACTGATCACCCTCCTAGTGCCAAGTGGTTCATTTTTACATTACAGGACTGTTGGCAATGAAGTTGTATTTTTATGTTATAATCCAAATGCCTTGCTAGAATATGCCAATCTGCTCCGTATTTTTCAAAATCAAGGACCGTATGCTACAGCTATGCTGGCAATGACTATTTTGACAGCATCCTGAAACTAAACCACTACATCAAAGACTGGCTTCTTCTCAAGAGCTGCATTGTAAAACCTACAATATTCCACTGAATAGCTCAAAATATCATTCACATGGACTGAAAGGCTGAAACATCCAGTTGCCCAGGGTTAATACATTCTCAAACAAGCATCATCAGTTTGAGCAGGAACAATTCCAGCCCTCCTAATTATCAAGGCAGGTCAGTGTGAACAGAAGTGTCATCTTTGGGCTCGAAGCCAATGCCAAGTGCTACCTTCACTGCCCCACACTACAGCTCCCCTAACAGTTACAAGTACAGCTTTTTCCAACTTACTCGAAGCTTACTGCTCTATTTTCAGCAGTTCTGCAGAGGTGAGATTTGAGTTCCACCAGACTTGATGATGATGAGAGGGAGAAATCAATACAGAACCTGGTCATTCTCAAGACTATGCATTCATTTACAGTAACAAAAAGGTACTAAGTCTACAAAAGCCTGAACTCATCTTCATGCAAGACTTAATAATATTTTGCACGAAAAAGTATTGAGGTTTTAGATTTAGGATGAAAAAATAATCTACAAACAAATAGCAGAATTGCCAACCCAAATAATGGGAAATATCCTTTGAGGAAAAAAGACACAGGATACAAATAACTACATAATGCACCTGACTAGACAGAGAGTGAGGATGGAGAATCACCTTGGGGAGATAAATACAGAACAAAGTGTCAAACACAGTTACCCTGCTTCCATGCACAAGACAGCAAGTAAAATCCACTTGTGCCTCATTCAGCACAACTCTAGTGGTTACAAAAGATAAAAAATAAAATGCTACTTTAAAAAATAATCCTGGAACATTCATGTTAGACAAGACAATCAGTGATTCAAAGTGCACTATGATATTGATTAAAGAGCAGCATAAAAGCATTATGAAGTATAAAAAATACACTGTATCATGTGCTAAACTAAGCAAAGTAAAAATATTGAAAAACAACCCGTTAACTAGAAATAAGTTAGACATAGAATAAGTACCATTAAATAAAAGACAATCTCAAATTGTAAGCAGTACAGAATATCAACATTGCTTCAGTTATTATTCAGCCAAAAGACATGGAAAAAGCATCAATGAACTCAAAAGATAAATGAAAGCTCAGCTGACAATACTGAAGTAACATAGCACATAAAACTCAAACACAAATTACATTTACTTACTCTAATACTGCCCCAACTACAGCCCTTCTTACTCTAGTTTCCTGGAAAATAACAAATGACTCCAGCTTAAAAAAGCTTTCTTTACTGAAATTAAATTGCCAGATAAGCCCTGCTCATCAGAAGCAGATCTATACAGAAATCACATATAACTGGATTAAAAACAATAGACCAACCCAAAAGAATTTCCATCTTTCTTTCATGCAACTCAAGTACAGCCCCAAGAAGACCCCACAAACAAGGACTTAAGACCTGAGAAAAATAGAGTCCCATCAAAAAAAAAAACAACCAAACAAAAAAAAACAAAAAAAAAAAAAAAAAAAAAAAAAAACAAAAAAAAAAAAAAAAAAAAAAAAATCCAATCTATTCAATTTTCCAGTAATGAACAAATAAACAAATAAACAAATTAGAAACTACATCTTAAATGGCAAGTCCATATTAAGAGAAAAAGCACTTAGTAGAAAGGAAGCATATGCACAGAGAGTATAGAAGAATTATATCTAAGGGGAAAAAAGGTGTCCTGGATGCATGTTTGTAAAAAATTTTCAGAGATTGTCAAAATTAGTATTACTGGTCTCTGAGCAGTAGATCTAAGTGAACCATGTTTCTATGTTTTTGGGCAGTCTAACGTAACCAAAGCAGAATTACATGCATTGTAGTAGGAGACAATTGGTTTTGTGTCCCAAATCTCAAAAGAAAGTACAGAATAAAAATAAACCAAGGCAGGGGGCAGGGCAGGAAGAGCATATTCAGAGAGTTAATTCTCATACTTGATCTATCTCATAAGTGATCTATTATCTTCACATTAGGACTAGAGACAAATGCCACTGATGATTTCTCATGCCAGTTCAAAGTTTGTCCCCAAAACTTTAAATTTAAGAAGCTAGACCTGAGAAACTGAGATAAGAAGTTTCACAGGCAAGGACAGCCAGTGTTGTGGAGCAAAAAACAAGAACTATGAAAGTAGGGTGCTGTACACTACTTCCCATCCCTGAGAGCAAAAGTAATTTGGAGAATTAAAAGACTTCAGGGAAACATCAACATAAACTCAGTCTCTGGGGCAAGTTTAGGGCTGTAGATGCTGTCCCAAGCCTACTACTGGTCTACTTGCCTACTACCTGTGTGTAAGACAAACCCCTCCCAAATCACTGTCTTGTCCACATAAACAGCAGAACTGGTGAAAGTGCTCTGAACTGTAACACACTACACAGTTCCCACTTTGCTAGATAAGACAAAAAGCCCACACATTTTCCTTAAACTACATTGTATGGGAGTCACAGCTATGACTGCAGAGTAGAGAAGCTAGTGAATGTTAAGATCAATTTGTCAGAACTAGTCAACTTTTCATATAAAGTTTCAGAATATTCCCTACAGCAGCCGAAGTGGCACAAACTAAATCCCATCTGTCTGAGAATAGTTAAGCCTGTCTTAAGACAGCACAGTTTGAAACAGTTTCCATTTAATAAATAAAACATGATACTGATTGTCTTAGCTCAATGGTCTGATTTCCGAGAGCCCCTAGGCCTTGTCCCTCTTCTCCGTCTCCATTTCCCCTTCTGAATCCCACCAGTTCTTTGTATTGTTTTAAAATCTTATTCTTTCCCAATTTTTTAATTCTTTTGATTAAAATGGTCCAGAGAAACCATCTAACTGCCAAAGAGCAAAGTCCTCAGAAGTTCTATCCACAAAAAAAAAAAAAAAAAGAAAAAACTATGTAGCAGCCAACTCAGTTATTTATGGGCAGAGTATTGCCTCTCCAGAAAAGATACAAAGAAAGCAAGCAAAACCCCAAAGCAGTGATACTGTTTCTAGAGAAAACTCTTCTTCCAAAGTGCACTATGACTTCCAAGCAAAACCTCAGCTAGCCCGGACACATCTCACCTGGCATCACAGTAAGGAGGGAAACTCCCCACACCCTCTCTGCAGAAGAGGGAAAGCTGTGAACTCTCTCATTCCACACTGGGCAATCACCCCAATGCCATGACAAAAAAGGAAATAATTTATACTAACGAGAGGACCAATGTTATTCCAGACCCCCACCAAGTAAAAAAAAATAACAAAACTGACTCCTCTTAAGGAGAACAGTAAGGGGGTATTAGGAATGAGACCCACTAAAGCCACCTAAACACTGGTTTAAAAGAAAAGCCTACAAGAAAACAGAAACAAAGACATAGATGTTCTTTTCAGTTTCTACTCATACTTGCATAGCTGGAAATTAAAAATAAAAAATGGCCGCATCTTAAAGCATATACATTTGTTTCTTAAAAAAAACCTGCTGAGCATTTCATAATTCTGTACAAGACCCACATCTTTGCAGTAAGTTTTTAAGAAAATTCATGCCTGTAAGCTTAAATCAGGCAACCCTTACATTCAGGAGACAAATTGTGTACAATACATCTAGGATTCACAATGAGACAAAGAAGTGTAGGACAATTTCAGCTCAAATTGCTCCTGTTTTGCCTACACAACATAGAAATAGCCTTATTTAAACACAACGTCCTATTTTTCTTTGATCATTTTGGCAATATCCATCAGTGACAGACAAGCGCACACATAATTCTCTAAATTAGGCAGCCTATTCAAACAGTCATACGGCTGTCAAAAACTGTATTTAAGCTCCTCTGGCTACCATGCCAAATTTCAGGGAAAAAAAAGATAAATTAATGAAAATTTTCAACTGAGAAGCATGGGAGAACAAATGAGGGGGCTTGCCCTTTTAAAAGAACACTGTTAGTTTGTAATTGCGCTTAATATTACACAGTATTTTAAGCTGTAGAAATACCACATTATCTTCCCACTACTCAGGATTCCTATTTGGAGATATTTATGAATCAAAATATATCTTGTACCGTATAGTATAATTTACAATTTTTTTTTTGTGAATTAATCAACACTCATAAGGTTATTCACAAACCTTAAATATATGCTAATATAATACAGCAATTCAGAGCACTCTTAACCACCAGTTTCAGTGCAGGAAGTAGGGGGACAGTGAGGTTGGAGGAAAATGTAAAACCCAGTAGAGACACTGCATTTGAAATCTGATGCAAATAGAACAATGAAATAAGTAATCATGGGGGGTTTTGATGCCTAGAGTAGTGGGAGAATAACGAAGGTATAAAATAATTCAGATGGGGGGACATGGGCAGGCAGGGGAGAAGTACTGCTTCCACCTCTCCCAAAGCCAAATGCTTTCACACGCGCTTCTCAGAAGCTGCAGGTCCAAAGGAATGTATTTACCTGCAGGATCCTGCTCAATGGATGATCCCACAGTGCTGCTCGATCTCCCTTCCAGCTCACCTTCAGCATGCCCACAGCTCTGTCTACAGTGTCCTGCTGCCACTGACTGGAAAGCTCTGTCATGTCAAATACGGTACCCTCACTAATTTAGAGTCAATACTACATCATGAAGGTATTTAACCAAAGTAACTTCCTCAACCTGACCATCATCCCACCCTTCCCAACTCCTTATTTCCACCCCAGTACAGCTCATTAACTAAATTCAACTGACCAATGATAAATAGAAACTCACAATTGCAATTGTTTTCAGAAACACAGATGAGTTTCACGATCCCATCCACAGCTGTGGCATCCTCTGCACGACTATAAAGCAGGAAGAATTTTATAGAAAATCAGGCCAGCACTAGAGAAAAACTAGTGCAGGCAGTGAAACCACAAACAGGCACTGGTTTCATACATCAGTTTTCTCTGGAGTGGCAGGCATGCTCTTTAGCTGTAAGCCATTATCAGATCCAGACAGCACACAAGTCTTTCAGCCTGAGCTTATGTAACCTTAATAATGGACAAATTATTACATAATAAGCCCTACCTGAAGTCAACACAGAACTCCTTCAAGCATCTACAGAACTTAAAGAGAAAAAAGCAAACCAAAGAGAAAACCAACCACACCCCACCACACCCTCCTATGTTTTTTTCACAAACCAAAAAAAATTTCTACTTGGGCAGCGGAATTTAGGACAACTTTCACATTCAACCCAAAAATGGAGAATTTTAGCAACAGAAGGGATTAACAACATTTTTCCACAAGCCTGCAAAAAAAATACAGTACTTGATAGAAAACAGGAAAAAAAGAACAAATATCCCCACAAAGAATGCACTTGAAGTATCAAAATTCAATGAGTTAAGCTTAGACCTGAAGTTGTTAACTTTACCAAACTACCTCACAAAGAATTCATATTTTTGTTACAGGATTTTACACAGCACAATACAATAAAGTGATTGTTCAACTATAGCAAACTGTTTTTCAGATATGTTAAACTGAACTTTAGTGCTGAGAAACACTTAGGAATTTCCTTTTAGTGTTCTGTTTCGTGCACCCTAAATGCAAAACAAGATAATAGAGTCCATGAACCTATCCTAAATTTTTCCAGAGTAAGCAGCTTCCAGCACTTACTACAACTATCAAGCACCTGAAAAAAATGCCAACAAACCAATAAAACACATACATATAGCCAGACTTCAAAAAAACTAACTTGAAGATTAATGCTCTAATCTACCAGATCTGTCTCCTGCATGTATATCACCCTTTTTTTAATAGCACAGAGAGATACATTTAAAAAACTCCATTCAAAACCCAATATTATTCTTTTTGATTAAGTAAGAAAAATTGTTTAGTTGTGATTTCAGAGCTGCTATGTCTTTCAACATTAAGTTATGCAAGCTGTAGGTGTGGGGGGATGGGGAATGACACTCACAGAACCTCAAAGGGCTTTTTTACCTGTGCTATTACAGCAAACACACAAAAAGATACGACTAGAAGTTTTATAGTTGCCACTCTGCTTTCTGGATTTTCTAAAGCAAAACAAAACATGGTTTTCTTTCAAACTTATCTATGTAAAATACCACGTTCTCATTTCCATGAGAAGAAAAATATTCCCAAGGCCACTGTAAACTTGGGTATTTCAGAGCCCAAACTAGACCAACTAAAAAAAAAAAATCTCTGAAATACAATATAGGAAAGATTAATATAGTTTATTAATAATATTTCACTACAAAAACAACTACAGCACACTTTATCTTTTACAGAAATAATCAGAAAAATAGATGGGAATAAACTGTAGTGTGTTTTTACTATTTTACATCACAGAAATGTGGTATTTTAAGTTTGTAGTACAGTTCAACCTATTTTTAAAGAAGAAATACCTAAAAACACTTATATATGCTTTAAAATGTATATCATGTTATTCCATATGCTGAAGTACTATATCATTAAAGGCAGTTTAAATTTCAAGAAATAACTTACATCAAATGCTACCATCAGTTCAACTACCTTCCTCAAATACTATTTGGTGTCAGTTTGACCTGGAAAAGACATCATCTGTCCACTGTACCAGTGGTCACTTATTTCTACTTCTACACAGCCTTCTCTACTGTGAGTGCTTAAGTGCTTATGATTCTGTAATCAAACTAGGTCAAGAGGGAAAAAAAAATCTGTCTGAACAGCCCAGAAAATGAACATACTTGGTTTTTAAATACATTTTTTCAGTGAAATCAGCTCCACATGCTGGTTTGTTCAGCAGCTACGGATTTGCTCAATTTGTTCAAGCCATGAATTCTTGAATCCACACAAGGGACAGAGGGGCAGAAACAAGAGGCAAAGAACTAAAACTGGAAAAGGAAACAGTTCAGGCTTCGACACAAGCGTTTGTCAAACCATGCCGTCCCTCTGACACTCAGCTGTGCTGGTACAGAAAAATTATTGTTAAAAAAACAGAAACAGGAAACATTTATTAAGCCATCCATGCCAGCTGTGCCACTCTTTGGGCAGATAAAGGCCAGCAGCTTGTATTTGCCTACAAAGGCTTAACCAGTATTGGGTTCTCTTTGGAAGTATCTAAAAGAAAAGGATCAGCTCGTTACCTGATCTAAGCAGGTAACTCATACATTTCATCTGCTCTTCCTCACTCTGACAGGCATCAGTGGTTGTGGATGATGTAGGTTAACAAAACACTCATGATCAGCCCTGACAAGATTACATGTTTGGCAAGAATGTTCTTGATCACACAAGAGGTGGAAATTTTTACAGGCTATTATCAAAGACAAAACTATTAACTTTAATCTGATGGAAGGAGGAGAACCCTCAAGAGCCTAAGATGTACCGATGCCAACCCCAAACTGAGTAGCAATGACTGTGTGTGAAAATTCACAATATTTCCTCTTTTTCCTCCTCCAGTTAGCAGAAAACCCCCGGCTTGCAAGTAGAATTAAAAACCTGTTCTGCAGTGTGGGTAACAACTGCAGCCAAGACATTTTAGTGCCAGCCCTCACACCAACACAAACTGATGGTGGCTATAGTATAGGCTTTCCAGGTAATATGCAGCTCCAAAAGCAGAAGGTCTGCTGCCATAAATAGGCATGCTTTTATTATGAGCAGTCTCATTACAAGTAAGCTCCTCTTATTGTGACAGCTATTTATCTGTAATTGCTATACGCAACACTAAAATATATTTCAATTAGTAGAATCCCTTTTACACTACCCTGTCACTACAGTGTTGTGGGGCTGTTTATGTACCAACAACGTGAAGATTTTGCCTCCACTGGAACTGCTGTTAAATCCAAGGCCAGTGTACTTTCTCCTTCCTGATACAAACACTTGTTACTAGCTTATTAGCAATCACCTAACAGAATTTCATTTTGAAGAACAACATTTTAACCAAAACTAAACGGCACATTCATTTACCTGATTGATTTTGGAAGCTGATGACAAATACATCCCAGTGTACTTCTCAACTAGAACCAGGAAAGGAAGTGGGATCTTAAAATGGCATTAATTTCCTCTCTTCATTGTCTGTCTACACTACTTCAGCATCTCTGACCAAGTTACATAGCAAATATGGTAAGTTTGATTGTGCTGACCAGTTACCTCAAATTATATCTTTCCTGCACTCAAAGGATGCATAGTTTACTAACTGGACCAAAGCTGTTCATGCTGGCATCATAAATACCCAAACTGGCAAGGAAGAAGCAGAACCATGAAACCAGAGGCAAGGGAAAGCAGGAAAAAACCTCTCCTCTTCAATGCAACCATTCCAGCATATCATCCACTTGTCTCAGACTAGAACATTTATCTTCCACACCATGTAAAACATATCGTTCACACTGTGTAGTTTTCTGTTCTTTACAGCACTTTGCACAATCAATGCAGTTAATGTGTTAACTACTTCTGCAGGAGTAGCTTTCAAGAAGCTGTTTCCTCCTATCTCTTGATCACCTAAAGATCTCTCTGAAAAGATGTAGTCAGTGGCAAACAATAGCAGCAAACTTGTCTACATCACTTGCCAGTGCAAGACAAATGAAAAGCTAGTGTAGGTTCCTTCAATTGCATTCTGCCTCATACACCTCACATCCCACTACAGCCACTCAACGAGTATTAGCACAAGCTGAAGGCTTCAAGGCATGTTCTATTTATTCTTACAAATATTCTTTTAGAATACCACACGTAAGCTCCCCAAACTCCTGAACACACTCTTAAGAATGTGTTATACTTCTGTCTCTTTCTGGACCCCAACAAAATTGGACGAGTCACTCAGAGAATTTCAAGCACTACATAATGGAATTAACTCCCTGAATAGCTCACTTTCCTACACAAATTGGAGCTAAACACAGACAATCACAGAATTTGAGCACTGTTCTAGCTTTTCTACTGAAACATGCTAATCTATGCTGAAATGAAAATACAAGAGGCAACAGACAAGACTCAGTAAGGGATTTCATTTCAATATAGGAAGAAAATTCTTCCCAGTGAGAGTGGTCCAGCATAGGATCGTATTAAACGGAAGTGTCAGAATCTCCATTCTTGAAAATAATTTAAAAGTGGTCTATGATACGATTTCAGTGTCGGCCTAACCCAAGTGGGAGACTGGATCAGATGACTTCTAGATCTAAAACTATTCTACAAGTCAACACATCTCTCAGCTGGGCCCACCATCTCAAAACAAGGACCACACTATTTCTAAAGCTCATGCCAGGGAGGTTTGCTTGCCTTTTAAATTTCAGTTAATATTCAAAAGATGAAAATAATCAGCGCTAACACTTTTAGTATTTCAATCTGCTTCAGACACAATGTGAAAAGCATTACCATTAAAGGAACAATAATTTGTGAATTAAAATGCTTAAGAGCTTAATCAGACTAAACTCTTGAGTTTGGTGTGCAATCACTGATTCTTACAACAATAGAAACATTAAACTAGCTAGTTTACACACTCCTTTCCACTACTATTCCATGTGTTGGTTCATTCGAAGGATGCCTTGTCTTGTTAACAGTGCAGTTGGAACTTTCAGCTCTCTTAGAAACTGTAATTAAAAAAGACAGATTGGAAAGCTCTTCACTAATTAAGAAAGCAGTCTAACTAGAATGCTTTAACTGAACATTATGTTTAAAATAAATAAAAAGATCACATACAAGGGCTGTTATTTTCAAATTAGTTGTCTTCTTATCCTAATGGGGTTCTGCTTCTCTTATAGCCCAACCTTTGTGCCTTTGAAGTGTCACTCTTTTCAGACCTTTTACTTTCTGCCATTTAAGTGACTACAGCCTTAGCTTGCACTTGGCATACTTAAGATCAGAAGGCTGCTCTCTACCCTGGTATATTAAACGGTTGTCTTTTGGTTCGGGGTTTCTTTGGGCTCTTTTTCACTTTTTTTTTTCCATATTTAAACTTGAACATATTCTAGAAGAAACCACTAAGTAAGTCAAGTAGTACACACTAAGCACTGGTCCACAATAAGCAACTATTTTATGATTTGGTTCCCCCAAAACATTAAACGTGCCACCTCAATTATTTCTTCCTAAACACAATGTTTTTTTGGGCCTTGTTACTACCCCACTAGCTCTAAGTTAATAGCCCCCAGTTGATAGTTCAAGACACTCAAGACTAATGAGACCATTTCCTGTGTCTTTTGAGTAAGAATTTCAGCTAATTTCAAAACAGGCTGATAGAAAAAAAATTCCCCATTTCGTGGCAATTTCACACCTGGTCATGACGTGTTGATCTATCGTATACAAAATGACTATGTACAGCCTTTTCTCTTACAGCTGTGTATGAGTGGCTACCTCAGTGAACTAAGAGTACAGTTTCATGGCATATTTAATCCAATTAAACTACTTATTTGTAATAGTACTAGTATGAAACTAATTTATAAACTATAATGACTATATTTTTATTTGCAGGAATATTTCCCAAACCAAAACTAGTTACCATTGGAGGGGTTGTTAAAATACTATAACATAGGCAATCCCTTGAATCTGAGCTAAGCAGTGTGTCAGAATTTCCTCTAAATGGCTGATTTTTAGCCTTCCTGTGATAACAAGGCTGATGAACCCCTTTGCATACATACTCTACAGAAACTTCTGATGCAAATGGCAAACACGAACCAAATGGGACATGGTTTACTGTCCACTAAGTTACATATATGATCTACAACATTTTCATGAAGGACTACAAGTGCTCTGGCATTATGAAAAGCTTCAGCATGTACATATATTCTATAAAAAACAAAGAACTTAGATATTAGGGAAGTCATTAAAAAGAAAATTACAAGGGAGAAACACCACTTAGGGCTGCAGACACCAGTGTGTCAACAGAGAGCAGCCCCTGCCCAAGTAATGCCATTGCAGCCAACCACCATTCCAAAAACTCACTGTCACTGCTCTCTGCTCCAGTTTGTAACATAATTACATACAGTATTTTACAGCAGCTACAATCCTGCACTGTACACCTAGATGTTGCTAGGGAATGCTCCTATCTTAGATATTAGGAATTCTAATCTTCATGCCAGATTTGGTAGGAGCACCTGTTTCCCCTCCGTATATTTAACTCCTGACTTAGGCTTGCCTTGATCACAATATGTATTTTCCTTCATCAATTACTGTTTCCAGTCTGTTTTTAACAGTTGAAGTAATCTCTCCAAACACAGTTCCTCATTACTGCCCAAACTTATCAGACAAAAACTGCCAGCTTTGACTTTCAAGCATCACCCCTACTTTATGCTGGCATTGCTACAAAAAGAAGCCCTTTTACTTGCACCTGTGCTACCATTTCCCTCCTGACAGCAGGAGTATTTTTACAGCCATTGACAGAAGCAAGGAAGTTCTCTGGCTGAAAATATCTTGCTGCTTTTGACTGAAGAAAGTGAGCATCCAGTCGTTCTGGCCCCACCTAAAGACACTGACCCATGGCCTTAGGCATTCCAATTTTCAGCTCCTTGTGACAGTATTAAATGCCTACGTCTGCAGATCAGCTTCTGGATGTGCTCAGTTCATACTACTTATTATTTGAAATGCTCTCCTCACTTAGTAAGTCAGAGCAGTTCAGGTTTACTGACATACAAGACAGGAGGGAAACATGTCAGCTCAAGGGCTCACAGAACTCACGTTTTCGTCAAACATGCTCCCTATCTGATTTTTTTTTTTTAAGTATAAATATTAGTTCACCTCCTACAGCATTTTATTTCTTGCTTTCTCCCCTAACAGTTCACTCATATACACAGTTTAACACTATGTTGCATTAAAATCGTTCTCAGGAGTTTCTACCATTATTATACACTGACCAGGCTGATATTAAAAACTCCTGCGGACAAGGAAGAAAGAAAGGAAAGAATGAGGAGTCAAGAAGCTCTTGGATCTTAAATAGAAAGAAATGGTGCTCCACTCCCTTTTGCTTCCTGGAAAAACATGAGAAATCTTAATTTATCATCTTGCTCTTTTTAAATGAGAATCTTCTAATTTTCTGCATTAGCAAAGCTAAGCAACTGCCAGTATTCAACACCCTTTACTCTATCTGCCAACATGCTAAAAACTTTGCAGCTCAGAGTTTGTAACTAACTCTTGATCTTCCACAAGCATTTCAGAAAATAATCAAATTTGTGTTCCTTAACATCTAAAATAATTTTAAACAATCTGCTTCAGAAATTTAAATAATAATAATTAAGAAAAGCCACAAGAACTCATCTGGTCATGACAAAATCCCCAATCATTTTAAAAGTTTTTGTAACTAATTATAGGTTGATTAAACATGAAGTACCTGAGAAAGATCTCACAACAGCACTGTTCTAGAAATCAAGCTTATTTCAGATTTTCTGTGAGACAAAGAAGGAGGGCACCAATTTGATTACTCCTTTTTTTCCTAATAGCACACTGCCTTCAGATTTATTTTGACATTATCTCATTTTGTGGGAGTTCTTCATTTAGAATATTTACTCATCAAGAAACACTGGTATGGATACTTCTCAGTTTCACTCTCTTCAGCAGAGAAAAAAATGTTATGTCTGTTAATAAGAAAACAAGATTTCAATACAAATAATTAGTTTTTCAATACATTTCCTTAAACAAACACAACAGTAGAATACAAAAAGTAACTCAACATAATTTGTTTTGAGACAGTCCTTAAAAGAAAAAGATAAATCCATACTGGAGTGTTCTATCTGTATAAGCAAGCCTGCAACTTTCAAAGCTATTCTTCCCTTAAAAAAAAAAAAAAAAAATCTTTCTGTGTCCCCACTTCAGTATTTACAGAAATAAAAACAGACATGAAATCATTACTGAATACCACTTAAGGAATAAGAGTAACCCATTAAAAAAAAAAAAAAGAAAACTTCTGAATTCCCTACATTACCACTTTCTTCCAGCACATTTCAACATTTGATACTTTTAGAAAAATACCAGTTTGGAAATAAAAATAAGAAGTCCAAGTACTTGTCCACTTAGGTGGGGGGAGGGGAAAGAGACAACCAGGAGATCATAACCAAATATTTCATATAAAGACTGAACCCAAGTGGCAGTAACTGCCTCTGACTGACTTCTCACTTCACTTCGGACAACATGAGCCAAAAACCATGCAGCAGGTAATGCAACTATTTGCTCTTCGCTTGGATATTTGCATCTATAAATACTTCTAACATTTGGATGGATGAGTAAGATTATTTGGCTCAAAAAAACAAATAAAACATTTAAAAAATCCAAGCAGCACCACAGCAACAAAAAGTTTCAAGCCCAAATTTGATCAAACGTTTTACAAGTTACAATTAAAACCATCCCACGTTCCTCGGAGCAAACCAAGCCTGGCTATTTGTCAGGAGAAAGCAGAGTTTTATGCAGAAAACTTGAGCTTCACCTTTGAGTTGCTCAAATGTGTACCTCCAGAATTTCTCTTCACACTCATTCACAGACACCCAGAGGAGTTAGATGACTCCCACACACATTCCAATTAACCTCTGTTGCCTAACACCTCCATCTCTTAAAAACTGAGCTTTTTGATATCCTGGATAAATCTGGCAGAAAAAGTAACACTTGCTGGGAACACTTAAGACACGTCTCCACAGGCAAAATAATTTATGATGTGAATTTGAAGAGCACAGACTATTCCACCTGAACTTGTTTTGTGGACACACCTTTTATACTCTATAGACTAAAATAGCCAGAGGTTCTTCTGTTCAACCTATACTTGCAAAAGCAACACACACTCCACACATGAAAAATCCCGATAGTACAACAATTCAAGTTCAATACTTATTCCATACTCTTTCCCTGCTTAGGCAAATAGCCTGAACTTTTAAAAGACATTACACTTCCACATATGCAGAATTTACTGTAGAACAGTCTGGCAAATTTGAAGCTGAACTGGTATTTGCCATTTGCCTGAATAATTCCAACATGAGCTTCAAATGATGAAAGTAACCATAAGAGTTATTTTAAAAACGATCATTTTAAATGTCACAAAATAACTGGGTCTAATGTATAGCATCCTTATTCTGTAACATATACAGCAATAAATCCACCTGCACATTGTATTAGGTGTTGCTTAAAAAGGAAAAAAACAACAGATAGTACTTTTCCAGGAGCTTGACTTAATACAGAAAACTAATTAGAAACAGTTTATCTTGAAAAAAAACAAAGAAAAAGCCAAAATGAAAACAAAACCAAAAAAAAACAACCCAACATGCAACCCCAAAAAAATCTGCCACCCTCCAGTGAAAAAGAAAATCTCCCTAAGGCTCTGAAAGAGAACTGCAAATACTAAATAAGGTCTTGGGACCTTATGCCTCCCAGTTTCAAAGCAACCATGTACTGAACACGGGGAATGGTTAAACTATGTTAAGAATAAAACAACATATGTCAATCTCTTCTTCCAATAATTACTGGATTTAGCTTTGCACTAAACACATTGGCAATAAATACTCACTAGAAACACGGCACAAACTAGTGGACATACAACAGGAAGAAGTTATCACAAAGGACAGAATTTACACTGTCCTGGTTATATACTGTAACACTAAAAGGGAGATGATAATAATGACTTTAATCCGTTTGCCATGGTGCAGTTCCACGGGTAAATCAAGTATCTATAACACACATCCAAACGACTTCTTACAGAAGCAGCAAAATGAATTCCAGTTCTAGAATTTTTTATCTTATTAGTAAAAACGAAATCAGACTACACACCAAAAATATAAAGCTTGCCAGATCCACTCAGGCTAAGAAACATGGAAAGGAAACCAGCACACATTTAAAAAAATTAAAATTATATATGAGTTAAAAGATTTGAGTTTCCTTCCTTTCAAATACTTTGTTTCTTTAAATTACATCTGATGGCTTTGGGATTTAAACCGAACATGCAGGCTGTGAATAGAGAATGCATGGCAGGAAAAACTGAACTAACCATGTACAAGGCAGAATGGAAAGGAGCCAGATACAACAAAAAACTGACAAGGGAAATAGGCCTGGTTCTAGATCAAAAAACAATTTAAAAACATAAAGAAATCATACCCTCCTGTAAAGATTTATTTTCAGTGCATATCTAAAAAAGCCTAGGATGTGAACTGCAATTTGTACTACTTTGCTTGCATAATTACACATACAATGTTACTCAAGCAGGCACCATATGTATATACAAAAAAAGAAAACTAATAGCAAATTCTGGAGTATTCTGTAATTGTGTATCAAGGAAGTCTTTATTTGCACACAGTAAGACACCAGTTTTACCTCATTTGCTAATGAAATCATATATATCCCAATTAGAAGCTTTAGAAGTACTACATCACATTTTCAAGCAAATGACAACACTGTGCTGATCCACTCACATCATTACACTGTTATTTTTATCCACAGCATTCAGATCACGCGCAGGATCTATCTAAATGTCCAAATGGCCTTCTTACCTTAAGAGTACTACTGATTTTACCACTAGATAGGAAGCAGAGAAGGCATTATAAATCATTCCAAGTCAACAGCAGTTTTCACAAACAGAGCAGAGGCACATTAAATGAAAAATCCTATGTCCAAGCTTCAGCCAGGTAGGCAAAAGCTTTCTTAAATAAGAGCGTGATCCACACTAATTTGGGGGCAAGCATTGTTGGTTTATAGTTTTGTCTCGACACAGCAGGGACATTAATAGACATCTTCTTCTCTCCCAATATTTTTAAATTACAAAATTAAAATTTAAATTACCATTTTCAAACCTATGGCTGAATAATTCATTATATATTTAAAAAATTCATTTCTTCTTTAGCATTTTTAAGAGAAACTTGTTAATTCTATATGCAAATTATACCTTTCACTCTTCTTCTTGAAGAGTAAATTCTACTCAAGTTTACTAGCGTTACTTTACCTCTTAATTCAGAACCAAGTCCACAGTCTGACCCATCTAAGTGGGAATCTAGGTGTACAATTAGAAAAAAGACTGTGACAATCAAACTGCCTACTACTACCAGTTACAGAAGGCAGTATGTTTTAGAAAACTTACCTGTTTCCTGCTTGGAGCTCAATAGAACCACCCCTCAATAAATTTTATTTTTAGTTTCACCTCATCCATAAATAGACCTACAGAGCATCATCCCAAAGTCTTTAACTGATCTCTGTGAGAACAGATAGGATATCTACTTAGTAATTCTGTACATTGTTTTCCTTTTAATCTTTAGCTCAACAAAATACATACGTACATATACTTTTATATATACACATTATATGTATATATACTTTTTGTATATATGTATATATACAGAAGTACATATATATATATCTATGTATATATGCCTTGGGCATATGCTCAGAGCTAAAAAACAAACCTGAGCATTTGATTAACTTGTAACAAGTGTTGTCATCGCCCCCCTGTGAAGCACCCCTCTCTCTTCTGCATACAATTTATACAAGTTTTTGCTGGTTTGGGTACATTTTACACAAGATTTTAGTTTGCCCCACTGTTTTCCTCACAGACATAACTACTTTAACCAAAATTATTCCTTAAAATACGTCAGTGCAGGAGTTACTCATCCATTTAAAGACTGACTTAGCCACTCCACAACAGTTGTACAAGTCATACACTTAGGTGTTAAATGTGTAGATACATTTATAGATAGATACATTTACAGATGCTGTCTTCAATCAGACACCACTTCAACGGGCCCAGCACAGCTCTCCATGGACCTTGCTGACAGAAGGAACAGAAGGTTGGAAGCAGCTTCAACATTAAAATAAACCTCCTGTTACTGTCCTACAGCTTCTGTTAACAGTGGTCTCGTTTGTTAATGTAAGTGTTACGCAAACGCCTCCATCAAATCATTAAGGATTGTATTTACAGTATGCAGCCCATTTCCTTCACTCTTTAAAAAAGTCTGGTAAAGTGAATTTTGCTCGGATAAGTAATATTGCCAAAATTACTTTATCAATTCAGTGAACTTCCTTGCTTAGCAAAGGCCAAGTTCTGTTTCTGAGATTTTCAGCATCCCTGCTGGGGAAAACGTTATTCCCCCTAAAGCTCCACAGATACTTTTCCTCAAGTCAGCTAAGATCCATCTGTAAGTACTAACAGCAGAATTACAGAACTTCCAGATTACAGCCAACACTAAAGTTTTCCACAGCACTTTCGCTCAAACACAACGTAAAGCAGACATTTATTAAATGTGCCTTCTGTCAGCATTGCAGCCATTTTTTAAAACAACTCTCACTGTTCAATCACATGAATATAGAACCGCCATCTAAAATTGTTCTTCAGTTTTAACATTACAGCTGTGAACTCATGAAAATGGATCCACAATCTATACAGCTAAGGGAGCTGAACTGTCTTGTGAATGGTGAGTGAACACCTCTTTTGACTAATTGCAAGAGGAATTTTAGAGTTCACCAACTTTCCTGGGAGCACTGTTGGCCTGCACTGGATTCTAGATGTAGCTTATTCTGACATAAGCTGCTTTACAGAACGGGGCTTGCACTCTCTCTATATCTAATACAGCTCATGCATTCAGTAATGCACTACAAAAATTCCCTTCCCCCAAGTCAAAGTTTCTTTGCAGATACATTTTTACATTGCACCTATGAAAGTTGCAATGTTACAGAACAAACAAAAACCAGTCTGAAAGCACGTCTTCGAAGAAAGCACCATATTTCAGCTTGCTGGCAATTTTAGCAAGAAAGGAAAAAAACACAGCAGGGGGGAAAGAGTTGAGCTTGAATTTCAAGTCTCTGGCCTAAGTTTACACACCACTACTTTGGCTCATTTTAAACTGAGCAGTGACATTTTATGACTTTTTGAAGGTGCAGATTTCCAGTGTCTGCCACTTTTCAAGGTGAAATTACGTATTTAAAAAAATCTATGAAAGAACCCAAAAGTTTTTCCTGATTTTTCTCCTAAATTTAAGTCTTGAATCCTTCCAAAGTTCCAGACAAAAATAGCAGTTGGCATCTCATGGAACATTATACTGTCACAGACTTCTCCACAGGTTGTTTAACTTTAATTGTTACTTTCATTTCTCATGGAGGCAGAGGAAGGAAAAAAATATTTTTCCTTTTTTTCTTGTAGAGGAAACTCCAGAACAAGAAATGTGACATTTTTTATCCAGTACTTCATAAAGTAGTAGGTCTTAAAAACTTTCAACACATCACAGAAAAATTCTAAGTCACATCTCCTAAAATACTGGAAGCGTGTTTTCTGAAAGATTTTGTAGCTTTCAAATATTCACATTTTAATAACCACTAGTGAGACTAGTTATAGTACAAGTACTACGTACAAGTAATACTCATTCTTCTGCAGATGCTTTATTGTTACCACAAATAAACACTCCCCGGACTCTCAGTTTGATACAGACACTGGGGACAAACGAAGAATGACCTTTAATTTTTTATAAATTGTATAAAGAATCTGAATGTGCCAGCCCCTAAAAAAAATACTAACCTATCTCTGAGAAAAAATCCTCACTTAGATGTGAAGATTACACTAAATGTGCTCGTAAAAACTCTTCACTGAAATCTGTATTACTGAGAAGCAAACTCACAATAGCTGAAACTAGAGTTGCTACACTTAAGCAAAGACAAACCTATTCTGCTAGAATTAAATTGCCTTCTCCAAACTGTTAAATGCTTCTCATCAGAGAGAACAAGAATCTGAAGTTCCAGCTTTAACAATGCAAAACGCTTTTCTTTTGCTTCAATAAAATCAGTGTGGTGCTTTGCAAGTCAGAAATAAGCATCTCGAGTAATGCACAAGTTTGTTATCCCATTCCTGCCGCAAATCTGTGCACGCACTGCTTTTCTTTCGTGTATGAATAACCATTTTGGAATCACCATGAAGACCTGGACATAAATGTTAAATAAACGTGCATGATGCCACAACACACCGATTTTTTTTTTTTTTTTTATTGGATATAGATCCAACCAGACATTTGTTGCTCACGGGCGGCTCAGCCCAGCACTCTCCTTCGCCCCTCCCCAGACACCTCAGATTTTAAGTGCTCCGTGTCGGGGTGCTTGGCCACATTAGACCCAAACTCCCAGAATTTTCAGCTATTCATGAACTTTCTCGCGGGGCTGTGGGAGATGGGGATCACACGGTGTCCTCCACGATTAGGAAGTTGGCCGGAGCGGCGGCCGGACCGAGTTTCCCCCCGGTCCCTCCTGAGCTCCGCTCCCGAGCCCAGAGCGCCCCAGAGCCGGGGGGCGCCCCCAGCCCAGCCCAGCCCGGCCCGGCCCCGCCGAGCCACGCTCAGCCTCCCGCCCGGCTCGCCCCGGCTTCCGGGAGCCCGGCCGGACCTGTCCCGGCCTCCCGGGAGGAGAGGACGAGCCCTGTGCCGCCTGCCCGGGCGGGCACACGGATTTCCCCCGCCCGGCATGTGCCGGGCTCTCTCACACACACACACCACACACCACACACACACCACACACACACCACACACCTCCCTGTGCCCGCACCGGAGCCGCCGGCTGGAGCGGAGAGGAGGGGAAGGGAATCGCGGGGTCTGCCCCCCGTTCTCTCCCTCGCCCGCCGCCCGCCGCCCCCCGCCCTGGGAGGAGTGAGGGCGAGCTCGTCCCCAGCCCCGGTCTGCGCCGCGCCCGGCGGGGATCGGAGCCGCCGGCCGGGCTGGACGGAGCCAACTTAGACAAAGGGCACTCCAGACTCCATGTCTCCCCCTCCAGCTGTCACCGGCCCGGAGCGCGTGTCTGCCCGCCGGCGCCCCGCGGGAACGGGAGGCGGGGGGCGGCCGCCCCTCAGGATCCGCCGCTGCCGCTGCCCCCACCCTCCCCTCCCTCTCTTCCTCCTGCCGCCCCCTCCCCTCCTCCCCTCCCCCATGACAAAGGACCCGGGTATAAATAGCCGCTCCCGGCGCCGCCGCCGCCTCGAGCCCGCGAGGTGTCGCTCGCTCGCCCGCTCGCCCGCTCACTCACTCACCCGCCCCCCCGCCGCCCCGGCTCCGCGCCTCCGCCGCTCCCGCCGGTGCCGCCGCCAGCTCCGCTCGGCGCTCCCGCTCTGCCTCCCTCCGCCTCCGGCTGCCGGATTCACCCTCCCGGACCGAGCGCCAAACACGCCGACCCAATCGCCATCGCGCTCATTGGCGAGCGCCGAGCGCCGCCCCCATTGGACGGCCGGACGCGGCCGGGGCCCCGCCGGGCCAATGGGGCGCGGCGGGGGGCGGGGCGAGGGGCGGGGCCTCGCTCCCCACGTGCGGGGGGGGGCAGGGAGGGGTGGGGAGAACTCTTTGTTCTCGCGCTGCCCGCGCGGGGGGACGGGAGGCTCGCGCTCCCCTCGCGCCCGCCGCCCCCCGCCCCCCGCGCGCTTCCCCCCCCTCACGCGCCGCGCGGTGAGGCCGGGCCGGGCCCGGGGCTGCGCTCGCCGGAGAGGCGGGAAACTCCGCGGGCCCTCACGTGGAGAACGGGCAGAGAGGGAGGGGAAAGGGGAGGGAGGCGGGCGAGAGGATTGGCGGGCACCGGGAGGGGCCGCGCTCCCGCTCGGCGCCGCTGCCGAGTTTGAATCGGGCCGAGAGCGGGAGAGGCGTAACGGCCGTAACGGTCCCGGGGGCGGGAATGCCGGAGCGGGCCCTCAGCCCCGCCGCCCTCAGCCCCGCCGCTCCGCCTGGCCGTGCCCCGGCCCGGGAGCCCCGCCGCTGGAGGTCACCCCAGCCTTTTCCATCTCCGGCAGGGAAAAATAAAATCGCCGAGATAAGTTTTCCTAGCGGATGCTTAGCCCTCCCCTCGTGACCGCATCCCTTTCCGATGCTTCCCGCATGCAGTGCCGCTTCCGAGATGCGCTGGAGCGGTCGCCGTATCCCTAATTCCAGAGTCCCGGCATCCTTCCTTACCAAATCCACCTCCCCTCTTCCCTGTGGCTCCCTCAGAGCATCTTCAGGGGCAGGAATGAGCGGCGGCCACCGTAAACTGCTAAAAGTCTCTGGCGGAGGAAATAAATGACAGACGCGTCCTCATCGCCAGATCATGCCGTGGGCTCGCGTGGCTCACGGCTCTGACACGCAGGAGAAGCGAGGATGTCTCAGCCTCGGGGGCCGGGGACAGCCCACGCCCGGGGCAGCCCCGCCGCTCCCGGCGGATGTCTCTGCCGGCTGAGTCACTTCGCCTCCTCGTGTTTGACCTTTGCTTGCCCAAACTTTGCCGCCACCAGCCCTCCTTTAGTGCACCGCGCCGCGGCTTCCTCTCCCTCTGCTCCGCATCCAGCGCGGTTTCCCCTGTCGTGGGGGGATGTCATAAATCGCGGTAGCAGTAAAGGCTCGCAGCCTGTTGCTCGCTACGTGCTGTCTCCAGCCTCTGAGGTTGCTATCGCTTTCCCTCGTTTCTAACCCACGAGCCGTGCTCATCAATCTTGTTGTCGAGGGTGTATTTAAACCCTGAGGATTCGTGCTCCGTTACTCTGCTGTCGTCCTGCTCTCTGGCTGCTCCAGCCTTTACTCCTCTTCAGCAGGGAAAAATAAAATTGCCAAGATAAGTTTTCTGATGGTACTATGCACTTCCCTGTGACCAGATCCCTTTCGGACACACTTCCGATGTGCACTGGAGCAATCGACACATCCTTGCTTCCGTCATCCTTCCTCACCAAATATCAGCTCCCCTCTTCCTTGTGCTACCTCTGCCTTAGTGCTTCTTCAGGGTCAAAGCTCAAGAAATGGGCAGCGGCCACTGTAATGAGGTCCTGAGTGATTAAAGTGTCTTGTGAGGGAAATAAATCACCAATGCGCCTTCATTCCCAAATAATGCAGTTGGCTTTTGTGTCAAGCAAGGCTCGGTGTTCCTCTACTTAAACACGATGTGCCTCTGTGTTTTTATAGTCTCTTTCTATGTGTAAGTACTTAAAATTTCCAGATTTCATTGTGTATTAAACTTGCAGTGAGGTTTCAAGTGTGGGCATTCCTACGCTGTATGTTCTTGATTTACCTTATAGCTTTGAAAAGGGGTTCCTAATAGTAGCTATTTTCTTTAAAAATGTCTGGTGTTTTGTGAGTTACAAGCAAAAAACACGCACCAGAAATTATTTCCTGTTATGATTATATGTCATATCGTGGTAGATAGCTATAACCTTCCTCTAATTCTAATGGAGTGGCTGACAATTGGGAAGATTATCTTAAAAATATTATCTTTGAAAAATACCAGTCATTTCTGGAAATGCAGCTGTTTAAAATCTATCCTGCCCCAAGATGGCTGCCACCACCAAAATGGCTACCTAGTCCTTTCACAATTTAGGTTTTGTCATTTATTTTGATCCTTCAAGTTGCCCTTCATGAGATCTGGTTTTGATTAACAAGAAAAATAACAATGGCTGGTTAAGAGTGAGGTAACTTACTGTAACAGGTACGCTCAGCCACAAGGTGGAAAGATCTGCGTTGTACACCCTAGCCTGTGAACTAGACCTCAGCACTGATCACATCCTTTTCCTCTCTTGCACAGAAGATTATTCATCTGCTATGCCTGAAACTGATGGTTACTAGAAAACTTTACATGTTTTGAAGTGGGTTACTCTTTCCCCTTTGCACTGTACAAAACAATCTCTCCAGCAAGGCTCCATTCTAGGCTCTTAAAATGATGAACTCCTGTCGAGAAACTCCATGAGGTGCTGATTTCCTGATCCATAGTTCAGGCTGGCTCAAACAGCACGGAGAATTTTAGCAAGTCTTTGATTCTCTACACAGGGGTTTAATGTTGCAATGAGCTCCATACAGACTTTCTGTTCTCACAGAATAAACCACCCAAGTAGTTTTCTGTTTCTGCTGTATTTCTGTGATTAAAGAGCAGCTATTTGAACAAAGATCTGTGTTATGCAGAGACATTCAGATTGGATGTTTAGGCAAAAATATTGCAACAATTTTTGAAAGAATTACAAAACCTGGTATTTTGAGGATCCCTTCTGAAAGGGGTGAATTCTGGCGGCAGAGTGGAACAGTGTTTTTGAGAGAAGTGGCTAACATTGAAGAAATATACACATGTTATGTGACAATGAACTAAAATCAGGCTCAAGAAAAAGGTATCAGTTCTAAACCCTCCTGGAACTGTTGAAAGCATTTGCCCTTTTTTTATAGCTAATGCACTGTAGAAGAGCTTTTTCCATGTTCCCAACACATGAATGTAACATGTATGTTCACATTGTATGTATGACTAAAACAGAAGAATATGGATTTGTCAGTGCTACATCACTAGCATCAATTAGACATAAAAATAATTGTTTGACAGCATCAGAGGATGTTCCTAACTATGATTGTTCCCATGGGGGGATTCTTACATGCCTCTTTTCACCCTTTAACGAGTGGCATTTGAGTCCAGGAAAAAGAAGGTGTGAATAAAAATTTGCTACAAAGCAAAATTACCAGTTAAGTGGTTTCTTTTAGATATTTTTAACATCTCAAATAAGGTGATATTTCCAAAGTATAGATTGTTCTTTATGCACTGTTATCCTAAGATTTCCTTGTAGTCAGAATCATATGGGTTTTTATTCATCTGGCTGGGGGAACTAAGCAAGACCTGTCTGGGAACTACCTTGGCCTGGAATAACGTGAGATGTTGAGCAGTTTTCCCCTTGCCCACTCAGTTTCTTTCAGGAGAGGCACAGCAAGGCTGTCCCCAGCACCAGCATCCCGGAGCAGACAGACCGGTAGCTGCATCTGTAATTCTTGTAGATAAGCTGGTGACTTGCTGATGGCAGCGTCGCTTTCCTTTGTGCTCGGGAATGGCAGCGTAACAAAGCTGTGTGCAGCTTCGGGCTGAGTCTCCTCTGTGGCTGGGCTGGTGGGCTCCACGGATTAGTCACACAGCCTTTAGAGATTCGGCCTGCTTGTGTTTGAGCTCCCTTGTTCGCTGGGGAGGAGGGAAGGAGGATGCACACCCTGTCCTGGTTACACCCAGCCTTACAATCAAAGCCGGTAGCGCTGCGAGTAATGTTTCATCCAACAGAACGTTTGCGAGCGTGATCTTTGTTTCTTTGGTTTTTTCATATATCTTATTTATTCAAGAAGTGCCATCCATACATTATTCATTCATTTCCTAATCCTGTACTTTTCCTGAGACCCCAGCTTGTTGTGTGTCTGAAATTCTGCATTTTGGTCCATGTGAATTTGATGAGATTTTGCAAAGTGTTTACAAACATGGAAATGTAAGTACAATCTAAAATCTAAAGTAAGTACAGTCTAAATCTGTTATAACATTTATCTCTTTTGCACAGCGATGATTACACAGAATCACCATATGCCTTACCCTTTTTTAAGTATTGGCCTCTTGTAACATTATTATAAAAGACCAGAGATTTTGTGTTAACTTTTAACAAGCAATTAATGATTGTGCTTTGTAACTAGCCACTTTGAGATCAGCTGTGTTTTAAAATGTTTTACGTTAATATCTTACTGGTACTTATGGGCCAATTTCCCTGAAAGAAATGCAACCTTATGAACTGTTTTGCACATCCTTTCTGACCTTCTCTCCCATTTTCCATATGCTTCTCTGTAAAATTGAATTTAATAATCGGAAAATAGGCCAACATAACTTTGGGTATGGTGTTCATTAGGCTAAATAAGGAGGAGACGAGTCATTGCAAGATATAGCACCTACAACCGTGTCTGTCAGATCCGCCACATCTCAGGAATGGTGCTTGAGGGTCTTGCACTGTCCTTCCAGGCTTCCCTCACACTCAAAAGTAGCCTGCTGTGGGCTGAAGGCACAGGGCCTGGGGGCTGGAAAGGACAGTAGCACAGACCCACTGCCAAAGGTGTGCCCCCAAAAGAAGCACCACACTGTGCTCTAAAGGCCCCTGCTAGCAGAAGTTACTCCTGCTGTGGACTCTCTGCCCACTGTGCAACTAAAGGAGTGGCTGCCAATTCACTTGATGCACTTGTCACAAGAGCTTGTACCTGGAAACTCACCCAACCAAAGGAGATATTCCCAGTCTAGGTGCCGAACATGTTCAGTGGCAACTGTGGGCATATTGTCTAGCAATGACAATTAGACTGCATGCATGGAAAAAAGGTGTAACAGAGAGTACATCGCTAAACATAGCCAGGATTTGATGCAGTGCTGTTACAGGAAAATGCGGATTTCTGTGCCATTCTTGGGCCGCCTGCATCTGGTACTGTGAATTGTAACACATGCAGCTGGTTCCTAGCTCTGCAAATGCATCAGTCACATGCACACACCTCACACGCATCCCCAAGTAACAGAAAGCTACCTGACCTTTCACTGAGTGTTTGCTTCATGTGTCACGATAAAGGTATGTAATATATTTTATACTGGGTAAAAGTGTTTTCACTGTGCTGGGCCACCTCATCTCTGTCATACTGTGTTCAAGGACATTTTACTGGGGTCTAAGACAAAGGTGGGAGAAAGGGTGATGCAAACAACTGACACAAACTGTGATTCTACATTAAATGCAGGAGAGTATCTTTTTTGCCTAAGGAGGAACGTTGCTGAAAGGAAAGCTCCAGTGTTGTTTTTATACAACAATTGAAGCAGTGTAAGTGATTTCCTGTTAACTTTCTTTAACACGCAGAGATGAAGCTTATTGCATGTGATGATGCATTTCAATTTGTGAAAGGGATTAATTGACTTCCCCTGACTTCAACTGGAAATGAACTTGTCTTTAAGGCTATCCATAGGAAATTCTTTCACCTCAAGTAATCTACTTCTGATTATTTTGTGGTCCCAGAAGCTGCTTAAGTTGTGTGAGAATAATGTTTTCTCTTCCTTTTCTGCTTGCATTTTCCTTTTCCTTTTATTCCTTACCTGACCTGCATTTACTCTTATATTTAAACCACTTAAAGGTCTAAATGGTATAATATCACAAAATTGCCATGGAGACATATGCCTGAAAACTTAAATTGCAAAGCCCTGGCCCCATTTCCAGGTGGTTTTGGCAGTGTAGCGCTATGATACTGCTGAGTGTGCCACTCACAGGGGAGAATTTTGCTGCAAGTTTAAATGTTCAAGTGGGTATTCAATCAGTGTTGATGGATGATGGTCTCCCATCAGGCCAAATCTGAGATTAAAAGCCTGAGCTCTGTTTGAATATTGTGTTTCTGATATGTTGAAGTTCTCCAGAGGCAGTGGCTAAATTACCCTAGCAGATGGACAGAGTTCACTGACTAGAATCAAATCTTCATGTTTGGCTGCAGAAGGTACTTCTTCTGACAGCCACATGCAACAGACATATAGTGATAAGTCAGATTGTTTGCAAAAGCAAATGCAGTTGTGAAATATCTTTCCTCTGTTCATCATTTCACCTCCAAAGGATTACCTCCAAATGTAACCACCTTTCCATCCCTGTGTGAGTTTTCCATTCATATGCCTTCTTTTTTAGCATCGTTTACCCTTCCTCATTTTCTCTTTCATATTTATGCCATGTCTGCTTTTAGCTCCTTCTTTGAAAAGGTACTGTCCTGTCCTGTCCCAGAATTATGTAATCCTGACATTTAAAATAGTAGGAGACATTTGCACTTAAGGCAACCCTACATGCCTGTTTTGAAATAATGTTTATTATGTTATGTATATAAATATGAAATCTGACATATTCAAGGTTAGTAAATTCATAAATGTAAAAATGAAAACAATGCATATCAACATAGACTTGATTAAACTGAATGAAAAATTGAATGCTTTTATGGGAGAAGACTAGGAATACCTATAGTTTGAAAGTGTATTTGATAAACTGTTAAATCTAGCCAGGACTGCTAAGTTATATTGTCAAAAATCAGTATAAGAAGACATATGGTAAAGACTTTACAGTGAAAGTAAAAAGATAATGATACTCAGCCATCCATTAAATAAACTAAGGCAAGTCATAAAAAGAAAATATTCACAAAAGTTTATGGAGATGTACAAAGTACAAAATATCTGTCACATTTGCACCCCAGGCTTTTTCGTTTCCAGTCTTAGCCCTTAATAAAAATATCCACAAATCAATGCAAATTTAGAAAAGGGATTACCCAGACCCATTCACTATTGTGACATTATGTCAATGAGTTTACTTCCTAGGTATAAGGATTTCCAGTTATTTCTAATTATTTTTTGCCAAATATGCAGTTCTTTGTAATATACACACCTCCGAAGATCAAAATGGCTTAAAAAAAGTATACTCTGCTGCTGGTCTGAGAAAGCTGTTACTGGGAAAATAATCTATTTCTAAAATCAGAAGAAGATAAGCTTTTCCTGCTTTATGACCATGCTTTATGAAAGGATCACCATTGCAGTGATTTGTGTGTATGAATTCAGACAGACCTGTACAATAAACTCTGTCATGCAATGATGCAAGACTTGGTCATGAGATTGACAGACAACATTCCATTTTAGGTGTCAGCTGAATATGCTGGTCAGATATGTAATGGAAAGAATGACCAATTTGAATTTGTATCCAACTTGTACCATAGAATATAAAAGGTCATTGGTTTAAAAATTTAAAAATGTTACATATCACTTTCCTCTCTGAAGCCTTCATGAGGGTTATGAAACATACAATTAAGAGAAATTAAGGGACATGGACCTTAGCCAAGAAAATTATTAAATAACTGTCTACACAGACTGATGCTGGGAAATGTTTTTTGAAGGATAGATAGACAACCACATAAGTGTTGAAACCTTGTCTATAATTTACATTTAAAAAGTCAGATTTTGCTCTCAATAGAGCTTAAATAATACTGGGGGCAGAAACCTGTCTTCAAAGCAAGAGTTAAAGAGGAGAAAAAGAGAAAGGTAGGCAAGGCCAGTGCTGCACTAAATTTCTACTTAAGATCCTAAAGCCACATTAAGGGATTGCTTCATGAAGTTTAGTATCTGTCAGACTAAGGGTATAATTCTGATTTTCTCAATCTATGTGCGCCTTAAGTGAATTTTAATTGGCATTACTCACTGGGAAAGTGAGATGAGATTCTAAGGCTGTAAGTATGAAGGACTGAGTCAACCAAGTGAGTGAAACAGTGACTAACTAACTAAATGAATGAGTGAGCACAGCATTGTTTCCTTTTGTGATCATTTCTATGCACGAGTGACTGGCAGGGCTATTACATGTGTGTGAATGAGTGGGGTCAGGGTTGCTGAACAATCCATACATTTGTGTGGTCTTCCCATCCCTTGATTAGACTAATGAGCCGAGTGTTTGGAATATTAATGCATGCAGAGTAGAGCTAAACTTATTATGTAGTTGGGAGACAAATTTAAAAAATATGATCTACAGCCTGTCAAAGTCTGTTTTCGGTTTCAAACATGTAACTCTGGATTGGGTAATCAGCTGCTCCCTGGCGGGTTGCTTCCTGCTCATCAGCTTCAGGGAGCTGAATGCCACACTATTGCTTCTTCCAGGGTTATTGTTGTAAGTGACATTATCAAATCTGCTCGTAGTTTATTGCAAATCTAATTGTGTCATATAAACTGAAGCATTATCTGACAATGAAATGATTTTCTGTCTTATTACACTTTCATAAAAGAACAGATTTGGTTATCCTTATGTCAACTATTTTGCTTCCAAAGTAGTTAACAAGGCTAGCAGTAATTTTGGCACCCTAAAAGCTTATTCCTTCAAATAGCACAAACAGAAGCAGAATAAAACCTTGTTCTATTATGTCATATATAAATCATGTTCTGTTGTCACTTTTCATTCAATAGTTGCATGCAATTAAGAGAACAGGAGTCAACACTATGCTAAAATTCAATCAAATCATAGGTGTGATGCAGGTTATAAAAAAATAGTCTAGAATTTTGAAAAACTTAGAGTTTTTTCCCCCTACGGCTTTTTTTTTTTCCTTCCTGAAGACTTGTTTATCTTTACATTTTTCTCAAAAAAATTTAAAATTAAAAAAAAAAAGGAAAAATGTAAATTCCAGTAGTAGAAAAGGTCAAAGAAAATATATCAAGCACTAGTCGTTACCAGCATTTCAACAACTCTGATGTCTTGACCTGAGTTGGAGAATGCTTTTAATTATTGTAAATTATTCTGAATTTGAAAGTCAAGTTTATGGGAAACATATGTATATTATATAATTAATCCTACAGGTTTTTTTTCAGGCTGTTTCTTGTATGTTGGCTGATTGTTCCAGCACAAGATATTTCCTGATCCTAAGCCAATTTCTGCCCTCTCATCTGCACTACACTCTTCCAGAATGTTTCCATAAATTGAGCAGCTGGCAGTATTTTTTTCATATATCTTATGATCTGACAACATTTTGCCATTCTTTAAAAAGCACAAATCCTTTGCTTTTTGCATCCTCCAGGTTTGGATGGCAGTCCTCCAGAGAAGGACATGATTTGGCAAACAAAGTGATTTAGCAAAATGCTGATGTTCTGCATATGCTGCCATCTTTTCCATGTGTATTTGGTCTTGATTTGAATGCCTTAGACTGTGTGGCTAGGTTTACAGGGTGTAACAGTTTTAGGATTCTTGTGGGTTTTCCTAGCCAAAAGAGCTATCTGACTTTACAAGCAAAATTGTCACTGATGTGTGTTCAAGCCCAGTGCCAAAGGTAAAAGTTTGTGACTTATGTTCTGATGGAAGTCACAGAAGTATGTCTTAGTTATCCAGGCAGTGGTAAAACTAGGGTGGGATTTCATTCAGGTCTCATGACAAAAGTGATCAAACTCAGGAACAAACAACGGTTAAAATTATTGAAAAAGTTTTAAATGACAAAACTGTTATATGGAAAACAGCTAATTATCAGTCTCTGTTTGAAACTGATGGTTTAAATGTATTAAAATTCTTCTTCAATCAAAACATGTATTCCCAACTAAGGCTACTGTTAGCGGCCACTTTATTAAGAACTGAAAATTGGCTGATGTTCTGAGAGAACAGTTTCCTTCTACCAATTCCAGACAGTGCTACTCAATAGAGAAGGTTGAACAACATTTTTATGAAATGTCCTGTGTTTCAAAGAACAAGGTTTATAGGTTATTTCAGTCTAGTTCTTCAGTTTATGATTAACTGCTGGGAACTTGATGTGTGAGGAGTAGATGGTCTAGGGAACAGATGTGATTTACTCTTCATTTAGTTTACTTTGTGGTTTTTTGCAACTACATTTGCATGAGGTAATTCTCACATTTTCAAAATAAGGATGGGAGTAATTAATGTTTATAAAGTGCTTTTCATGCCAAGAGAAAAGGAGGCTTTAGATCTCTGGATATGATTGTTAGAGTGGAAACTTACTTGTGAAACATTTAAATTATTTTCAAAGTACATTCGATATTGGATGATTTGAATGCAATATTGAAATAGAGTATTGGAAGAAAAGTAGGAGTTAAATCATGCTATATTTATTTTGGGTGGCCAAATACATACCTTGCCCACAGCTGGATCAACTTTTTAGATAAGAAAGGGCAATGTTACACCACAGAGCAAGCAAAAGTTTGTCTGCATGTAATTCTTGCAGGCCTTCAAAAGGCTGCATTTGGGCCATAGCTTAACATCTACCATGGATCACGGAGGTTAACTGAAGAGCATTGGCTTCATAGAGTGATGTCATAGCTTAACCTCAGCCACTCGCTCACTCTCCCCTGCCTCTCTGGTGGGATGGGAGGAGAACTGGATAAAAATATGAACCCCATGGGTTAATAACAATTAAAGAATTGAAATAAAGCTGATAATAATGGTGATGATGATGATAGTAATAATAATACAGTAATGAAAAGGAGAGAAAGAGGGAGAGTGGGTAATAAAACCCAAGAGAAACAAATGATACACAACATATTTGCTCACCCTCTCTTGACTGATGCCCAGCACATCTGCCAGCAGTGATCAGTGGCTCCCAATGTTTGAAGGCCCCACCACCCATTGCTGTGCTTTACCTTTAACAGTCCAGTGTATCAGTAGATTTTCCTGGAGGCTGGTGCATTGTAGGGGATGTGATACAACCACTCCATGACCTGTTCTTTAGCCCAGGTGTCCATGAAGTTGTTTCAGAAATGAGTCCCGTTGTCTCTCTTTTTTTCCTGGAGTACCATGTCACTGTAAGTGTTGCATTTCAAGGCCCAGGACAGTGTTCTGGGTGGTGGTTTGGGACACAGGATCTGTGTCTGGTCATCCAGTGGCTGCGTCCACCACTGTAAGCACATGGCCCTGGTGAGTTGGTGGGAGTGTGTTACAGCCAACCTGCCAGGCCCTCCCATGTTTATACTGCAGGCACCATCCTACACACAAGCTTGTCCTGTTTGATTGCAGCTCATATTTCACATGCATGGATAACCTTTGTGAGAGTGTCCATGGATAAGTTCCATCCCTTGGTCATGAGCCCATCTGTGGGTTACATCTCTTCCTTATGGCCCAAGGTTTCATGGGCCCACTGAGCTAAAAATAGTTCACACTTATGTTGCCAACCCAGACTCACCCGAGATACTTTAATCTTACCAGTGTGATCCGTCTGCTGGTATTCTGATTTTCTTCAATGACCCAACTCTTGGATACTTGAGCATCTGCATGATGTATTTTTAAAACCAGGGTCTCCACCCAGGCATTAATATCTTGCCACAGCAGTGTCAATGCCATGATGGCAATCCTGCCAGTTACTCTGCTTCCATCACTGCAACCACTCCCACAGGGCATCTGCCAATATCCATGAGTCAGTGTATAGATAAAATGCTGGCCATTTCTCTCATTCAGCAATATCTAAAGCCAGCTGGATAGCTTTCACATCTGAAAACCTTCTCCTTCAGCAGTTTCTGCGACTTGTCGTAGAGAACTCCCTACAACAGCTTTCCATCTCTGATGCTTCCCTACAATATGACAGCCATCAGTAAACAGGCATTTTTCTTCTTTCTTTCTGATGATTTAGTATGCAGATAATTTATTATGAGGCCTCCCCAGCACATGTTACTTCCCCCTCTGGTGACAAGCTATCAGATTGCACTCTGTTTCTTAAAGTAGACTAGTAGACAAAAATAAATCAAAATTGGAATAATTAATTCTGTATTTTATATTTGGCCTTGTATTATTGCCTGCACAAAGCCTCATGAATACTTTTGTGCATGAGGTCACTAAAGATTATGGACTACCATCTGGAAGTGCTGCACTTTTCCACCTTCTTAGCCCATACTTCATGTAGCCTATTCAGGATTCTCCTCGTGCTCCCTCTGAGTGTGGAAGTTGAATGCGTAGGCTTTGCACATCACATACTCTCTCACAGTCCCTCTTTCACAAAGTGCCTCTCGCAGGTCAAGAAGTTCACATCACTGTGAAGATAGAGAGGATCAATAATAAAGAACTGCTGTCATTTGACAGCTGCTCATTGACACATATTATGAGTATCCAAATTTATTTCACCAGCTTTTGCTGCCATTCTCTGTGTATAGACTCGAGGGACAAGAAAACTGCTACAGAAGCTGCATCATTAAAACCCATTTATACAATGCTGCAGGAATGTCCAGTGCAAACAGCTTCAGATTCATGGTTTTTTGTGTGTTCTCAGAGCTGCAGCTCAATGTATAGTGTTTTCTTGAGAAACTGAATGAAGGCAGGTTAAGTGAAACTTTATTAATCCTGAGATTCAAGCTGTATCCAAAGGATGCTGGCAGTTCAGAGGGCTTTTCTAAACTGCACAGCTAAGAAACACTTATCCCTGTGTGCCTTACCCAGCACACAGTCCCACATCAAAAGCACCAAATCAGCTTCATTAGACTGCATAAACAGAAGGCTTTGTGGTTTTATTTGCTTTCCTTCTTATTTAAAAAAAAATCAAACTTAGGAAATTGCATGCAAAAATAAATAAATGAAGCCCTACATTCATACACACATACAGTTACCTAGTTAAAATGTAAGAAGTCAGGAAATGCAAAAGTTAATATTCTTATGTCAGCAATGCTGCCCTGAATGGAGACAGTTTTCTCCTCTTGTTTTCCTTGTTATATTTATTCAAGATTGTGGCCCCTCTCAAACTGCAGAAACTTCACAATTTTTGAGAAAAATACAGTAACATCTGGATCAAACCAAGTAGACTGCCCACACTTGTTTGTAAAAATGTGATTAAGCCTTTGCTTAATAATAAAACAAAACTCTATAAAATTAACTGAATACATTAATTGCTATACTTCTGCTGTTTAATATATGCCATAAAGTAAACCAGATGTACATTGTGACCACATTGATATTGTTGTAGAAGCTTGATATCTACATTTTGTGGTTGCTAACATCCTGCATTAGTGAATTAGAGAACAATTCTGTGCTGTCAGATTTAGATTTTTAATTATCTTCTACTCATTAGCCGAAAGTGACCAACATCCAGCAAGTTACTAACAAAGAGAGGAATTCCAGCACCTCTCTGCTGAAGGAGCTTCAAAATATATATCCTTCTAAGGATGGCTGAAATATGTTTATTAATTAGCATGTTCTTAATTTAAAAATGTATGGTATTCGGCAATTTATTATCTGAACAAATTTTCAAACACAATAATCCATAAATAAATGTTTGAGACCTGAGCTAACTGGTTAACAATCTCTCTGAAGCGTATTTATATGATCAATCGCCAGTATTTTACAATTCTAAATATACAAAAAATTTAAACTGGCTTAGTCCAGTGTATATTGTATAACTATAAGAAGTTACTGGGGAGAGGGTGCCTCCTTAGAGAGTGTGGTCCCTCGTTTGGTTTAATTTTTTTAAGGGAATAAACATCTGAACCTTTAATATTTACTATTATTTTGAATTTGATAGTGCATATTTCATTTGACTGAAAGGACCAATAGAAACAGCATGTACAAAAATTCCCCAATTATATTAGGATAAACACTGCTCAGCTGAACCCAAAACCTACTTATAGTCCTGTCTTCTAGTTGAAATCAAGTCCGCCAAGAATCACATAATTTTGATACCTTTAGAAGAAAAAGTCATATGTTAGAGCTGGATTTGCAACCTAGCTTGCAAATAAGCCTGCCTTGAAAATGTGAATGTTTCAAATTAACAGCTAGTCCCAAGCTTCTTGTGTAAGTCTGCTGTGAGTACTGAGTAAAGAAAAATGCAGCTTGTAGAAGCAAGTGGAGACCTTGAGTGGCTGTTGTTTGGCTATTCAGTATTCATTGCCCTTTACCAATGGCAGTAAAAATGTTTATGAACTCCGATCATTTCCCATGGGATTGGTAACGTCAGACTTCGTACAAGAGCACTCTATCTTCCATTTAGGCATCATATATGTAGTTTCTAAAGTTTTAATTACCTGTATATTTCAAAACATGATGAGTGTGTAAAGGAGTCGGTTCCTTTTTATAATGCATGTTAGCCATGGAATACACCAATTTACCAACAACAATTCTTTTTCTGTTTCATTTCAGAAATCCGATCTTTTTAATCTCATCTTCCCTGAGAAATAACATCTAAAATTCACATTTATTGAAAGAAAAGAAAACTAAAGCCTATACTCTTGCTATCCACATAGTAGCAGAAGGAGGGATCAGAGGAGGATTTAGTCCTAGTTATTGAGTAGCTGAAATTTAGATCAGTGCTTTGGTGGGTTGAAAAATGTTCAGACTTAGTCCCAGTACCATACAAAATCAATAATATATATACTATATCAAATATGAGTGTAGAAGTGGATAGTTTGGTGTAATTGAAAAATTATAGAGGGCCTGTTGTGACTTCTTTATGAACCATCTTCCACATTAGACATACGTAATATATGCAATATAGAAATAGTGTAGGCCAGCAGAAAATAGTCTGCAGTTTTACAGGATTTTTTCCACTTTTCAGTTATATTAAAAAGCTGTCTGTCATGAGTAAAATCCAGTCAGGACAGAGAACATCTGCCCTGTAAAATTTAACTCAAGACAGTTTGTGTTTGGTTGGCCTTATTTTTTTTCCTCTCTATATGAAAAAAAGCATAAACAAATTAATTTTTTTTCCTAAGGCTGCAATCTTTTGGCAAAGGCTGCAGAAAGACTTGCAAACACTTAAGATTTTAATCTTACTTTCAGAAAAGCAGCAGTTGAACTGAGTATATTTTTTTGGTGAAGCAGTGGTTCCCCAGCCGTCACTTCATCATCAGTTCACTGCGCTGTGATGCTTAGTGCCCTGCTTTGGCATTAAAGCCTTCCACTGCAAAGTTCTTTGTCTGAGGCCATCACCATACCTGAAACATTGGAAGAGTTTATATTGAGTTGGTGTTTCAAATTGCAATGGCCATTGTGCTTTTCATGCAGTGCTGGTCTAAGTGTTAAACTCAAGTTTATGCTGTCATGAAATCACGGTCTGACTTTAAATTCATTTAGCATTGCATGTGGCACTGGAATGTGATCCTACCTCATAAGCTGCTAGTGTCCTAATTTAGGAAACAATGTCTGCCAGCAATCTAAAATGGATTAGATCAAAATGTTAACACTAGGAATAACCAAAAATAATTCATGTTTTCTATCCTTAGGGTCAATGAAAAATTTTTTGAAGCATGCATATCTTATAATGAAAGAGGCAGCTTATTTCTAATTACGAACCTATTTTTTTAAAAAAAGAAAATATTTGTTAGTCAAAGATACCAAGACAAACTCTGGAAAAGACTGTGCCCCTCCTTATTACTGGAAAAGAGTAATAGATGCAGCAGTTTAGTTCAGCATCTTTCAAAAATTAATTTAATTATTAGTATCTGCCTTGCTTCAATTAAGCCATAGTGTTGTGTAAATTGAACAATCCTAATAATTTTCTGGATTGTTTCCAAATGCCTCAGTTTTTGAAGGAGATCAACCAGCTGAAATGTTAAAATTTGCAAAATGACAGACATACTGTGTCCAATATAAAATATTTGTCTTCCTTGATATGTCACAGGAATTTTTATATTGTAAGAATATAATACTTCACTTCATCCAAGTGCTTTGTGGGTTTATTGGCTAAGTGGTTTGTGCTGTTTGTGCAGGTTGTACCTGTTTTATAAGTATTACCTAATTTAAATTTTTTGGATAGCAAGTAGTAATATCTTCCAAGTTATGAATAAAAGTATTTTTAGTAGGATTTGCCATTTGACAATTTTGTTTTATATACTAATCTCTTCAAGTGCTTTTTCACTGTTAGACCCATTTCCTGGCAGGCTTATCACAGCTGTGCCAATCACACACACACTGTTTTGTACCAGAGGAAGAGTCAAGAGGAACAGCATTTATCATTAAAAATAAAATTTACAAAACCAGTCTGGTCTGAAACTTTGGAACCTATGACTTTGTCAGATTTTATGATGCTCTCATGAAATATTTAATTTTAGTGTTAAAAGAGGATGATAGATACAGTTTTAGAATTACTGATGCTTTTCACTGATTTCTTATATTATTGAATTATTGTATTTTCTAATCATTGGTTTCCAGTTACTTCTCCCTGATTTTGTCTTCTTTTTTTTTTTTTTTTTTTTTTTTTTATGTGTTTTACTTAAGCTTACATGAGCATAGATGAATCCATTCTGTCTTGCCTGAGCATCCTCACAATCAGCTCTTGAGCACTGCAGGTTAGGCTTAGCAAGGCCTTCAGGACCACAATGATGTGATTATACCATGGCCTGAACCAAGGAGCCAACACCTATTACTTGTTACTATATATTGCATACACATTCAAAATATGCAATAGAATGTGTAATAAACCAGGAAGGGTTGAAGATGTTTGTAGTACAGCTGGTCAACTTTGATATTTTGCAAAGTGTGTAAACTGTAAAGATTATTTGCAGTATAAAGAACACATTTGCAGTGCAGCGGATTTAAAACAGTTGTAGCCTGTCAGATTTGGTTGGAAAATAGAAAAGGTATTTACCACTTGATTTGTTTTCTAAGTGACAGAATCAAGGTTGTTTGCCTTCAGCCCTTTTTTTTGGAAGAGCCAGCCAGTTCCTTAAACATGTGCCCAGACTTTCAGCTCCAGATGCGGAGAGCTGCCCAGATCTCTGCTAGTCCCAAACTGATCAGGAGAGGACAGGAAAGTTGCATATTTGTAGGGCATCAAGGAACAATAACAAAACTTGGGTCTTAATGTTGTTAGAGAGAAGGTTATTTTTAGCAGAAGCCATGCTTTTGTGTACCTATATATATCAGTGACGGTATAAACAGAAAACTACATTTATTATAGGCCCTATTTTTATAGTTAGTAGATAAACTAGCAGTCCAGTTTCTAATTTAGTATGAAAGCAAATAAATTCTAAATCAAGTCTGTCTTTAACTGGTGGAATAAAGCTCTACTTAGTGGTAAATTAATTCATTTGATAAATCATAAGACTCTGTTCTGAGGTAAATGTGACGTGACCCCTACTTTGGTGAGTCCATGGATAGCTGAGATGTCACTTCAGCTGCAAGGTGTGCAAGGAACGTCACCTGAGGTAAGTTTTGTCTAGAATAAATACACATTTAAGAATTAACTATGTAGCTGGGGATTTCCAGAGTTTCCGTTTGTTTCAGCATTTTTAAGTGACTGTGGTGTTCCCCAAATACATTGAAGTGTTAAATGTTATGCAAAGCTTTCCCTGAAATGGAGCTACCCTGGTGCAACCAAAAAGGGGCAAGGACAAAAAAGAGAAGTAAGCAGCAGGAGGAAGGGAGGGATTTCCCTGCACCCCTGTCAGGAAGTCAGTGTGGAAAAGAAGAAGGAAATTCAAATATCTGAATGTAAATCAGTGAAAGCCTGAGAACAGGGGGCATGCACAAAACGAGGAGGGGAAGGCATTGAGATGTTATGTAGCCTGTAAATAGGCAAAAGGAGAAAGAGTTATGGAGTCAGCTAGGGTTTAAATATCAATTACAGGATGTAGTGCTTGTGGTAGCCACTGCTAGACCTGGTGAGCTAGAAAATACCTTGAAGACTTCTGTCCTAAATATAGCGTCTTAGTAGCACTTCAGTCTTGGGGGATTACTTTGTGAAATATAGCACTGCTTGATTTTTTTCTCTTTGCTTTTGGTCTCGTTTTCTCTAGCTGATCATATGTCTATGCTTATGGCCCTTAGGAAAACCACCAACTTATTTACCAAGCATAAAGCAAATAAGTTCCAGAAAAATAAGTTTATTACCTCCTGTTCAAATTCACTCATAGAAATGTAAACCCTACATATCCTTTTCATCTCTCACTGGTGCTCTGTTTCATTGCTGACACAACAAAAGAGACAGATACAAGTCAAGAGGCTTTGGGTTTGCTCTTCACTTTCCTGGACGTATTTGGCTCTTGGAGCGATTCACAGTTTTAACACCTCTTTCTTTATTTTTTTACCAGAGAATACCAATGAAATGCAAACTTTTATAAAACACCTCATAAACCTTGGCTGGCAGAACATCAGAAATATAATTAACTTAAAAATAGCTGGACTATTAGCTGAAAAAAAATTTAATTTTTCAACATGATTTTTAATACCAAATTATTCCCTACAAAAATAGTAGCAGCAGCAGCAGTAGTAGTAGTAGTAATAGTAGTAGTAGTAATAGCAATGATGACAATGAAAATTCACAGCTCACTGCACTTACATTTTTTTCCTAGTGTTATTTTTATCTATTTTAAATGAAAGTAAAATTTAGATGTATGTCAGAATGCGAACGCTCAGACTGGTTTCATATAATTTTTGGTTACTGGTTTATGCAGGAAAATCAGGCAGAATAATATAATCTATTCCTTCTATATATACTAAGTAGAATTTTTAACATATACAGTGAGTTACTGCAATAATGACAGGGGAATAAATTAATAATAGTGTTATTTTCTGGTTTGAGTTCTTTTAGTGCAAATGAGCGGCTGCGCTCACTGCAGGCTTCCTGAAAAGGCCATCCAGCATCCTGGGGTCGAGGGAATCCCGGCCAGATTCTTCTTATTCTTCTTTTTTTTTTTTTTTTTTTTTTTTTTTTTTTTTTTTTTTTTTTAATTCTTTTCTCTTTTGAGAGAAAGCCGAGAAAGCCCCAGTCGTTGTCTTGACGAGCGTGAAGAAAATCTGCTGCTGCGGGTTCAGGGGAGCTGAGAGCCGAGAGGATCCATGTTGATCCCAGTGTGTTGTTGCACGGGAGAACGCGGTCATGTAAAATCCAACCCCCTTCCCACTCAAAACTATAGATTTTTCTGCAGTTCTTCCCTTGCAATTGATATCTACTTATACATTCAAATGCTAATTATAAATGTCCGCTGAGACTACTCACTTAACATCTTCATTTATATTCAGGCTTAACCGTCATTTCTGATTAATATTCTGTTTAAGCCTGTATAAATAATACATGCCGTGATTTAAGGTAAAATAGTTAAAATAATTTATATGTAGTTAAAATAGTAATAAAATAAGCAGGTAAAATTTCCATATGATGCTTACCTTTTACATCCACAGAACAAACTCCTGTATACCAATGCATTTCCTGTCTTTTAATATCTTTCTCTGCTTCCTGCAGAGAAAGAATAAATAATTTTAAATACAAGAAGAATATACACTCCAGATCCTATTTTTTTAAAAAAATTGACATTTGTTGTTCTATTGTTTGGAGGTTTTTATTGTCCTTTTGGTATTTTGCTGTATTTAGGAGAATATATTCTGCCTCTTTGAGTCACCATTTCTTGTAATTATCCTTTCTAATATCTCTGCCTTCATCCGCAGAGGAAATTGAGCACTGCCTTATTTTGTACACACTGAATGACCCAGAGAACATACTCTGCAGTATGGCTTATCACTGGTTGATCATTTCTGCTTTACCGTATTCAAAAGAAAGCTTAAATTAAGAAATTTTTATTTTTTAAAAAATGAGAGCATTTAGACTATGAATTTGTATCAGATACCTCTTTGAATATAATTGGTTTGGGGTTTTGAGAAAACATTGTGTCATACCCCTCATAAAAATAAAAAATAGGCCATAAAAGGATGCTAAAGTTAAGTGACAGGCATAACTTGAAATTAAAATCCCCAAAATATGGGAAGAGCATTTTCTCTTAACACAGATGTACCTCAGCATTCTGCCCAGCAGCAGGAGATCATACTCTACATGTCTCACTGGCTAGGAAAAACAGGAACATTAAATTTTATGTTAAGGACATATCCAAGAGAGCTGAGGTTATGTAAGTAATCTTCACATCTTCTCTGTGTTTGTTTGATACACATGGTATAGTAGTATCTTTCTTGTAAAGGCTAAAGAGCTGCTGTTTAATTACTGTGAAGCCTTGTAGATGATTTTACATAAATTCTCAGATATTCATTCTGAATACAGCTCCGAACAAGACAGGGTTGTACATATTTTCAATTAATTTATTTCACAGCCAGTAGTATTGCTTTACATCCATCACAATAGTGGCAGAAATTAGAGCTTTGCTTCTCTATAAGTGTGAATAACATTACAGTGAAATTTTTAAGCAAATAACCTCCAAAGAATAAAAGATGTTATATGAAGTAATTAGATGGGATGCCAACAGGCTGGCCTCCAGGTTATTGTTAGAGTCATGAAATAATTACTTTCATTTTCATTGACTAATTTGTTCCAGAAACTGCTTTCCTGATGAGTTGCAACCAATATGTAGATATATGAAAAGTAAGACTCATTTTAAGAACACCCTTTTTATTTTATTGTGAAAAGGAAAGTGTCCGCACTCCACAATGAGCTGAACTGTCAGTGAGCTGAGCTGATGCCAAACAGACAGAAAAGACACACGGTTTTCTGTGTTGGAGTTTCTGGGACACGGCTCTGCTTGGTTCCCTTCTGAAAGGCATTGAATTCTGAATGATTATTCCAGATCAGCTTCTCTCCATCAAAATATTTTTGCTTAAACTTAATTGTAAGTATTGCACCTACTAGCCTTGATAGACCCAATGAAAATGAGCTCTGTAGTCAAAGGTTTTACCTGCAGAACAGTTTCTGTTAGCATGTCTTAGTCACCACTGGGTTGCAGGAGACGAGTGTTATCATGTAGTGATTTTAATTAGTTCATCTATTTTGCAGTGGAGTAGGCTGGCTGAGGCAAAATTTTTTTGATATAGTTTTAAAAAGAAAAAGAAATGAAGTATTCATTTATTGTTCGTTTGTTTTCAATTCATTTACTTTCCTGACCACTGATAAAAGAGAAAGATGAATCACTGTTCCTTAAAAAGAAAAAGATCTTCTCAAGAAAGACAGTAACCAAAACTTGTTTCAGTTCCAGGTATTAAGGCACTTTACTCAAACACTGGTAACTGATGGCATTCCCAAGAGAGAAAAGTCAAAGCAAATCCTGCAGTTGGGCCACAGGAACACTGAAGAGAGGCAAGAGGAGAAAATTAATTCCTCGTGGGTGTTTTTTAATGAGAGCTGTGATTAATAGTGAATCTCATCTGCCTATTTTTTTAAAGCTCATTTCTTGACCTCTTGGTTAAAATCAAGGGCAGATTCATTGAGGAGAAGCAAGGGAGCTTCAGTACTCTGCATTAGGTTCTGCCTAGGCTTTGCCAATTCACAGCAGTTTGTTTCCATCCTTAACACAGGTAAAATCATTGGGCCAAAGAGATCAGAAAACTGCAGTATATACAGTTAACCCGTTTCCTTCCTAACTTCTGATTTCAAAGCCATGCTTGAGCTTTTTCTTGGAGACAGATTGGTGATGGTTGTATTTCTGGGACTGGCTGCAGGGACCCCTCTGTGGGGAATTTTGCGCACTGCTGTGCTGAAGGCAAATGCCTCCATGTGCAGTGAGATCATAGTGGTGCTGTGAGATTTGCCAGGGTGTAAATCATGGGCAGTTGAAAAGGCAGCTACAGAGTGGCTGAAATCTGAGCACACATAAGCCCATAATTGATGATTCCTCACAACTCATGTCCAAGCCACCTTGCAGCTCCTCACCTCTGGAATGGCTGGCTCTCTCCTCTCCACAGCCAAATCCCCAGAGTGGCCACAACCCCCTTGTCACAGGTCACAGCCCGACATTTTAATGCAGAGCATCACTGATCTCAGGTTCGATACATATTTCAGCAGTGGCTGAACATCAGATGCAGCACCATTCAGCTAGTTCTTCTAAATCTGTCTGGAACATAAAGCTGGATCTTATAATGCTCCAGTGCAAGCTGCGAGGTGGAGCCCAGAGTTATTAATCTGACAGAATACAGAATGAGCAGGGACAGCATGGAAACTGGGAGTGGAAATGCCTTCGGACACCTCCCTGCTGAAGGTCTTCTGAGTGGCATCAAAAGGAGATTTTCTTTTTCTCCCTTCGTTTTGAGTTAAATATTTCCAAAAATTATGTCATAATCTCCCCAACACATGTCAATAATACTAATACTTAATTCTTGCTCAATACAATAATATTGAAGTCTTACTCTGTAAGACTTGCCCTATTTTGCTGAAATTATTATAATTTTTTTGCACAAAATATGTGATGAAATTCTGTAACAGACAGCATTGAAAAGAGCTGTACTGGTCTTTTTCAAATAGGCATGAATTCATGAAGTACTGCTTTTTTAAAGCCATAAAATTGAATTTATCTGCTTCACCCTTTTAATTGCTGGCCCAGGTGCTTTAAAAATATTACTAAAATGAAATCAAGATGACATTCTTTTTTCCAAGTAGGTGTGTCTTAATATCAACAGCTCCTTCTTTTGAGGTTATTTATTTATAATGGCAACTTCTCAGTGACATTCTTTTGAACTTGTAAAGGCATTCAGCTTTGAATCTTCCTATCTGATTCTTGATTTAAAACATTTGCTGACAAATAGACAGGGGGAAGCTGAAATCCAGACCCGTAAAATGGAGACATTTAGCAGCTCTAGGGCCAGGCAGTCGGTGTGAGGAAGGGTGAAGTCTGTGTGCTCAGAGTAATCCTGAGATAAGCCGAGTGCCATGTTTCCTTTGTACATTGCTGCCATCTGCTGCATTTCATCTGCAGGCTCGTGGAGTGGGTTTTTCCTTAATCATACACGGAAGCGCTCTGAAAGTGGAACAAACCCACAAAATCCGTCTCTCTGCGGCTGCTTTGAAACTGCCAGTTTCAAATCAGCCTGTATTCCTTTTAATTCGGTAACTAAACCCCGCTCCAACCCAAACGATGCATTCGCAGCACAGACAGGAGAGTGTGCAATTCACTCATTTGCTTATATTTCCCAGCATGCAAATTCGTGCCAAGCCAAGAACAAGCCCTGCTCTCTGAACTGCCAAAGAAATGAGGAGAAGGGACAGAGACAGGGTTTATCCGTGCTCAGGACACAAAGGGTATACTCTCTGTTAGTTATCTTATCTGCTTATGGTAAGTTGCACAGATCATCCTAACTGTAGAGGAACAGAGATTTCAGAGATTTATATAAACACCAGTGCAACAAACCCCTCGGCTGGTCCGATGGTAGTGGGTACACAGAAATTATCACTGTTAGATAAACTAACCTTTCTATATTCCACCCCACTACTAACCTTGACTGGTCTTTTCTAAACCTTCCTGCTCTTCTTGACAGCTGCTGGTCACATTTATCAATCTATAGTTATTTTACTGAGATTGTACCTTCCCAGGTGTAAATTCTGTGCTGCCAGTGTCAATTCTCAGTACCTACTGCGATATTTACAGAAGGCAAAATTCACTATACGGTTTGCCTCTGCAACAAAAATGAATAAAAGTTCTACATACATTATGAGGAGCACCAAATTTCCAAGTTTCTATGGGGTTTTTTTGCAGAAGTAAATACTCCATTATTCTACATACTTGGCTTTAATAGTCAGTAAAGGAGACTACCTAAAAATAGAGATGATAAATCTGGTTTTGTGACCAAAGTAGAATCGGGACTATGATACTGATCTGACATTTATGTGGGTAATTATCTTGCACAGAAGAGAATTTTCTTTATACAACAACAAAAAGCTGAGGTTTGGGAAAAAATCTTTTTATTGATTGGAGATTCTTACCTGCTTCTGTAGGAACTGGTCTCTAGTTAATTGCCTGGGTTATGAGTTATCATACCAGACAAATGTTCTTTGCAGATCTCTGAGAAAAACTGTGCTTGTTTCTCAATATTTTTGTTTTATCAGACACATTTTGTTTTGTTTTGTTTGGTTTGGTTTGGTTTGTTTTTTTTTTTTCCCCAGTGATTTTTAGCTGAAAAATTCCTCAAACTGTAGGAATGTAAGATCTCCTGACATTGTTCTCCAGAAGTTGGGAAGATTCAGGACCACTGTGTAAAATTAATGAAAACTTCCAACTGTCAGTAGAATAAGCTGAGTATATTTATTTAATTAACCTGGTTGTCCTCACAGCAGTTGAGTGTCAGGTAGCATTTGCTAGGTAGGGGGGAAAATGAAATACAAACGCACAAAGGAAAATTATTTGTGGTGAGTAGTCTAAAACATATCCAATATCTTGAAGTTTTGGAGGCTTTTTTTCCCACTTGCAGCAGTGGTGCAAGACAGCAGAAATCACAATCCCGAAACTCCAAAGAGACTTCTATTTCTCATTCTATTTAATGTAACTGATCTGGAAAAAAAAATAATATTTACAATACAAGGAAAGAAAGTCTGGAAGGAAAACCTTCAGAGTAAGAATCTCTGGCTCAAACTTGGATAATAGTCTACATTACTATAAAAGTAAACTGAATCCAAATGAGGCCTCCTTAGGTCATTCCTGAGTGTTGTAGCAACATAAACATTACTTGTGCTTGAATATATGCAGTAGTGTGTATGTATATGCTTGCCCAATGCCATTCAATGCCTTATTAAAGTACACTCTTGAGGATCACACAACTTTATCTTTCTCAGGGACCTTCAACAAATGTTAAATTTCCTCATTAGCCTTGACTGACTCCTTAGAATAAAAACTTTTTTAAATGAAGCTGTTATTTTAAGGGTAACTTACTGATTATTATTTTTCCCCTGATACAAAAGCACATTCGTATCCTTCAAAAATTTGCATCCTTCCTTGCTAGTGCACTGCAGTCTGTCAAAATAAACTGTTTCCATATTCCATAGTGCATTCTTGAAGTGTAGAAAATAGCTGTTATTCAGGTTTCTAGAATACCTGATGCCTTATTTTTGATGTCAACATTAAACTTAAGCTGCAAGGTGAGATAAGAGGAAAGGAGAAATAACAGTTATTTTTGTTTTGTTTACATTACAGCCACTCAGGAAGTCATTGGGACCCACTTTTGCAGAGACATTTATGCATACAAAATTTAGGAGGGACTCCACCTCTGCCTCCTAAGGACTGAATTATCCTAATTTTCTTCTGTCTCTGAGCCTCAGCCTTTTCTAACACTGTGGTTCTGGAGGAGGGATGCTGTGAAGACAGCGAGAGGAGGACTGGTTTCCACTTGTAGCACAAATATGCAACGTGGCAAAGCCTTCACAGGAAAACATCTGTAATGGAGTCTAGACAACCAGCACACAGGAAACATTATTAGGCCTTGATTCAGGATTAATCTTATACACAATATTTTCAAAACTGGAAGGAATAAGCTGCATGTTTACAGTACTGCCAATATTTAAATATTTTGCTGACTTCAGTTGACACTGTTGCTAAATGAGATTTGATTAAGCAATGCTTTGCATAAACCATTGAAGGGTTTGCATACAGTCATGAACTGCGTGTACAGTAAAAGGTGGCAAGTTTAATAAGAATATATACTGTAAATAAAACAGTAAATAAATAAATAAATAATGTAAAGAGGCATCAACTTTTTATTTTTTTTAACTTGAAAGCCAGCTGAGTGCCAAGTCCTGATAGTGAAAATTATTTGAAACATTAAGTTAAAACCATTACATACTAATCTCTTCTCAAGGACAGCCCTAAACCTTTACTAGTTGGAACAGAGATATTTTAAAACATGATTTTATTAGGATCCCTGCCAATCATTTATATTTTTGCATTAAATTCCTATTCTCATCACAACAGAGTCTTGTTCCCTGATCAGGCTCACCCAAAGCAATTCAGCTGAGATGTTCCAAATGGCAAATGTAATTGATATACCAGTTTATACAGGGCATAACATTACTACTGCATTAAGATTTCAGCATCTGTCAGTTCCTCAATAAGATGACATGACATCATAAATTAGGAAATTGCAATATCAATTTAGCTTTGGAAGAACAAGTTGGATTAGAAAGATGAACTATGGAGACTATCAAGAGACTTCTTGATAGGCAGTTTAAACTGCAATAAAAATTTCTGAGTGGACTTGGCCAGGGCTGTCAGAAGAAAATAAAGAGCAAAATCATTTTCCTGTTTGAAATCAATAGAAATCAATTTTCAGGTGACATTTCCTAAAGTTGTTTGGACAGAAGCAGATAAAACTAGGTTTAATCTTTGAGAAGATAATTTTCAAGTAGCTAATAATCATGAACATCACAAGCCTTTAAATATTTTGCTTGTGATCTCTTGCCTGTAGAAGTGGAAAAACTTGTTGCTCCATTTAATACTCTTTATAAATTGCAACATTTAGTTTACTCACCTTACTAAATTATGCTGTACCTTTAAAATAGAAAGAGAGAAATTAGAAAATAATTTTCCCCCATGTCTGAAAAAGCTTGAAAAGTAGTATTCAAATTTCTAATTATATAAATGCCAATTAATAGGAGTTTCCCTTAGGTGAAACAAAAAAGATGTCCTGCCCCCATAACTCATCATGCTCCCCTCTGATCACTCCTTCAATTTCTGAAATATCTTGCTATTTACTACCACATTTATAGACACAAAGCAAAAACAGAACAGCAGAGTAGTTGTTCTGCTGCTACATATGGCTTCTGATGATTCTGTAGTGTTATGGTCTTACTAAAACCCCTGGGAAGAAGGCAGAAGCAGTATAGCAAAAATAATGTTATTCAGTAAATCTCTTTGTCTTCAGTGGATACTTGCAAGTCTGCAGTGAATTAGAGATCTTATGTTACAGAGAACAAAAAGAAGTTATTTCAAAGAAAATTAGTGCCATACTGTAATAATTAGTTGATTTTAACCAGGAAGCTCAGCCATCAGTGGGAAATTTGTATCATCAAACACTCATTTTGCTACTGCTTCTTGGCTACACTAATGATGTTTTAAAACTTCATGAATCCAGGAACATTCAGGAAAAACAAACAAACAAAAAACCAACCAACCCAAAAAACCCTCGCCCACAAATCCAGTCGTGTTTCTCTTAAGAATTATAAGGTAAAGGAGGAAAGAGATGGCTTTGAGACCTTATCTCCATTCAGTGCAACCCTATTGCCAGATAAGTTCACTTGGAAAAATCCAGAATAAATCCCTCAGCAGGGCCATTTGACTCCTTTATTTTCTTTAGATAGATTAGAGCTGTATGGAAATCAAGGAAATTTTACTTCTCAGTGCTTTGAATTAGTATCCTGATTAACAAAATTCCTTTCTGAGATACCAGCTGTACTATTGTTTGCTAAAATCAGCAATATTCATCAAGCATTTCTTCTCAAGCATCTACTTGTATTGAGAAAAATGCTTTGACTAACATAAGTTATTTTTCCCTTCCTACAGAGTGGAAGGAGACACCTCTCATTCTTTATATTGGCAGGTGTAAAGATGATGTGGACATGTTTATTGAGGCCTGTGTCTTCTTGCACTCCTCAAACACTCCTAGGAATGTTGCTTACAGTGTGTAAATTGAGGTCATTTTAGTCAATGCCTGTACTCCTGTCACTAACATCAAATCTTTGAGTGCTGTGTAGCACACTGTATGTGAAGCACATTGTAGAATCCTTGTCACCTTCTTTTCAGTCTGTAAAAATTGATCAAAACTAACCTTACAGAAGTGCTCCTAAAGGTTCCTGTAACAACATTAACCCTCTGACTTAACATGTCAAATATTTTGACTATGTGTTAAGTCTCTAAAGACACAGCTAAACACAGAGAGAGTGGATCACAAGAGAGAAGTCAGCTACTCAGAAGAGCAGCAGCTGCTGGCAGCAAGCAAATTAACACAAGCCACATAAAGAAATCTTCTTCAGCTCTTATAAAAAAACCCCTGTTTTATTACATTCAGAGTGGGTCTCCACTCTAGATGGGCTCTTCTGGAACACGTAGCAAGGCTCCCGCCTGTCTTTTCAAATGTACATTCAAAAAGGTGGTATAGAAGATGGCACATACCCCAGAATTTAGCCCTGAAGCCCAGCTCATACTGCTGGGTACCTAATTAGTGTGATAAAATAATACCAAATTTGGGGCCTGGGAGATGTGTCTTGAAGGAGGACAAAGATGAAACCCTCAGAACAACCCTGTGAGCTGATTTTAGGTTCTCATTTTCTGCTAGGGTTTACAAATATTTTGGGCTTTTTCCTTGGTAAGGGATTGTTAGATTCAAGGATTTCATCCCTTGTGAATCTATGCAATAGGTAAAAGATGTGTCTGTGAAGGTAAGAAGTTATTTTTGTAAAACAATATGAATGAAAAAGGGGAATGAAAACTCAATGAAAATACACTATCTCTCTTAAGGGGGAAAAGAGATAACTTCCAATTATATTCACTGGCTGGACCCACTAAAACAATGGCACAAAAGCATTGAAAGACAGCTGAGAGTGGCCCAATTTTGCAACTTTTTGAAGAAAATAAATTGCATGAAAAACCTACACAGATTTTGAAGTAGTAGCAAGTGAAATGGATTCCAACTGTGATAAAGTCCAAAACCTTGTTGACAGATTAGAAATTTGTTTGAAGAAGAAGCCTGGATACAATATTACTGATGTAAAACATGTGCAAACAGACCGAGTTATATAAACAAATCCCTAACCAAACATATTTGCAACATTACCAAAATATTTGACAAAAATGAGAGGTAGCAAATAATCTCAGGAATCATTCCAAATTGCGTGTGGAACTCTTGCATTGCATTTTAACTAATTTTTTACAGTGACATGCTCTTTTTCTTTTCCTGCCTCCCTTTATGCTCAGTAGGTTTATGCAGTCAAAAAGAAATCGGAAGGAAGGAAGGAAGGAAGGAAGGAAGGAAGGAAGGAAGGAAGGAAGGAAGGAAGGAAGGAAGGAAGGAAGGAAAGAAAAAGAAATCCCCAAAAAATTCAAATACTGCTTTTGATTTTCTGATAAATCAGGAAAGTAATAATGTTTTCATTTTGAGGAGGAAGACCAGAGATTTGGCTGTTGTTGCTGGCTGGAAACTACATTCCCATGAAAGAGACATTGCTTTGGTGCCCCTAACTTGTTTTATTTTAAGCTTTCTCAGACCCAGGTTGAACCTGCTGGGTCTCAAGCACAACAGAATGTTACGCCTTCATAAAAACAAATTGGATGAAGCTTTGACTCTTCACTTCCTGGTTTATCTGGTTTCAGAATATAAAAATTCTGGCACTCAATGGGCATTGGAATGAAATCACAGCACTGTTCTGAAGAAATTTATCTATATATCATGGTGCCATCAGGATACCAGTATTCTACAAAAAACAGAAACAAAGCCAAAAACAAACAAACAAAAAAACCCCCACAAAAACCCCAAAAACCAACAAACAAAAAAACCCCAAGACTCAAACAAAATGAAAAAAACCACAAACAAACACTAAAACTTTTTCTTCTAGTTCCAAGCTGTAAATACATAGGCAGAATAGCCCAAATATTGAAATTAAGACATTATTCCAAATTTTTGAAAATACCTCCATTTTCTATTCTCCTTTTGGAGCAAGGAATGACTGTATTTTCCCTTTTTATAGCCTAAAGAAGCCTTATAGATCACAGACATTAAGCTGAATTGACACTCTGGAATATTTGAAGCCAGTCTCTTTGAAATCACTAGGAACAATGTTTACTCTCTTTAGGATTATTAAACCTACTCCTGAGATGAGACAGTGAGCTACTGTGCACACAGCAATTTGAAGACAATCTAAAATCAGGTTCCTGAAGATTTTTTTTTTCCAGGGCAATTCCTTCTTTCCTCATGCTGCTGTGCACTCTTGAGCTGAAAAGGTAACATTTGAACTGCTATTTGCCAATTTATCACTTTCCAAGGTAGGCTGTGTCAATACAAGGGAGAGGGTGAGAGGGCAGGTGGGAAATCAGGAACCAAAGGTGTGAGTGACCTCAGGACCCCAGAGGTAGGTCAGCAGAAGAGGCTGCAGGGCTGCTCAAAAGGTCTCCTTTGGGAGGTGAGCAGAAAGGGAACAGCAAAAAGAACAGCAGCACAGTGAAACAGCAGTGAGTGAAATGCTGATTTTGGAAGGTGGAAGAGCTTCTGTCCCAGTGCTGTGGTTTAACCCCAGATGCCAACTAAGTACCCCACAGCCAGTTGCTCACTCCCCACCTTTCTACCCCTCTCCTGGGATGGGGAGAATGGGAAAAGTAAAACACAGTTTGAAATAAGAACCACTTAATAGTTGAAATAAAGTTAATGATAATGAAAAGTTGAGAGACAGAGGAAAAAAGCCCAAGAGAAAGAAGTCATGCACATTATTGCTCACTCACCACTGACTGATGTCCAGTCCATTCCCCAGCAGTGGTCAGTGGCTCCCTGTCCTCTCCCCCCTGTTTATTTACTGGGCTTGAGATTCTATCCTATGGAATATCCCTTTGGCCAGTTCAGGTCAGCCGTGCTGGCCATGCTCCCTCCCAGGGTCTTGTGCACCTGCTCCCTGGCAGAGCATGGGAAGCTGAAAAGTCCTTGACTTAGGGTAAGCACTGGACAGCCACAACTAAAATATCAGTGTTATTGTCATACTAAATCCAAAACATAGCACTGTACCACCTGCTAGGAAGAAAATCAACTCCATCCCAATCAAAACCTTTACACCCAGGGCTGCAGTGCATTGCCCTCACAGCTGTACTCTTTTGGACTTTAAACTGTGTGGCTGAGCTGGTCTGCCCTAACCAGGGCCCTCCACATATTGCATGGGGGTTTTGGTTTGCAAAATTGGGACTGCTTTCTCCCAGGGTGTGAGGAGGGTTTGCTGCAGAAGTAGTTGCTGAGGGGCAGCTGGATATGGGAATGCCTGGGGCAGGAGGAAGAGTCTTCTTCAGGTGATTTTGTTTGCAAGGGAGGCATTTCATTGAAACTCTACTTTTTCTGTTTGCTTTTTCACTGATGCTTTATTGGCTCTAATAATTGCCAGAAAAAGAAAAAACAAACTAACTAACTGACAAACCAAACACACCACGACTTTTTTTTTTTTTTTTTTTTTTTTTTAATGTATTTCTTTTACCCCTAGTATGAAAGTTCTACTTTGCAACAACAGTTCCTTAGCAGCTGTTGAGATGCGGATCCCACCCATGTCTATTTTTTCCTGGCCTCTCCATCTCCTCATCTGCAGCACGGATGTGCTGTGCAGCAGAGAGCCAAGACTTCGGCATCCCCTGCCGAGCAGAGAGAGGTGTGTGCTGTTTGTACCGAGCCACAGCAGACTCCAGGACTGCAATTGTTCAGATATCTCTGTCAGACGGCTTGTTTCTCTCTGCCCACGCAGTAAACTCACACAGTAAACTCTGCACGCTTCGCTGGTTAAGGATTATCTGCGAGCAGCCTTTTTGCCCGTGTCAGAGACGAGCTGCGGTGCCGGGAGGAGGAGCCCCAGCACAGCCGCCTCCCCCCGCAGCCCCATGTATCTCAGGCTCATTTGCATAGCGCTTACCCAGCAGGCAGCGGTGCCCGGGAATGACTCCGGGAGCGTTCCCACACGGAATTTAACACGGATGAGACTTTAGAAAGGGTATATAGCGAGTTGTTTTGGAAAGAGAAACCCAAAAGGGTTTGATTTTGCGAGATTGGAAGATTTGCAACATCGTCATAACATTAACAGTGACCCTTTGCCAGAGCTATAAATACTTATCCTGCCTGTAACACTCTCGGCTGGTCCGATGGCAGTGGTATTTATAATTGATCACAGTCAGTTACAGATTTCTTTGTTCTTTCTCCACACCCACTGCTGCACTTGACTAGTCTTTTCTTGCTGAGGGTCTACTTTTTTTTTTTTTTTTTTTTAATTCCCTTTAATTTTCAAGCTGTCAGTCTATTTAGTTAACCTCTGACTTTCTGGAATAAATGAGGATCAAGTCAAGCATATGTATTTTAATCTTAATGCCTGGTGGAACAGCCAGTACCTACTACTGACTTGATTTTTGCCATTGTTCACAACACAGGCACTGTGCTTCAAAGGCATTTGTGCAACACTCACTGTTGAGGGCAGAGAAGGAAAGAGGAGTCACTTACCTGAGATTCTGCTTTAATTATATGTTTTTTATTTCTAATACACAGCATGCTTTTCACAGATTAATGAAAGAGTCAAAAGGATAAATCGCAAAAACACATGATGACTGCCTAAACCTTTCACCTCAAAACCACAAGAATTTCTGCTCTAGGTGCTTCAGACCAACATGCCATTTGATTACCAGGGAACATAGCAACTGAACAAGGTGGAGAGCCTCGTTTTGTGCAGAAAGGTACTTAATCTTCAGTTGTTGTGAGCCTGAAATATTTCTTTAATGATCACTCCCACAAGTGGTGGCTCAAAGCTGGTCTCCTTGAGCCATCTTAGGCCCCTCTCTCCAGATGGGGGGATTTTTTTAAGTCAGCTGTGACATATTAATTGCTGCAAGGAATATATCCTCAGATGCCACAGATTCATTTTCAAGGGGTTCTTTAATCAGCATTTATCATCAATTTGAAATCTGCATCTATTGTTTAATTATTAAATCCTTCCGGGTAAAGTGCTATTGTTGCTGTTGACCTTTCTCTTCCATTTCCCTTTGGGTTTTTTCCACTGCCTTCCTTTCAGCTACAGCTACCTCATAAATGCCTTACAGCCCCACAAACACATAGCCTGTGAAAAAAGGGCTCCTTTTGTGGACTGAGCTGCAGAGGCAAAGTTGTACTGTGTACTCCTCCCACCACCTCCACAACCTGCCTCCAGCTATGGCCACAGGCTGAATATGCAAAGGCAGGGACCATTCCTGTGCTCCACACTGCGACTGCACCACAACATCTGAACCCAAATGACATGAATATGCCACTAGGAACCTGCATACTGTAACAGATTTAAATCCCTTTTTTTTTTTTTTTTTTTTTTTTTTATATATTTCCCACCTTCAGGATTTTCTTTACCAGTTCCAAATATCCCTGGTACAGGTGTGCTACTACAACATTTCTCCGAGTGTGTAGAAGTTTTTCCTAATGAAGGCTAAAGATAACTTTCCAATAACACTCCTTTGTCACATATTAGTATTTAACTTAACACTGTTAATCACCATGGTAATAATAACTGTCCTTTCCCTTTTCCAATTGTGCTCCCTTTCCTTTCAGTGGGTGTGGTGGCTGCAAACACTCAGCTCTGTCTGAATCACAGAATGAGCCCTCCCATCCCTACCACAGGGACACAGCCCTTCCAGATCTCAAAGGATATGCACACCAGGGATAATGCTGAAAGCAGAGTTAAATGATGAGAATTGAAATGTGAGGCATCCGTCTGCCAAGCCATTGATCACAAACTCCCTCTGGGATCCCAGCAGAGAGCCTGTTCCCTCAGCTTTGGGACATCATGGCTTGTGTGGGCAGCCGGGAGCTGAGGGGCCCCTCCGGGAGCTGCAGGAAGTGCCCATCTCTTTTTTGGCACTGCTTTTCCTGCCATCATGCCTCTTCCCTGCTTGTGCCACCAGCCCACCTGTCCTGCTGGCAGCCCCTATTGCAGCCAGGCCTCGATGCCATTTTCTCTTCCCTGCCTCATCCCAGTTTTCAGCTTCCTCTTTGGCCCTGGCTGGAGCCTGTCCCCAGCTGAGGAGCTGCCTGACTCCTCACAGTCCTGCATGAAAGACCTCCATTACTCATCACTTCATCCAGACATGTTTTTATTTTTCTATTATTTTACATTATATGATCCTAGTCTGCTCTGCTTTCATGAGGAGTTTTCTCTCGCTTTTCCCGCTTTGGAAACTCAATCTTGATTCTCTTTTCTAACCTCTTCTTCCTACCACTTGCTGCATCCTCTAGGCAAGCACAGTCATTTTTAAAGAAAGCTTTTAAGTAGGCAGGACACAGCAGACTTTCTGACTTGAAGCATTGGGAGTCCAATAAGAATGTGTCAGCCAGCTCTGCTGCTATGTCTCCCAGTTGGCTTTGCAGTCATTACATCAGTAGATAAATTCCTACTAAATACAACTCACATCTCAAGACATTTTAAAACACACTGTGCCCAATGTGAGGGAGTAAAAATGACACCAAGTGCTTTTGTATACATGTGATGACTTTTTTCCTAGAAAATTCCTTGTCTTCACACCACTTTGAACATACAAAGTTTGTATATGGGTGCTAGGTTTCAAATGAAATTTTGTAGGCTGGTTTTATTAATCATCCAGAGTATCAATTAATAGAATATTGGTGACTAGAACATTGTAAAGCAAATTCTACTGAACTTCTTATTACTGTGATATAAACTGCAACAGCCAAGCCTCACATAAATTAATGTGATAGAAAGGTCAGTGACAGTGATAGCAATTGTCCGTTCTTAGTTTGATCACCCAAGTGGAATTTTCATTAGGAATTTTTAATCACTTCTCCCAGGCTCATAGTTCTTCTTTATGATCAGAGCAGCTTCTTTATGGAGTCACTGTTTTTCTACATCTCAGGCCCCATGGAGTTCAGCAGACCAAGAAAGAAAGGTTAAGGTAACTTAATTAAGACCAATGAAATTTCCACTGGGAAGACAAAATCCGGTCATCAGCAATTATTCCCAGTGGTGCAAGTCAGACAGCTCCTTCCCTCGGGAGAAGAGGACATATCCTGCCTCCTGCAGCAGCAGGGAGTCACAGCACACTGCAGCAGAGCCACTCTGCCTGCTGGGACAGTAACTCCCTGGGGGAAGCCCTTGTGTAGGGTGATGGGCTGCTCAGACCTACAGCTGATGCTTTCCATGCATCCCTGTCCCCCTGCACGGCTGTGGCTCCTGCCTGGCACAGTACCTTTACCTTCTGCTGGACATTCTGTGACAGAAACAAGGCTGTGTTTCTGCCAAAAGTTTGGGGAAAAGGATTATCCCCAACACAAGCTGCAAAACAAAAACTGCCAGCTCCCACATCAGTCTTTAGATACCAAACACCATCACTTTGCCCACACCTACACCATAAACCCGCAAGAGTCAAATGTGATAAACAAAAATACATAAAAATAATCTTCCTTGCAACACTACCAAGTTTCTTGTGACATTGGCTCAATTTCTTTTAGCTGAGTTTTACAAAAAGACTGCAAGGCTAACAGATTACAACATTCTCTAATTAAAGCAAAACAAACATTTTGAAGAGAACACAGCTCAAAGTACAGTTAGAGAAAGTATCTTTTCTCAAGGCAAAGCTATCCTTTCACTAGAAGTGTGTTTTGTTTTTTAAAGTGAATTCTGGAAGTATTAACTTAGATGCTTAGTGTAAGAAATAATAATTGCAAATATGCAACATTGTTACCTCTGCTGAAAAAGTTGAGCTGTTTCTTTAGCAAGCATTCCCTAGGGAGAGATGTTAGAAGACTGAATATATAAATACCTATAGTCTGCAGAGATTAAATAAAGTAATTTTAATTAATTCCTAAGGGGGAGAGAGTCTTCCTAATGTCTAAACTGTATGGAAGCTCTGCAAGAAAAAAAAAGAGACATGGTGTGTAATTTCAGATACTTCACAGTTTTTCCACCCCAGAAAACACAAAAACGTTCATAGTGATACAGGTTATCTCTCTTAGGATGGATACCCTGAGAAGGGGAAAACCATGCCTCACTTGGCCTCAGAAAGAAGTGCTGCTAACAGAAATAATTTTCTCTGTTGTCTTGAAAACACAGAGATCTATAATTTAAGAAGTTGTTCCCCACCAATTTAAAACAATGTCAGGTTACACATCTAAAAGAGATGTGCTTTCAGAATGTGCTGCAATAAGTGTGTATCATTCCCTGTCACTATCCTAGCCCTGTGAATACTCCAAGGACTGTAGCTGCTGTAAATCAGAATGCATTAACTCTATGCCTTAAGGAGCTTGCAGGGAAATGTCTCTTGCCTGCTGTTGGTACTCTTGTCTATCAGAGGGGGAGCTGGTTTTGCTGAGACATGTGGGTGCTCTTTCGATGTGAATAATAGCTAACAGTAATTGATGTTAATAAAGCAATACTCTTTTACACTTACTGAAGGCATGGACCTAATTGTCAGCAGGCATAAAAATAAAATTAAATGGAAACTTATCGTGTATATGCTAGCTAGAATAGAACAGCTACAGTACAGTAGAACATCTCCTTGAAAATATCCCCAAGTTTCAGAAGCCAAACTATGGATAAAATAAACCTTTTTGCAAACAATTATTTTTCCATGGAAATTTCTATAGCCACAATGAATTGCACCGTGGACTCCAAATAATTTCCAGTACTTCCTGCTGTTCTAGAATTCTCACCCTAAGCAGGACTAGGCCACAAGTTTGATCGTATTTGTGTTTCTCTAACTGGCTCCAAAAGAGAAAGCTGGTCAGATAAAAATCTGAGTCGATGATCTTCTAATCTAAAAAATAGAAAGAATAAAGAATCGAAAGAAAGAAAAAATTGATATCAAAGTGCAGAAATTTAGCATCTTGGTGATCATCTATGACCATATTTAATTGTCACCAATGCTCTGAAAATACAAGTAAAGATCAGATAGGAAGGGTTTAGGTTTCGGATAATTAATAATGCTGCTGTTCCTGCTTAAAAAAAAAAAAACAACAACAAAACCCAAAACAAACAAACAAAACCCCCACCCAACCAAAAAACCCTGCAAAACCCCCCCAAAACCACACAAAAAACCATTGCTACCAGCAATCCACCCAAACATTTAAACATCTATCCTTTGTTAATCCCTATCCTATCACTACTTCTCCTCTTTTGGGTATCTTCAGCATTACAAAACATGAACATTCAGGAGAAAATGCAGGGAACATCATATGATTCCACGCAAGATATAGTGCAGCCCTTGGAGGATTTCTCTCTGATTTACATATTCTGTATTTCATGTTTTGCTGCTGCTGAAATAGTTCATCTGGCTGATTTCCCTATGTGACACAGAACCATTCTGAAAGCTGTGACAGAGTAATGAGTTTCCTTTCTGTTACAGGCAGTTTTACCTATCTCAGGTTTCATAATCTCATGTCACTCAGATCCAAGGGAGCCACCAGTTTTTTTCACAACCTATTTGACCACTCTCACTGGCACTCCTCCCCATGGGTTACACTGTAGTAATTTTAGTGGCAGTATGCAAGGCCACTGAAGGGAAAGAGCACCTGATGCCATGTCCCTGAGAAGGGTTAAGGAGGAGACATGATAGAAACACAGCAGTGGGTGAGGGACAGGTAGTCTCCTCTTGTATATGTATTGGAAACTCAAGAACCAAATACTTGCATCTTTTCTGTGGTGAGCATTAAAATCTCACACAGCTTGGGCATGTTACATTTCATTATTATACACTCACCAGAGCGGGACTATGGGGATAAAACTCTGTGTTCTCTGCTAATTATTTAAGCAGAACAGATTTTGCCCAGCATGTGTGCTGGCACTGAGGAAACTTTCAAGAGTTTGAAGAGAGACTGAGCTGCAAAACATTAGTTGAAGTTAGTTATGGAACCACTTCCAATGAAGAATTACACCAACAGCCATGGAGACAAAGTACCGACAGGCCCTGAAAGAAAACCCAAGAATTCCTCCAAGTCCAGGAAAACCCAGCTTCCTTCAGTAATGACAAGCCTTTGGGGAAGGAAAAAGGTAACAATCAATGAGATTAACTACCAATTCCTTCTGCTTATTACCTAAGGAGAGAATACCACTGTTTCAGGGCAGAAGAGACTAAGAATTCCATAACAAAAGCAGCACTCTTGAGAGAGGAGAGAAGCCCGAAAGAAAATAAATCAGATGAATCAGTGCTTATCCATGTCTGCACTCATTACACCCAGAAGAAGCTGAAAAATAGTCTGAAGGGAAACTCTCAGACCTGAAATTCCCTTCCACAGCTGAGCTTACTTCTGCAGGTGGGGATGCTCTCATTTCCTGACTTATCCTAAACATGAGCTGCCACTGTTCCCCTTGTGCTGCCTCTAGTGCTCATCAAGTTTCTCAGTGAGCTGATACAAATGTTCAGCACTGCCTCCGAAGCACGAATACACTGAATCACAGAAGTTTGTCCACAGGCCATTATTTGAAACACCTTGGTTGGAAACTGCGGAGCTCCTCTCCATCGGGGTGCCGAGGATCTCTCTCCTCCCTCCCTCCCGTTTTCCCTCAGCTGTCGGAAATAGAATTAGTTTTGCCATTCTAACGATTAAAGCCATTAAAACAATCTGAAGGAGGGAGATGCAAGGGTACACTGGAAGCTCAATTTTCTTCGGAAAACACAGCAAAGGGATGTAGTGGGGAAAAGGCAGCTCTTTAGGGGACTCACGGGGAAACTCCGCAGAGCTGCGGCATTCCTAGGCAAGGGCGGCGGGAGGCGGCGCCGGGAGCAGGGGCGGGACCGGTGATTTCCATACCGCTATCCCAGAATGCGGCGGGGCCTCCCAGCCGGGAAGAACAGGATTGTTCCTGCGCTTAAAGGCGTGTCTTTGCAACAGTGGCGCTCACCGCGCTGCCGGGAAAGGAGACCCGAGTGGCAGGTGCGGTGGGAAACGAGGGACGCTGTTCCTGGAGTCGCCATAACTTTTAGGATTTGATTCCAAGAGAGGTATAAATACCGCTGGAGTAGTGCACTTGCTTCGGCTGGTCCGAAGGTAGTGGGGTATCTCAATTGATTGTTCACAGTCAGTTACAGATTGATCTCCTCGTTCTCTCTTTCCCCCCTTCCCACTACTGCACTTGACTAGTCTTTTGCACCCTGAGCAGACCCTCCCACAGTGTTTGTTATCACTGCCGCCACTCTTTCAGTTCTGGTGCAAGGAAAAGCACACACACACATAACCCCCCTGCCACCCAAAACCCCCAAACTCTTACAAATAATTATAACAGCCCCTGCTATTGCAATATCCACACTTCCAGCCAAATTCTTGGTAGTTCAGTTTGCCCAGCACTGCCTGCAGCCTCCAAGGCACTGAAAATAACCTGGCTGATTTAGATTAACCGGGTGACATGCCAAAGGCACAGCAGGGTGCTCTGAGCACCTTGTCAGAGGTGTCCCATAGAGATAGGACTGGCTACATGCATTTATAAATACATAGCACTTAGCACAATTAGAAGTGTTGCCAAGTATTTTTGAGTAGTACAGGAACCTCATTTTCAAAACTACACCTGGTCAGGTGCAACAGAATACAGGCTGCAGAAGGGACAGCCCAGCTGTCTCTGATAGGTAGAGAGCTAAAGCATTGTCTGAAAAGAAGCACGACTGAGCATCTTTGGGAAGAGACAGGCAGCTCCTTGGCCTTGGGCAGGTCTAACCACTGTTGCAAAAGCATGGAAGGTCACACCTGTTGCTCAAAGATAATTTCTTTGATGGAGTATGTCAGGTACCTGCTTTCCCAAAGGGAGTTTCATGCAGATGATCACAACAGACTGCAAGCAGTTCTGTGACCTCAAGAAATGTGTTTAAGTCTGAAAGAGGGATGGTTTTCAGGCCACTTTTTGCTGGCTACAGCTTCATTGCCTCTACTCATGACCCTGTTAGTTTTGGATACTGTCTGATTCTTTCCTTCCAGGCAGATTTTTACCCTGTAGGTGCATTCCAGATACCAAACTTCAGGCTTTACATTCCAGTGCAGGTGCCAGGCACCTCATTTTTTGATACTAAGTCTTTTACTGGAATTAATAAATCATGGCTTGGGATGAGGAAAATTTTGTTGCATCCATAGTGCTAGATGGACTTTGCTTATTCTGAAAGATTAACACCAGATTCAATTTAGTAGAAGGAAGAGTTGATCTAGGAAAAAAGATATGTCATAGACAGCAGAGAACCACCTGATAGCCACTCCTTTCTAGTGGCAAACAAATGAGTACAGCAAGATACTTATGAATGCATTTGACAGATTCTCTGAAGTCAAAGTGTCTGAAGAAACTAAATTTTGCTGTCAGACTCTGTTAACTGAGTCAGAAAACGTTCATTCATTATTTTATCACTATTAAAGTGCATGGTCTAAATTGGTTATTGAATTCAGCCAGTCACCAGATGAAAGCAAGGCATGTTTCAAACCAAAAGTTTTGTGGCAATGTTATTTTTTCCCCTCCCAACAATATCCCAAGATCTATAATTCTCATTTTTGTACAGTTCTACTTATTTTATATCTGAGCTGATGCATGTCTCAGGCTAAATGTTTTCTCATATTTTTTTTGCTCATGTATAGTTATTGATCTGTATTTACTAGTGGCAAATACATGTAAATTGGCAGTGTTGCCTGATACTGCCTGTGATTCATTTACATATGTGTAGTAATCTTCACACATCGTCCTAATTTCTTCTTTCCTTTCCAGGCAGTAAGTTTTCCATCAGTGAGTTAGGTCTGGCCTTTCAAAATGCAGTGCTTCATGCACAAGAGGATGACTTGCTCCTTATATATCCACAGTTCCTCTTCAGGCTGAAGTGTTCAAGTACTGGATGTCTCGTGACAATGAAGTTTGACCATTCCTATAATTCTCAGCAGAACAAGCTGCATTGTTAGGAAAATAACTGCAAACAAACACTGATTTTATCCCACCACTGAAGCTGTTACCACAGCATTGTGATCAAAGAAGGACTTTTTGATCCTTACCAGTTCTTCTGGACATTTTCCTGTGTGAGCAAGCACTACTACCCTTATACCCACTGCTGTGTAGCTATGGCAAACTGCATGCTTCAAGGAGATCATTAACATTTATGGTGCACTCTGGAAGCAAAAGAATGAAAAAGCAAAGCCCACTGTGACCCTTTTTTTTATTTAAAATGTGATTTTTCTATTTAAAGATTGGCTGGTTTGTCCAAATTGAACATTAAGGGTGATCTCTGAGAAAAAATAAAGAGACAGGCAGATTATAGTAAGGCCACTTACATTTCCTTGCACTCATTAGTACACCAGTAAACAGCTCTCTCGATTTGCATCTGCTGAAGTCAGGTGCTCTATTACTGCTCCTTCAGGCTCAGGGAAAGGAGCTTAAACAACACTCAAGCCTCTGGTCACTAGGCCCTCTGTGAAAATCTGCTGGCTGGGAAAAGCTACAGCTTAATTAAACTCGTGGAGTTCTATTTGCTATCTTTTAGTAGTTATCTTGAGACTGAAAAATACCAAAACCAAGTCAAAATCACAAAAGAAGAGCCAACCCCCACATGAAATAACATCACTAAATTCCACTGTCCAAAGGCATCAACAAAAGTTACGTATGAAATATTTCACACGGCAGTGAATGTAAAACCACCTTCTTTACTCAAAGCAGTAGTACCAATTTCTAGTGGCACATCCCACTTCCTGAATGCATTCTGTGCTTCAGAAATCAGAGTTAGTGCAGCAGCAGCACTCAGCAGAGCTGTGGAGCTTTGTTTGTGTTGCATACTTTGTTTGGAACAGGCCCATAGGTTAAAAGTTATTAGGCTGAATATGGAAAGCAAACAGCTGAGAACCTGTGGTCTGATATGTAAACCAACAAGATTAGCTGAGTAAATGGCCCTGTCTGGCCTTGATTTCTCTAACTTTAGGGGAATTTATAATTTATCTTTTTCTCCTCCCCTGAGATCACTTTCTGCTGTCTTTTTCTTTTACTCTGCTTTTATCATTCTGAGCAGCATTTTACCAGGCTGTATCGTAGAACAATTCTCTCCTGTTGTAAGGCAAAACATACTAGATTTCAGGAAGGCCACTATAACTTAGACAAAGGCAAGTAGAAGGGTATTAATGCAGGCCAGACTGTCAAGTGTCAGCTTTCACTATGAAGAAACAACTGGCTGTTCAAAACCCCAGCCTGTGGAAATCCTTCAGAGGATTGGGTTACTGATTGTGATAAGGGTTTTATTTGCATGGTTGGATTAAATATAGCTTATCTCCTTTGTGTTTCTGTTAACCAAGTCACACACAGCTTGAGATGTGAACAGCATCTCTGAAACTGAAACTCCCAACTTTCTAATGTAAGGATTTGGAACAGTTCACAGATCAGATCCCTCTCTCTCTGGATGCAAAAACGAAACTGTAGAGTGGTCATGTCCTTCCAGACCCAAGCAGCCTCATCTAGCCTCTACAAAGACATGATAATTTAGTTTTCATGGTACATATAGAGGTTGTTCAGACAGATTACAGCACAGTGGCTTCACATAAAACCAGCCGCTCCTGATGCAGAAAATCCAGTACTAAAATTAACATGACATCAGTCTGTGGCCTGAGAGCAGGCAGAGGTCTGTCTAAAGGAACTGGCTGGCTTCAAGTGCAGAGCAACCTCCAAGGATACTGAAGGAAAACAATTGACCTGTGAGTGGGATTCTGGGCAGATATGGAGACAGGTTGTGCATGGTAGAACATTTCTTCTGCCCATGTCACATGGCTTCACACAAGCTACCATGGGTCCAGGCAGGAAAAGAAGGGGAGCCCTTTGTAGTCAGCAACTGAGAGCCCTCCCCTGGCAAATGCACTGCAGTGATTGTGTAGTGATTCCTGTGACATTTCGAACTGTGCTGAAGTCTTAGAAAATCCTGGAAACTGATCCAAGATGCTACCACATTTAATTTGGCTCGGGTTGCTCATAGATCCCTGATCTGCATTGACAAAGGGAGTTTTGCAACGCAAGCAAAGCAAACCAAACCAAACCAAAGCCAAATTGCATAACAAATACAAGGGCCTATACCAGTTTAATGAAGCAGATTACACAGTTTGCACAGAGTTTGACTTACTCACTACTCACATCAAGGGCTGAGCATACAGACTGCAACACTCAACCCTCTGACCAGCGTCCATTACCAATGCAGGCTGTCAGCAAAAGGCCTTTTGGAGAACAAACAGTTTGCATGGCTTCTCTTGCCTACCAAAAAAGGAAGGACAGCAGTCTGATCACTACAGTAAGTGCTACTTTCTGAGAAGCCTTTAACCTGTATCATTTATTCACATTCTATTTTCCAGAAGCCTGTTTCCTCAGCACATAGCCTCACGTACAAGAGGGCAGATAAAACTTTATGGCACCAGGTCTGCAGTGCCTTCCTTGCTTGCCACTAGTCAAATCTTGGGCCATACCAAGGCAACTACCATAATTAGCAGCTTGGACATACAAAATTGCAGAGAGTAGAAACCAGGTAACAGCCTTGATTGCAAATATTTTGCTGTTAACAAATCTCTTCCAGTACCAAAAAAATTATCACTTGATGCAGTATCAAGATGCAGGCCAGTATTTACTGTCACAGACACAGTCCAGACAAATTCATTCCTCAAGGAGCACCAGCTGTGCTACATTTGCTGCCTATCTTAGTTCTTAACCCTTCAGGGAAAGGAGCTGACCCTGAAAAAGTCCCAAACCTCACTACTGATGTACTACAGTTTACAGAAATAAATTTGCTTTTAAGAGGATGTGTTTGTGGGAGATACACCAGGCCAAGCTCCATGGACTTCTAATATTACACAAATCAGTCCTGTGCTGAAGCATAAAGTGCAGGACCTCTTCCACCTGCAACCATAATGAGAAATTATGCCATATGTTCATGCAGCTGTGGCTAGCAGCAAGTGAGGGGACCTCTCTTATTCTCTTGTACTGTGCATCTTTTTTTCTTCTGTAAGAAGGGAACACCAAGGCTAATCAGCAGCATTTAGGTAACTCTTTAATAAAACAATTTAGGATGTTTAGGAAAGCATCCTAATGCCTCAGGAAGGAAAAAGCAGGCATGCATAATGCATTTAACAAATTCCAAATTATGGTATGCCCTGTTCTCCTTAGAATGCATCAATCACATTAATATCACTTTTTGTACAGAGATAACAGACCTCCTGATGTATCCATCCTGGTAAGTTTCACAGAGGGTTCATGTGATATTGATAGTGCACACAGCAAATGATAGGATACTAGAAGGAAAGAAAGCAATTTGCTTTCCTTTATGACTCTGCCCAAAGCTTAGAGGCAACAGTATCCTCATTTTTATGGGAAGTTACAAATGCATTTATTATGACATGCAGATGTCAGGGTAGTGGCACAGCCAAGGACTCACAGGAAATGTGGCCAGGTGACACCAGTGTAAGGATGGAACAAATCCTCATTCTCTCTACTAATAATCTAAACCCACAACCTACTTGAGGTGACACTGCCTGCTCTTGCAGCCCACTGCTGTCAAGAAACTGTAAGCAGTTACTTACACAGTTACTGTATTCCTATTCCTTATTCAGCTCTGACTCAAGCACTGCTGCTCCTGAACAAGAGTCAGGTGTTTCAGCACAGTACTGAAGTAACTGTTTATGTACCAGGCTGCCTCCACCTGTGGAGGCAAGGGAGAGAGAGATGGCAGGAGCACTGAGCAAGCACATCTAGGACACTCCCCTAGGCCTTGTGTCTTTTATTGCCACAGGGGCTCCCTGGAGGCAGGAGAGGTTTCAACCCAGAGAGGTGTTGGCTCCTGCTGGGAGGAAGCAGTTTAAAGAAACTGCATTGGCAATGACAATGTTAATAATTTAGCACCTGTCAGAAGAGAGGAGAGAAATGCTCATGCTCAACTTTAACTCTTACTGTCCCAAGGAGAATGGTGCTTCAGCCCTCACTGTAGTCCTTCACCACCAATAAGGGACTCTTCACCCTCCCTTCTACATGTTCCATATTTATCCATATCTCCCTGTTAGTTAGTAGTCAGCAACTGTTTTGGAATAAAACCTTTTAACTCTGCAACAAACTAATGAGGAGAAATTTAGTTCCCTACAGCATTGTGTGAGGTATTTGCTCAGGCACAGAACCTGAACTATGTTTTAAGAACTGATTTAAAAAGCCTGTGCCTACTTCTTTGAAGAACAGAGTTGGTAACACTGGCAGATAGGACAGAACTTGTTACTTGGCTCGTCCGTATATTTTCTAAAGCTGAAAAAACATCACCTCAGGTGCTCAGCTAAGTCTGATCTCACTCCTGTTGCTTGCACAACGCACTTAGAATAGATTATAGCTTTTGAAGCTCTACAGAAGAGCTGCAAACAGAAGTGACAGTAGATGGGAAGATAAGACTCTTACTAGGTAAAGTGTGAGATAGACGAAATACTGCCTAAGCATCTGTCCACTTAAGAACGGTAGAAAAAAAAGTCATTTAATGTGAGAAGAGGAGACAATGCCAGGGCCTGAGGTAAATGATAACACTGCTTTAACACCTAGTTGCTTAGCATTTCCTAGCTTTTGCTGATAAACAACAGGAGCTGAATAGCATTCAGGCACACCCCATCACTCCCAGGAGATTTGATACTGTCCCTCTCACTCATAATCTGCTGGTGAGCTTTGTTCACTATCTTTGGCTAAACCATCAATTAAGGGAAAGCCTTCATGCAGTCCCATACACCTCTGCAAGAATAATCTGATAGTTATGCTTTGCTGTGTGGGGTGTTAACAGTGGGGGACAGTCCCCCATTAAGGCAGAAGGGAAGCACATCCCTTCAATAGGGATGCCAAGTGCAGTAGGAAAGTATAAGGACTATGTACCTGCCTTGCAGTCCCTTTTGGGTCCTCAGACTCTACCTGAACAGCCACCTCCTAGACATGGGCTTATTCTTGCTACACAGAAGAATGCATTTCCCCAGAAAAAAAAAAAAAAAAAAAAAAAAAAAAAAAAAAAAAAAGGTGGTGGTTTTAGATTTGCACACCCTCCAAAAATCCAAAAACTAATGCAACAAGCAATTACTGAAGGAAGACTGGTGATATTTTGCAAGACAGAAAACAGTGCTGCTAGGAGAAGAACTACCTGTAAAATGAAATGTGAGTCAAAACTGCCTCAGGGACACTCAAGTCCCACACACTGCAGCATCACAGCTCTGAGAAGAGGCAGACAATGCTTCTACAGCATCTAAGTCTGCAGGCTCAACATGGCCCATAAATTTATGGACATATCTAAATTGGGCCATTCAAGACAAAAACCCACTTTTAAATGCATTACTCCCAAGGGGAGCACAGAAAGGATGTGATTATTCTTTGTACCTGCAATACCTGCTAGAGGAATAAAGGCTATTAGAAGGTCTCAGTCCACTCACCCAAAGAAGAATCACTGTCAAACTTTCCCCTCTGCAAAAGGAAAGGAGACAGTAACACAGATCTGACACCAGAATCCCAGCATTTCCATCCACTAGATGCTCTTTTTCTGCCATACTCCAGTTACTCCAAAACATATTTAGGAAGACGAACATGTAAATGGGTCAATAAGGACTAGTAAAGAGAGGTACATTAGAAAAAAATGCTATTTTAGCATCACCCTACTGAGAGGCACAAAGCTAAAACAGATCTAGAGCATATTTAGTTAGCAAGCCTCTGTGTCTTATCTCAGTAGGACCAAATAATTCATCCACACTTTAGAAAACCTCCATTCTTCTCCTCAGCTAGGAATACAATGATAGAGTCACATGAATAGGTACACAGAAACATAACAGAAAAGACTAGCTGAAAAGACTGCTCCCCCCAGTAACCATAACAACAAATAAGAGAAATATGTTTGTCTGAGGGATCTGCTTCTCTCTTTTTGGTAGTATCTTTTAACTTAAAAACACCTGCATTGGAGTCAAAGAATAAAGCTCAAGATAGTCACAAAAAATAAAGAATGTATTTTTCTCCAAAGATCAAAACCGTAACTAACATAAGACATTCATATTAGAGTATTAAGTTCAGTGTCCAAAAAAAACCCTCATCTGTCATATAAAAAAAAAAAAAAAGATACTGCAATTGCTTTACTGCTCAAGAATCTCTTTGCTCAAAACTGCTTAATTCTTCTCTCACAAAGTTTTGTCAGTAACTTGATTTTAACTACATTGTACAAACAATTTTTCTTTTCCACCCTCATCTTATCTAAAGCTCTTCTTTTGTTCTGGAGAGTTTTGTTGCATGCTCCTCTATAAATTTGCTCAAATGCTCTAAATCTCTGTCCCCGCCTTCAAATTTAATAGGGTTGTTCTTCTTGTCCTTTGGAGCAAAGTAGATGGTGGGGAATCCCTCCACTTTGTAGTGGTCATTCGTCACGTCGTTGGCAGTAGCATCCATCTTGGCTATAATCAGATTTTTCTCATTCTTGTATTTTTTACCTAGCTCATTATACACTGGTTCTAGTTTCTTGCAGTGTCCACACCATGGGGCATAGAATTCTATGAGAACATCATTCTTTGGATCCATCACTATGGTATCAAAAGTTTTACCCACTACCACTTTCACAGGCCCTTTGTTATTTTTTGGCACTGGCTGAGACTTCACAATTGGCTTCAGTTTTCCTAGAAGGAAGCAAAACACACAACACCATTAGAACATGGTAAGAGCAACCCTTACAATTTCCCCTAAGAAAAGGCAGAATTACATCCTCCTGCCAGGGAAAAATCACTGCACCAGCAAATGAACTTGCCTCAGCATGAAACACAGGCTAGTTAAAACTGGTGACCTTTTGGCCCAATAACCTCGTGAAATATGGGCAACAGTTTGTTTTGCAATTCCCTAGAACTCCTCCTCTTTTTATGGTTGTCCATCCACAAAGTACTGACCCATGATTTAATATAGTAGTCCCAAATATGAATGACCAGCTCACACTTAAGAGCCACAGGAGCATTTTAGGCTTGTAAAACAGACTGTTTACTGGAGCCATTACCCCAGGAAAGAATTCTTGGAAGGGTAAACAACAGAGCTTAGAGAACCCTATTTTAGAAACTGTACCTTTTTTGAATGCCAGCACAAACTCCCTGAGTACATCAGAGTCAAACTCTTCTGGCTCCATGGCATACTTCTTGCCACCTTCATCCAGAATGGCAGCATTGACATCCTCTCCACTCTCAAGCAGGCCCAAGTCTTTTATTTCAGAAGAATAATCTTCCTCATCAGAAACAGCAAACACGTATTCAGGGAAGTCTTTAGCCACTTCCAGGACTTTGCTTCTCCAGTACTGGGTAGCTGAAAAACCAGACCAGGACAGAATTGGTAATTTCTAGTTATTTAGTGCCTGCTTCCTCTCAAAGTGGAGGAAGAGTAGTCATATCAAACCTACCAACACGGTAGTCAAAACTGAAGTCCACAGAATAGTAGACAACCACTAGAGGACGCTTGGAGTATCTCTTGGCATCGTTGGAAGGCTTGCGATGGCCAACTAGAGGCAAAGCATGTTTTACCACGTGCTCTTTAATCTCAGATCCATCTGTAGAGTCCTGCAAAGAAATCATGAGAAAAGTTCAAGCAAACAGATTTAAGCAGCATTTCTGCTTAACACAAAAACCCCACAGTATTGGTACACACATGAATGAGAAAGAGGGAAGGGCACTTTATAAAAACAAGGCTGTCACCACGTTCTTTAAACCCTTGAGCACCAAATATTGTAAGGACAAATTATTATTTGAAAACATAACATCTGGACTAATTTCATAAAGTCCTCTTGTACAAAGCAATACAGTTTCAGTGGACAAGCAGGTTGACTCAGATATCTAGTGGGAGTATTTCCAACAGGAGGATGCCAACTGATGATAATTACAGAGAAAGAGAACCTTCAATCCCACACACAAACTTTTTAGCTCTGGACCATCTACTCACCTTAAGATTCAGAACATGCATCTTGGGCTCATGCTTTGACTGAAATTTTTCTGGCTGCATGACAACCAGTTTTCCTGGAGATGCTTTCAATAGTTTTGCAATCTCGTTGCTGAAGGTGTGATGGAATTTATAATCTTCTCTCAAACCATTAGCTGAAAAATTAAGGTTAGGGTAAAGGAAAAGTCATTAGGAATGAACTGACAGCCTGTAACTGAGATCTTGAGACTGTAACTTCAAGGAAACTCTCCTTCTGTTCTCAAAGTGACACAGAACAACCCAGTCTTAGACAACAGCTCTCATCCAGGGGTAAGAACCATGTGAATATACATACAATTCTAGTAGCACTAATTGAATGCTGTTCAACAACTCATCCACTTGACGAGTTATTCTACACACTCAAGCACCTTGAACAGCTTCCAAAACATATACAGCAAAACGGTTATTATTTTATCAATCTCCTGCCTCTTGGCTTCCTCCCAAATAGGTCAGCTAGCCAAACTATTTGCTTTGGGGCAGCCTGGGAAACAGTTCTGTACCTCGCCATGCTGAGGCACAAATCAGCTCCTAATACAACTATGACAGCAGCTCAAAAATCAGACATAGACAGGTTTCCAGGAATAGTGTAACTAAACTGACCCAGAAGTGGGTGATGATTCTTTCTCCAGGCCTCTTACCCCAAATGAGACTGGTGAAGATTGACTCTGGACTGCCAGATATGAAACAAGAGTAAAAGACAGGAAACATATCAAGGCTTTAAGCCAAGAAATTGTGGTATATTTCACAGGAAGGAATTTTCCCTCCTCTCTAGCCCACATGTTTTTAGGGACACAATTACTAAGCAGAGATATATTCAGTGACTGGCTGATTTACAGCCTCAAAATCTGGTGTGAGTTTACTTCTGAGTACCAGTAGAAGATCACCCCTTCCTCCTACTTCTCTCCAACCTTCCCTACTGAACTACAAGCAGAAGTAAATGATCTCTCCATGCCCAAAGTCCTAGGCAGAATCCCAATAAAACAAATTTCATTAATATTTTAAAATATTTATAATAATATTATAAATAATATTTCATTAATATTTTGAAACATTCTTTACCTGCTTCCTGATAGAGCTGATAGGTTTTGTCATTCTCTCCACTAAAGACACCAATGATGATGACATCATCCCCATCTTTCAGAAATTCTTGTACCTGCTTGGTAGCCTGAATCTGTTTGGATGGAGGACCAGCCTGCTCAATCATGTAGTCAACAATACCTGTGAGACAAACCCACCCCCAAAAAGTTGCTTAGAACATTTATTGAGCATTTATTTATTGAGAGATTCAGGCATTCCATCTACAACATTGTTTAATATCACATTTCCTATAGACACCTTTCCTTCTGTGCAGCCCTCCCACAATAACCTAAAGACCAAATCAGCAAGACCTCAGCCCAAGTTTTTAAAGCTGCTGCTCTGAATATTCCCTTTCAGGTTGGTTTCAGAAGAGATGAACAAGCATACAATCCATAGATATCAGTTGATCTTGCAGGCAATGCTCCTTTCTGAAATTCCAGACCCTTCACTCTCTCCTGAACCTGTTATGAGCCAAAATGCTACTTGAATAGTTTTAAGTTAATAAAGTCTCTTATTAAAAGTTAATATTGAATATTTTTCCAGCCTTCAAGGCACATTCCAGCACAATTAAAACCTGCCCATCTACTCAAACTGCCACTGCTACACCATGTGTATTCAACTTACTTGATATTGAAAGGAGCTGACACTACCACCAAAACATGTTTTATAAAGACTAGAGACAAATTCAAATAGCCTATGTGGGTATGAGAGCAGAATTTTCCAGTTTTCCCCAACTACTGCTGCTGTGATATTAACAAGTCTGCAAGTCCTACAGATACATCAAAATATTTGTGGTCAAGCCCCCCAGAAAACAAGAAGAAGCCTAAGCTGCAGTACCGTATTTTTCCCGTGGACCACTGTAGTCGTAAGGTTTTCCCTTGCGGAAGATTTTGAGCGTTGGGTAGCCAGTAACATCAAACCTCTTGGCAAGCTCAGTCTCAGCTGTGGCATCGACTTTGGCCAGGGGGATGGGAGGTGTGCGCTTGCTGAGCTCCTGGGCAGCCTTCTCGTACTCTGGAGCGAGCCTCTTGCAGTGTCCACACCTAGGCAGGGAGAGCACAGGGCACTGTCTATGAGCCATTAAGCCTGCTAGGTACCTTCTGCGTCTCAAGTGGAAGAGTTAAGTCTTCCAGAATGCAGAAATGGGATCATTGAATCTACAGAGGACACTTCAGCCTAGGAAGACGTGTCTCTGCAACCTGAAGCTGACCTCTGTGCCTGCCCTCACACCACTATAGGTAGCTTCATTTTTAGAGGCCATTTTTAAACTAAAGAGCAATTCTCTTTGGTTTTCAGTGTCTCAGTGTATTCCCAAATTAGTAAATATTGTAAACTTCCAGTGAAGATTTGGACACCACCCCTTGCTGAGACAGATCCAGTCTAGTCTGCAAGTGATTTACAGCGTGTTCCTTGGTGCAGATAAGAGCTGAGGCACACCAGAGCTACACACACCTGCATGAGGCAAAGGTGTGTGAAGAGGCATAACAACACAAGACAGGTTCACAAAGTGTGTTCAGGCCACCTGTGCTAGACATATACAGATGATTGCCCTCTTGCTTACCATGGAGCATAGAACTCCACCAGGATTATGTCAGCATCATTCACAACTTCATCAAAATTATCCTGGGTCAACACCAGAGTAGCTTCTGGTGGAGGGGTCCAGTTGGGGTCAGAAACCTCTTTGACTTTGGCCACAATAGCTGAAATACAGTTCAATAACCCAATTAGCAAGCATGCATTTTATCATACCAGGAGCACGTCAAATGCAAGAATTTGAAATCAGAGTGGCAAGCATGGTGTTGGACCAATGCTTACACATCAAGCTTACATGAGAACACTTTCTTAATCAAACTCCTTTATGCCTTATTTCCTGGTTGGCATTGCCAAGAAGGTCTTCTCTTCAACCCACAGAGCAGAGTACAGATCTGTACTTAACAGCACCAAATTCCATCTCAAAACAGACAGAAAAGGTAGTTTTTTCCCTCTCTGACTGAAGTTGGGCATATTAATTAAGCAAAATACAAGTAGGTTTCTATACAGTCAATATGTAGATCAAATGTTTATTAGCTGATCCTTCAGCAAACATGAGACTGCCTCCTCTTCTAGTCAAGTCATATTTCTAGAAACCTTCTGTCAGTAACAGCACTACCCACTACCTGCAAAATTGTCCTCTAGCATGCAGCCTGTTGAGAAACCAGGGAAAATTTCAGCATTCATAATTTTACTCAGTTTAAGATAAATAACTTGAGACCAGAGTCCTCCAAATATCAAGAAACAAGATCATATGCTACTTCGCTTTCTTACAGGGAACTGCAAAGGACTAGTGCTTACCATCTTCTGTCCGAGACCCATCATAGTCAACAGCTTGGCCTTTTTTCAGGATTTTGATGGTTGGGTAGCCACTGACATCAAAACGACTTGACAGTGAAGTGGCTGCAGTAGCATCTATTTTGGCTACAGGAATAGGAGGGTCATTTTCCTTCAGAGTTTTGGCTATCTTTTCATACTCAGGAGCAAACTGCTTGCAGTGCCCGCACCTGTCAGAGGAAGACACAAGTAGGTACATAAATGCAGGACAGACATAGAGGTGCTCTGACAGATGCCTTCTGACAGATGTTCACATCAACAGCACAGAAATGTTTGTCTTGCTGCATGTTCAGATCATGGAGAGATAGAGAGCAACTGTAGCTCATGTACTGCTTGTTCATGTCAAAACCTTTTTTTTTTTTTCTTAATTTTCATTCAGTGTGGAATGCATTGCCATATGCTTTATAAAACCACTGTAAAAAAATTCAACAACCTCTTTTACAACAAAGTTGTAAGCCATGTATTATGCTCTTCCTTCCTTCTTTCCCCCACAGATATTGTCTCATTTTAACTCCAGCTTCTCCCTAACCAAGGTTCACCTTCTCTCCCAGTATCCTAAAGAGAAATTGAACCAGCAGTTAAGCTGGCCTAACAAAATCTCTCACCCACCATGGTAACACAGCATCTGCTCCCCCTCTGGCCACACCAGAACTCTCTGGGAAGAACAGAGGCTCCTGCTGCAAAAGCAGGCATGACAGAGGATACTAGCATAAGAAATGCTAAATATAACCTGACAAGCTAAAGATGAAACCAGGAAAATGTAGGAAAACAGAAAGAAGTGTGTGGCAGATAGCCTTAGCCTCTCAGCTGGCAGGAGGGGAAGCAGAAAAATAGGTGTTTACTCTACGATGACACACACCCTTCTGTTTAGATATTAAACAGAATATTCTGTTTAGAATTAAACTTCATGTTTAGCTTTCATGTAGGCAAACTACAGCTGTAGAATTAGTGCCTACAACCAAGCAGGGATGGGATTCTGTGTGACAAGAAAGACACAAGTTAAAATGCAGCTCCACCTCAAGCAAGATCATATTCCCCCTTCATTCAAAGGCTGGAGAAGGACCAATGACTAAGTTATTTTTGTATCACTGAGTCACAAAAGAAAAGAGGTTCTGGCTGGAACACTAACTCAGTAACTCTACTGAAAGGATCTTCTACTCTTGTTTTCCCCCAGTAACCACCCCTAATGTTTTTGAACATAAGAATACAAGAGAAGACACATCCTGGCCTAAATCCTTTGTCTTGTTTATATGCAGGTAAGTCCATTGTAGCTCCCTGGAGCAGACCAGTGGTGCTGTATATCCTGGGATGCCAGCAGAACAGCCATCATTAGGTAGATGTATGAGGCATTGCTTAAATTGATAATCCAAACAAGCTATGTCCCTGATCACACCCCACCCTTCTGACACGGACAGAAATGTGAATTTGGAAACAAAAACCTCCTGGCAATTCCTCTGCTAGGGAAGCCCTCATTACTCCATCTAGATGAGCAAATACACACATTCTCAGTGGTCCAGCACTGGCACAGGATGATAGCAAGCTGCAAGACCACACTGCATGATTTGTCTGGGCCTCACTGGGACCATTTCTGTTCCCTGACAGGCATAAAACAGGGAGAGAATCAGGCTTGTGAGTCCCTTGCCATGAGATCCCTCAGTACGACCCACACCTGTGGGACAGGAGCAGGCTGTTGGTTACTGCATGGTACAGGGGTGGGAACAAAGGTTCTTCCCCACTACCAGAACCATCTCTTTTTCTGGACTATAGCAGTGTCCAGGGCATCTCCTGCAGGCAAGTTACTCCTTTGTCATCTTTAAAATGGCAACCCAAGCTCACTTTTTAGGCTCTTGTCCTGGCAGAGAAGCCCTCTGACACTGCACCCAAAGAGGTACTGCTGTGAACCCACCATGGTGCGTAGAACTCCAGCAGCACGGTGTCCTTGTCTGCAGTGAAGGTGTCAAAGTTTGCATCATTCAAGACTAATACACCATTTTCTTCTTTAACTACAGAATCATCATCATCTTCATCATCTTCTTCATCGTCCTCATCATCACCATCATCATCAGCTTCTTTTGTAACAGATTCTGGAAAGGTAAGAATAGGACACAAATTAGATTCTGTCAAGTTTAATGTTAGTGACAGTACCAGATTAAAGATGGATTAGATATCTCCTGTGGTTAAGAAAAGTACCCACAATCATTAGTTTCTGCTCCACATCCAGTGACAGCCATCTCAGTTTGCAAAGAGCTTGGACTCAGATGTTTGACCACTTCAATTTTGTTCACACTACACCAGCTAACAATATTAATACTTCAGTAAACTATCAACAGGTATTTCACATTTCAGGGTGAAGTAATCAAACAGACACAATAATGAAAGCACACAAATCTATGCAACAGTTGCCACCAAGGTTTGGTGGACATCTTGTTAAAATGCAGGCAGTGAGACATGAAGGGAACACAGATGATACTTGAACTTCCAACAGAACCCCTTCACCAAGCAACAGAACAGCTGTCCTTTAAGTGTAGCCAACTTGAGGTTGGAAAAATTAGTGTCTTACACCAAAAAAGCAGGTGCTATCTGTCCCCAGTGCTTCCCTTTTACCTCTAGTCACAAGACCTGTAACACCACAATAGCTATGTGCTGCCTGTCTGAAGGTCTAATAAACAGACACTTGTTATAAACCCAAATGTTACAATTTCTCTACTATCAAGGTGGTTTGGAGGCAGCACTTCAAAACTGTGCTTCTTTCCTGACTGTTCCATCTACCTCTCCCATTCTTGCTTTCAGTTATGATGATGTTTCAGGTCTGTGATTCACTGAGGAGTCTTTCCTCTCACGGGAGCAATCACAATGCTCTGGATCAGCACCAGGCTGCAGTTGAGTGTAAAATCAAAACCTACTGCAGGAGTCCCAGGAAAACCCACTCCTATGCACCTGGCAGATGCCAGGTACTTGTCAAAAAAAAAAAAAAAGGGGACTGAAAGCTTCTTCTTTCGAATAACTTTTGGGGAGGCCTTTGATTTAAGAGCAAAACCACTAGTCCAGAACTGCTTCAAAGGAGAAAGCAGATTTGTTAAATTACCAAAGCAAAATCAGCATGTGAAAGCTGAAGGCAGGACATTTCTACTGGTTCATTCTTTGTTGGTTTGGAATTTGGGATGGTTTTTTCAATATCTGACCTTTCACATATTCCTTTAAACTTAAAAAAAAACAAACCAAAAAACCCCAACAAAACCCTGCTATCTTTCAAGGAAACCAGACCTTCCTGAACGACTTTAAAAGAATTTCATTTACAGAACAAGTAATGAAAATATCTCATCCCAAATGCAAACTGTAAAACAATGAAGCTTAAGACCCTTTTGACCAGTGGGAGTCCCAGGAGGAATGGGGGGGGGGAAAATTTAAAGAAAGGAAAAAAGGATTAATGTTTCTTGCTCAAAATTATTTTCTATTTAACTTTAAATGACTTTTGACTAAGCTGAGAGGAGTTACTGCAGCAGTATTCTGAAAATACTCTGATTTCATCAGGAACTTGAAAGCTAAGAATGATAAATATGTGCTATCCAGGTATATGAAAAAGGAAACAAAACAATGCCCACTTTTCTCAGACCAACAGCAGACAATAGGAACAACCTCACCATGGATAAAATTATGCCATTAAATTGCAATAGCTATTTTTATTTTAGAAGAAAGTATAAAATGCTCTCAGGAAACAGTATAGGCTCTTGGAGAAAATATGCTGATTTTAATTAGAGGTCAACTTTATGTACCACAAAAATACTAAAGCTTCTGATGAGAGGAGAGATCACAGGAGATTCATTTATCACACAACAGTAGTCAGCTGGATTAGGTTTCTTTAACAAGTCCTAGTGTTTCACCTGATCTTTGAAGCAGCTAAAAGCACTATTTGCAAGCAGACAATGCCTCCTGTGTTGCAGCATTTGCTCACCCTTGAGTGAATCTACGCTATCACATACCTGCAGGAGTGCCCTGGTGAAACAGCCGGATTTCAGCGGGCTTCAGCAGGCAAAACTCGTGCCTTACATGGGTGCCCAGCAGTTCTGAGGGCTGTGTCTCACTGCAGGCTGTTCCTGGTTGGCCTGTGCCTGAATTCCCAGCCGTTGCATTCCTGGCAAATTGCTTCAGATATGATTTTTCCTGACACAAAGGAATGCAAGCAAAACCAGCTGGCCAGTTCTGCTCCTGCCTCTTTAAACTATCACCAGATCTGTTCCTTGTTCCCCTTACTCTGCTCATTACCCACCCCCAAGAGAGACAAAAACCACAGCAGATACAGCGGCACCTTTTTTTTTTTTTTTAGAAAACCAAGAACAAGGTATCACCTGCAAAAACATCCAGCACCGCTGGAAAATGTAACCATTAGATGCACCATCCTCACTGAAATAATTTTGTATCTCTCCCTGCAAGTGGCTGTAGAGCCTGCCACGGTAAAACTTCCCTGACAGTGGCGCATTGTCACGGGCATTACACACACCCACTTCCTCCTCCCTGGAGATGAAGGCAGGACAATAGCACTGGAACAGCAGGACTCCACCTTTTCCCAAGTGGCTTAAGGAGGGAGTGCATAAAAAAAAAGTTAACTGCACTTAGATATCGGTCCTTACGAGTGCAGCCTTACTTTCTGTAGCTTCCAGTTTCACCAGCACCTAGGGCTATCATAGGTGCCATCCCTTTGCTGTTGGGACTGAAAGAGCTGTTTCAGGGACCCAACCACGGGAGAAACAAGCAGGATTTTTTTTTTTCCCATTAAGAGCAAGAAACTTTCTTCTGCATTAAAGATTTACAGTTTAAAGAGAACAGAATGAGACTAACTGTGACACCTGAAGTGGCAGAAGTAGCTAATAAATACTTATATAAGTCAGCACATGAAAATAAAAGAGTCCCCAAACTGAAGTGTCTTTGTTTCTTAAAGTGACTTGCAAAGCCAGACAAACCAATATGTGGCTAAAACCTGCCCTCTGGTAAAATGTGAATAACCCCCTTTTACCAAAAGAATAATTAAAAAAAAATCCACAAATTTCAACACATTAGTACACAAGTCAAAAAATGTGATCAAGAAGGTACTTTAAGACTTGAAATACATGATGCTGGCTGGCCTTCATTAGGATGACAGCTACTCTGGAATTAATTCTTACAGTAACTTCACTGAACACTCAGCATTTATCAGAAATATGGCCTAGTAACACTTTCTTAAACAAAGCAGATCCTGTACAAAAAAGCTGCATCCAGACACCAGTGACTCTGGGATTCTGCCTGAAAGTTTCCTTTTGAGGAGCAGACTGTTCCTTAATTGGATGAGCTCAGTTTTCAGAAACCCAGATCGCAGGACTCATCATGTGTTGCTAAGGCATTCAAAAGACTTTCAACAATATCAATCCCCCCTCAATCTTTTCTGTGGTAGATCCTCTATCTGATCCCTCCTTTCCCATCATCAGGATGCTAAGAGTGTAGTGGTCAGGATCCAGGCTAACCCCACTTCCAGCATATTCACCTCCCTGCCCTGCTCAAGCCTCACCTCCCAAATCATGCAGTGCAACAAGCTGGGTTTGCTCAGAACTTTTCATCCCCCCAATAATCAATGTGCATAAGATTACTTCCTTGTTGCAAAGTAAATTTATTCCACTTCACCCAAGCCTGCATTCCAAGGGCAAACGTGGAAATCCCCAACTATGTTCACTTTTAAGGCAAAGGCTTTGTAAAGCCTAGTTCATGATCTATATACAAATTCAAGATACACAACAGAACCTGGAAAAGGATTCAAGTTGGGCAGTGGATTAGTGGTCAGCTCCACACAGCAGGAGACACTTCCATCACTGTGTACCTTTGATCCCGAGAACTCCTACAATGAGAAGAACAGCAAGCATGGGAAATGCTGATGAGAGGCTGGCCCACAAGCTGGGCCACTGCTGCCAGCCTCAGGTAACACTGGAACATCGCCGGTGTTACTTTACCCTTTGAAGGAGGCAGGGGAAATCAGTACTTGGCTTTGTCACACATTACAAAGAAACCCTAACCATGTTCCAGCTAAAAGCAGAGAAAGAGGCATAATAATTGTATTGCAGTACACAACAGAAAAAAAAAAAAGAAAAGAGCACCACAGGAAGATTCTGTATCTCCATCTCCTTACTGCAGACGCCACATCATTTAAAACAAATCTCTTCACCCTTATCCTACAGACCATACAGTCAGTTACACAAATAGGGTAACAATTTAAATGCACTTCTGCAAGTTTTAGTGCCTGTCAAGCGAGCAAGGAGTTGCAGGACATGAGTTCAGAAGGTCATCCATAACCCAGACTCTCTAAAAGCCCTATCATGCTTTGAATTCAGCAGCGTTCATGTAGGAAATATGAAAGATGCATATTTTACCAAAATCCACATGAAATAAACTTAAAACCAAAAAAAAAGAAACACCTTCAGATGTCTGCCTCCTACATACAAGCACTACACTCAGTTAGGCTGAGCAGCTTTGTTTCAGCTAATTCTGGAAAAGAGAAGACACAGTGAAATTCAAAGACAATGGGAAGAAACACCAAGAAGATGGTAACAATGGGCCTTCCTTGGCGAGGGAAAAATAAAATCGGTTTGAAACACGAAGAATGCACACAGTTCCTGAACAAAGGAGTAAGGAAAAGAGTGTTCGGTCAGAGAATCATGGGATGCAAAGGGTTGGACGGGAACTTAAAGATCCCATAGTCCCAATTCCCCAGCCATGGGAAGGGACACCTCCCACTAGACACTGCTTGGGGGTCCTGAACTCTGCCGGGATCCAAACCTCTCTGGGCAACCTGTTCCAGCGCCTCACCACCCTCAGAGTAAAGAATTTCTTCCTCACATCGAACCTAAATGTCTCCCCTTTTTCAATCTGCGCCCATTACTCCTCGTGTTATCGCATTTCCTGATGGAGAGTCCCTCTCCGGACAATGAAATCGCAGTCATATCTGTCCGATAGGAGTCGGAATAAAGAAATGGCCAATTCCCTGGAGATTTAAAAGCCTGGCGCTGCCCACATGGCTAATTGTTAGCCGGGTGTGTAAGCTCCGTGCTGGGAGAGGCGGGAGAGCCGCCCCAGGGCGCAGGACAGAGGAGCCGCCGGGACGAGCGGCCGGCACAGCCCTCAGCGCCTTCACGGCCCGGGCTCGGCGAGGCCTGCGAGGGGCACCCCGGCCGCAGCGGCGCCCGCCGGCCCGGCATTCCCGCAGCTCACCCCTGCCCGCGCTCACCTCCGTCGCCATCCTCCTCCTCGTCCTGTGCCGCCGCGCCCCGCGCCAGGAGGGCGATCTGGGCCAGCCCCAGCAGGAGCAGCAGCACCCACACGCCGCGCATCCTCATCCCGCCACTGCTCTCACTCCGGCCCGGCCCGTCTGCTCCCTGCGCTGCGCTCCGCCGCTTGCCCCGCCCCGCGCCGCACGCCGCGCCCCATGATTGGCTGTCGCTCCAACACGTGCTTGGCGCGGCCGCCAATCAACAACCGTCACGAGTGCAGCCGGCGCGGGGTGCGCGGGATCCGCGGCGCCCCCGGGGACCCCCGGCAGCCGCCGACGCGCCGCCGCGGTGGGACACAGGCGCCATCGGCCGGAGCGGCGGCGGAAAAGCGGCGGCGGCGCCGCGCTCAGCAGCGCCCGGCCACTCTGAGGTGCCGCCCCGCCATTGGCCGCCGCCGCGCCGCCAACCGCGGATCGCCACGCGTGGAGCGCGCGGCCGCTCCAGGGGCGGGGGGCGGGAGGGACGGGGCGGTCCCGCCACGAGCGAGGGCAGCCACATCGCCCTTCGGGATTGGCGGGCCGGCGCCGGGGGGCGGGGCCAGCCGCCCGCGGCAGCCTATGAGAGCTCGCCGCGTAAGGTGGGGCGGGGCGAGCTGAGGGCGGTCTGAGGGCAGCCTGAGGGCAGCGCTGGGGCTGCTGAAATCGCAGTCTGGGGGAGCGGGATCCCGGGAAATTCCTGCGGACGGGAAGGGGGGCATGGAGGCCTCGCCCCTGGGGGCTCCCCAAGGGCCGGGTGTGGCGCAGCGAGGTGTCCCGGCACCGTTTCTGTCCGTGGCTGTCCCCAGGCTTTATCCGGTGAACGTCTGGGATGCAGCAAGACGGCGCCAAAACCTGGGCTTTTGGTGCTGGAATTGCCACTCTGCCCCCCATGCTTGGGCAAATCACAGCTGCTCATAGGAACAATTATTTTAGTCTTTACAAAACTTTTGACTTTTGAAGGTAGGCTGTAATCACAAAGCCCTGCTAAGCTCCGTGTGCAATGGTTACACTGTAAGAGTAGCAGTAGCTTGTGATAAACAAATATTGTCAAGGTTTTGAAGTGCAAGCTTAAAATACAGATTCACCAGTTTTAGAGGAGTAAGATGTTGCGTTGCTCTGAAAGGCTACTGTTCCCTCAGTTTGGCATTTGGAAGTGTCTGCAGGTTGAAAAAACCACTTTAAAGGCCTGCTGTGTTCTCTATCCTCAGGTTATGGCCCAGGGGTCAGTGCCTTTCCTCAACTCAGCTGCCACAAAAGTTACCTTGAAAATACAGCAGCTGATACAGGAGCAGTTTTTTAGCTTACTTGGTGGTATGTCACTAGAATGGAGTGGGGCCTGATCTGAACCAAGTTGTCTGTGTGGATCCTGCCAAAACTGTGATCCTGATCCTGCCGGGTTTTGGTATTGGTATAAATGTTAGTTTGATTAACACTGATATTCAGTAATTTGATGATAGGTGATCAGATTGGACACTCCATGTTCTCAGTGAGAAAAATTAAGAGTATGGAAGGCTTTTATTTAGAGTCTTGGTTCACTGTTTAATGTAACCCTTCATTTGAATATCATTTTGGTGTGTGAAATATTTACTGTCTTTGTCCTCTGAGTTTATAAGAGAGATAGTGGCTATTGCAATCCATGGGGTTTGTTTAAATTTCTGTTGGAGATTTTCCAACTGATCTGTCAAGGTAGAGGACAATTGTCAGGCCTAATTCTTCCTGACAGACATTGCCTAGGCTATTGCAAAACTGGTTAAAATAGCTTGCAGAAAAAGTGAGCATGTAAAATGGGGAAGTGGTGTCAGTATTTTTTTTTTTTTTGTCTGCTTTTACTTTCATAATGAGTTTTATGGTTGTTGTGGTTTCTGTCTGTCCAGGTTAACCAACTGAAAAAGGAGATCAGTAACTTTGCTAGGCAGTCAAAGGTGCCAAGTACCAACATCCTGCCAGAGAGTGAATAGAAAGTACAAATATAGGGGAAGTGGGTTTATTATTACTTATTTGAGCTGCAGGAGGAGAAAAGCCTGGAAGGCAGAACCCCTGTGATCCCTGTTCAGCCAAGGACAGCCTGACTGAGAAATTTGCTGAATTGTCAGTTCATTGTGTAGGTAGTTACAACACTGGCAGCCCAGATGGATCTTATGCCCGTCCCACTAGACAAACAGGGCCTTGGCAAAAGACCATGGTCTGGTCTGTCTTCAAACCAGCAGGGCTGTGCCTGTCTTCCTGGATTAGGGTTGCACAGGATGGCACAGGGAATATAGAGCTGTGAATGGCACACCAAGCAGATGTGTGATTCATCACAGAGCAGCTGGGTGCCAGCTCCCTGCAATAGTGAAATATACTGGGCACTTGGAAGAGTGTGCCAGCTGTGCAGCTCTTCCAAGGGATTCTTTCCTGCTCTCTAAAGGGCTGGTTACCTGTGGGACTGACCATATGAAACTGCAAATCCTCTGGGCTAAGCACTGCTGGTAAGACTGCTTTTTGCTGAGTGCTCATTCCTTATGTAAGTTAATAACAGGGGCACTCTCCTCTTTGCCAGGAGGGTCTCTAGGCAGAAGGCAGGTGGAACACAGCCTAGAATAGGGTCACCTATGGGTTAGATGCATAGAAAAGTGAATGGCACAGGTCTCTTGCAGCTTGTCTGATAGTGAGAAATTGGCCATACAAATCCCTCATCCTGAGACACACTGGAGGGCCTGGAAAGCATGAGGCCTCAGAAAACATCTATGGTGTAGTTTTTGGGTAGAAGGCATTATCTACCTGATAACATCTGCTGTGCTGCAGAAAAGTGCAGGTATTAGTGCACACTGGTTATTTGAAAGTGGATCACATTTTGTGCATACTGTGCTTTCATATCCTGATAAGATGTTAGCATCACTGTTGGCAGACCTGGAACAAAGCTTCTCCATAGGAAGATTCAGTAAGTGTTTTTCCTGTTGGTTTAAGTTGCCAGTGGCTACCTTAAAGTCTTCACAGGTGGCACCTGTGTTCCCCAACATCATTAAGTAGTGGACTGTGGAAATCTCTCCTGGTATCACACTATACTTTTCTCTTTCAAAAGGTAGCCTAGACACTAGTAATCCTGTACCTCATTCTGCACGTTCTGTGGGGTACAGCTGTTGGTCTTAGAAGAGGCATATTCAGCAGTAAATATAAAAAAAGAAAAAGCCAGTGTTCCTCCATAAAAATCATGAAAACGGTAAGGCATGTCAGACTAAGCTATTTAGGTCTAACTTCTGCTATTAAAATGTATCACAATCTCAAAAGTAAATGTGGACCTACTTGGCCTTTCACAGGCTGTGAGTCAACACAGGCAGGCAGCTGGGACAGCCACAAACTCACAGTAAGAACTCAAAGAGTAAACTAGTAAAAATTTAAATGTAAAAAGGTAATATTATAAAACTGTAAAGGTAAAAATGTAATATTTAAAATGGTACAGTGTCACACAAGTGTTTTGAATGATTTCTGGTAGGTTTTTTTTGTCAACCTTGGTTATCTTGTTTGCATAATAGCTAAACTTTCACTCGCTGCTGAGTTGTCTTGCACGTAATCTTCATGTAAATCACTTCAATGAACCTCAAAACAATGCCTAAAATATCCATCCTGATTTGCATTTCACCTAAATCTGAAAACAACTTAGAGCAAGAGAGACACTTGTTGAACTCGTCATTTTTTGCTCAGTGATTGATTCATGTATTATGATACTTATTTTAAAATTCCTTACAGTTATCATTGTAGAAAGATGATAGAAAGTTTGATGTTTAAATGTTCCACTTCAATACTACTAAATTCTTGTAAGTTAATGAAATATGGGAAGTCACAGTAATATAAATGCTATTGATTCCTGTATTGCTCTCTCATTTTTCTGCAATGATTTTGAGTGTCTGTCTGGATGACTTCTTTTTTTTTCTTTTTCTCTTGCCTTTTATTTTTTCGTTTTTTTCAGGGACCTGCTTCTTAGTTCTTGGTTGTCTGTTACCCCTTGTACTGTTACTACCAGTCTTGGTAAAAATTCTCTCCATCTTTCTTACAAGACCCCTTCATATGTTAAAAGGCTGCAATAAGTGACCCTGGAGCCTTCTGCAGGCTGAGAAATGCCCACTCTCTCAGCCTGTCTTCAAAGGAGAGATGTTTCAGTCCTGTCATCATTCCTGTTGCCCTCCTCTGGAGTTGCTGTGACAGGTCCGTGTCTTTCTTGTGCTCCGAGGAAGGAGCAGGATTCCAGAGCTGGACACAGTGTTTCAGGTGAAACCACCATGGCAAAGTAAGGGGATTCCTCTGGATGGCATCCTGTCTTTTTGGCTTATCAAGTGTATTTGGATACTCCCCGCTGGGAGGATTTGGGCAGCATTTGTGATAGTAAGTTAATCGGGGCCCAGGCAAAGGAATGGGATTACTTATTCTCAGTAAACTGAGATGCTGGCTGGCACAATGCTGGCCTGTGCCAATCAGAGCACTTCCAAGGACTTTTGAATGTTCTTCTGGAGCTGGCACATTCTTGGAAGCTGTTTGTGTGCCGCCAGCCTGCTTGGAGAATGTGAGAATTTATTAGCATAGGCACAAGCACCTCCACATTGGTTGGCCTGAGTGCCTAGGAATATCCCAGACATGCCTAAATTACTGGTATAGGTGGGGCAGTTCACTGATGTGTAAGTTGGTGCCAAGAATAGCAGAGAACATGTAGGAAAGTATGTACTCACTGAGGTAGGTGGCCTGAATGCTGACCCATACTCTATTTTCCTTAGAGTTCCACATTGTAAGAACTAATGGATAATGAGATTACTTCAGATGTCTGTGAAGTTACATCCTAAATCAGGATGACCACCTATCCAATACAGCTCTGTAAGTGTAGTTCATATCTTAACTGTAGTTTATATCTACTTTTTCTTTTCTTCAGACTAAATATATACCTGTAGAACACTTTCATGGAGTTCATTGGTAAATGGACATGGAAAAAGCTTCAGAAGTTTCAGCAGTCACATTCCAGTCTTTTCCATATGCAAACCCAGTCTTACCAATGCCAACCCCACAGGGTGCTGATAGCTTTCATGTAACAGGGTGGATGTAACAGAACCTTGGTAGTGACTGCTAGAGCACCTTACTTTTTCAAAAATCATTTTTCACTTTTTGTACAGGTGACAGAATGTCCTGCCTCCTGTTCAGGACAATTAAACATGGTGAAGTTCAGAGCGTGGCTGGCTCTGAGAGGCAAGTATTGAAGGATGCCCCTTAAGCAGGTGGCAGAGGAGAAGATGGACTGTGTTAATCTTGGCAAAGGTGCTGGTGAGGGATGTTTGGAGGAGCAGTTGTGCTAATGGTGCTGTGTACCAGTCACTGGAAACTGGTTTAATTTTGGGGTTGCTTTGGGATGTTAGTGAAGACAAATGGAAATACAGATTTCCCAGCATTGTCTGTTTCACTTCAACGCCTGAGTGGATTTGTGTCTGGTCTTAATTTGTCTTTACTCTGATTCTTTGGCCTGCAAAGAGATCCACTGATCCTACAGGAAAAAAAGAAGGGGATATAACATGGAATGATCATCCCCTTGAAATGAGGGTCCCATCTCCATCAGAGTGAGTTGTCATATGCACAGTTGGTCACAAGATGTCAGTGTCAAAGAGCAAGTTGGAGTGAAGGGCCTGGAAGTTGAGATCTCGCAGTTCCCCGTTCTGGGAATGCCGCGGGGAACATCTGCTGCGTTGGCCCCTGGCATTGGAAACTGTTGCAATGTTCTTGAGGCTTGAGGCCCTAGTGCAGGTCAGGAATCTTTCCAGCTCTTTTCAAGGTGGCTTTGGTTTGGTTTGTGCATAAGACCCAGCAGAAAGCTGAGAACTTTCTGAGGCAAGGTGAGAGAAGGAAGCAGATGGGATTAGGAGCAGGAACAAATTCTGGCTACAGGGGGAGACTGTTGCCCTTTGGACAACTATCCTGTGCTTTCAGATGACATATCAAAGCACAGGCCTTCCAGGTTGTCACCTGTAAAGAGCAACCTGTAATTTTTTTTTAATCCAGGATTATGATACAAGGGGTTTAAGACTGATCTGGCTTGCAATGGTCTGTTCCAGATTACATCAGTGGAAAAACTTCCTAACCAGCACTGCTGTGTGTAGCTGGCACAGCATGGCACAGCTTTTCCATCTCAGACTACTGCATGGGAGTCAAGGGCAGGGAAGCTTGTGGGGCCATTGGAAGCCCACTCTTATAATGCTTTCATTGAAACCATGATTTTGGCCCATCCTCCCTGGGATTTCCAGGAGCTTCAGGAAGCAGCTGTTTTCTAGAAGGAAAAACATGTCAGAATAACTCATGGTTTCCACTGAAACATCATTTTTCAGAGGTGTAGTTAGGATGTGGTCTCCTTGAAATTCAGTTAGATGGTCAGTACTTCCTTCATGAGAGACCTTTCAAAAGGGTTACAAAGAGTAGAAGTCCTAATTCTCTCTCTTCCACTACTGACTAAAGCTAAGTAACAAAATATGCACTACTATAGACCAAAAATTCCTTCTATTTATAGCAAATCAGAACTAGACTCCTTGAACTGTGAGATATATTTGTTTTCTAATTAGCATTTTTTCCAAGATGCTCTTGCTTCCTTATGCTGTAAAGGCTCAGTCTAGAATATTTTCCTCCTATTTCTATTCCCAAGCACAGGGTAGCATTTGTAGTTTGTTGTGTATTATATGTTTAAAAGCCATGTCATTCCTCTGTTGCTTCTAGCTTTTTTTAGGAGTAGAAGCACCAAGAGATGCTACTTCTTGGTCTTCTGCTTGCAAACAAAATCAAGGCATAAGCTATCCTGATATCTTAAATTTTTTAATAATTACATTGGCTAGCTTACATCTGTTTTCCTCATATATATGCAGTTTGCCAAAATAGGAGTTACATTATTGCCTTGAGAATTCCCTCCCTGCTATCCAGAGCTGCTGTTCCAGCCCATACAGGTGTAGCCAAGCTGACTGCTTTGGGCATCAACGGTGACAAAGCTGTTGAGAAACTTCCAGTGTGAAAGCCTTGGCAAGGCTTCTACAATTTGTCCTGATCCAGATTCAACACCACACAGCTTAAAGCTACTGAAGTACAAGCAAGTCTGACTTTTCCCCTGCAAGCCTGCAGAACTGTACACTATATTTTATGTGACTGTTGCTCCAGTGGTTTCCACTTCTCCCTTTTCAGAGCCTCTTACCAGAGCAGTACAGTAAGAGTGACCCTCTGTAATTCAACAGACTTCAGCCACACTTTGGCTGTATGTGAATACATAAAAGCCATTTTTATGGTTATTTCTACAAGAAAGCATGTTGCTCTCTCACCTCATTCTGCGAGTGACAGCTGCTACCAATTTGTGGTCAGTATTCTCAGGTGGATAGTGAGTGAGCGTGTCTAAAATCAGTGACGTATAGGCTTGGCATTTACACTTCAAAAATAAAGTGCCCTGCAGTTCATCTTCTCCTTTCTTTTGGTCTTCCAACTCTCTGACTATTATTGAAAACAGTTCTTTCTTCAAAATCCTGCCTGCTTCCTGTTAGGAAACCCCAGCCTCACCTCACCTGACATGTATGAGAGGAGCCCATTGTTTTGGTGGACGAGCCAGGAATTGAGGCAGAGTCAAACATCTGTGATAGGATTTGCATTGTATTACCTGCTGTTACATTGGCCTCATGATTGTAAGGAAGCTTTTAACTGATGATTCATCAAAACTGAGAATTTGTCATGTGCCTGCTTGAAGTCTGAGATGGTCCAGCTTGGGAACAAAGTTTATGTTATTCTTTGGCTGTTTGAGCAGGGCTTGCATAGGAGGGGTCTGTAGATACCTGAAGGGACTGTATGGAAATCCCATATTTCGAGCCTGCTGGTGATGCCATATGTCGCCCTGAGTTTTTCAGCCTTCTGATGTTTACAGTCTTGGACTAGAGTTTTCATTCATTGTAACATAAACAAAATGGATTGCTTTTGTATACTTTTCTGTGATGCACTTCTAGTTTGACCAGTGGGGTCAGAGAGGTGTCAGCCTCATGGCCCAATCACTGATCAAACTCCAAAACCTATTTAAACTCTAATCCCAAAATAAACTTCCTTCTTTTTTACCCTGACACTGACCGTGTGAATGTCCTTCTTTTCGTGTCTGTCTGGCAACAGCCACGAGGAAATAAAAACCACACACTGGATCATACAGATAAAGATGCAAATACAGTGCCTGTGTCTAATTTGGCTTCATGTTGGGCCATCAAATTGCCTTGCATTTCTTGAAATTTTGTGCCTGTATTTCAGTCCTACAATGCTGTACATCACTAATACTTTTACTCCTTCAATTTAAAGTATACTCGTTTTGCAAATGAATGTTTAATAGAACTTTCTACACATGGAAACTGGTGAAAATGGGGAGACAAGGTTGTTCTACAAGAAAGGCTAATACTTTTTCTTTCCAGTCCTTTCTTCTCATGCTTATGGAAGGTCCTTCCTGATCAAGGAATGTCACTGGAGAGTGACATTCCTTGATCAGGAATTTTTAACCTGACTTGATACTTTGTGCTGAAACTGACTTCCCTGCACGAAAAATCAAGAAGAAAATACAGGTAGAGACACAGAGACAGCAAGGAAGAATTAAACAATTACAGAGGTGAATTCCCATTCACATTTTTTTAAGTTAACTTTGCAATACTTCTGGATCTCGTTGTAAGGGCACAAAAGAAGCAGTGAGCTCTGAGGAGCAGAACTGCTTGGGAAAGGAGAGGATTCTTTCCAGACACAAAGGAGAAGTGGGATATCAGGCTGCAGTTTGCTAACAGGGCCGCAGGGACCCCGCGCCGGCCGCCGCTGTCCGCGGTGCTGAAGCTTCGAGGGAAGGAGGTGGACGGGGGCATCCGGCAAACGGAGAGTTTTTAGCTTTTGTGTGCAGGCTGATGATGAGGAATTCTGTACACGGGCTTATGCTGAGGTGGGGGCTGCTGTAGGTCTGTGCGGGCTGGTGGTAAAGCTTTAGTAGTCGGACTGCCTCGTTGGCAGTGCTTGTAGCTGGGCTATTGGTTCCATGAAGAGAAGCCTGGACAAGGAACTAGGGCAGAAGTCTGGCTTTGACAATGTGAAGTGTTTGGACAGAAGTGTATGCAAGGCTGCAACCTGTGTCCTGGAAGCAAGTCCAAGTAATGGCGCTGTTGGGGGTCTCGCATATTATTACTTTTTTATTTCCTTCAGTGATGAAATGGTCACATTCCCTGCCCACTCACCCTCCCGTATGCATCCCCACCTACCCTCCTTGCCACCCCCCAATGAAAAAAAAAAAAAAAAAAAAAAAAAAATCCTTTGCTCTTTTGAGAATAGTGCTTTCTTACAATAAAAGTCAAGCTCTTTGTGCCTGTTTCAAATCTATTGCATGGTGCTCACTGGAGTCACTGCAGCAGAAACGTTACTTGGAATCAGCAAGGAACTTAATGAGGCTGTTAGCTGGGTTTTGTAAGATAAACAGGAATGAGCTCTGTGTGTGTTTTGCAAGGTGGAGAAGGGGTGAGAACAGGAACACTTTGTGTTTAAAAACCTCAGCTCTTCAGGTCACTTTTAATATGTATCCTTAACCACATATAGTCACAGTTTATGGCCACGTTTAAGACAATGATCCTTCCTGCTGGCTAAGGCACAGAGTGGATGGCTGGGAGTAACCTGCACCTGGGCTGAGCATTAATGTACTCACCAGCCCAGTGCAGGTATGAGGTACTGCCCACCATCTGTTGGAGTGGGTCAATCCTTGATCTTACCAGGTGTCCATCTGACCCTCTGCATTTCTCTGAGGAATTTGGTTCTTTTTTGGTTGTTGTTACTCAGGAATGCTTACATGACTGTTTCTGCCTCCCCAGCTTCTTTCTTTGGGTTTTGTTGGAGCTTTTTAATTTGCTTATATTGCTCATTTTAGTTTGCTCCATTGGCAGGAAAATTTTCTGACTAAACTTAAGCCAAGGGCCCAGCCAAGCCTTAGATCTCATTCAGCTAATCCTTAAAAGAAATGGCTATGAGCTCCAGTTCCACTCTTTGAGGGTTTGATCTCTTTTGATCATTGATGCCATTGCTTTGTTGATAATTAGGTCTAGCATCAAGCTGTCTCCACTTACATCTCCGTCTAGTGGGCTGCAGCAGGGTTTGGAATCTTAGTGGCAGTTTTCAAACCAAAATCTGGTATTACAGTATATGCAAACACCTGCCTATTTAATACCCTGACTAACTGGACCTCTAATATCACCACAGCCCACCTTCTTCTTGATCATTTTTAGCCTCTTTAGCATTTTATTAGTATTTATATTCTGGACAGTAATACAGAGCTTGATATAGAACACATAGTTCTTTGGTCTGACATGGTAGGGTTGTATTTTTGTTTTTAATATTCCAAGTCAGGTTGTCAGTGTATTTAAAACATCTGAGACAATTCTGAAAAGATAAGAATTCAAGATCCTAGTTTTGTTCATGGACAGGTTTTACAAAGCATACAAGTGCCTAAAGTCTAAATTCATTGCTGCTCCTGTAAAATTTAATTGTGTTAGGAACTGAAGAACAAGAGCACATCTGTTTGCTACAGGTGCCTGGTTTTTTTACAACTTCCTCTAGCATGAATGTTGGAGATTGGCAGACTGGGTGGGTATTTGGTATAATTTGATGCAGTCTTTGATAAAAACAAGCTTCCTGAAAATATGCAAAGTCTTCTACACATTGAAAAGTAAAGGGACAATATTAAAATAACTGCTGGTCTAGGTGCTGACAGAGCGAATGTTACAATGGATACATGTCCAGTCTGTTTACAGCAATAATAATAAAAATAAGTATTTTCAATTCACACCTAGCTTTTCAACTCAAAGGATCCCCAGGTGGTTTACAAATGACATGCAGGGTTTGCTCTACATGGCACCAAACTGCAGTCACAGGAGCTGTCCAGTAATCTTTATTGGTGCTGTCTGGCAGTCCTGAGTGAATCTGTAGGGATTGTTTGGAAAAGCAGAATGTAAAGGACAGAACTGAAATATAGTCAAGACCCAAGTGTTGGAAATATTGTAGCTAATAATTGTTATTATTTCACCTGTCAGTTTTGAAATGCTAAGAAACCTGGAAGACCAGGTCCTCTTTTCTGTGAAAAAACAAATAGAAAAGACAACAAAACTCTCCCCCTACCAAAACAAATCAAAACAAAACAAAACAATGAGGTTTAAAAAGAAAACATTTTAAACCAAAATATATGAAGTTTAACAAATACAAGTGCCAGATTCTGCATCTGGCATGGGGCAACCCTAGATGTACAGACAAATTGGGGAATGAGAGGCTGGAGAGAAGTGGTGTGGAAAGGGATCTCTGGGATCCTGGTTGATGGCAAGTTGAATGTGAAGGCACAGCCTTGGCAGCTGGGCAAGGGAGGGGATTGTCCTGCTCTGCTCTGCACTGGGGCAGACTCACCTCCAAGTCCTGGGGGCAGTTTTGGGCAGCACAATATTAAAAAAGATGTTAAATGATTGGAGAGCATTTACCATTACATAAAATAGGGGATGAGAGATCTAAGGCTGTCTGAGGTCCTCAAAGTCCTTTGCAAATGATTCTTAAGGAAAAACAATTCAGGGAGAGCCCAGAGCAGGAATCCTTAGTGCACTAATTCCTGATCCTTGCTTTTACAAAACTGAGCTCACTCCCTGTTCAAACACACATTTTCCACTCACACTTCACAGCAGTAGAGTAAGACGTGACTCGAAATCACAGCTGCCTTCAAAATAGTCCAGTTAATCCAAAGAGCACAATAATTCACAATGGTACAATTAATCAAGAATGTCCACTGTGGAACATCCACTCAAAGGGCTTCAACAGCACTGAGATTCTGGACCCTGCTCTTATACTCCACTGAATTTTCAGGATAAAGGACAAGTGACTCCACAGCTTTTATGCCCATATACCACAGGCAGGTTTGAAAGAATCCTCACTCTTTGAACTCCAATGCCTGTTAAGCAGGAATCACCAAGGGGATTCCATTTCCCTTTATCTGCTGTTCCTGCTTCCTGCAGGGCCACTGCTTGCCATGGAAATTCCTGTGGCTCTTCATGAGCATGAAGTCTGGGCATGAAGCAGATGGCCAAAATGTCTGCAAATCATTTTACAAGGTAGCATGGGGTCTTGGTAATGATCTGTGAGGCTGCAGCTTTTAACTATTCTAAACCCACTTTCTTTGGGCTTGGCATTTGTGGGGCATTCCAGGGCAGTGGGCCAGGCTGCTATGGAGCTCCAACAGAACAAAACTGGAGCAGAATCTGGAAGTCCTGGGTGATATCAAATGTTAAGATTCCAAAGAATGAGCTAGCAATCAGAAATGTGGGGGATTTATGTCAGGGGTACATCTTGCTGCAAGAAAGGGATGTCAGTCAGAGCAAAGTTCAACATCAAAGTGGGCAAGAAATAAACTGACACCATTCCACCTTGTGGAATACTTCTGAAATAAATTCTGTTTCTCCTTCTGGCCCCTAAATGTCACTGAAATGGTGACTTTTCTTTGCTGATTGTTTTCAGAACTTACAAAGATGGGAGAAGCATTCCTATTCTTAGTTGGAAGCATTAGTGACCAAAGGTTATGTTTACTTTTGTTCCTTCACATCCTTGTTTCTTCTCAATGTTCAGATTGGTGTACAGGGCATACTTGTTTGGTGTGTTGTACTCTTGGATCCTTTCAGAAATGTTGGGGTTTTTTTTCCATTAGCTTTCCAGAAGATTCAGTTGCCGTGCATGAATTTGCAAACCAACCAAGAACGGCTGCTACTGTGATGTCAGCAGAAAGGTGTCACAGTGTGCTGCTGCCAACAGAATGTTGCTATGGTGCATGGAAAGCCTGACTGTCCAGAGCACCTCTTTGACATGCTTGTAGCAAGAGGGTTCTCCTGATCCAAGGGTTCTCAGCAGACAGGCTGCCCCATGGCCCTAGGAGTCCCATATTTTCCCTTTTCATTGCACAGTCTGTGAAGCTGCTGTGCAGCATCACTAAAATGTTCAAGGAAATCTTTGCTGCAGTTCGTAATTTTTTTCCACTGGCCTATTCTTTCTATTCTTGCCCAGACAAAGTCTGGCTGGTGACTCACCTAGCAAGTAAGTAGAGGATTTTTCCTAGGTGCACCTCAGCTGGCTTTTGTATCAATGTGTTGTTCATGCTATCCCTTAGTAACCAAGTTGATTTTGAAATGAAAATGCCATTAAGATACTAAGACTTGTATAAAGTTCATGTCAACAGCTTCAGCCAAAAAGGGGAAGCCTGTAGCTCTCCCATGGGGTGTTGGCAGCTTTTGTAATTGAACCTGCAGGGGTTCTTTTACCTGCACAGGTTGGCCTGTGGTAGTGGGGTCTGTAATTTCCTCAGCTGCTGGTTCAACAAAGACAACTTCCAAAATGCAAACTGGCAGAGCTTCTGAGAAGTCAGTCTAAAGACTCTGCAGTTATCTCCAGAACTGAGGGAAAGCAACTTATTTTCTAAATTCTGTGATTAAAAGATTTGATGGTCTGACTTTACAATGGCTGGAGAAAAAGAGTAGCCTAGTATATTGGGCTGTTTTCTTGGTTGCCATGTAAAAGAGTCATTGATACTCAAGGGACATCCTGGAAGGAAAATGCTCTTTATTTGGGTTGACTCATTCTATGGGATTCCCCACAACAGGCAGTCTTCTAACAACATCTGTTTTATTTTCCCTTGCCCATTACAGGTGAAGCTGCACGTGGATACAGAAAAGCCCATGCTCTGGTGAGTGGCAAAGAAATCTCTGACATTCCAAGTATTTCAGAATCATGGAGCAAGCCATGAACTTTACCTGCTGCAAAAGGAGCTGGCCTTGTAACCTGAAAGAAAGTCCATTTCAGTGTCTTTGCATCAGCAAAAAAGGGGTCCCTGGCTGTTTTGTAATTTTCTCTTGAAGAGCTTTTAAGTAGATGAAAATCTGGTTTTGCAGACCAAAAGTTGTTCGCTGTTGTTTTTAGCCAGGGTGGAATATATGGTTCACAACAATATGTAGTGCTGTCTAATTAGCCCACTCTAATTTAGTTTTAGCGACTCAGAATCCCATTTCTATCCAAGTTTATGATTTCTCCTTAGTATAGCTAGATAGACTGATGCATATTAATAAGATTGTAAATCATTTGTAGTGCCCTATCACTCACAGTGCTGTCTGTCCACAGAGCAAAACACCAGAATCAGAAGCTGCTTGGGTTCCCTCTGTTTCTAAAGAAGATGATGATAAAGAGGAAGACAACCAAGCTCCCCCTGTTTTTGGACCAGAGCTTGAGCGCTCAGAATCAGTAAGGGCCAACTTTGATCAACATTGTGTTTGTTGTAATTCAGAGCTGTCTGTTTCTGATCAGGCAGCATGGGTCATTCATGGCTGAAAATTCTGAGGGCTGGAGACAAAGTGTTTCCTCCACTCCCAGCCACTGACACCTGGAAAATAAGCTCTGAACTTTCAAGTTTAGTCATCATTTTCCTGGCATTCTGATGGGGACCATGACTCTTACCTTAGCACTGGCTAAGAGGTAGCATTGTATCTTTAAATGCTATTTGTTAAACGTGAACTGCTTTGTATCTGTGCGGGCTCCCTGTCATCAGCGGTGCCAGCAGTCCAAAGGCACAGCTCACAGAAACTGTCCTGTGGAGGTTCTTGCCCCTCTCCACGGACTGAGTAGCTAAATGAACAGCTTAGACTGCATCTGTAACTTTTATGTGACCAAAATTTGATGAGCAGAGTCTTGCATGATCCTGCCATGTCAAGAGAAGGTTGGACTCTGAAGGAGGCAGTTCCTCTGGAACATGGTTCCTAATGGACATTTCCTAAAGCTTGAAATACTAGTGTGAAATATCTCTGCCAGCCACCTTTCTGACACAAACTGATTTCTTGTCACAGATCTATGCATCCTCTGGAATAGTAGCTGGCACTTTACCAGTATCCTCCGAAACAGGCATTCCTACACCTGAGAGCTCCAGCACCAGCAGTTTGCGTAGCAGCACCTGTCATGAGGAAAACTGGATAGAGGAGGAGAGTCTAGGGAAACTAAGTATGTTTTCTGCAGTTCTTGTCTGATAGAGCCATGTTAATGTTCATAGACAACAAACACTTGCCTTGATACCTGTTTTCCCCCTCTATCAGTCTCCTCTGGATGTTTCTCTTTTTCTGGTGTCCTGTCAAGGTAACTCTTCAAAGGACTCTAGAAAGCCAATCATTGTGCAGGCCATCTATGCTGTGGAGCTGCCTGTCTTGTTTTTATTGTTACCCAAATGACTACAGCTCACAGCCCCCAAGAGTGGGGCTGTGTTTCTGATCTGCTGGATGGTTGTATCTCCATTTTGAAGTGATCTTTTATTTTATTCCTTTCAGGGGGCATTGTGAGTGTGGGAAACCCTGTGACAAAATATGTTGGACTGGAAAAAATTGCCAAAGGGTAAGTCCAACTACAGTTCATTCTCCAGAACCACAGGCTAGGTATTTTGCTGGTGTAAGATCAAGTGTAAAGTCAGGCAAGCTTCAAACATGTTCTGACACAGGGTTTAGATCCTTCTGTCTCTCAGTACTGATCAGAGTTTATAACTGTGATCAGAAGGTGTCATCAAAGAACTTTATATGGTGTCTTGCCTTCAGCAAGGAGCAGGACCTGAAAGGTCTCCCGTCCCTCTAGTTCCTGGCATGTCTTCACCTATTTTCTTAGGAGAAAACAATTTTTTTCCTCAGAATAATAGGACCCTAGATAGATTCAAACAAGAGATCTGAGAGCAGACCAATAGAAGCTCTTGAGGACTCAGCAAGATAAAATGGAAAAAGAATGAAAGATATTACTTCTCAGGTTTTGTAGACCTGCTCCATGCCCCACCCCAGGTGGCTCATAGGTTTGGAACTAAAATAAGTCCAGTGTGTGCATCTGAGATTTGTACTAGACCTTTTTGTTGCACCTAAATTTTTTTTTTGACGCCTTGCATGGCAGAGAGCTGGTGGGCTGCTGTGCTCTTGACTGAAGAGTAGGTGATGCCATGTGTTTTATAAACACTCCAGGCAGCAGAGACCTCCTGTCTGGGCTGGCTTTCACTTGTGGGAACTCAATGGCTTCTCCTTTCTTTGCTGCTGCTTTGTTTCCAGGGGTTTTGGAACAGTCTATACAGTGACCGATACTGCCGCAGGAGGAGAGGTAAGTGCCAGTAATCCCAGATTTTGCAGCTTTTGAGTGCCTTTTCCTCTGATGTGAGCAGTGGCTGGAGGTTTGGGTTTCTATGAGATCTTTTCTGTAAAGGCTGTTCCTACAAATCACTGACTAGCATCATCCTGCCCAATCCATTTTGGACAGCTCTTTGGTGCTACAGCTTAAGATTTCTGAATGCTCCTATCTGTCTGACAGTAAATACATCTGATTCTTCCTATAGCTTCTAATCCCCTTGGAGTACCATGCTGTGTAACTGTGCTTAGACAGAAGTCTACAGGGGACTCAGGGCATATCTGGAAAATGCCATGGAGTGGATTATTTGTTTTTAAACCCAGGAAACAGCTGCAAGTCTAAACTGTTCAAGAATGTTCTTTAGAATTGCAAAATGAAAATTCAACAAGTTAGGAAGCGGTAGGATTCTGGGTTTTGGGGGATAACCTTAATGATCCTTTTAGCATGATGTTTTATCTGTAGTGTCTGTCTGTGTTTGCTTTGTTTTACCATCAAGAAGAGCAATAGTTGCATTTGAAAAAATTATCAAACTCCATAGAATTCATAAAGGATTCCCAGATATTTTGTATTATTTTCACAGGAACAAAACTGCTTTATGCTTGCAAACCATGTGTGAATGGTGATAGTGGTGATAAACTAAGGCCATTGGAAAAGAATTTAGGCACAGGGTGTTGTTAGAGCTCTAGGGTTGATAGCCTAAGAGACCATTTTTATGAAGTTGAAGGGGCAAAATGTCTATGGTCATGTGTCCTAACTAGCACCTGAGCTGGCAGAGACATCGGCTGTTGTAATGTCAATGACTAAGCTCTGATGTGTAATCACAAGGCAGTTTGGCATAGCTGGGCTCTGTTACTCCAGAAACGCTCACTCCGTGTTCATTCTCATCTAGTGCAACAGACTTCTCAGGTTAAATGGTTTTCAATGTCATTTTAGGTGGCCATAAAGCAAGTGAATCTCCAAAAACAGCCCCAAAAGGAACAAATTATCAATGAACTCCTAGTTGTAAGGGACAATAAGGACCCCAATATTGTTAACTATTCAGACAGGTAAGTAGGTCTGGTATAATTGCGTGAATGTTCATTTATGTTCTGCAAGACAAACATTAAAAAAAATCCTCTTCAGATACTGCTGGAGAATTGAGCTTTTTAATTTTATTTGTCTATTTTTTATACAATATATGGGAGGAGAGTGAATTTTGTTTCCATTAATCTTTTCTGGCATGGATTGTTGAAAGCCTGTTTTGAAAAACCTGGGCCAGCCCTATCTGACTAAAACACCAGTTCCTAAGTTCACTACCTCCATGTGGTTTTGTTGATTTGGGGTTGGTTTGAGTCTTTCTTTTTTTACGTCAATTGTATTTTCTGTGTTTTATGATAAGTGCTGGTAACTCATGATAGAAATTATTTCCCTGCGTTTTTCACTTTCTTGCCATCTAAGACATCTCAGAATGGGCCTTTCTCACTACTGCACAAATTCCAAGTAGTGTATAACTTAGGAGGAATGCCTCTTCCTTTTATTCCATGTTCATTTACGAGTGCCCTGGAAATGGGAATAAACTAGTGTTTTTCGTAAGGTAATTTAGCTATGCACATTCATCTCCATGCCATTGTTTCTTTCTTTCAGCTACCTTGTTGGGGATAAACTCTGGATAATTATGGAATACATGGATGGAGGACCTTTAAGCAGTGTCATTAAAGAAGTCCGTATGGCTGAAGGAGAGGTAGCAGCCATCTGCCAAGAGGTAAGGGATGCCACTGGTGCTTCTGATTGTTTGGGCAGGCTGGTACCTCTAGACAGGTGGTAAGAACAAGAGTGATTTCATGTCCAGAGCTTTGTTTCAGTGTTGACTTGATGGTATGGAGAAGCAAGAGTGTCTTAGGTGGAGGGCCCACCAGCACAACTGTTGTGGTACTCTCTTTTTTAAACAAAATTATTTACTTTTTTCAACTTTCCCTCTTTGAACATTTGCCTGGAGCCTGACTCTATTGCCTGTCTGTGTTGCATTCCTTGCCTGTAAAAGCAACATGCTGGTAGCAGAATTTTTAACTAACAGCAAACGATTGTCATCTGGATGGAGAGAGCCCATGCCCTGCACCAGCAGTCATTCTGTCTGTGTTTGCAGGGGACCATCTTGCCATTTCTCTTTCAAGAGGTATTATGTCTTCACCTAGAAAGAGACTGTTCTACTCCCGATGAAGCAGCAGACTGTTCCTCTTGACAACACCATGTTTTGCCGCTACTCACCTTTTAGCTAGAACTGAGCTCCTTTAGAGACATTTCCTTTCTTGGTGATGAAATTAGATCATTAATTTTTACACTCCTGTTTGTTTTTTATCTATCAGTGTCTGCGAACACTAAATTCCCTTCACTCCAACCTCGTGATTCATAGAGATGTAAAAAGTGAAAACATTCTTCTTGGAATGGATGGATCTGTCAAACTGGGTAGGTATTCCTGGTCAGGCACAGCATTCCTGGGATGTGGGGTGTGGGGCTGCTTAAGACTGACCACCAGTTCCCCAAGAGCGGTGCCTGTGGGAGTGCATGGACCACTGCTGCAAGCTAGGAGTGCAGCTGCCCTGTGCAGAGAGGTCTTGAGAGAAACTAGGAGTCAAGAGTGGCTTTGGTTTGTGTGTGATCCTTCCAGAGGGTGGGAGTTACAGTCTTAAACTTCAATGAAACATGGAGGTTTCTGTAAGTGACCAATTCCAAATTTCCTCAGCTGCAGCCCTGAAGAAACAGAGCATGGCCACTTTTCCAGCTAGATTCAACACCACATTCTCAGATTTGGAGTGGGAAATTCTTTATCTTGGTTTCTTAATTCAATCTGGCTTTAACAACACTGGGTTTCCTCCACAGCTGATTTTGGCCTCTGTGGGCAGATGACTTCTGAGCAGGACAAGCGGAGTTCGGTGGTTGGGACAGCTCACTGGATGGCACCAGAATATGTGAATAAAGATGCATATGGGACCAAAGTAGATATTTGGTCCCTTGGCATTGTGGTGATAGAAATGCTGCAAGGAGAACCACCTTACTCCAAGGAAATTCCTCTTAAGGTAAGGTGCAAATACTAACAGATGCCACTGTCTCTCTAATCTGTCTCCCATGAGACAAAATCCCATTCACATCAGCTTGGATTAGTTCAACCAAGGCCCATCTACCAAAAGCTGTCCTTGGAGCACATCAGCATCTGATGTAGCTTTGGCTGCATCAATGGGAGAACCTCAGAAGAGGAGTGACATGTTCCTGTTAAAAAATATCCCATTTTGGCCTTCAGTGGTGCTTCAAATTTCTCATGCACTTTTTGAACTCTTTTTGAGCTGCATCTCAGAATGACAAGAAATGTTCAGTGGCAAGTTTCTCAACTGAGGAATTTGTATGAAAAGCATTTCAACCATGTCTGCAGGCATGGAACCCTTTTCAGTCTTGCACCAGTGCCAATTACTCACCTGAGCCTTTCAGGAAGTCCCTCTGGTTCTAGGAATGCCTTAATTATTCATTACCAAATCCTTTTCTAAAAGTATGTTTTAGCACAAGGATTAGCTTCACTAATGCATTCACTTGAGTACCAATATTAGCAGAGAGTTACCATAGGGATATTACTTACTGAAGTTGCCTTCCTTTTCCTGATTAGACCATTAAAAGTTTTTCTTTGACTGGGGAAGTGAAGCTGATTCAGAATTTGCAGTCTGATGAAAGACAGAGTTGCAGGTTGCTCCTGTCTGCCTGGCCAGCCATTTTCATCATAAAATAATTGTGGATGTAACTAAATGTGCTTGTGTTGAACTGAGGTTCCAAATGTTTCTGTTCCCTTAGCAAGGAATAAGTTGATGGGTTTCCTTTTTGACATCTGCTTACCCATTTTTATTAGAAGAGAGCAAAAAATTTGACAATCTTGGTTTTTTTATGGGAGCTGTGGTTTAGAGACCGGTGAGCACTGCAGAGGTGAATTTTATGTAACAATGCTTGGAAATTATGTGGTTAGACCAAATTCACTCTTTAAAAGAGCCCACAAAGCCTGTAAAGTCAATCCTCAGAGCAGCAAAATGTGCTTTTGGCTGATGTAGCTCCTACTAACTTGGCCAGCCCATGAAATCAGCTGTCAAGGCAAGATCATTTGCATGTTGGAATAGCTATGGCTGCTGTTTTGTTAGGTATTTTTATTGGTGCAGAAAAATCATGTCTAACACTCTGCTGGGGCAGAAACTGGCACTGGAGGCTGGAGCTTAAAAAATGAGGTCTATATGAGCAGTTAGGGATATGAAAGAAACAGGTGGAGCCTTGTGCTTCCTTTCTCTCTAGGCCTTGGATCTCATAGCTGAGAGAGGGATACCGAAGCTGAAGAAGGCTGAGCAACTCTCTGCTGTGTTCCAGGACTTTCTGAACTGCTGCTTGCAGTCCGATGAGGACACTCGATGGTCTGCTGAGCAACTTCTGCAGGTACAGTGCGAGGCAGCTGCAAGTGAAACAGCTGTCCAAGAGATCAGATTTTCTCATCAGTTAAACTCAAAGGCATCAGATGAACTTCCCCTCATATTAATGCCCAGTCTGGGTGGTGTTCAAGAGAAAACTGAGTAGAATCATATAATTGTTTGGGTTGGAAGAGACCTTTAAAGATCATGTAGTCCAACTTCCCCACTATGAGCAGGGATATCTGGAAGTAGATTAGGTTGCTCAGAGCCCTGTCTGACCTGGCCTTGAATGGTTCCAGGGATGGGGCTCCTAGGACCTCTCTGGATAAACTGTTCCAGTGTTTCCCCACTCTCCTCATAAAGTTTCTTCCTCAGACACAATCTGAATGGACCCTCTTTTGATTTGAAAGCATTTCTCCTTTTTCATAGGCCCTGATAAAAAATGCATCCCCATCTTTCTTAGTACCCCCTTGAAGCCAGTAAAGCCTACTCAGGGCCTTCTCCAGGCTGTTGCAGCCCCAAGCGTTGCAGCCTTTCCTTGTAGGAGAGGTGTTCCATCCTTTGGTCATTTCTGTGGCCCAGTTCTGTTTTTTGGTAGCATGTTCAGTTTTCTCTGGTGGCAGAAGAACTGCAGTAGGATAATCCCAGATATGGAGTTGTGAAATGTTGCTAGTGATGAAGGAACCCAATGGAGCCATCCCAGCCAAGGGGTCCAAGACTTGGGTGTGGGCACGAAGGGGTTGTTGGGGCGCTCCCTTTGAGCATCAGAAGGGCCTCAGCTTGTCCCTCCTGCCTCACTCTCAGAGGTTTCTGACACCAAAACAGGGACAGCTGAGCGGGACTTGTCGCAGCCCTTTTTGCTGCCTGGCACAGTTGAGTAGATGAGAACTGCTGCAGGGTTGCTGCCAAGTTTTGTGACAGATTGGGAACTGCAGAATGTGCCACTTGGCTGTCCCTGCTGTGAAGGTGCCAGCCAGATAGAGGGTGCAGGGCATGCAAAGGTTGACACTGCTCTCTCCCTGCAAGCCAGAGCTGAGTCCATCAGTGTTCCACCACTTGTCTCTCTGTTCTTGGTGCTGAAAACCTCGGTGGTCTTCAGATGAACACATGGGCCCAGATCCTACTGGAATAAACATTTCTTAGCTGTCCTTGAGTTTCTTGAAGAGCGGCTTATGCTCCTCATCTTTTTTGACAACTAAAATAGCCGATGCCTACAAGAAAGAGGACCCCTAAATCAATATTTTGTGTTTCCTGAAAGAGGAAAATTCCTGGACTGCAACCAGCATTCCCAGAGTCTTGGCAGGGCAAATATTGCATCAAGCTAGAGAGCCCTTGATAAATGGATTAATAGAATTAGGAGCCTAGTATTCCAGGTACTGAACATGTGATAGCAAGGTACATGAAGCTGGAGGTGCAGATAGTTCCTTCAGACCTATTTCTGCATCTTTCTGATGTCTTGAGGAATAAGGCTTGAGACCATGAGGAAATGAGTTTGGAAAGTCGTGGTTCATTTGTTTTCTTTTCCTTTGGGCAGCATCTGTTTTTACTCTCGGCCAAGACTCTCTGCAGCCTCACCCCTCTGATCATTGCAGCAAGACAGGCGAGGGAGGACAGGACATGCAACAGTGACAGAACTGCTTTCTCCAGTGCCAGCAATAGGTGGCTCTCGGAATAAAAACTGTTTAAAACCTCAATTCAGTTGGAAGATAACCTTCCTTCTCACCCTGTCATTAAGATGTACATTCCCTTTTTAATTGTCACTTCTTTCTTAAAGATGCAGAGCCCCATTTATGGGGGTTTTTGATATGGTTTGGGATTGGAGAAGGGTCTCTTTCATTCCTAAACTCCAGACTGCACTGCTTTATATACAGCCCACTGGATGGTTTTTGTCTGGTCATGGTCCTCCTAGATAAGGAAGAAAGCACATTTGCTTTTCCAACCAGACACAAATGAAGAGTGGGACAGACAAAATACCATGTGGAGATCCAGGCTGTCAGCTGTACCTCTGGAGGGTTTCAGCTCTCAACCACTGGATTTGTAAAACTAATATCAATCTCTTTGCCTGGATGAGAGTCTTACTCTAATGAAAAAGCGGCAAGAGCAGTCAGTGTGCTCTGAAAGGGCCCATATGATGTGAAGCTGGTGAGGTAAGAGCAGGGCCAGTCACGCCAGTGCTGAGCCCCGGCAGAGCCCTGGCAGAGCACAGAGCAGCCTCAGCCTTTGCAGCCTGGAAGAAGGAGTTTGTAGCAGCAAGCAGCAGCAGCAGCAGACCAGCCTTGCATGCTTGCCTCTTCCTGGGGTCAGACCATTCATCCCGCATCAGAGCCAAACTGGCAGTGGGCTGCTCCCAAGGGGAATCATAGCCGTGACGTGAACAGCGCAGCCTGGTGGGATTTGCCACCTTGAGTCTGTGCAGGGGGAGAGACAAGCCAAAGGGAGAGGAGTGGTGGTGTCACTGCTGAGGAGGCTGCTCTCCTGGGAGACTTGCAGCTAAATGTTAATTAACTGTCCCAGATTTCCTGGAAAGCACAACAGGCCTGATTTTTCAGATGGCTGCTGAGGTGAGCAGCTCTGGTTTCCTGAACAGGGGATCCCCAGGGGAAGCTGAGAGAGCTGCCAGGAGCCTACAGCTGGCATAACAGTGGCTTGATGGGACTTGGGTGTTTCAGGAGCAGTGGTGGTCAAGTGTCCATCCCCCCAGCCCTGTAAGAAGCTCCTGGGGAGTGCCAGCGTCCAGGGTTGGAAAACAGGCTGTGCCACATCAGATCATGCAGAAATGTGTGCAAGAAGGACACTGCCAGCTTGACCAGGGAGCAGCAGTACCCAGTGGTGAGAAAGCCACAGCGTCTCTAAGCTCTGCATCCACCACGACTGACACAGCTGTTTGGAGAGAGCTCCAGTGGGATCCTGCTGCCACCTGGGTGTCAGCTGCAGACTGTGCCCTGCTCTCAGGACAGTCCCAGATGCCAGCAGTGAGTGCAGCTGTGGCCAGGAACTACTCCACTTAGTGCTAGAGGAGGTGAGTAGTTATACACTATATACAAATATGTATCTATACACTTATCTATTTATCTGACCACTTAGTGCAGTATAAATTAGAGGGTTTTTCTTCTAAGCTCGGTATTCACAGCCCGTCCTCGTGGCCAAATCCAAATTCTTTCTCAACTGTTCAGTGTTTGGAAAGTTGGGATGGGCTGATCCGTGTTTGTGCTGGAAGTTGTAATTGCCTGGGCTGTTGAGAATTTTCAAGTTTATTTCGTTCCTTTAGTTCTCCCCCTTTCTGAACAGAAGGGAAAATAATTAAAGACTTTGATTTCCAAGTTGTAGCCTAAAGAAGAGCTGCCATCTACCGAGGAAGGAAAACAGGAAGAAAGAGAGGTCAAAGAATGCCCCTCGTTTCTCTGCAGGATGTTTGAAACATATGAAAGTTGTTCCTCTTCCTGCTAGAAACTTGCTGCATTTGACTTGAAACAGATTTAAACTTACAAAGCCACCTGAGTGATGCTGAGGGCAGTTGGAGGATCATCCCTCACAGCCCAAATGTTTTATTGAAACTTCAACCTTCAGAAGGAAACTTTGGCAAACCCACAGTGGGCAACATTTCATAAAGGTCAAAATAATGCTTCTGGGTTTAACAGCATTTATGGAACTAAGGAAATTAAGAATGAAGGTTTGTTTTTTCTAACTTCCAGGGTTTGACACAACAAGAGGAAGGAACATGTACATGAGAAGCCATTGCCTGTGGGAGGAGGAAGGGTCTCACCTCAAGATTAAAGCTTAACTTGAGGGTTTACTGGGGGTAGAAAGAGCTTGATAGGGAAACTCATGAGATTGCTTTTCTACTTAGTTTATTAGCAAGGGTTATTGATTAGTAAATGTAAGAGTTTAGAGGTTGCTATATTTGGTCTTTTTTGCCTTTATTAAATAATGAAATTAAAAAATGTTACACCCAAACCAGACAGAAAAGTAGAACTGACCAATTGAATTAGAAATAAAGGAATTAAAATGTCTAGGTTGTTTTCTCACTTCCAGGATGACTGCCACAATGAGAGGAAGGAACACACTTCTGTGACAAGCCATCACCTGCAGTACAAGGAAGAGTCTTTTGCCAAGATTTAAAGAAGAATTTTGGGGCTAATAGGACTTAAAGATGGAATAGGGAAGCTAATGAGCATTACTGTCTGCTTTTGCCATAAACTTACAGGCATGTGCCACATTCCAGATGTCACCTGCCCTGATTTTTCTATGTTTAGTTTCTTTTTTCTACTTAATTTAAGTAATTGTATTTTGAATAATGAATGTAAGAGGGTTTGGATTGGTTATATTTTATAATGTGTTTTGTATAATGTTTTATTATATAGTTTACTAAGGTTTTTATTTGTTTTATTAAATTTCATAATGTGTTAGTTAACCCTAAATTTATTTGCTTCCTTCATGTCCCAAATGCAGCACTGATTTGGAAAAAACTCAGGCACTCACTTTCTTCCTTTTGGAAAGAGCCCAGCCCCTCACTCGGTGTGTGGGGTGGGGAGTGTGAAGGTGGATCCTTCTTCCTCCAACCTATGGGATTTTATTATTTATTCCTAAGAATTCTGAAACATAAGCTTGAAACTGCAAACCCTTCAAGCCTAGGGACTGACTCAGGCTTAACTTGCTGTTGCATGGAAGCTCCTTTGTTTTCAACTGTTCAAATGTAAACATTTCCTTCATATTGGTATTTCAAATCCTTTTGCCGTGGGGTTCCCTGGGGGTGGATGCCAGGGTGCTGCCTAGTTTATCACATCACTCTGTGCTGCTCCCTGTACTCCCTGTGGTGCTGCAGACCCTGCTTCTGTGGCTCCCCTCACTCCTGGGAATCTGACTAGCAGCACATGGCACTCAGGTTTTAGCCCTCCAAAGAAAAGCAGCAGGTTTTAGTCCAGTGAGACAGAATGAGTCAGCCCCAGATCCCACTGCACCATCTATGGTCCCCTGCCTGTACTTGTTGGAAATGAGATAACTTTCCTAATTAATGGTTTTAATTAACTTTTTGATTAATTGCTTTAATAACTATAAGTAGTGTATTAGTCTTTAGTAGTGTAATTTTCCATTTTAGCCAGCATGTAGCTAAGTTTTTTTAATATACTGTTATTGTTAGAGTGTGATTATTAGATCCCCAAAAACTTTAAGTTATGATGAGCTAACCCTGATAAACTTCAATGAACAAAGCCCTGGGGAGTTAAAGGCTGGACACCTAGAATCCAGAATTTATAGCCCTCCAAGGACACGTTGAAGTAACCAGAAGATAAAGAAGAGACTAACAAAGATGATTCAACATGTGCTGTAGACTCCCTGTCTGGGAAAAAGATAATTGAAGAACTAAAAGACATGGACTAATTAGCATGAGAAGAGAGAAATCAATAACCAATAGAACATGGAATAATAATTGATGCAAATAATTATGTAATTTAGAAACAATGAACATTAACTTCTTTGCTAAAAATGTATAAATAAGTGAAAAGTTTTGAAAGTCGCGTGCATCTAGGTGGAGCACCCCAGCCTGGAATAAACTAATGCCTACTCCCTAATGCTACAAAAACAGTGTTAGAGAGTTTCATTCATCCTGACATTTTTGGCAACATATAGGCAAGTCTCTGGGAATCAGCTGGCAGCAAAACTCCAGAAACTGTCAGTGAATAAGAGCAGGAGTGACTGTGGGAGCAGGGCAACAGGCATTCAGCAGGAATGATGGCAAAGTGAGCAGCATCCACATGCACACACAAACCAGGCTGTCAGACTCTTCCTCCTCCTGGGGGTTCCTTCCATGGTGTGTAAGCTCCCAGCTGCATTTTTATTTTACCCAAGAAGGTTTAAAAATGGGATTCAGGTTACTTACAGCCATCTGCCAGGAAAAAACAGGAAAATCATCTCTATTCCATGAAAATCATCCCTATTCCAGCCAAGACTGGGAACACACTCCTCCCTTAACAGAGACAAAGACAAAATGCAGAGTCCAGGCTGGCAGAGATGACACAAACGGCTGTCAACAAGCCAAGGACACGTTGGTCCTTGGCCCTCCTGTTTTGAGGAACCAAACACCAGTGACGTTTGATGTTTTATTTTGGTTTGGTTTTGGCTTTTGGTGTTTGTCTTCCAACAAGAAAGAGGGTCTGGGTTTCTCAGTTTTTCTGGGTGCCAGGTTTCTCAGCCGTTCAAGCCTGAAGTGTGAAATCATAACAACTACTTAGATACAACATTTCCAACACTTGCACCTGCAGGTGATTTTGGGCTCAGAAGGGCAGGCTCAGTTCGGTAATTTATGAGAGCCTCTGCTGCAAAAGCAGCCACTGCAATGAAGAATTCTTGAGCAGTTCACCAGCCTCCATCCTGTGGTGCCCTCTGCTGAGAAATGCAGATGAATGGTCCAAGTATTAAGTGTTTCTAAGGAATAATTTTCTTCATGATCGGTCATTTAAGTCACACACCTACCTAAGCACTGATACTGAGCCTAAGAAAGCAAAGGAATAGAGAACCATTCTTACTAGATCCAGAAGGCACAGGGTTAAATGTCATCTAAAGGAATGGTAAATACTGGAACTGTTTTTGTTGTTGTTGTTGTTGTTTTGGTTTTTTGATTTTTTTTTTATGGTGCATGTTTTTTTCTTTTGTTTTTAATTACCTGTGACTTCTCAGTTTAAAAATAAAAACAATAGACAAAGATCTGGGCCTTCACTGTCTAGTTTTGAAGGCATGCTAGAATTTTTGAATGGTTCTACACAAGTTTTTTTCCAAGCTGGAGTGTTCTCCAGCCCCACGATCACCACTGATCAGTGCATGAGTCCACCAAGAGCAGTGGAGAGAGAGCAGCTAGTCCAACTCTGATTGTGAAATCTGGGAGGTTTATTGTATATTGTCACAATGCAAATAATCTCTATGTCTCAGGCTGAAAGAACAATTCTAAAGAATTTTTTGATTAGATGAGAAACTTTTAAATTCTTTGGATCTACAGCCACAGGTTTTCCCACTTACTAATGATTATTAATAATTAATGCAGCTGGACACTAGAAAATGCCCCAAAGCACTGCAGAGAACCAGAGGAGGATGCACTGTTGGCATTCTATAGTTCTACAGCTCACATTTGAAGTATACTTATCTAGAAAATATTAAAAAAAAATGCAAAACCACTTTCCTTATAGATCTTCCACATTATTTTTTCTCAGGAGACCAAACATCAAGCAGCAACAAGAGGCAGAAACAGCACTTAAAATTCTGCAATGCATTCTAACAGCATATCTCAACCTCCAGTTTGAAGGGAAATAATGTCCAGAATTCTAGGAGTGCTCCAACAATGGACTTACTGCTCTTCATCACAATATGAATGCGTGAACCTATGCGACAGGTTTCGTAGATAAGCGCACACACAAAAAAAAAAAAAAAAAAAAATTTAAGACTACAAGAGATTGATATTGATTTAGAGCATATACTTTCAAAAGAAAAAAAAAACAAAAAAAAACAAAAAACCACCAAAAAACAAAACAAAAAAAAAAACCCCAAAACAAAAAACAAACAAAAAATTTTTTTAAAAAATTTGAAGGGTACAAGAGATTGATTTAGAACATATATTTTCCAAAACAAAACCAACCACAAAAATAAAAAAAAAAAAAAAAAAAACACAAAAAAACAAAACAAAATTTTTAAAAAAATTTTGAAGGGTACAAGAGATTGATTTAGAACATATATTTTCAAAAAAAAAAAAACAAAAAAAAACAAAAAAAAAAAAAACACGAAAAACCACCAAAAAAACCCCTAAAACAAAACCAGAACAAAAATAAACAAACAAAAACAAACAAACAAATACCACCCCCCCTCCCCCAAAACAAAACACCCTAAATTGTGGATAGGAAGGAAGGAAAGGGGGAAAAAAAAAGGCAATTCTCATGGACACTGAGAAAACACATTAAGGAAAAGTTTCCTTGCAGACGCGGCTGCTGCTGGCACCAGCTCCAGCGGTGCAGCAGCTCCGAGGGCTCCGAGGGCTCCGCTCGCCCCGCCCCGGGCCCGCCCCTGCCCTTCCCTCGGCCCGGCCCTGCCCTCGCCCGGCCCGCCCGCTTTTCCCTTCCCTTCCCTCGGCCCGGCCCCGGCCCGCCCCTGCCCTGCCTTCTCCCGGCCCCGCCCGCTTTTCCCTTCCCTCGGCCCGTCCCCGGGGCGGCCTGTCCCGGCCGTGCGCCCCTCGGGCAGCAGAGACGCGGGTCTGTGAGGGGCCCGGCCATGTGGGTGGCGGCGCTGGCGGCGCTGCTGGCGGCGGCGGGGGCGCAGTACGAGCGCTACAGCTTCCGCAGCTTCCCGCGGGACGAGCTGATGCCGCTGGAGTCGGCCTATCGCTACGGGCTGGACCAGTACAGCACCGAGAACTGGCCCGAGAGCGTCAGCTACCTGGAGGTCAGCATGCGGCTGTACCGCCTGCTGCGGGACAGCGAGGCCTTCTGCCACCGCAACTGCAGCGCGGCCGCGCCGCCCCCCGCGCCCCCCGGGCCGGGCCCCGCCGCGCTGGAGGAGCTGCGCCTCCTGTCCGCGGTGCTGCGGCGGGCACAGTGCCTGCGGCGCTGCAAGCAGGGCCTGCCCGCCTTCCGACAGGCGCAGCCCGGCCGCGACCTGCTCCAGGAGTTCCAGCGCCGAGAGCCCTACAAGTACCTGCAGTTCGCCTACTTCAAGGTGAGCCCCCCCCTCCTGCCCCGCTCCGTGATCCCTCCTCCTTTCTCCTCCCATGTCTCTCGCAGGCTCTGCTCCTCAGAGTCTCTCCTGGCCCGGCGCCAAGCGCTCCTGTCATGTCCGTGTCCTGGCGGAGGGGACGGTGATGTGTCCCTGCCCGTGGCGTGTCCCAGGACAGTCTCGACAGACCCCAGTTGCACCCAGTGCTAGAAGAACCTGCTGTCATGCCGAGCTCTCACCTGGCCCTGAGGGCAGGTTACTCCGTCCGGGCCACAACCTCCTTCCCCATCACCTCCTCCACGCCAGTTGTCATCTGCCTCACCTCTGTTCTTCCTTGCCCCCCTGGGCTGCCAGCCCTACACTTTGTAATCCTCTCCTTGACAAGCCTTTCAGTTGTTTCCTCTCACTCTGTAACCCGCAGTGGGATTAGTGTGTGCCTTGTCTTTCCCCCTGTTTACCCACACACCATCCAGCTCACTCTTCACCCATTTGTTACAGCTCACCCAGCATGTCCTCTGGGATCAGCCCTTCCAGTTCTCCCTGAACATCTGCCCACTGAACGCTGCTTCTGTGTCCAGTAGCTGTGTCGTTCCTGCCCCTCTCATCATTCCATCTGCTTTACTTTCTAACCTTCTCTGGAACCTTTTTCAGGCTCTTCATGTCACAGCTCTGCTATTGCAAATGATCTTCACTACTTCTTCTCCTTCAGCGTGTCCACCTTCTTCACTTGCTCGTTTCTGGTCCGGTTCTTTCAAGTGCAGCAGCCCTCAGCCTGTGACTTGCAGATAGCCCCGTGCCTGGAAAACTCCAGTTCCATTGCAGCTCTGAGAAGGAACAAAGCAAAATTTGGCTGCTGAAGTGGGACACTGTAATGCTAGCCCTGGAATGGTATTTAACTTTTGCTCTTGGGTCAGCCAAGACTGGGAACACACTCCTCTCTTAACAGATTTCATCCTGTTTTCCTACCTTCTTGTCATTCTTCTGTTCAGGATCTAATTGATTCTTTTCTCCCTTCCCATCTCCACCTTCTGCTCTCTATAGCATGGTCCATCCCTCCTGGCGTCCCCTCAGATACTGCATTTGAAATAAACAGGGCCTCTCTGTGGCCAAAGCTGAGCTCTTTGGTTAGATTGTTTTCTCTTTTAGGGATTCACTCCTAGTATATGCCAGTATACATTACACAGGGTTGTATGCTTGTGCATTATTTTGAGATTGCCTTGTGAAAACACACATCTTCTAAACTGTTGCTGTGTCCTGTATTTTGGAGTGCTGTTTTCTCAGCTGTTTTTCCAGACAGACACAGGGAAATGTGTTCTCATAAAACCAGAAGAGTATCCACATTCACAGGATGACACTGGCATCTAATGCCTTCCCTAAGACCTTTGATACATTAAAGCCCCTGCCTTTTTTTTTTTTTAACTGAGAGGGCAGGAATTCCTCGAATTCTCAAAGCCATATATGGATACCAAAATGACATCACCACAAATGTTTCCCCTTCTTATCTTAACTATTAATTCCCCCCTTGTTGCACATACTAAGTTTGCAATGTATGGATAACAGCAAATATAATTTCTTCTTACCATTTCGAATACAGTCAAGTAGCTGCCAGGTAGGAGTGTGAGAGGGAAATCAGAGGAATCCCTCCCCCTCCCTTTAAACTCTTTTTTCAATCACATTTGCATTAAGTTTGAGCAGCACAGTTTGGTGGATTTGCCTTTAGTGTCTGTTGTTTATATCGTGTTTTATGCTGGATTTGTAGTTCAGCTCCAAGCCCTTATCTCTCTCTTGGGGAGCTCTGAATGGGCCTTCTAGAGCTACAAACTGCTGCATCCAAAGGACTTTTCCCTGGCTGGTGGTTTCTGTGAAAGGAATGTCTCTTCCCCCACCCCTCCACCCCCCCAACAGCATTTATGCTAGAGGAAGAAGCGGGAGGGAAAAATGTTTTATGTAATTTTTTAGAGTGGCCATGTGTGTATTCAGGTGGGCTCCACAGAGAAATTTGCCACGTTGTAAGATTCTGGGAGTAGCTGTTCCTGCGCTGCTGCTTGCTCCTCTGGAGGGAGCTTTTCCAGAGACACTGAGTTCACTTAGGAGTGTGTTTCTACAAAACCTTTCTTTATTTTTTTCCTAAGAGGCGAAACTTGAAACCAAGAGTGAATCATGGACCTAAGTTAAAATGAGACTTGTCAGCCTACCAAAGAATCAGCGTTATAGCTGCAGCACGAAAGAAACCAGGCGTTTGACGAAAGTGCAGCTGAGATTTCCCATTGCATTTAGCACGGTCCAGGCTGGCTGGAAACACGCAGTTTTGGGACAGGCAGGAAGGGCAGCTGGCAGAGCTCCAGTGCTGGGACACTCCTAGTGGCACAGCAGCAGTGCATGGGTTGAAGTTTTGCTTCTGTGCATTTGTCTCTCGGGTTCCTTCCCGAGATGAAAGGGCACCTTTTATGGGTGTAGCAGAAGGGTGCCTGGGATTCCTGCTCCTGGTTTCAAACGTGCGCTGCCAGGAGATATTTCATGTGTGAGCTGGAGCTCTGCATGGCCTGTACATCAACACACTGAATGGGCTTACGTGGATTTTGGCCTAGAAAAAAGGTTTTAATGTCTCAAAAATACCCCAGTCTTTTGCTTTCTCTCTCACTCTTCCTAAATATGTGCATATATATACTATATAATTTATGAAAATATGTATGTGTGTGTATATATATATATATATAAAATTTTAAAGAATCATAAATGGCATGCACACAGAACTATATATGTGTTTCATACATGCAGTTGTAAATGAGAAATGTACACTTCACAAATTATATCTAACAGGGATTAAAGTTAGTTTAAAAATGGGCACAGAAAATTGCTTTAGGACACAATTTTTGACCAAGTCTCTGCAGTATGCTCTAGCTTTGTAATGCCACCAGGAAAATATATTATAGTAATAATGTCCTCTGTTCTGCTAGGCAAGTAAGTGACATAAATACATATCAACAGTGATGACTCCTGACCAGTATCTGTAGGTTAGTATCAGTACTTGCTGTGAGATTAATCCCTCACAGGAGCCCTGGTATAGACTTTTGCCTTATCAGCTCCATGAACAGGGGAGGGCAAGGGAAAAAAACTAATCTTTTTGATTTAAAACAATCATCTATGCTTTCTGCAAAAATAATAGACTTCTAAAGTTAAAAAAAAAGATCATAGTGATGCAGCTAGGAGTAAAACAGAAGAATTATACCAGCTTTACTGTACCATTGTATCTGCTGAGACTGGGCTCTCAGTAGAAGTAAATCTGTGAATATAGAGAATGCAGGAAAATTCATTGACAAAACTGGGAACTTTGGAACTGTTTTGTTTTTGATTTGTTTTGTTGGGTTTTTTCCTCCAGCTAATCTTTTTTAACACCTTCTTCTCCTTATCCCTGTTTAGGCTAATAATCTTCCAAAAGCTATTGCAGCAGCTCACACATTTCTTCTGAAACATCCAGATGATGAAATGATGCAAAGAAATATGGCCTACTATAAGAGCATACCTGATGCTGAGGAGCATATTAAAGACTTGGAGACAAAGCCTTATGAGGTATGCTTTTTATTCAAGAGAGTCTGCTCTTTTGGAACTGTTCTGTTACTCCTCTTATTGGGTGAGATTTCAGGGATCTTATTTGCTTATGTGTTCTCAGTTCTTAATCTTGCTCTTTTTGTCATCTCAGTCATCTTTGTTCTGCCTTCTTGATACATTCAGTAATTCTCACCTCTCCTGCACTTCGTTGTTCCACGAATGAGTCACAGCAAATCAGACAGTGTTGTACCTGAAAGCTGCTACATGCAGATCAGTGCTGGAGCTAAGCAGGTGTGGAGTTATCCAAATTCATGAGTGCTGTAGTGACACAGCTGGAAATAGCTCAGACATTTGGCTTTAAGATTCCATTGAAAACCTCTGTCACAGTCTGTGCTTTAGATCTCACCGTGGCTTCTCTCCATCAGGCTCTTCATTTGATTGGAAATGGAATTACATACTCTGCCATCTAGGAAATACCTGTTAAAATCCATTAGTCTCCTGTATTTGTTGTCCTCATGTCATCTGGAGAGCAGCTCATACAATCATCCAGAGATGTGGAGACATCACTTGCTGTGTTTGAGTTTACACAACACTTCTCACGGGTCAGTTACTGCTGATTCATTCCTGCCAATTTTTCAGAATCTCTTTGTCAGGGCTGTGAGAGCGTACAATGGCGACAATTGGCGGACATCCATCTCAGACATGGAACTGGCTCTTCCTGATTTCTTCAAAGCCTACGATGACTGCATAGCAGCCTGTGAGGGCTCCCGAGAGATCACAGATTTTAAAGATTTCTATCTTTCCATTGCAGGTGAGTGGTTAGGAAGCATGAAGGAAAGATGTCCCCAAAGTGCATTTCAATTTATTCGTAGGATTGGTTACTCAAGTCCTGTTCCTCAGTTTATGCCAATAGGAGTTTATTAGATTCACTGAAAGCTGCTTGAATTCTGCTTTACTTTTTTTCTCTCTTCAGTCACATAAACGAGGTCTATCAGGAAATCAGAACAGAGATCTTACATTAGCATGGAAGTTCTGTGTCAGAGCAACACAGATGTGTAAATAACAACTGCCCCATCTGGGTAGCAATGGTTATCCAGCCAGGTCTCTTGACCATCATTTCAGTATCAGTTTGGCCACCTTTGAGGCTCAATGGTTAGCCTGCCTTTGAAATCAGCTTTGTGGTTTGTGTAGGTCTGCTGGTCTGTTATCTCCTTTCTCATAAATATGACAAGGTTCTGTTGGCTATTTTTAATGTTTACTACATTAGAGTTTTACTAGTAGATAATGTCTATATTTTGAATTTGTAGCCAAAAATAAATCCATTGCTTTGCAAAGGAAAAGTGACATCAACTTTTTGGATTGCTGTCAAAATGGCACATACACATTTCCTATGCTCTTTGGCAGTGAAAGACGAGTAATTAATTTCTCCAGTGCTCTGACAGCTCAGTCTTGTTGACAGTATTTTTGTGGAGGACAGCTGCATGTTTTTTAAATAAAATTAGAAAATTTCTTGCATTTTTTTATGTTTTAAGTTGGGGAAACAGGAAAAACATACCAACTTTTTGTCCTAAAGCCATAATATGTCTTGCTGAGGGGAAACTTTTGTGAAGTGTGTTTATATGTGAGCAGCTTCAGTTTCTCTTGGTGTGCAGCTGGTATCCACCAGTACAGCTGACATGGAATAGCTATTGCAGGCTTGACTTGCTCTTGGGCAAAACAGGCAGGTGTCCAGGATAGCAAATATGGAGTGAAGCACAAATTACAGGCAGTAAAGCAAGAAACACAGACTTTCTTCCCCAGTGGGTCAGAGCTCTGACATCAGGACAATCCCCAAGCCATTGTAAAGAGTAGTGTCTGTGCTCAGCTGTGATTGACACTTACTGTCACCTTCTCTCTTCCTCCTTGGAAGGGAAGGACACTTCCCAGCAGTAATGATGAGAAAGAAAAGTAGGAATTGCTGCTCAGTATGGCCATGTTCATGCATTTCAAGTATTTCGCTCTTGAGATAAGAACATTCAAATTTATCTGCACTGCCTGGGCTGAATTAGGCTTGTGTTCCAGGGAGAGATATTCTACCTCCAGGGGTCCGCAGGAAGCAGATGTAGCAATAAGTGTTACCCAGAAGTATTTGGGTCTTGCCCTAGGTATGTATTTATCACTGAGCAGTGAGTTATGTTAGGAAGCCAGCTGTCCTCATTGCATGGGATCAGTTCACTGAGGGACTTGCATCTCTGGCTTTAACTGCTGGCTGGAATTGAACACTACTTTGCCTGGAGATTCCACTGCTCTTATAAAAGATGGGTCTGGTAATTTAATTTGGCCAGTTTTTTTTAGTTAGTTTCAGTAGTTATTTTTAGTTAACCTCAGTGTTCTTCATGTTAAGAGTTGTCAGGGATGAAAAGTATTCATTTGTCTTGGTCCAAAATTTGCTGCACAAGCTTAGATAACTTGCTTTCACCTGCCAAATGTGGCTGACAGGGAGACTAAGACTTCGAAATATTTCTTTTCTGTGCTGTTGATGAATGTGATCTATCTGGAAAATTCTTGAAACTTTTTGCTGGAAGGTTTTCTTGAAACGTATTTTCTTGAAGATAAAATCGCCTGTAATCCTATATTGCATTAAATATAGCAATTTTTAGACTGGGTAAGCTTGTGAACTTATATGTTCCTGACTGAAAGCTTTTCTGTGGTGAGCAGCATATTCTCCTCTTCTCTCTGAAAACGTCCAAACTCTGGGCCCATAACGCAGCCACCTCTGAAGGTTTATTTTGCAATCACCTGCTGTATCTGTCTGTGACACAATTGTACGCAGCAGCATGGGGCCCTTATTTGTGCAATAATGAAATTTTGAAGGCTTTCAAAATTTAGAAAAGGAAAGAAAGCACTGTTAAGTTTATAGCTAGGAAATAATGCAGTACTGTGTAATTCTGTATAAAACCCAGCACCACGTGCTGCCTGTAGGTGTCAGTGAAACCTAAGTGCTCAGTTCTCTGGAATTCCAGCTTTGATGCCTTAAAAGTCAGCCGCACAGATTTTCACAGAAGGGCCTAGTACCAACACTTGATTCCTACTTCAGATGGAGTTGTAGATTCTCAGTACTTCCAAGCAGCAAGATCCAGATGCACAGGACCCAGTAGAGCATTATAAAGACAAATTTTAATGGAGGACTAATGGGAGGGATTATAACAATTCACTCTGTGCCATCCATATCCTCTGTTGCTGTTTTCTTCCTTCCAGATCATTATATTGAAGTCCTTGCATGCAAAGTGCAGTGTGAGAGCAATCTGACACCCATTGTAGGAGGCTTTGTTGTTGAAAAATTTGTGGCCACCATGTACCATTATTTGCAGTTCGCATATTATAAATGTAAGTAGTGATTTATTGTGCTTAAATAACGCTGATGTTGGATGATGTGGGACGGATTCCATTCATAATATTTTACCTCTGATTTTATGCTTTAGAATGTGAGTAGTGGCCTCCAGAACCTGCATTTTAAACTGTTCTGGGACAGAAAATCTAAGTTTCCTGGTGTCTTTTGCTCCCTGTTATCACTGTAGTTAACAGACATGGGACAGAATTTCTTCCACAGACAAACCTACAGAGTATTTAATACTATTTGCTTTTTTCCTAGTGAATTCTTACCATCCTGTTAGAATGGGCTATATGGTTTTTTGAAGAAGGAGGGGACCACTGAACAGAAATTATAGTGTTCAGTGCTCAGTGATGACATATTTGATAGGTAAATTAATCAGTGGAAGTTGTGGTTTCTTCAGGAGCTGCTTTCACTGTAAAGAGCACATGTTGCCCTTAGAGCTGTTCCTGCAGGCTCCAATACCAAAGGGAAGACACACCAGCCATGTAGCATCAACCCATTAGTGACTCTTGCTTGTGTTGTTTGACTACACAATTCACACCTTGACTCTTCCCTCTTTATCAATCCTAATTGTAGGGAGAAGTAGGGAGGGGTTTAATAGATTTCTGTTTGTTTTTAAAATAAATGTCCCAGTGTGTATCACCAAGCTGTGGGGTGATGCTGGGATACCTGGGAGGAACATTTGGTTAGGTTTTTAATGGAAAACCATCAGAGGTTGATGATGAGTTGATTTTTGAATCATGGCCTTATGTGTTTCAGAACACAAAAATAGCATATCATTTCTGGGGAGCAATTTTTTTTTCTCTATGCAGCTGGTGAGGGGGTAAAGTATGGGCTGTGTTTCCATTTGAGTTTTCTGGCGCTTAGATAATAGTAGGAATTTGTTCATTTACCTTATCTGGATTTTTTTGGTGTGTGTTTTTTAATTAGTGAATGACATGAAGAATGCAGCTTCTTGTGCTGCTAGTTACCTTCTGTTTGATGAGAAAGATGAAGTAATGAAACAGAACATGGTCTATTACCAGTACCACAAAGACAAATGGGGACTTAAAGAAGAGGATTTTCAGCCCAGATCGGTAGGTGAATTACCTAAAATGCCTTCTAGACACATTCAAATATTTCTCTGAAACACAGTAGGAAAATGTGGGATATCTGCTGGTTCTGGAGTTTAACACATCCTGTTTTATTAAAATCATATAAAAAGTTGTGCACAGAGGTTTAGTGTGTTGTGTAAACAGTGAGTGTAATCATAACTCTTCCCTTTCTGTTGAAATATACTATGATAGTATATAATATGTGATGAGAAGTAAACTCATGTTGGTACTTCTCTGACATTTAGGCATATTTATATCTTTATGTAGTTCTATAAATAAAGCAGCTGGCCCCTGAAGTCTCTGATGATGAAATCTCTGAGTGACATTCAGGCTTTTGTGAATCATTATTTGCCAACACATGGTTGCCCACTCGCTTGTTATTTCAGGTTCTGTGGGCATTGGAATGTATCTGAATATGGTAACTCCAGCTAAACTGACTTTCCACTTACTCCATTTAGAACACAGTTGGGTGGATGAGGATGGAAAAAGGCTCAGGACGGTATTGCATCTAATTATCTAAATTAAAATGCTTGCTGCAGAGAAGGCACCAGTCCATCCAGCAACAATTGTCATCTGGCTTTGGAAAACTATTTTAAAAATGGGTTTCCATGCTGTTCTTAAATTTCCATGTCCAAGGAAATTTTACAGCCTGGACTGTGACATCAAATTGGATTTTCCAATGTTTCTTGTTACCAAGATTTAAGTCATGCAGCTAAATTGTGACACTCAGTGACTGCTTAGACATCAGTCATATGGGTTGTACAACTAGTTAGTCATTAGCAATACATGTTCCACGAATTAAATTTAGGGCCTTCTAGTCATGCCTCTTAGAGCACACACTTTATTGGCACAGTGGGAACCCAGGCCTGCCCTGCAGGGCCAACTGAGACAAAAGGCAGCAAAAATGCATTTGGTTCTTTCAGGCAGCAGCAGCAAGTCTGAGCTCACAGGGGAAGGGTGCTGCTCCTTTGTCACTGCTTTTGGGAACAGAATGGTGCTTTATAACCATATTGGAGACAATGTTTGGTGGTGGTGGGAGTGAGGGGTAGCAACAGCATGAAACTGCAAACCGCAGACAGATTTGGCATATGTGTGCAGAGAGAGCAGAACAAGGGCCCTACACATGCACTCTGAATGTTTAATTGATAACTTCTGGAGCTGGGGACTACAGATAATTTGATGTAAAAATACAAAATATTAAATGCACACAGCTGTATTTTCTTGTACTTTGATCTACGTAGCTATAAGCAGAAGTTGCTTGCTGTCCTAATCACTTGCCTCGAAAACCATAATGCCTCTGGTTTATTTTCAAAAAGTGGTAATGGGGTGACAGCAACATTTGGCTTTGGCACTAACCTTAAGGTGTTCTTGTGAAAGAGGGAGTCTCCCGTTTTCTTCCCTGAAAGGAGTTAAATAATCAAAACAGGTGACAGTTGTTAGTCACAAATAGGAGAGGATGTGAGTGAGCTGCCCTGTGCTGCTGCTGTGAGCAGGGGCAGGTGAGTGACCTTGCAGAGCGTCCCTAGCCCGGGCTCAGGCTGGTCATGGTGAGTCATTATCATGCAAAACAGCTCAGTGTGTCTCTTTCCCAGAACTGCCTGCTGCCATACGCCAGCACAGGGAGACAGAGGCTTTCTCCTGTCCAAAGCCCACTGGAATGCAGGCACAGGCTGCTGCTCAGCCCTGGCAGTCTCATTCCTTACTCTCAGACTCGCCAGTGCTTTGAAACATGAGAAAGAGGAGAGTGCTTTGTTCTTGCAGGGAGGGGGGCTGTGCTTAGGAAGATCCACAGAAAGCTGGGATTAGGCTGTTTGCTGTTTTGCTGTTTCCTTTCTCAAACACTGTGAACCCTGCCTGGGATCTACCTTTGCTAACTCTGGGTGTGATTGCATTGGGATAATTTCAGAAGGCATGTGATGATGCTCCCCTGTCTTGCTACCCTCAAGTAACAGAAATTTTGGGGTTTTTGATAGGAGGCAGTTCGATACCACAACATTACCACACTCCAGCTGGAAATGTATGAATTCGCAAAGGAACATCTGATGGATGATGATGAGGTGAGTTTTATAGAAATGAAATCATGGTCAAAAAAGCAGCAATCACGTTTAAAGTGAAGATGATACATAGCTGTAATTCCAGGATTTCACTAATATGGAAAAATCTTCTTGTAACCACAACCAGTTTATAATAAAATTTTGTTTGGTAAGCGGAGTATAAGAACAGACCCAAAGAACATCATGTACCATTTAAAAAAACGTGGACAGAATTAACGCAAAGGTAAATATATAATGCACTGAGCCTACAGAAAAAAAAGGAAACCCAGGTTTTGAGTTGGAACACCAGGGGGCAGAGAGATGGTGTATATATATTGAAACCAAATGTTTTTCTGGGTTTGATGGTTTGATGTTTTAGTGGGGGGGCAAGGGAGGGGTTGTGGATTTTTTTTTTCTGAAATGTTGTTTAAATTAGATTTAAAGGTCTTTATGATTTTGTCCAGAAGTAACCACCTAAATTGTAATTTTTGTCCAAAGGAAGTCTTGTTATCTGCTATTTTTTTCTGCTCAGTGGCATTTTGGTTGCCCAGTCATGCTTTTTAAATGGTTGGAATTCATGGTCAAATAATATATAATGACTACTATTTACACTGGAAAATATGTAAAAGGCCTTTTTTATTTTGGTGCAAGAAAAGTAGTTTAGTTGTTGAAAGGGCATTTCCTTCTGCAACTGAAATTTAGTATAATTCATGGGAGGTTTTGGATTGCCTTTTGCTTTGTTTGTGGGTCCTTTAATTTAGAGGTTTAAACAAATCTTCAAATGATGAAATGTTGCTGGCATTGACAAAGAAAGAGCTGTCCTCAGTTATGACAGTATCTGTAATGAGCACTGCTGAGGTCTTTTCTAGTTAGAAAAGGTGAAGATGGTTTATGTTAAAAAATGAAAACACCTTTGCAATTTTTGTTATCCAACATATAGGGAGAGAGAATATTTTACAGCAGAGAAGTAATGTCTGTGCTGCCTTCAGTATTCTTGTGATCTGAAAACAACTCTATGTAAAATTCCATTGCAAGGTTACCAGACTTCAGGAAGAGTTTCCATTGTGATAAAACCCCATGAAAGACAGTTTAATAAGCTTGCTGTAAGGTTAAGCTTAGATGAGGACTAGTCTTTATAGATTTTCATCAAGGTGTGAAACACTTGAGCATTTTTTATATTCCCTTGCTGGTTTGTGCTTTGTCCGTGATGTTTTCTTATGTTAGGCGTAACTTAATTTGTACTTTTTTTTTCCTTCTTTCCTATCTGCTGCTTCAAAACACAGGCATGAGTAATTAAGGAGGGGGTGAAGAAGTCCATTTTGAGGGTTTTCCCCATGTGTTGTTTGAAGAAGGGGTTATAGAACAATCTTCAGCCTCCAGCACTGTGTAGAATAAACAAGCATTCATTTGCTGGCATTCATTCCTGCAGCCCCTTTCACCAGGGCGATTTCAAATGACCTTGCAATCTGCAGGAGGGTGGTGCAGTGTAAACCTCAGTTAAACTTTTGGACTGACAAGGAAGTCACATTACACTGGATTATAGGTTTGGATCAACCAACCAAAATTACTGGGCCTGCTTATGCCACAGATATCCCTACCTCACACTCTCTTTGTATTAGGAAAGTTACCATTCTTCTTCTCAGGGGAAAAGCTGCAGGGCTTCTGTGCCCTCCCTTGGTAGGGCCCAAAAACCTGTGAGGGATGGAGGCTGTCCATGCCTCTGCCTTGGCTCTGGCTTTTGGTAGTGAACTCGTAAATCCCTGGCTACCAGAACTTGTCTTTGGCTGCAGGAGACTTCCAGGGAGTGCAGACAGAGCAGGAATAGCACAAAGGTAAAACCACTACCTTGCAGTTTCTGCTCTATGGGCAGGACCTGGTAGTATAAGTGGAATTTTTTATTTTGTTTAATATTTCTCCTGGCACGGATAGAAAAGTTTGTTCCATAGGAATATTGAAAACTGATGAAAACCCCAGATAAGGCATTACAGTAAAAACTTTATTAAACATTGTTAAAGATGGAGGCAAGCTCTATTCTAAGTGCACTCTGTTTATTTAAACCATGTGCTTCTTGGGCCATAGGCCATACCTTCTGTAGGTTTCTGTGGTCCATCTTTGCTGTTTGTGAAGTTGCTTGTGGGCCAGTAAGATAACCCACAAGATAATCTGGGAAGAAAAATATTTCTTTATTCCTTGATGGAAGCAAAAGGATTGATGTGGCAAGAGGGTCCCTTCCTATGTGAGTGTCATTATTCTCAAGTGGAGAATCTCATTTTATCCAGACTTCTCAGTGCTCCCATATCCCAGATCATCCATATGTCTTTCTAAATCCCATTAGCAAAGCGAGTTAAAACATTGGCTTCTTCAGGAATACATAGCAGTAATTGCAGAGGCTGGGACTGGCAGTAATGGTTATTGCATATGTTACTACAAGAAATACTGTCCTGCTTGTGTTACTCTATTAATGTTTTTCCACAAGGAAATGAAAAATTCTTAATTCAAACATTTAACACAGTAGAGGTGACAGAATATTAGCGCCAGCTAGCTACAAATTACATTTAAGAAAAAGTAATTATTCTTAAATATCCTTGCAGTTTTCCACAGGGAGGTTAAATGAACATTACAGTGTTGTCATCTTAGTTGGCCATGGATAGACAAGCTTCTTGATTTCTGTTCAGATGTGCAATGCATCAAGGCTATCATGGGTGCATCTCCTGGTACTGCACAGATTTAAGTGGCAAACTGAAATGCTGTTAAGAGCCAGACACTCGGCTAGTATAGATGTAACTCCAGCACCACACTAATTGTATGAGACATGGTTTTGGCCCATAAAATCAGTGTTCTTATGGAATTTTTTTTTTTTTTTTTAGAGGGGGAAAGCTACTTAGCTGTTCTAAATTACATAAGAACCACAAGTATTTGGCGGGGATGAGCCTACAATGTGATTTTTCTTTCAGTACTTAATCAGTAGGTGAAAAGCTGTTGGCAGCTTTGACCCACTTTTTTTGACATCTTTCTTTTTATTTGTATATAGTGTGTGTGTGCGTGTGTAGTGGCTGAAATTAAAACGCTCTGTGTTTCATCTCATCCATGTAATGCAAAGAAGAATAAGTACTGAACTAATGTGACTGGTGGAAAGAGGACATATGGAATAGCATCAAAACACAAGGGCCCCAGTGGAGTACTGAGAGCAAATAGTAGGCTGAATTCAGCCTATCTTTCTGTTTGGGAATTGCTAACAACATACTTTGAGCTTTATTAACTCACTCCTTGCATATGTTTGAATGATTTACACAAGTGTGCTTGTAATAACAGCAAGTTGTAAGTGCAGACCTGTAAACCCTGCTCTGCCTGTGACCTCAGAGTAGCACAGCTCCAAGAGCACTGCTGCCCTGAGAAGAGCTGGTGGCAGCTGTTTCAGAGAGGGTTGCCAGCTAAGGGGCAGTGTTATGGTCTCTGTTCAACAGACACTTTTTAAAGAAAAAAGAAAAAGAAGATGAGGTTGTTTTTTTCCATCATCATTTTTAGTGGAAATTCTTCCCATATGGCTGGGTCTTTCTGCTTTCTCCTCTTGCTTCTGCACCACTGGATGTGTATCTTGTCAAAGGTGTTCCCCCTCCCATTTAAGCCACTTTGCATGGGAAGCTGCCAGCATGGTTGGGTTTAAATGACAGGATGGCCTCAAGCTGCAGGTACTGACATGAGGAGGAGCTTCTACTGTCCAGATTCTCTTAAGCTTCTGCATGCAGGATTAAGCAGTCAAGAGAGCATAATAAGAGCTCAGAAACAAGGCCACTGGAAAGCTTCTGCTCTCAGTGCAATTGGGGCAATGTTGAAGTCCCTCTGAATTTGTCTTGACTCATGTTTTACAGGCATCGTAAGTATGTTAAAAGGAAAGCACATTTACGGGTTTACTGTAAAATACTGCTGTAATAACTGCAGTATACTGTAGTCTCCCATAATGGGAAAAGAACAGTTAAAAGTTCACAATATATTGTTAAAATGAAATGGAAGAATATTTGAGAAAATAGTTAATATTTGTGTAAAAAACAACTAAGCTCTCTTAATATTGAAAAAAAAAAAAAAAAAAAAGCCCTAAAAGCATGTGGCAGTTGGTCACACTGTGGACTAGGTATCTGAAAAAGAAATAAGTTAAGGGCCAAATAATTTTTCTGCATAAAGAATTGAGGGATTTTCTTAGTTTTCCCCCCAGCTAGAATGTGAGGAATGTCCAGCCTGGACTGTACAGCTCATGGAGGTTCTGGCAGGGCTTTGAGGTGGTTACAGTGAACTCTCAGGTTTTAACTGAAGGTTAGATCAAGAAACTTTCTCTTGGTCTAAGGCTGAATAAACCTTTCAGGCTGAGCCACTCATTGACACATGCCTTACTGTTATCCTGAAATAATGTTTTCCCGCTCCAAAACATTGCTGGCCCATAGGCTGTGTGGTGTGTCTGTGCAGGCTCTGTCAGGTCCATGGAGCAAATACCCTGCAGAGTCATCCGTATCAAACCTTTGTCTTCACTCTTGCAAGGTGGTTATTTGTTCTTGAACAGAATCTGCTAGTTTTGTAATCTAATGCTTGTGACTACTCCCATTACTTACTAGGCAGTTACAGGACAATAATTAATTATAGGGCAGCTAGCTCCTCACCTAGAGGCTGCCCTTCTCACTGCCACAACCTGGTCACCTACACCCAGTACATGAGGGAATCAAATCTGTTGCTCTCACTGTTGAACAAGTTTCCGATCATTGAGGTCTTCGGACTTTGGCAAAATTCTGAATTTTTGCTCTGAAGGACAACTGAGGGACATTTTGTGAGATAAATGTATTCCTTCTAGGTCATGGATTATAAGGAAACAAAGATCCAGCCAATTCTTCATACTCTGTGTGTTGTCTCTTAAGGCTGTTTGTTGGATGAGTTAGAATAAAAGCTGTTTCCTATTCATTCGTTACCTATGTGGTAATCACACATAAAAGCATGTCCAGAATAATAATTTTCTGTGGTTCTTAATTCATTCTAGAACACTATCTTTTATTATCTGCTCTGTTGCTTCCCTGAAGAATGGCATATCCCACCGCAGTACATACGGAATCCCTCTAGATCAGGAGATCTGTGTTGCAAATTTAATGTAATAACCCATCTGTGTATGGATTATTACAAGAAAGCAAATTGTTTCCCATAACTTTTCCAGTCCACACTGAGAAACGACAAGGTGGAGGCAAGGACCCATGAATGATTAATGCTTGCATTTGCAGAAGGCAATCATTGCAAGCAATGGCAAAGTATCTGGGTCTGTCAGTGAGTAGTGCACCTGCTGCTTGCCACTGTTTTTAAATGATGCTATTGAAAGCAAAGTTGGTGCTGCACCATCAGCCTCAGGTGTGCCATAACTGAGCCAGGTACTCGTAGCTCTTTCTCTTTGCTGTTTTATTTTAATGGTTGGCTATGAGTCTCCAAAGTACAGATGTTTCTCTAAAAAATTTGTGTTTTGTGAGTGTGAATGCAATGTTTAATGTTGCATAAGGAAGGGCCTGGCCCAATGTGTATCATGGTCTTGGACACTCAGTACACTGAGGTACTACGGAAGGAGTTTTGCATTCTTTTCCTTTTTAGGTCTTTATTTTTCCAGTGCTCTAGTCTACCTTTCTTATGATTGTGCTCCAGTCTCACTAGCCTGGGTTAGCTTATTCAGAATTGACCAAGAACTGTTTTAATTTTTTTTAATTATAATACACCTACTCACATACCCTCTGTAAAACCATCTTGAATTAATTACTGTGGCACAAAACTTGTTTTTTCTATCTGTGCCTCTGTTCAGTTGCTAATCTATGCCAAACGTGCTCACTTTGCATATCTAACAGATAATTAGAGGTTCCAGTTGGACAGATCAGCTTCTCTGATTCCTCCTACCACTCACACCCATATGGGAACAATCTCTCTTTTCTGCTCGATATCACACCTCCCATATTTCAGGCTATACCTGTTCCATCTTTTCCCATACATCCTTGGTCTGTCAGTCCCACTGATCATTCCTGGACTGGGAGAGGGAAGAGGTTGGTAGCACAGGGAAGGGAGGTTGTGGGGTGCCACTAAGTTGCTCAACCTGTACCTGGCAAACCTGGAGGACACAACTGTGGACCGAGGGCCAGGAGGAAATGTTTCCCTGCAGCTGACCCACGTGTGTGTGTGTGTGTGTGTGTTTACTTTCCACTTGTTGGCTGCCCAGCTATCACTCATGTCCTGGTCTAGCAGCAAACCCTTCTCTTCCCAAGCTTAACCAAACTTCACGTCCTGATCTCCTACCTGGCAGCCAGATGTCTGCATTGCCCTTTGGGCCATGGATTGCTCACCATGATTCACATCAGCACCGGGCTGGAGCAGTGTGTTTATGCTGTGTTTATGTTGTGTTTATGTTTTATTTATGTTGCCTGCCTTGGAGCTGGCAGCCGTTGTGCCCTCGAGTAGCTGGCAGCGGACACAATTATGGGTTTGCAGCTGACTTTGCATGGAAAATTGGATGTCCTTTCCTTAAAGGTAGGGAGGAACCAAAGAGCAGGTGACAGGAGGGACTCTGTCGCACCGAGGGGGTAACTCGTATTATAGACTCATTTCAAACCCTGGCTCTGCAGGCATAGATCAACACGAAGTTACTAGATACCAGCAGACAGAAGGCTTTTTTCCCTGGAATGAACACCTGTGGAACATGTAGTGAGCTCAGCCATGCTAAATGTCTGGTGCAGTGTGGAGTGAGTGCTAATGGGACAAGGACAGTGATTGGTGTGGTCACAGCTGCCAGTGTGACAATGTGATCAGCCTCCTCTCAGGCAGCGTTATCACCTTTTCATTGGGCTGCCAACCACTCTACTGACAACTTGCAAGTGTTTCACATTTTGATGGTGAAGGCACAGGCAAAAATATTTTAACTGGGGTTTTGTTTGTCTTTAATCTGGATGTTTTGCCTTTTCCAAAATAACCAACATCCAGGCAATTACTCAGTGGTATTGCAGCATATTTTATGTATATTGTTTCAGCCACTGTTTTTGTATTTTTGCCATATTTCAACCTCTCTTGTTCCTCAGTTCATCTAATTAGACCACAACAGTTTCTGCAATGCTTTCCTTTAGAGCTCCATTTCAGACACTAGAGATTTCAGCTTTGTTTGGGGTTTTTTTCCTAATATTGTTGCATTTAAATATCCTTTTTAATTTCTTACATGTTTCTGGATTTGAAAGCATACCAGAAATAAAAAAACAAAACAAAACAACAACAACAACAACAACAACAACAAAAAAAAAAAAAAAAAAAAAAAAAAAAAAAAAAAAAAAACCTTGAATTTTGTCTGTATGTTGTGTGTCTTCTGAAAAATTCTATCTTAGTGATGAGTGTGACAATAATATGAATTTGGATGCTTAAATCTTCTGAACAAATTCAAAGCACAACAAATCGCCGTCCTTCAGGACTTGCTAAAATCACTTCATAGTTGCAAAAGCTGTGGTCTTCTCAGATGGAGCTGTGAAGCTGGGAACCAGAACAGCAGTTATTTCAGCCAGCTTTCCTCCTGCTTTTATTTTTGTTTGCTTAGTTTCATTATTTCTCTCCTGGCTAGTCTTCTTCCTAAAAGTGTGATGTTAATACTTTTTAATCACAATATCCATAATAACATTATTGTATTCAAAATAGACAAAATTTCTCTAATTGTTTTCATTGATAGAGTATTAATGCTCTTTTCTCACCAGAATAGAAAACAGTAAAATTTTGAGTCTTAGAATGTGTCTAGAAGATGGTGTCTTTCTAAGGAATGCCTAGTTAGACAAAAATGTGCTAAAAGTGTAATTTGGATTGTAAACACCAACTGAACAGATTCAATTAGAAGCCTAATTATTCACATTAGAAGCCTACAGTTCACAGAGATTTGAAATGGGTGGTGAAGGAAAGAGGGAAAAATGAGCATCCAAATAAGGATGAGTAGCTTTCAACATAACTGGTATAAGTTCTCATTAATTTAAATATGAGAAGGAAGACATTTTACTAAGGTATAGATGTAGAACTACGTTAGGAGTAGTTTAACTAAAGTTGGATTGTTACGTTATGTTGGTGCCCTGTGTTAGCAGAGTGGAGCTTGTAAATTTTCTGGTCTGAATCTAAATCCAGTATATTTGTTTCCAGTATGGAAAACATTCTAGTATCTCTGGTTCTTCACATTTTTGCTGCATTGAAGCATGACTTGTGAGGATCCGTGGTTGAAAATGGAGAAGGTGTGTGTTGAAGGATGTGACAGGGGACATAAACAGTTAGAGCAGGCATACAAAGGCAAAGTTATGGTTCTACAAAACGCCTTGGATATGAATTCTTGAAGCTTTCTAAAATTTTTTAATGTTTGAAGGTATTCTAACAACTTCCTAATTTAACAGGTGCTTTAAACATTTATTCCTCTCTAAGTTTGAGGATTTCATTGTCTATTTAAGTAACCCATAAAAGTATGAGAGGATTTACTGTGAAGTGTATAAGATTTTCTCCTTTTAAGGTCTGTGTTGCTGTAAGTCTTGTGCTATGCCTGTGTGGGCCATTTACCTACATTTTATAGGTTTGTTGTATTACCCTCTGTATAGAGGGTGTTAAAAATATCTGGACATCTATTATTACAGTTTATTTTTTGATTAAAATAGCAGAAAGTTCCTACCAATTTTGGGGATTAATTTCTTTCTGTTAAATTTAATCATTTCTAGGGTGAAGTTGTGGAATTCCTTGATGATCTGTTAGAAGTGGAGGAAAATAAGGAATCCTGATGAGTGAAACCACCATGAAGTATTTTACAGAAGTGAAGACTCACCATTGCTCTTTAGTATTGTTTTTGATCACCTGTAGTTTCAGTTAGATATACCTCAAAGGTGCTTCTTTAAGCTGCACCTTTTGTCCCAAGATCCACTCCTGAAAGGTCACTTCCATGCTGCACTGACTCTTCTGTGAGCATGGCTTCTCACTGTGCAGAACTGGTGCACATGATTTTCCACCTTGAGCTTTCTTTCCCTTACACAAACACAACAAAAAAGACTGTTACTGTTTTCTGGGATAACACTAAGGTTCTTCGTTTCGGTGCTGTTCTAAGTTGTAGCAGTACAGCTAAATTCTCAAGAACTTTTGTCAGATCATGAGCTACGGAAGACATTGCAGTTCCTCTTTCTGAGCTATGAATTGTATTATTTATATATGTCTTTTTATGTGATGGTGAATAAAGTGATAATGAATCCCAGTGCACCTGAAAGATATTAAGGTACATTTGAATAGCTGAAATAAGGTCATTAGCAAAGTGCAACTAATGATCTTGTAAACATTGCTTAAAGAATTTTGAAAGCAGTGTTGATCTTTATGAAAGCTAAATTAAATTCCACTATGTGAAGCGGAATAAATTTTTTTTTCTTCCTACCAATTCTTACTCTCTCTGTTGAAACAGCCTGTGATCTCTGTTGAGGTGGGGCCAGTCTTGTATGAAATACTGATGATTCATGTATTTAATATTCTTTTCTGTAAAAAAATAGTCTGTGTGATTTTTTTCAGCCTGATCAAACTATCTGCATAGTATTCATCCAAAGGTAAGTACAGGTGGAATCTAGGTGGTTTTCACTGGAATAATGAAAAATATTTGCATGTGAATTCCTGTCTTTTTTATTTTTTATTATGTACAGCATAGTCCAATATGGAAGTATTGGCACAGACCAAAAAAGGTGTGATGGAGAAGAGTAATGAATTAGTGCCTAAATCTACTGAAGAGCAAACATCCCCTTGAACTCAAAGGATACAGGATTTCATCCTGTGCTTTCCTCTTTTGTTTTCAAGGATCAAGTCCTGTAAGTGGCTTTATCCTGCTTGCATCAAGGGGAGATGAGCATTCACCTCCTCTGATGGAACTGTAATTCAGCTGAATGGAAGTGAATTACAAACCCTTAATCTGCTTTGAGTTTTTAAAGAGACAAAACATGATCTACATTAGCTTGCCAAATTTTTGCTGCTATAGTTTATATAAGCTGTAGTAGTCTACACTATTGAGTGTCTACAGGGAATAAGAAGGAGAATCCATAGAATGAGGTTTCAGTGTCCTTCAGCATGTGTCAGCAATGAAACATTTGAATTTGAGTGTGAAAGATGTTTGGAAGATCAGATTGGCTTTTTTAACTGCTTTAATATAAATCACAACTAATCCACTGAAGTCGATGGGCAGACTGTTTTAATCTCAAAATGAAAATCTATCAAGAGCCTTTTAATTTTAGGAGATTTGCCCAGCTCAACTTGTGGTAAGGAGACCAGAATCTGGCTTGCTGTGTGCCTAGAACTGGCAGAGGATTATATGTATCACATTTCCTCACTGGTTTTGTTCTACACAGTATTAGCACTCAGCTCATTGTAATTTTGTGTAAGAACTGAAATTTGCTTTTAAAAGTTGTTCACAAGCAGTTGATTGTAAATCATCACTTCACCCCATGAAATACTTGCAATATCCTACTGTGGTAGCTTCTCCAATTTATCCTTAGTTTTCTCTTGTTGGAGGTATGTGTATGCTCAAAGGAGAGGTTACTGCTCTGGAGTCCCCTTTTGTCCTTCTGCCTTCCAGCCTGCATGGACCAGCTCCATGCAGGAGTTTTGTCCTCAGGAGCTCAACCAGTGATGAGGGGAGACCTCACTGCAGTTACGACTTCCTTGCAATGGGAAGAGGAGGAGCAGGCACTGATTTCTGTGGTGACCAGTGACAGGACCCAAGGGAATGGCCTGAAGCTGTGTCAGGGCAGGTTTAGGTTGGGTATCAGGAAAAGGTTCTTCTCCCAGAGGGTGGTTGAGCACTGGAACAGGCTCCCCAGGGCAGTGATCACAACACCAGCCTGACAGAGTTCAGGAAGTGTTTGGACAATGCTCTCAGACACATGGTGCAACTCTTGGGGTGTCCTGTGCAGGGCCTGAAGTTGGACTCCATGATCCTTGTGGGTCCCTTGCAGCTCATAATATTGTGTGATTGTGATAGCCAATAGCTTCATCTTTGATACTCTAGCATTCAAATCCAGAAATCCCACCATTAAAGGGTGTGGAGCTGTTTGGAGATGGATGCATCCATTTACATTGCCTTTGTTTTACAGCATTTTTAGCTCACTTTTTTGCTATCACCATTTACCAAACTGACTTCAGAGCTCTGCCAAGCTCTAGCTGTTGCCTGGCTGTTTATTTCTGTGGTGCCCCAGCCCCTGTGTGCTGTCTGTAGGTACTGCAGGGCAAAGCCTCAAAGTCTCCAAGAGTATTGGTTGTAATTCAGGTTCCTGAGCCCAGGGTGTTCCATGACTGTACATCCCCTGTGGAAATAACAAGTGAATAAAGCTCCTAAACAGGTGTTGCCTGTTGGTAGAGCAAGTAGCATAGACTGCAGTAGGTACAAGGTGAGAGAAAATAATTTCCAGGACCTCTTTGTTTTGCACCCAGAATTATTTCTCTTCAGTTACAGAACTCCATTCCCCTTTCCAGCACTAAGTGTCTGAGATTCCTATTATGTTTTTTAAAGAGCAAAGGACATGGTAAAATACTGCCATATTTTCACTCCACCAGTAAAACTAAGCACCAGAGTTACCTGTTTTGTGATTCATTTGAACTTCCATGGATTACAGTGGGAATACATTTGGTGCCTATGAACCCTGATTTTTCCTCTGCGTTGAACAGTTTTTCAATGGTTATTGCAAGTCTCTCAGGTATGATCAGTTTTCTGAGAAGTTTGTCATTTGGTCTTCAAGGCTTCCTTAGGTAATCCCTTGTCACGTTCACTCATTTCCTCAGCTCTTGATCTTGTAGCTAAACTCGCCTCCCATTGTGCCTTCTCAGGTGGGGACTTCATGGTTTACTAAGGTGTCCATTAGCCAACAATTTATTTTTTTAAGCCTCCTTAAAGTAAGTCTGATGTCCTTTACCATTCAATTTAACTTGAGGAAGCAACTGGTACTCTTGCAGTCTCGTGAGATGGCACCGTGATCCCTTTTTCATTTTGTTCAAGTGTCTGTGGATTTTTTTCTGGCTTCCTTAATTTCCATTATGTATAGTCCCAAGCCAGTTCCATCTTAATAAGTACAAGTAGTTCTCAAACCCTTGTTCTTTTCTAATGAGAAATAGCTCCTCTTCCAGTTCTTCAGTATTTATTGTGGCCTTTTTCAGCATTCTCAGGTTCTTTTAACTGGTTTTTCTTTTCCTGCTGCTATTGTTAAATGCCAACATTTACATGTGACTGTAATAACTTACTGTCTCTTCTTCCACTTCTCTGATCCTGCCAACTCTTCTTGGGAGGCAGTGGGAATATTCCTGCCTCCCTTCTGCCACCCCAAATTCCTGCAGTTGTGAGTTGTCTGCCTTAGATGTTAGCAGCTTCTGCCTAACCTGATGGGATTCTTAGATTTGTCTCCACTTTTGGCAAGGTTTGCAGTATGACACTGATGCTTGTGGGAGCATCATCTTGTTGAACACACCGTGTTCATGTGGCAGGTTTGAATGCAGCATAGGTACTGTGTCTCTGTCTACTTTGGCAGTAGTATATTGCCTGTTGTAGAGATTTACAGCCACACCTTTTAATAATTACTCACATTTCTAATAAAGCTGGCTATTCTGGTAGCTACTGCTGGCCCCTGGTGCTCTGTCAGTGCTCACAAGCAAATCTGCAATAATTCCATCTGCATGTGGTTCCCCCAGCACTTAGAGGCAAATGGTGGGTGAAGCCCATCTTCTGGCAGATTTGTAGCACAGGTGCTGCATGCATGTGAGTCCTGAGCTTGTTTTCTTGTTGAATGGGGTCCTGCATGATCAGGAACTGCTTGGAAACTGAAGATTAAACTGAATCAGAAACAGTGTCACACTGAAGTGGATATTTGTTTAGGTGAAAAACACAACCGCTGTCCGTCAGGACAGTCTTTCTTATGAAAAAAATTAAAACTTGGGTAAGGGAGGACATGCACAGGCTGAAGATCAGTGCATTTCACAGACTCTGCTAAGAGTATAATCCTTTTCAAATTAATGCCTACTCTTACTGATAGCAATTCTTTTTATTACTGGCTCCTTGTGACTTCATCCTCACAAATGGCAACATTCATTAAAAAAGGAAGAAGGATGGTAGTGATTTTTCTTCTCAAAGCTTAACTTTGCTCCCATAAAAGAGCATTTCAGGCTCCATACTTCTGTGCCTCGGCAAATCCTATTGCCAATAAAATCAGCTATGAAAAACAAATACTTTTAGAATGATCAGTTCTGGCAAATTCAATGGGAATACAAATGTCCTGCTGGGCCCTTTCATTTACCGCCGCAATCCTGCAAGCAGACCTTCATTGCTTCTGTTGACAAGGCATGAGCCAAAAGCAAATTCAAATTGCTCCATTTTCCAGAGTTTTACTGCTTTGGAATGCTAGGATATAAACCCAAAAGTTAGTTGCTGTTCTTAATTCACCCAAAGAGCCCATCCAACCAACGAGGTGTCATTTCTCCATACTTTCCAGAAAAACTATCCCCCTGAAAATCTGATAGCATGTCCTGCTTTACAAAGTTCTTTCTCAGCAGACTGTTGCCATCAATACCCACCATTTATCTTCACATCCTTTACAGTGAATTAGTGGTCTGTATTGATAAAGGAGGCACACTTAGAAGATCTTTCCATTTCAAGAGAGTCTTCAGGAAAAATGGTTTAAATAGCATGCAAATTTTACAGCTCTGAAAATGTAGTTGTGATTAGACAAAGATTTGTTGGATTATAAAAGTACAAGTGTTTATTATGGCTGGTACTGAGAATAAACAGTTGCCTGCATATGCCAGCTACTATGGAAATATGTTTTTAAGATCTAATGTGAGCTGTAAACCAAAGCTACTTCAGTTAAAAAAATTCAATACTTAAACTGTGGGGAGGAGTAGTCAGTGCCAGAGAAAACATTCCCATTTAATAATGTTTGAACATAGAGCTGTGATGCAGTTTGTAGCAAGGCAGTGAGAAAAACCCACAACTAATCCTTCATTGCAGCTGTCTGAACTTTTGGTTGTCTGCCATACTTTAAACAGCGACTTCTTTTTCCTGGTGACTCAAGGCTTGAATGACCTAGTGTGGAGAGTTTAAGCTCTATACAAAAAAGGAGTTAAGTAAGAAATAGCCAAAGTAAGTTGGGTTGCACATCCCAGCAAATCAGGGGTTTGTATCTTAAGTCCTCTTCAGTGCCTAGGAGAATATATTAAAATAAATAGATATGTTTTTATTTTTTTTTTTTTTTGGCCGGGAAATATTCAGTGGTTTAGGCATCCATCTCTCCTCCTTCCCCTCTTCTCTCTCCTTAAAGTACTGATGTTATATGGAAATTAAATTCTATAGAGAGTTCAAATTTTGAAGTTTATAAATGCTAACCTTTCCTGTAGAAAAACTTTCTAAATTTTTTTCTTTGTTATTTTTAACTTTTTCTTCCCATTGATATATCTTATGGGTAAGTCTTTTCAACATCATGAAGTAAAAAATGTGCTTTTTTCCCCTGATTAATTCTTTTGCAAAGTAATGGAACTTGCTTACTTTCAAGTGGAAATATGGGAGTCAGAGAAGTAATTTTATATGACTGTTAACTTTAAAGGAAAATAAAAAAGGGGCTTTCTGCCTTTGCCCCATTCTCACTATCACTTATCTGAAAAAGGATTAAACACTGAAGTATTATCCTGAGCTGGTAGAATTCCTGTAGTTTGCCAAGTCTTATGATGGCCTAATAATTTCTTCTTAAGGGTAATTTTAAAATGATCATTCATAGCTATGTATTCTGATCTTTCACGGATATGTATTGTGTTTTATCTTTGGATTACTAATTATTATAAAAAAGGTAAGTCATTGAAGAAAAAAGTCATTCTATGCAAAGTCCAATGCCCATGGCAACAAACCTCCAGCACAGTACCTTTTGAGGTACAGTAAGCAATAAGGCAGTACAGCACAATAACCATCTATTGTTAGGACAAGCACAAAAATTGAGGGGATTTCAGCCTGAGAACTTAGCAAACACCTAAAATGCATGAACCCAGTGTTTCTGTACAAGGGGAACAACCTCCTTTTTGTTGCATGGGTTTGAACCCCCAAACACTGCCAGTAGCTGTGATGTTACACCCCGCAGTGTCACTCTTCAGCCTGCTGAAGTGAATTTGTACAGTCACTGTTCAGACACCGTAGCACAAGGTCTGTATGAAATGAGGACCAAGTTAATAGGTTAACAAAGGAAAGGAGAGGAAAGGGAGATCATATCTCAGTCTCAGTGGACAAATTCTGACTGGCCTGTTGTAATATGTGGTTTCCCTAGAAGAGAATGATACATGACTTTTATCACAGAGTAACAGATCAATGGCTGGATGTCACCATCACAAAAGCACTTCCAGTATTCTCCTCCCCTTTTTTTCCTCTCCTAATTTCAGCATGTAGCAGGGAGTTTCAGCTTTGAAATCTCATACTCTGTTTTAATCTCCTGCTCTATTTTGACCTTATCATGTTAAGATTTTGTATTCATCATATAATGTATGTATGTTTGCCATTCCCATTATCTGTGATTAGCCAAGTTTCACACATAGAAGGAAGTCTGAGTCAAATGTACCATTGAGGAGCTGTTTATCTCCATCTGTTTATTAGTTTTCTCAAACTCCCCGAATCATTCTGGTAAAGTGAATACTGTGAATACAAACAGATGATGCTGCAAAGGAGGGTAGATATTCTAAAGCAGAACTGGGCTGGCAGTCTAAGCTAAACACATTTTAGCTAATATTTTTAATATCAAAGTGTCTTCTACAAGAATTATGAAAGTAACAGGCCCATCTTTTCTCCATAAACTTGTGGGCAAACTGGATGATTTACACAAGAACACACACACGCACTTCCTTTCCTGGTGTTTTTGTAACTTGAGTTTTATTTAAATACCTCCAAAGCATTATGTTAATGTACACTTTCTTCTGGTTCATGAATAACAAGTGTTTCTAAGTCTCAAATAAGATCCTTGTACAATTTGTGTTTGTAATTATATTTTGAGTCTCATTTTTACATGTTCAATTCCTTGGACAAATAGAATAGTCTTTTCATTTTTAATGATGCTACACAGAACTGTAACACCTACTTGTACCTTTCAGTTAAGCAATATTTTTAATAGATGTTCCTGTGTTTATTTTTCAGCATATTTCCATGGGATTACAGATGATATGTTTTAGTTGAGTTAACAGTCTCCATAGAGTTGCTTGGTGTGAAATCCATTGTTGGGTTTTTCTTTTTCAACTGTTAAAAAAAATAGTTTACAACAGAAATTCTAAGTTATTTCATAGTGTAGAATGCATTAAAAGCATAAAGTCATGCATATGTCAGAGACATATTTACAAATCTGTACAGTTTCTGTAATTTTTATTTACTGTGGCTCTTGCCAGGCAACAAGATTCAACTCTCACTCCTCCGAGGTCAAACTCTCCAAGATAACCCATAGCCATTGTCTAAAAATGCTTTGTTTTGCTTACCAGCCCTGAGATTGATGGCTGCATGTAAGATGGGCCCAATTCTGCACTCCATTTCATAAAGCCTACCTTCCATGGACTTGGAGGTGATTACCACTGAGACTCAAGTCAGAACATGAAATGAACTCCACCCAGGCACCTTTTCTTACTCTTTGAATAAGGCTGAATGGCAGATGAATTTTTTTCTGACCTGCAGATTATTCACAGTTGCCAGACTTCCTCTTGTTCATTCAGAAATGCAAGGAGGACCTCATACTAAACTCACATGAACTATGCTAAGGGATTTGAGAAAACATATTCCCCTCTCTTCCTGTTTATTTTCAGAACTGTTGGAGAAGGAATGTGCTATTGGAAAAGCCTCAGTGCTTTTACACCAACACCACTCTAGAAGCTGAGTGCATTTTATCAAGTAGATGCAATTTCTTTCCCAGATCTGCTTTATCTTTAAAAACACGATAAGCAGCATGCAAAGGGGCTACCCATCTCCCAGAGCCAATGTCCACCCCTCCGGTCAATGCAAGAGCAGAATGGTGAAAAATCAGTCCTTCCACAGAGTTCACATGGCAAAAGTATTACACATGGCTTCAGGTGCCAGAGGTACTACTGGCTGTGAATTAAAGTTCAGTATTTTGGTCAGTCAACATCATGTTCAGAAAGCAGATGACTTTATATAGGGTTCCCCTGGAAAGTGCTTTATCAGTGTTTGGCTCTGTAATGAGAGGCTGTTCATCACAACAGCTGGATTCAAAGGTGCTCTGACTCCTCTCCTGCTCATACTCAAGGAAGAATGGCACTTAGAGTATCCTCTGAATTCCAGGGAAACATCATCATTTCTACAGGAGGATTAGTTATAAGAATGGCATTTCGTCACTAAGGCTAAAAGAACACCTTCCAGAAAAGTAGCATAATGATCCAACATTTGTGGCTTGTTAAATTCACAACCTAGAAGAAAATTACCTTAGTAATCATTGTAATACTATCCATTAAAGTCTGGTAGCAAATAGTTTTTCTTTTTAAGACACATCAGGTAATAATTTGTTATGGTGCTTTATCCTGACCGGCTTGGGCAGGTTCTAAAAAAGAAGCAAACATCAAGTGTGTAGTTGCTCCAAAAATATCCTTTTTTCCATTCTTCCCTTATTCTTTTCCTCTTGCACTGAGAACAGACCAAAAAGGCCTGACCAGCCCCACCATTACACTATAACCAGGTAACACAGAAATTAATCAATTAATTTATTATTAATAGGAGCAAAATGTAAAAGCGGAACAAATTGAAGGTGTACTACTGAGCACACTGTGTCTTGCTGGTGTCTCCAAAAGACTCTTGTGATAAAAAGGTACAGATTCTTTAGCTCTGAAAAATCGAACATGCTAGACTGCAATTTCAAAAGGATGAAACCTTTTCTGTCTTCTAGGTTCTTCCAGCATTTTTTTTTCTTCTGCTTTCTGCACTGCTGGATTTTAGCATCCATGAGTCATGTGATTCTTCTAGCATCAATATGTTTTTTCTTCTGATCTCTGCCAAAAGGCGCCTGGTTAGACTTTCTGCATTTCAATGTGCTGGTGGTGGTAGTGGTGATAACAGTGATGTCTGGGCTGACACCTTCCATTTAGTTTATAGACAGAATTTTTCTGCTGCCGTTTTTTGAAAAACCACACTGCCAGACCAGCTGCAACCAGTAACAAGCAGAGAAGAATCACTATTACTGCTATGATAGCACCTTTGCTGGACTTGGGACAATCCTCTCCCTCACAAGGCTCAGAAGTGGGGACCAGCTTCTCTCCAAGGCCCTGGGTGAAATTTTCCTGCTCAGCTAATTCCTGGGTTGCTGTGTCAGTAATGATGTCTGGAGCTGGTGCAGTGATTCCCACTTGCTCCGGGTAGGTGGTTGTGTCTTGTGGTTCTATGTGTGGAGTGTGATCGGAGGGGCTGAGAGTCACAGAGGTTTCTGGCATGAAGGTTTTTAAGCTGCTTATGTCAAACAGCACAGTTGTAATGGACTCCTGAGTCACAGTTTCCAGAGATGTAGCAGGATGCTCCCACAGAGCATCATCATAACCCCCACTCACACTGAAGTTCTCCAGACCACTCACTGATGTAAGTGGTTCCGGTGTCTCTTTAGCCCCTTCATCATCTACCCCTGTTGTTGCTGCCACAATTTGTGTTAGACCCTCCTCTGGAGCTGGGCTGCCATTTCCTGATTTTCTTACTTCCACGTGATTTGGCTGGTCAGTCGTGAGGATGATGTCATCTTCTATTCCCATCGAGCCATCAACTTTATCACCCTCTTCATCATCCTCTACCACCTCTTGTGTTACTGGATATCCATCCAACCATGACTCGTCAGTGATGGCAACTGCATTCATTGCTGTCTTTGTGTCATTAGTTGTGAGAATGGGTCCGATGGGGAAATCCTCATTGTCATAAAACATTTTGGCACCAGGTTCATCATAGGCTGTCTTTACTCCAATGTGATTATCACCATCAGAAAACTGTGCTTTATTGGAATCATCTGTCTCTTTCTCTGATTCAGGCTCACTGAAAGTTTCTGATGGAAACCAAAACAAGTTTTTTTGGCTTAGGAGTGACACAGGGGACTCAGTTGGAGCCCTGCTTCCTTTTTCAGAAATGTCTGTGCCCTGGGTAACCACTTTGGTACTTCCAGATCTTCCATCCTCTGAACTTTTACTGAAGGAAAGCTGTGTTTGCTCCTGCTCAATTTCGTCTTTGCCATTGCCATGGTCATTCTCAGCAACAGGTATTGATCTGTCATCAGGAAAGTTATCTTCATAGTCAATGTGTGCCTCAGTTTCATCTAGAAACATTAAAAAAAACCAAACCCTTATAAGCCGATATTTAATTCTCTAGAAAAGCACTGAACTCATTTATTACAAGAAGCCAAGAAGAAGGACACAAGGAGAAGTGACTTCTAGGCAGTATTTTTCATTCTAAATAAACAATTATTTGAAAAGGGCATGGTCTTGGGCTGATACTCACTTTCAAGGTTTTGTTTTTTTTTAAAATCACAATAGGTGTCAATGCCAGCTGCTAATATCTTACCCTCCAGATGTAAAAATGCACAGAAATAACTCACTGTCTACAGTTAGAGGACTTCCTTTGCTTATTGTTTTCTCAAACCTTTTCTCTCCCTACTATGATTCATTGCAAGATTTGAGGAAGAAGTGTCATCTTATTAAAGCAAGAAATGTGTGTAGAGAGAATGATATAGCAAAAATTAATTAATTATTAATTGGTAATTTAAAAAAAAATAGGCAAAACTAAAAGTTTTACAGCAACTTCATCCCTTTTGAGAAAGATGATTTTAAAGAATTATCTTCAGTACTTTATGCTCAGGATATCAAGGCATGTTTTTATCAGTATACTGCTTTTCTTCAATCACCTTGGTGTTACAGTGATACAACACCTGGGGCAAGAACAGTATTTCTTATTCCATGAAGAACTTTTCAGAGCTGACTGAGGCAAACTCCACCACCAAGGCTGACATTGAGTTGTGCTTGTTTTCATCTGAAGAAAGCAAGATGCACCCTGCAAGGCTGGAAAACTCTGTCTCAAATGCTTAAAGCCTAACACCTAGTTAAGATGATAATCCTGTCTGTTACTAATCAACTCTCTGGCTTCCAATTTTAAGGAATTAAATGTTGCCACAGAGAAAGGAGGAGAAAAACAACGCAAAACAAAACTGGTAAAAAAAAAGAGTGCATCAGAGAGGCTGATTGATTGCAGAGCTTGAGTTTGATTTAGAAATACTCAACAGACATACCATTCATAGCAAAATAGACTTGACTTAAAGCACAAAGCTAAATGTTTGAATTTGAATGGAATAGTGCATTGTAATTTATATTTCTTTCACTATTCTAAAGCCTTAGCTCAATGAAAAATTTTCCAAACTAGACAGGGTGGTTGATTTTCAGTTCACACAAGTTTTACTCCATAGAAAGTTGATGTAATTTCTGAGATTTATGCTGGCATTAAAAGTCATAAAAATAGTGCCTTGGGATATGGAAAATAAACTGAATCATGGTGAATTTTTTTCTTTTTAAGAGGGTGTTTAGTCTTTTATGAAGACAGTGAAGCAATAGACCTGGCATGACATGGGAAACAAGAAATTAATAGGAGAACTTGTATTACAGATCACTGCATTAGTAAAGCCTTATCTTTTTTGCCTTTTTACAGTCAACTGATTTTGAATTGCATTTTCATCTGGGGCCCACCTCAATTTCCGCCTGAGTCACTTTCTCCTTGGAGACTGCTTCCCAGACTTCTGGCAGAGCCATATTTGGTCTAGTCTTAAGAAAGATTAGAAATATTGTCAAACCAGTCTGACCAAAACCACTTAGCAGTGATACAGCTCACACCAGCTCACTTTTTGCCAGAACAGCTTAAGCCAGGTGCCAAAACAGAATGAGCATTAGCAAAAGGTATTTTCCTTGGAACAGCATCTGGGTCTACCAGAAACCAAAGCAGTTATGCTAAGGAAACCCAAATGTGTGACCCAAATAGCCTGCAGAGAGTTAATACCTCTGTGAAAACTATCATGCTGGAGAGCTGGATGTTCTTAGCAGGTCCTCCCATCTCACAGGAAGTGCCAAAAACAGACCTCTCTCCCTCCTGGTCCCAGTGTCCTCGTCTGCTTGTGTAATCCTCTAGATCCTCCCCATCCTCTCCAAACCAGGAAAAAAACTTCTGTCTCATTCAAGGATGATTTAACACTCAGGGGAATACAACTCCAAGAGTGGAAAGCTTCCTGGTAGGACTCTTGCTTTTCTAATTAATCCTAAAATCTTTTCCAATAGTATTTCAGACTTTTGAAAATGGATGGAGGATAACTCTGAATACCAAGGCACTTTGGCAACATATTCCTGAAGTCTGCATGGCACTATCCATCACAATGCAGCACTTCTACTAATGGTCACACTTTAGTCTCACTTTGTCCCTTCTCTTGCTTTCACTTTAAATTTTTTCTACCTGCCTGGCACTCTTTTTGCATGGAAATGGTGCCTCAAACTGTTTTATCCTCTAATCATCCAGACTCCTGCTAGAAGCTGTTATCTGGCATGCCTGCTTCACTAAAGTTCAGTGTGTCTGAGGACAACCTATAGGTGTCTGTGGTATGTATAGGAACTGGAACATCATAGTGTGAGAAGCCACTGTTAACCAACTGTTATGATCATTGTTTTATTTTTTTAATGGAATCATCACAACAGCATGTCTTCACCTCTATGTCTCTTGTAACTTCTATTTTTTTTCTTTACTTTCCAAACTATAGTAATCCAGCTGAGGTTCAAACAGTAATTTTTATGTTGTGGTGAGCAGGCACAGACCTTTGTGAACAAAAATTACATCCTTGTGCTTGTGTTGTTTCCTTCAGACCTATTTTTCAGTTAGCAGTATGAATGGGCAGCTAGTATTCATCACATTGACCAGTACTTTATGTGTGAGTGGATCATTGGTGAATGCTTAACAACTGTAGTAACATGCTTTTTAGAGATTTTGAATCTCTTTCCCTTCAGTGTTTCTCCTGCCATGTAGTCTCAGCCCTCTAGGAGAAGGTCCTATGGAGGAACATCAGGAAAAAGCATGGGCTTCTAAGAAAGTGCAAGTCCCCAGTCTATCAGAACATATTAAAGGTTTGTTGAACCATCAATTGAGTCTCCATCAAACATGTTGCCTTTGGGCATGATCCTGGCTGTAGAGAAATGAATTGGTGTTTTCTTAATGCAGAGCTGGGGGAAGAAAAAGCCCATTGTAGTCTAAAGAGATGCTGAGATTGGAGGTCATTATGCACTGCTAGTCACCACATAAGGCAGTCTTGTTCCCTCTCACAATCAGATTGTGGCCCAAGTTGTAAAGCTGCTCTAACATATTTTCATATTGAATCTCTCATATTTGTAGAGTTTATAGCAAAGACTATCAACATAACTAATGTTAGCTTATGGGATGCAGAATGAAAGCAACTATTGAGCTCTCTAACCATCAAAGGAAATACAGACCCCCTTACTCTGGAGCTTTGATTTATATGATTCTGGATTGACTTACACAGTAATAATACTCTATTCTTTCTTCTGGGCCTCAGACCTTCAAATGGGACTTGGACTCAGTATTTAGTGACTCTGTGTTACCATGACGATCTTCTAAGTCCACCATGAGCTTGATTTTCCAGGAATAGATTGCACAACTCCTGCATTTCTTTTTGTTCACCTCCTCAGCACTTCCCTGAACTTTCCAGTTCTCTGAATTTCAGTGTTGGTACTGGAGAGCAACCACCAAACTAGATTCAGCTCCTCCTCTTATCCAAAGGGTTGTAACCATTTTTTATACACATTTTTAAAACAGCTAGGAATTGATTTAAAAGTGATTGCATTTTTCTTTCTACCTAGGCAGGTCTGGTTTTAAGAAGAGACAGCCTTGAAATTAATTTATCCAAGTTCAAAATCTTTCTGTATTTGGTAATTTGGTAAAATTACATTTTGATGATATCCTCTTCTGGCAGACTCAAGGATTGGTGAGTTTTAATTCACTGTCTGAGGGATTACAGAGTCTGTAATGAACACTTTACAGCAAGAGATGCTGACATGGCATACTACCAAAGATGTGAAGTTCAGTTAAAAGGTAAAATCCTTTTAATTCTTAATTAGTCCTTTTTGGGAAGCAGTTCTATAGAGTTTTCATCTCCTTCAGCTTTTGATCCTAATGTGAAAACTGTGACCAAACATAGAGACAGGAAAAAACAAAGAGCCTGGTCTTCCACACTCTAGGATCAGTTTTTTTCTAGATAGCATATTGGCATCCAAGTTCTATTTTAAGTGTTGCTATTTTGAACAACCATAAAGTGCACAGCATATTTTATGGGTGTATTTTTGGAGTACAGGAAATTGAAACCTGATTCTATATAGACCATCATTATAAATATTTGTACTGTATAAAAACATCTTTAGTGTAAGAATCTCAAAGTAGCTACAGCAAACACTAACAAGACAGCATCTGTCTTTAAGGATGGGAAGAAAAAGAGCATGTAGACTGATTTGCCTAAGATAAGTCACATTTGTGAACCACAACATCTCAAAGAATTATCCATTTAGTTTGGATCAGGCACACGAACTTCTCTCTAGTCGACTGCAGTATGCCAGACAGAAATTGTGCCTTTTGTCTTTTGCAATAGCTACAAGAAAGAGGATAATTTTTATTCCAGCAGAAAGCCTGCTAATATAAATAAATAACCCATCAAAATGTTTTTAACTTATTCTATTTGACAGAATCCGTTCATGCCACATCAATACTTTACATTAATCTAATACAACCCTCAGTGACAGGCCTGAAAATTGAACCAAAGTTTGTCATAACAATTGTTCTGACAGGCCACGGACGTATTTGTTGCTGATCATATTTGTCTGTCACAGCTCCTCCTTTGCACTCACAAAATGAACAAGAAAAATGCATTCTCAAATAAGATCAAAAGCCAGAGACATTTTGTTTGATTCCCCACATTAAAAATAATAAAAAAAAAAAGAAATGGTGCTAGCTAGCTAGCCATGCTTACAGACCACATGAATATGAACCAATATAATTCTTGAAAACTCAGAAAGCAGTGTTTGAAGTAATGAGAATTGTTGAGCCAGGCAAAAAGACTGGTAGCTGCAGATCAAGTGGTCAAAGTCAGCCAAGTCCTCCTTACACTGACATCAGAAGGATGCTCCTCAGTGTGGAAAAGTTGGATACCTCGGAACACACTGCCTGTGCATCCAAGTGTTGCCATTGGAGAGATTCCTTAGACATGCAGAAGATATGGACTTGCCTGCCACAAGCATATGGCTGGAAAAACCCAAAACAATCCAGGGAAAAGGATAGATATGTGACATTCTTCTGAGCCAGTTTTAGGGCAGAGATGGAACATGATTTCCCAGCCATCTCATCTGCCCTCTCTTTGAGGAAGCAAACCCTAGAGAATGCAGCTTAATGCAGTCCAGCCCTGACCCCTGCCACTAAAGTGTTGGTATTAATGCTTCTGATATTGAACTCATGGTTTATTTTGGGAAAAAACAAATGTCATTTAGCAATTGTCAGTTTAGTCTCTGTGCTTGCAGGACAGCCACAGCATGGCACATATACATCTGCTTTCAGACCTTACTACAGTGCTCTTCAGGGTATATTTTGTGAAGCAAATGCATTCTCTCCACAGAAATCTTTAAAAAAACAAAAAAACAAAAAAAACCCACCAAGGGAAAAAAAAAAAAAAAAGCCCAAAACAAAACCACCCAAAAAACTCCAACAAAACAAAACAAATGCCAGCAAAATAGCAAAATCCTTGTATTTCCCTGTTCTCTCCTTAAGGTTGCTTTGTTGGGCTAAATATCCCTGTGTTTTCAGCTAGAACACAGCACCTTTTCATGACAAGGAATTACAAGAAACAGAGTCACTTTTTTTCTTAAATAGCATCCTAATTAAAAATTATGGTCTATTACCTGGTGTGCACAGTGTACATTACAGCCATTTGCAATGTACTGCTTTCCTAATTTCCATCATAGGTCAGTGTATCCAGAATCCACTTAAATTTCCATCATACTGTACTGCATCTGAAATCTACTTAATATAAGTCCAAAATTATTTTGTTCAGTTATGGCCATAGCCAGGTTTTGCTATGTATTTTGCATTATGTGTCTATTTGATTCTATAAGTATTTTTTTTAATTTTAATTTGCAAATCTGCTGACTGTACGGCTGTATACTTATACCCCTGATGCCAGAATCCACTGTATCCCTTCTTACTGGATCAAAACAGAGGGGAAAGATGATCACAAAGAGACTTCAAAGAACATTTAACTGCTATATTTAGACACTGCTATGATGAGGGTTCTGTGACTCCATATTTGCTCTGTGTGAGCAACTGGGAATATAAAGCCAGTCTGATGCTTTTCCACAGACAAGAAAAGCTCATAATTATTGCTGTTTAGTCTGATATTCTGCCTGGACAGCTGGGTATTTTAATGGAGCAGTTACCAAATAGAACAATATAACATCCACAAATCCCAGCAAGCTCTATGAAATGGATAAATGTCATCACTCTTGCACAGATGAGGTGGAGTAAGCAGCAGACAGCAGTATAGTAACTTGTCCCTAGTCTCAGAGACACTGTAAGATGTAGCAACAGGCCTTGTATCTCTTAATGCTCTGACCAGGGTTTTGTCCCCAGGGTCCCCTTTCATTGGCACAGGAGCATCGGGACCATTTTACACTTCCCAGTTGCTCACCCAGCTCAGATGCAGAGCAAGGGCACTGTATCATCTTACCAGGCTCTAAACATAGCACTTAAAGGCTCACTGAAGTGGCTTCATGAACATCTTTCCATTGATGTCAGCCAGCTAGGACAGAAGTGTTCCAGTCTGCCAACAGGAACATAAATTCTCCATTATGTCCCATCATTAACCTTCATGATAGGGAAGGTGCTCTTTTGCCTCAAAGCACTTAAAAATCAGTCTGTGTGCTGACTTCTACAGTACTTAATAATGGTTCTTCTCTTTCCTATGACCTCAAAATATCAGTTAACTCTAAATTAGGTTCCTTTTAATTAAATTCCTCTTTTTGTTGTTTTGGTTTTCTCACTGGATTCTTACTTTTTAAAAATAATAAAACCTAGTATCACACATTTTAATCATCCTGTAAAGTCTTCTTTCTTAAAGAATTATGATCAGGAGGATTAAATACATAATTATTACTTGAACAATTATTGTATTTTGTATCCCATGTCCTTAAAGCATTTGAAAAACATTAATCAGAGGAAGCCCCCCAGCATGAAATCTACATTTAAATAATTTTAAAAATCATAATCCACAATATCACATCTGCTCCCAAGTTTCAGTGTTGATGTTTGTGATTTTACAGCCACACTTTCCTATTTTTTAAAAAAATATTTTTCTCTCCCCTGCGGCTGTGTGAAAGGCTCAGGCAAAACAGGGGAAACAGACTATTTATACAGAGAAAAGAGTGAAACACACACAACTTAAATGGCCTGATTCTTTCCCTTCCTTACTTTGGTGTAATACAGCTTTATGTCTATGTGTGATGAAGATTGCATTTCCACTAACCTCAGCAAGGGAAAAAGAATTATCAATTTGGTGCAGATTATAGGAGATTCAGATGCACTGGATTAGTTGAAGATGTCCCTGCTTATTGTAGGGGGTTTGGACTAGATGACCTTAAAGGTTCTTTCCAACCCAACTGTTCTATGATTCTTTATTCTATGATCAAATGTAGTTACTTATTTTTCTCCTTTTTCTCTCCATGTTCTTCCTTTATGCCTTGCATTGTTTTGCATAATCATCTGAACTGCTGGTTGTAAAAACAGTTTTAGAAGCTGAAACAGTTCAGAAGATGCTGGTGCTTCCATTGCTGATTTTTTGAGTATCTATACCAATTGGATGTGTTTGAGAATCTGGTTCCCTGGTGCACAGACGTGACCTGTTTCTACTAAGAACAAGTTTGACCTTTTCTCATGATTATCCACTGCCTGATGGCATATTCATGAGTAAAAATAACTCCTTGCTAGCCTCCAGACTTTAAGGAATATATAGATTCTGAAATGGATATATTAACTCCAGCCCATATAGATAGCTCAGCTACCCAACAGCTGCCCATTCCTTTGCTTGAAATTTATCTGTTTTGCCAGAAACATTACTTTAAAGATGTGATAGCCTTCTCAAAAAAATACTAAAATTTTCTGATGACCATTCTTAAATACTAGAAAAAGTGGTGGGTTTATGCATTGAGCAAGGTAACATGAGAAAGCAGAAATCATATTACATCCACACCTGAACCCATGGTACTGTTTAGCCTATGTTTAAACAAGGGGAAAGTTAAAAGACTTCTGTAGAATTTAACTAACACATAAAGGTGGATTTTATTGAGGGTTTAAATTAAAGAAATGTCATTTTACAATTTGCTTGGGGGTTTTGTGGTTTGGGGTTTTTTTGAAAAATCTTTTCTTGAGTCAAATCATTTGGTAAGAAAATCCACTTCTGGTCTTTTTAATGGAGTAAATATCTGGGCAAATACTGCTGTGTTTGCAGACAAAAGTCCTGGAGGCATGGTACAGGATAAAAACTCTTTGCCTTTTTACGGGGCAAATTTAAAAAAAAAAATCATATACTTTTTTGGTCACAGTTTATTTGTGTGGCACAGGCATCTCTCTTAACATACATAGGTCTTTAATGCTCCTAAACTAAAGAAAGGAAGCAGCATTCATCATATGTGTAAGGGCAGAAGGTGTTAAAGGAAAGGAAGGTGTGAAGGAAAGGCTCAGTAAAAGCTCTGATCAGCCAAACCGGCTTCTTACAAAAAGCTGGGGGACAAACTGAAGGGCTGAAAAGATTTTTTATACTGAATGGATCCTGCTACCCAGAGAGAAATTTTATGTTCATGTAAGTATGAGAAAGTTATCATTTCCTGTGGTTCCTTGGAGCTATCTACCAATGGGATTGTACAAGTCCTGTTGGGCCAGCTAAGACACTCACTGAGACCTTCCTTCACTGGGACTGCAGGCACCCACCCTACCGTCCTGGAGCCATGTGGTGGGGCTGCTGGGAGTTGTGTTCTCCCAGCAGGAAGCTCCCAGTGCTGGATGAGCTCACCTTTGACACAGGCCTGGACCTGCCCGTACCACTCCCCGCAGCTGTCGCAGAGCAGTGTGAACGCCCTCTCCTTGCTGCCCATGACGTAGCCCTGGGCACAGACGTACAGCAGCTCGTCCCCCATCTCAAAGCCAGTGTGCCCGTGCAGGATGGTGTGGGGGAAGGATGGCGGGTCCCCACAGGGCTTGTCTGAAAGGGAAAAAAGAGATGACGTTGGAAAGACTTCATGGTAACGCAATGCTAACAGCAGCGCTAAGAATTTTCCTGGGGACAAACTTATCCACAGAAATTGTGCATCCCATCTGTTTCATGCCCTTATGTCCCTTCACAGGTATTTCCAGCTGACATTGGGAAGTATATATTGGGCTATAACTGTGATACGATAATCGTAATGTTATTGATGTCTGACAGTCATGCATCTAGAAGGGCTTTGTTTCAAACAAGTCAGGGGGCCAAGTCACAGCTGTCTTCCCTGCCTGATTCTACAAAAGCTAACAAAGGCTTGGGCAGGTTGGGACGGGAAAGCAACAGCTTGGACACAGTCATTTCTCTTAACCACAGAAATGCTTGTGGAATTGTTTAGGACCAACACTTTAATCTCTTCTACACAGTAGGAAGCCAGCAGAGGCTGAGCAATGGCCCAATCCACACTCACAGAAAGAAAAGCTACAGGTGAACACCAGCCAGTTTTCAAATTCTCTCTAATTTTCTAGTCTTTCTCAAATCAGGTGTCTTCCCTGAGACATTCGAATATCTCTTTTTAGGCTAGAGACACCCTAAAATGAATAGTGACCAGGGCTCACCAGCCTAAGAATATCCAGGGGTAATATAGCTTTGCTGTCTGTAAGAATCTGAAGAGCTAAATTTACCAGGGTATAAAACTCAACAAGATGTTTGATAGTATTTTTGCTGACAGCATGAGAAGCCAGGAAGAAAAATTACTATGAATGAGATCAAAAATGTTTTTTGTTTCATTAAAGAGGTGCAGAGGGGAGGCAGGCTGACAGCTGCCACCACCAGTGTAAACTGAATTTTAACTCTGTTTTTCAGTTTTTTTTCAGGAATGATCTTAGCCATTGTTAACAACGTAGATCAAGATTTTCTAGAGAATTCTTGAGCATTGTGGATTCTCTTTCCTCAAAGGGCTTCCTCTCTGAAAAGAGCTCTTCACAAGGGGTTTGCCATGCCCCTCTTTCCTCCATCTTTTTTACAGTCCTTTTTGGAATAGGTACCTCTGGGCTACAGAAAAACAAAACAAAACAAGAAGTATGATGCAAGAACATGGGTTTTACCAAAAAACCCAATAAGCAAAGGCTGCAGTATTGGTACAAATTACCACTTCTATATTCTTTCGCAAATCTGGGAATTTTTTCCAGTGGTTCTAGAACCCTTACTGACTGTGTTAGAAAAAAAAAAAAACTCTTGCCAAAGTAACTGAAGATCCAAAACCTGCTTTTGTCCAGATTCAGAACAACCAAAATTAAAAGGCTCATGAATTCTGCTAATTATATTGGATAAATGAAACATGGGGCTGGGTCTATCTTCTAGTATTGATCTCTCCTATTGAAATAGTTTGTTTGGTACAAAAACGTGATTGCTTAGTTGGTAAAGCAAAGATGATGTTCCTTGAAAAGGCTTTTATTTGGAAGCTGAAAAGACTCCAAGACTATCCTTCTAGACATGCAGAAGGAGAAACATCTTCAAAGGGCACACTTGCTATTTTGCTAGACTCTACTTTTAGGGCATCATCACCACAAGATCTTGCAAGCAACAGTTCTACTGACACCAGTTCACATCTGGCATTTTCGAAGGGCAATGGGCTTGACAGAAAAGCTTTTTCAATCTCCTCTGTTCAAAAACTCAGGCATTTCTGCTTTTGCCCAGGGACATTCTGCAGAACACTTGTGAGTCTCAGGCTGCAGCTCTTCCCATCATCTACCCACTTCTGACCCAGGCATAGGTAAATTTATGCTTATTTAGAAATATGATGTATTTATTTTGCCAGTCGTTTACCTTGTAGTGAAATGAAAATCCTATGATAAACATCCACAGTCTGTGAAAGTTCCTTTGGATCAGGCTTTTGGAAATTGTTTGATAGACCTGACTAACCACTTCTCAACCGGGTATGCTGAAAAGTATCTGCCACTAATATAGGGGACATGCTACTGAAGTCAAACTTTGAAGCCTGTTCTCTGTACTGTACACACATACACATATATATATATACACTGTCTAACACCTTCAGAAGTTAGTGGGAGTTATGCACACACATACTGACAGAAAAAACAAGCTTTTGAGGCTACACAAAGCTCAGTTTATATAGAATCTTATGGAGGTTTGACATCCAAGGAAGTGAGGAGCAGTTAGCAGCTAATGCCTTTCCTGTGAACTGGTCAGATGAATAGAGATTGATGTGGATGAAAGGTATATAAAATTATTTTATTGCCTTGTAGGAAGGCTACAGAGCCTTGCATTTCATGTACTTTATTTATGTAGCTACTTCCATCCATACAAATGGGAGCCGTGTATCTGTTCTGAGGGAAGTATTGATCCCAAGGCTGTATGGAACAATTACACATCAGAGAGTATTCTTAACTACAAAGCCTTGCTTCTTAATCCTGTTGCCAGAGAAAGCAGAAAAGCAACACATTAGTTAACTATGGCAAACACATTCAAAAAGCTCATTATAACCTTCCAGGAAAGAAGAAAGCTGAACGGATTTTACATTTGACAACAGACATGGTAACAGAATTATGAGAGCCTGAAAGAGAGATCTGGCTGATACATGAATAGAAAGAAAAGGAGGGATTTTAAAGATGTTCATGGACTGACACTGTATGGGGAACTTTTGACTCTCTCACATGAGACTTTGTAAGGTCATGCCTTTGCTGCAGAACATACTGAGTGACAGCATGGATGGGTATAAGTGAAAGCTGATATACTGCAAAGACAAACTTGAGTTCCTATGAGCATTTTGCTGCTGTCCTCTCCTGCATAAAATGTACAGGAATTTTCCAGGTTACAGCATCTTATGGCTCCTCGTCCTGCTGCAGTCTCAGTTGCTATGACAATTCCTTCTCAGCATTTTGCCAAACCTGTTCTTTCTGGCACATGTACAAAAGTGACACTGGCACAGCAACTCATCAAACTGAGCCACTTCTAGTGACAGGCTTCATGTTTTTGTCAGCAGCCTTTGTACCAGGAGCTGGAAGAGCATGGGCTTATTTGGAACAACAGTCTATGCTCAGTGCTGGCATTCAGGCCATTTTCTTGCTGGAGGAGAGGAGGCAGATCTGGGCCACGAAGCGTGACAGAGGGTGTGTTGGCAGCAGCTTGTCATGTAGAGGAACACTAGTGCTCTTTGTTAAGGCGACCACAGGGGTTGCCTGCAGTTGTGCAGTGGGTAGATGAGGGCTGGGCTTCTCCATCCATCTGGAGCACTGATTTTTCCCTCATCTATCTTCCCCTAAACCAGCATATTTTCTTGCTACTGGCTAAAAAATTAGCTCAATTTACGCTTCCCAGTAAAAAAGCTGGATTTGCTTGATACTTGAGGGCCATCCAGCAGACCATCAAGCAGGTTCCATACTCTGCCTGCTTATGTCCAAGATCATATCAGAAACCTGAACACTTTGGCAATTGGTTTCTGGACATCATGATCCTTCCAGAATTTTCTACATGTTGACACTGAGGTCAAACATGTAACAGGCCTCCATACATTGATAACTGACCTCCAGTAAGAGAGGGAGGTTTTGGCTTCAGAGCAAGATGGCACAGCACAGCACACGTATAAGGAAAATAGTTAAAATTCACAGGAGATCCTCATGCCAGCAGTAATTTAGCACAGACTGTGTCCTAGAGTGAAAGTCATCACTACAGTCAAGAAAGACATCAATATACATATGCAGAAATCAGAACAAAGTCAACATCTGGTAAATGACTGGGAATAAGTGGCACAGCAAAGATATGGGTGTTGAGCACAGATATGTTATAGCTAGTGACATCTTGCCCAGTTTCAGACCTCTTAGGGACTCAGTAACTATTTTTTACATGGGACTAAAGAAATCTCCTGTTAATTGAGTTAGCACATTCAGTCATGATTGGCTTTTAGGAAAAATATTTCCTCAGAATAGTAACTTTGACCCCAGAACACATGTGCAAAGGGGTTTGTGACAGGTGATTTCTGGCAAAGTGGCACATGCCATCTTAGGAACACAGAAATTCTCCTCCCCAGTCCAGATTATACCAGAAGCATCTTCTTTATTTGAACTATGAGCATTCCATTAGTCTGTAAAGATTTTTTTTTTTGAGATGTCTTGATAAAATACTGTCTACAGAATAGATAGCCCAAGATCAATGCAAAATAAAAATCAACATGAAGAAGATGCAAACTTCAGCTTCTACATCACCTGGCAGAACCAGGAATTTACTGAAATCTGATTATCTACAGTTTTGCTGCCTTAGCCACCACACTCTGAAAGCTGACAGGAGACATCCACTTTGACATAAAACATCTCCTGTTACAACCATCCAATTCAGCCGAGTTTTTCCAGAAAGGCCACTGGAATTTTCAGGATGTCATCTTGTCGTTAAGAAATAAGAAAATGCAACTCTTAACGGTCAGACTTGTGAATGAGATGAGTGAAGATGTTTATTTTTCTTCTTGATTGCAGAGACCCTAAAGTATATGGAATTTTTCTGTTTGGATTAAAGTACTGAGTACAAAGAATCAAAACTTAGTTATAGCCAATGTAAGTGTTGCTTGTAAGCCCCCAATGCTCGGATGCCAACACCACTTACATCAGACAGAGCTTGTAGGACTTTATTAGTTTAAGTGACATCACCAGAAAGTTGGAATTAACTGTCAGCTATATGCAAAGCCATGAAAAATAAAGTTGTAGCACTAAAAAAAAAAAAATTACATCTACAGCAAAGTCTGACAAATACAAAGAAATAGTTCAAATATTACACAAACAAACTTCAGTTTGATTGCTCTTGTAAAGTACACTTAATATATTTGCTGTAAAGAATACACTAATTTCTTTTTTTTTTCTTGCTTCTGAAAAAGGCTAACTGAAATATGCACATAAGCCATCAAGCTTTGATGGATATCTGGAGCCAGCAGTCATGTTTAAAAAAGTTTGATTTGCATTTATGCTGTACTCTACTACAAGTTGCTGCCTGTTTAGTTTTCCTGTGGTGGCAGCAAATCAAAGCCTTATGGAACAGATCTTATTTGTTGCCTGTAAATATCAGTGGGTCACTGAAAGAAAGAACCAGTAAAACTTGGGGGATATTAACAAAGAGATCATTCCTTTTCTACAATTAAAAAAAAAAAAAACAACAAAAAACCAAGAAAGAAAACCAAGAGGATTATATATATATATATATATATGTGGAATTGAATGGTATGTGTTATTACAATAAAACAAGGCAGGAAAAATTCCAGCTTTCTGGTTTTCTTTCTTTACCTACTTTATACTTTGAGGTATTTTCTTATGAACTCTGGTAGAGATACACACTCTGTATGCCAGACCTAATTTATGTGTGATACTGCATTTTCAGAATTGGCAGAATCTAACACATTTTTAGATATTTTTTGGCACTCAGGGCCTAAGAGGGAAAATTTCTGATCCCAGCAGATCCTGAGCTGGTACAGAGTTGTCTTGCTGACTCTAATGGCTGCATAAAACATGTGTTTATGAGAAGCTGAGAAGACACATTTCTCTGTACTGTGAAAACTGCAGCTATACTCAGAGCATTCATAAAACATTACAGCTACATCTTTCCTTGTCAAACAGAACCCTTAGAATTAATTCCCCATAAAAGATAACTCTTAGTCTCAACAATTGCTCTGATTCTTCCGTGTGGATCAAAGTCTATTTCAGAAACAAAACAAAAAACTACCTCTTTCTTCAGGACTTCTATTTGTAAAAGCCTGATGTTGCAGGCATACCCAGAGCTCTTGCTAGCATCTGACTACTGCCCCAGTGTAGGGGCATGCTGACATGTGTGCTTAAGGAATTTGACTCCACTCATTTGCACGGTAAATGTTAATTCAGTAAAGATTAGTTATAAATCAAGGGACAACTAGGACTTCCATGATGTCTCGAGATGCATTCTGCACAGTCCTAAGAACTAAAGGTAGAGTTGCAAAGAGTTATTATTGTCAGCTTAGTTTCTGAAGTAGAGGTTGAGGTGACTGCTCCCTCTGTTTTCAACCTACCAGTCTGTCTGAGCTTTTGGCTCTTCTCAGCCAAGTCTAACAAAGCAGGAAAGCTGCTGTCTGCTCATTATCAGTTGGATGGATATAAAATAAATGAAAGGGCTTGAAGAAATTAATATAGGTCTCAGTGTAAGAAACCAGGGATTTAGCGCTTTCAGCAGGGCAAAACAACTTGCCTTTTGTACTTAACTCTAATGTATTGTTATATTATAATTGCAAATATATAGATTAAAAGTCATGTCCACTTTTCTAAGACTAAAAAAAATTTTCATGAGGTTTCAAGTAAAAAACAACTCATTAATCCAAACTTAGATGTGTAGTTACTAGCCACATGTACATAAGATCAGAACAGATACGCTGTGTGTGAGGTTGTGGTGCAGGGTTTACTCTTGCTGCTTCTTACTGGATATTTGCTAAAACTGGAAGTGGCATCCCTGAGGATGTTCTTTCATCAGTCAACAGCTCTGTGCTGGCTTGTGTGTTACTGTTATGATGTTAAAGCTGTTTCCTTTCCGGACTTTGCTCTTTTCATACCAGCTACAAACCAGGCTCTGCCACACAACTTCACTTAAGACTTTCTGTTCAAACATCGGCTCTGCATCCCATTTTTTTAATATACATTTAAAGAGGAGAGAAGCTTAGAGTCATCCAGAAATGCTTCTGTGTGTAAGGACAACTTGATGAGTGCATTGGCATAATCATCCAATTCTGTCATCAGAAAATTCCCTGCCCTCTACAAAAAAATTCTTCATAACTTGTTTGCAACATTCTTTGCAAACTATCTGAATTTCCCCAGAGTTTAAAGCATGCAGTTTCTGAGTCCCGTGTAGTACTCCTTTCCAGCATAGCCTAGTCTGGTTACATTCTTGTCTGCCCCTTTCCTGTGAGCAGTAACCAAATGCAGAAGGTGAACACAGCTCCTTTTCCAAGATCCAGCATCTATGCATAAGCTCGGAAGGAGCAGGTGGGGACAGACAGGGGAGCACAAGGGCACAATGGAACAATAGTGGCCAGAGAAATGATTTCAGTATCTCACAGCTGTCCTAACCCTCTGCAAGGGGTTAGTTTTGTTCTCAAGGGGAGGGAGGATGATGACAAAAGAGATTTGATGGAAGACAATGAGAGAGTTCTGCAGATGTTTACAGGGAGCTGGTCCTATGTGTGAGGAGCAGCATGGAGAAAGCACAAAGGTGCTTGTGTGACCACATCAGCAAGTGGGTGACAGAGTTGGCATCTCTCACAGCAGCACGGAGCCTGGAGTTGATATCACAAGGGTTACTTGAGAGGATGGCCAAACTCTGATAAAATCATTCTTCTAAAAAGAAAGATTTGGGATATATCAAATATACATCATGTCTGCCACATTTCGCTTCAACCATATTTTCATCCATGCTCCTGCTGCTGACAGTTTATCAGGATGCCCCTCCTGAGCTCTGAACTTACTTATTGTTTCTCAGTAAATGCCATCAGCTTACCCTTGCTTTTCTTGGAAATCAGATGCAAAAACTCACTGCAGACATCAACAATCTGTTTTGGGGGTTCCCAAATTTCTTTACACAATCCTGCCTATCAGTAGCAACTGACTTTTTGCCTTCAAAATTCATCTTTGTTTGGGGGTTCTGGAACTTAAATATTGAAAAATTAAAGCATCGACTTACATTGGAAATAATTTGGTTTTCAGAATCATCTGGGATATATCAGCGTCCCTAGCAGCCTGGTCTACACTTGTTAACAAATCACCCACACCAAAGCAAAACTAAACTAAAATGGAAGCAATGAAGTTATCTGCAAACAAATGTGGTATACTGATAGATACACAACAGGGTGATGTGTTGCAGCTGAAAACCAGCTTACTGAGTTACATTACAGCTGCAGTGCTGAGTAAGGGACATGCTTCAGCCTTCTCCATTAGATTGGTGCCAGATATATTCCTTTCCATAAAGTATGTTCTGTGAGCACCGAAATGGGTTCTGCCAGATCAGTACTGCTGTTTGAACCCACTAAACTGCAGCAAAGACAAAAGATAACAAAATTTATTTGCTGCAACCAATGTCTTTGCAGCACTTGGCTCTTCTAGTGGGTGAATACTGAAAAGATTTATCCCTTAACATTCCCTATTTCTCTCTTAGAAGTAGAAAAACTGAAGGCAAAACTTCTAATGTTGCAAGACAGTGATGACTCTGTGTTATTTCAAAAGTATATCAGTGCTGACCTTCATCCTTTACACAAAAAGCATCATATTGGTCATTCACAAAGGGATCGGTTTCAATTTTAACATCAATGGCTTTCACGCTCTGCTGTTTGCTGCCCGTCTTTCTGCATATAATAGTCCTAAAATAAAGAAGAAGAAGAAAAAAAAAATAGTCAGAAATCTTCTGGAGTTGTACATGCAGGTTGAAATGTGAAGATTTTTTATCAGAGTATTCAGGCGTTAGCCTTAACTGTTTCAGCATTGGCACGTGAAGTACTAGCGTGGGAAGATCTGTGAAAAAAAAGCCAAGAGAGAAATAGAAGTAATTAGAAAAATGTTTGCTGTAGATCAGTTCAAGGCATAGGGAGCAATAAAGGATGATTATCTTATTATATTCTGTAATACTTCTAAATATCAGACCTATACCCAGAGTTTTTAAGGCCACATTTTGCTCTCACATTTCAGCAATACATATTCCCACTGATGGCACCTGGATAGAAATGAATAGGAAACTCAAGATTTGATCTGAAATGTTATAAATCATTAGCATTTACATTAAAGAACCATTAAAGTTGCATATTTACTGTTCAAAAGTTAACACAGGCAAACTCAGAAAACTAAGCTTGCGTTCTTGGAAGAAAACCAGCTTTTTTTATCTTTTTTTTAATAGCCATTTCACACTTTTGAGAAAACTGTTTCTTCTGGTTTGGTACTCAGCAGTACCTAATCCATCTGTTGCCCCTGATAGGCTTGAAAAAGGTATTAGATCTGTATTGGGTTTTACAACTCTGTAGATGCTGCTGGTGAAGTAAGAGTTTAGTAATTATCTCTTCTCTCAGCTGTACTGGCTGCTCAAAACTAGCAAATGGAAGAGAGTTTGTAGTAGAAAACAGTGGTTTTACTGTTACATTGGAGGTTACAAAGGCTGGGAAAGTAATTTCAGCACAAATTTTTGCAGCTGGATATTAATGGTGTGGGTTTATATTTTTGTGGACAAGCAAACTTGCAAGTGTTGCACAGTCAGCTATTCTAGGGAAAGGAAGATAAAAATGCTTTCCTCAGAACGGATCCTTCCAGCGGAGGAAATTTATCATTTTGTATTGTGCAATGGTTGAACTAATGTGCCATCAGTCCTCCACTAAATTTGAAGAATAAAATAAGATAAAATGAAATACAATAATAATAAAAAATAAACTAAAGTATATAAAATGCCTATTCATTCAGGGTGGAAAAGATCCAATGGAAACCCAGTATTTGATCATGCACTTACATACTATATAATAATTGATTTACAGAAATAGGTCGAATCATGCTTGTACAGACTATTTTCATTTGGGCATGTGCTAGCTTTTGAGTAGTTAAATATGCAACTTTAATGTTCTTTTAATATAAACAAACAAAAGCAACATGAAGTGAGCCGTATGGCGGTGGTCACGCATGTGCGCCAGAATGGTTCCTGCCACACTTCTCCTCTGGAAAACAACATGATGTCATGCCCTGCTGAAAGCCCCTTTACGATTTCAAACCAAATATGTCTCCTTTGTAAAGAAAGCTCCACTTGATTTTTTTAGGGAAAAAAAATCTCTTTCAAAAAGTTCCTTTTTAAGGACAATATTATCCCCACAAGTTTTAAATCCAGTTCTCTCAGAATTTCATGGATTTAAAGTCTGAGACCTCTAAGTCAGTAATTAAGGACTTAGACGAAAGCAACCTGTTCTGCCAAAACGAGTTCAGATGACTGGGAGGATCAGGACATCAATTAGAAATTTTCTGTATGTATATAATATTCACAGCTTGTTCCACCGGGTCTTACAAGGTGTAAGAGAATGAGACACTTAAGCCTCCCTTCAAAAATTAACTCATCAACCTTAATCTTTCCAATAATTACTGAGTTGCTTAGATATCTGGATCAGTTATGTCTTGCAACACTGAGTAGACAGATAATGATATGACTGCAAAAAAATGTGCTTTTTGTCTGTAATTTTGTACTTTAGGCTTCAGGCTCTCTCTCACAAAAAAAAAAAAAAAAAAAAAAAAAAAAAACACAAATTAAATTAGACTGTTACCATCATTAAATTCGGGTCTCTGAAAATCACACTCATTTCTGTGTTCTATCAAAGACTAAAGTTCCTGAGACTTGAAAGCTACTTTTAAAATTCTTATCTTGAATTTTCCGATTTCTAATTCCAATTTCTATATTTATGTATTTTGCTTCCGCCCAAAACACTGTAATTTCTTTATCAGTTCTTCATCAGGCTACAAACTTATCTGTGGGTGACACATCCTTGGTACAATGAGGTCATTACCAAAACAGGAGACCTGGCTCATGAGTAATATCCTGTATTTAAATTGCTTGGTTTTCTCACTTTTTTTTTGTTTGTTTTTCAAATATTGTACAATATTTGTACAAGTTTGTAGTTGATAGATTTTGTCAATTAGCTAATACATTTTAAGAACTTTTCTCAGCTGCTAGCCATGTGACCAAACTTACAAAGGTGTACCTTGCATATAGTTTCAACATTATACATAAAGAAAGGCTTTAAATTAAGATCTTTTATGTGTATTTACATGTATCTGCTACTTAGGCATTCAATTTGGATTTTTGCCATATTAAAATTTATCTGATTAAAGCTGCAAGCATCCTAACGTAATCCTTCTGAAATGAAAGAAATCTTGCCTTGTACAGAAGACACAATGCTGGGTGAATGATTGGACTTGATTATCTCAGATGTCTTTTCATACCTTAATGATTCTATGATGCTAAAAAACTGAAAAAAGAAAAAATCTATTTAATCTCTTTCATTCCTTCTTCTCTGACAGTGGTTTCCCACCTCAAGTTCAGCCCTGCAATCTTTAAACACCTTCAGTAAGCTTTTGTTGCTGCTGATGACTAGACCTTCAAGAGTGCTCAGCATTTCTCAGTAGTGGCTCCATCAAACCTGCAATGCCCATAGAATAGAAATAGACTCTTTGCAGTCAGTAGGATTTGAGGTATGACTAAAAATACGCATTAATAGTCTATTTTCTGAGTTCTTGAGGGTTCCCCTAAATCCTAAAATGCTAGCTTTTAATCTATAATTAGAACTTAAATATACAGGTACATTTTTGTCATGGTTCTAAAAGGTAGAGTGGGATGCTTTTAGATTTGTTATGATTTTCATGACTGAAAAATGGCTACCAATTCAGAATTCATCATACCTTGAAATTTCTTTAGCAGCAGCAAAGCCATGCTGAAATAAGAGACTAAAAAAAAGGTACAGTTGTCCTACTCTTTCCAGCGCCCTGCTGAGAGGTGTTGTTGCCTGGTTTGTTTCTGGACTGTTTTGAATTATTGCTCTGGGGCATGCATCATGGCTGAGAGAATGTCACAAACTTTATACTTTTTTAAGGCATGCATCCACCTACATAGCCATTCAGAAGAATGTAATCATGTAACTTCAATTCTATTTTTGGATACTTTCATGCCTTAATTGAACTTAAGCTCATTACTCAGCGTACGTCATCTGAGGCTCAGAGCAGTGTAATGCTTGATTTTGTGCCTTTCAGTTAAGAAACAGATTTGATTTCATTTTAATTCTGTGGAGCTTTCTGGTGAAGGCAGATGTGCTCAGAAGAAGCCTACTGAGTTTGGACAGCATATCACTCATAACAATTGTCTTCAATTCAATTGTGATCCACATCTGCCTGAAACATCCATGCATCCCTGAAAATTACTCTCACATGGCTGTGAACTCATAATCTCAGCATAAAAATCAATCAGAAACACTATCACCACAGACCATGAAAGCACCAACAAAAATGTGGTTGGTGGTGTTGACAACAGCTCCTGCTCCCTGATGAAAAAATGGAAGGTACCTAAAGGTGTCTCCTTTGTTTCCTTGACAAACTACTGAGAATCTTCTCAGTCTACTGCTACCCATCTTGGAAGGACAAATTGCTTCAGGATGCCTCTTCTCCTCTCAAGAGAGAAAACAGGAGACATGGGGTTCTGCACTGTGTTGAACCTCAGCTTTACTCCTGCTGTACAACACGATTCATCCAGCTAAGAACAATTAACAGTCCTTCTTCTGTAGCCACCTTGGAAAAAAGATCAGAGCTTGGCCAATCTGATCATTGTTTTCCTGTGCTGTGGCTCAAATATTGAAGATATCATGTGTGCACACAAGGAGAACATCTAATATGTAGCACAAGGTATGAACCAGACTTCTCAGAAGCCTTCTGCTTACTCTTGTGCTGCTTAATTTTTTTTTCTAATGTATTATGTAACAAATGAGTAATTGGTATATTTTGTGCTTCTTTTAATTCCTCTGTTCAAAGATGGAAATGGCAGAAAAGCTGACATGAATAGTATTTATTTTACAATATGCCAAATATGCCATAATATAATACATATCAATAAATAAATGATAATTATATGTTTGAACTGTTGTGATTATACTTAATGTAATAAATTGTATGTATATATGTCCTGGGTTGCAGTGTAGGATGTACACAAAGTATTTATTCTATCACCATCTTCATGAACTGTTGAAACCAGGTGGGCTAGTGTTTTCCCAAGCCCCTGCCTTTTCTGCTAATGGCCCATTAACGCCTTTGGGGTGTTTTTCTGCTAATGACTTCTAGGGTGTCTCCTGCTAATAGCCCATGAGTCACAGGTAACTCCCTCCAGGGGTTATCTCTGTTAATGGGCCATCAAGGACACATTTCACACTTCTCATGCTATTGTGAGGTGCTCTGCCCAGGGGGAGGAGCCAAGCATTCTCACCTGGATATAAGCTGGGATTTGAGACAGTGCAGTGGGCACTTACCCACTGGATTCCCAGAGGACCAGAGCTCCCAGACCTCTCTACAGGATCACTGCTTCAGGAAGAGCACTTCACCTGGACTGCTTCCACCATCCTGCTCAGGTTGTATTCTGACCCTGTCAGTGATTCCTTGTGTTATTGCATTTATTTTATTTTATTTTTACCTTTTTACCTTTCTTCTCATTAAATTATATCTCTGACTTGGAGCCTCTCACTCGTTTTGTTTTCAAACCACAACAATATATCTATAATAAAGGTATTTTCAATAAAACCATAGTATTTTATATGAATTATAACTTTTGTTTATGGTAATATCCACTGATAATTTTGCTTTCTAAGAAAATTACAAGGCAATTTTGTAATATTTGACAAATTTTGGTAAGCCCAAGTTGAAACATATGGATTTGACAGCTGAATTTATATGATAAAGCATGATCCATCAGCACAGAAAACTGTAGGTGTGACATTTTTTGTAGTTGCTACTTTATCCGCCAGTTGATTTTAGGTTTTGTAGTCTTAGTCAATAAATTCTCTGAACTGAGTCAGAATGGTCTTATGACATTGATTCATAGTAGTATGAGCTTGCAATATATTCAGCTCAGAAGAATATCAGGAACAATGTGTTTGTTGAGGCACTGTGAAAGCCTGGTTCATGACATACTTTAAGAAACCTTCCCCTAATTAGAAAGTTAAAAACTTCATCACTTTTCTTAGTCAAGATAAATCTTTAACATGTTGTCCAAGTTTGGTGGTTGTTTTTTGGTTTTGTTTTTGTGTTTTGTTTTTTTTTTTTTTCCCCCATGGGTCAGCTTTACTGTTTGTTTTTCAGTAACTAGGTAAGAGAAAAAAACTAACAATAGTCTGGGAGCCAAACTAGGGGATCTTTATTCTTAGTCTTTCCCCTCTGTATTTTGGGAAACTGCAAATTACAAAGCTGGCTCTGATGAGGAATAAAATATAAATGACATGTTCATGATCACCAAAGGGAAGAAAATTTCCCTGAAAAGTCATGAAGGGGAGTGCAGGTGGGCTTTGGAAAGTCCATTGACTGGGAACTATAGAGGCTAATTTTGGCTGGATGTGACCCAAAGAAAGCAGCTGCTAAGTGTGACATGAAGACATTCCAACAGCAATACTGCCACTGGAAATGTCAAAAGGAGGTCTTACCAAGGCAGAACCAATATCCTTTAGATTCTTAAAAATATACACCAAAATGCAGCCTTTTGTGCTTAAAATTGTACATATGACTACTGAAATAGTAAGGCCTCTGTTCATTAAATAAATATGGCCTATTCATGCAGGCTTTCATACTGTAGCCTAGTATGAAAGATCTTATGTAGCCATTTTACTCTAATATCACTAGGTACATATAATTCAAGCATTCTTAATGCATGTAAAGGAGAATCATGTTGCTTCCTGGCCTGGACTAGTTGGATGCACCATGACATGTCAAGCATCACTAGAAAGGTGGTTTTACCCAATTTCACTTTACAGACTCCAGTTTAATCCCTGGTTTTCATAACAGAGGTTACTGTTTAGTCACAAAAGGGCTTAAAAAATACAAAAATATTTTCTGAATGCTATTAATTTACAAAGCAGCTCCATTCTCAGAGAAAAGGTTTTCAGATACAACAAAGCATTATAGTGATTCTAAAACAAAAAAGGCAAAATATGTGAACTTCTTTTGAAAAGTAGAAAAATCAACCTCATTAGAACTATCTGGCAAGTTAAAATCCTGGTCTCAGCCCCTCTCGAGCATTTGAAAAGAGTAAGTATATCCCATTTCTGACTTCCTTTGTTCAGATAAACAAATTATTACCTTTAATTGCCTGTTGATAAGAGATGTGCTTTTTTGACTAATCCAAGTCTGAGCCCAGACCTTCTGAGCTTGCATGTGAAGAATTACAGTACACCATTGCAGGTGATGTCTCACTGGTGCTTCATTCAAGCCCTTCAGTACTGCCCTCTCCTCTCTGGAACAGCTGTTGGATATCTCTTAGGATGATCACAATTATTTTTCTCACAAATTTTACATAACAGCCTTTATAACAGGCCCACTGCTGTCCTGTGTTCTGTGGCTACACTCAGCTCTTTCTCTTGCTCTGCCTTTCTGTCTGGTTTAAAGGCAGAAATTCCTACTAGCCTTCATAAAATGCTATTGCATTGCACCCCATTTCTGTTACTCCATCTCTAAAGTCAGGCTTGCTTTCCTGTTCAACATTGTCATTTTCTTGGTCTTAGGAATGATTTCTAACCTTCTGGCATTAATTAATTTCACTAGCAAACCTATGCCTTTTGTGCCAAAGCTTGCTAAAGTTTTACTAAATCCCTCATAGTTTGTTAAAAAAACCTTCTGGTAAAAATACAATTTAAATGTGAAAGTCATATCTCACTTAGTAAATGGCAGCTCTGAGGACTGTGATGCTACAGTTTGGCAGATGGTAGTTTGGGTGCTTGTCCTAGAAAATACATAAAAAATATATATTTTCTTTTGTGAAGTGCTTTTCTTCAAATAGTAGATTTTCTAAAATGTTATTCTGTTATTGGGCTGTCCCTTTTACAAGAAACATAGCTGTCATACTTTGTCCATGCTATTGTCCCAAGTTGTGCTAAGAAAAGATTTGCTTCTCTCCTCCCAAAGCTGATGGAAAGTGGTTCATGTCTATATTGCTCAGTGATATCATCCCTTGGAGTAAACTGGCCATGTCCATTTCCTAAACTCAAATTTCTTGACTGAGCTTTATGTAGAAATTCTGATTCCTGAAACCAAATTACTTTGTTTTTACTTTGCATGAGACTTTCTGAGATGATTGACAAGAAACAGCTAGAAGACAAAGTCATCTTCTAGGAGAGCGTGACACGAGCTGTGAGCTGTGGGATTAGAGTTTGTGTCATGAAGGCAGTTTGTAGTCCAAGACCTCCTCAGACAATTTCATAAGCAACTTTGGCATTTTGAATTGGATTGTGTCCTGTCAGTTATGTCTGGATTTTCCTCTTGAAGGAAATTACTTGATCTGCCTCAAATACATGTCAGGGAGCAAATTCATATGCTTTATCATCAGTCAGCAGAGCACAGCCTTGAAATAAAACCAAGAGCTTGCCAAAGCGGGGTATCACCAGAACTGCTTCTCTGCTAAGAGCAAGTGGACCTGTTTTAGCATGCACACCTGGATGAATTTCAAGGGACCCACAAGCTCAAGGCTTTACAAATACAGATTAGAGGACTGGCAAGGATTACCAACTGACCTTTTATTTCATTCCTTGGATATTGCTTTTTTTCCTTTCCCAGGAAATGTGCTTTTATTACCATACTGTCAGGTACTGGGCAAGTCCCATGCAGAAGACAGAAAAAAAAAAAAGTAGGTAGTCTTGTGAAATGCCATATTTGAGTCTTATTATTACGTTTCCCACTGGTGTCATCTGCAGTGAGGGCCCTGTTGTGTTTGACACTGTAGAAGCATTCAAAAGCAGTCAGCACAAAACCCAAAAAGCTAACAAAGGAAGGAAAAATACAGACAAAGTAATTTTCCTAGTAGCAAACATCTGTTTTGTGGTCAGCCGAGAAAAGAAGCCCTGTCTGCTGACTCTCAGAGCAGAGCTTTTTCTAGCTGACTCTGCTTGCTCTCTCCAGACTTATCCCCTTTGGAATAAATCCTTCAGGGACTGGGCAGGAACCAGCCCAGGGCAATTTCACACAAAGGAGCAGGTTGATAGCCCTGTAGGAGGTCTGTCATAGAAGAAAATTCTAAGCAGAGCTTCAAAGCTGTTATAGAAGAGATATATGGCTCCATTTCTTTCAGCCAAATAAGGAACAGGATAGGGAATAGGATAGCTTCAGCTTTTCCATCCTACAAAAGCACTGGAAATGAGTAAATTTGCTATGGGAATATTAATACAAGGTGTTGAGGATGTTCAACTATTTCTAAAACAAACAGCTGTTTTCTAATATGCTGTGCACAGGGTTATATTAAGACCAATCATGTCATGTTCACTTCCTAAATTTCAAAAACCCCAGAAAAGAAGTCAAGACCCCACAGGACATGCTGCCCAGTGCTGGAAGACCCGACACAAAGTTCTCCAGTATGACATCTGAATTCAAAAGATACCAGTGAGAGCTTTTCAGAGAACTCTGCCACCTTTTATTCATTTATATTCTGGCAGATCACTTGATGGTTTTACTGACTCACTTGTCTGACATGCAAGTAAGTCATAAGAGTGTCATTTTTAGTATAAATAGCTATTAGGGCTCATCTGACAAATGAGACTTGCCTAACGACATTTCATTTCCTGAAATCCAACAATGTGTAATGCTTTATAAGTTACACATGTCAGGACTGACTTGTAAAAGGCTTACTTCTGGCTTGCTGGGAGAAGTTATCCCTACCTACTTGTCAATGGTTCTTCTCAAAAAGTTCCCAAGCCCCTGGACTGCCAGGGACTTGTCTGTGTGAAGAGCCCTGAACCCTGAATTGGGTTGGCCTGAACAACTGCAAGGGCAAGACAAGAACATCCCCTTATGCCTATGAAAGAAGTTCTGTCTCAGGCTGCTCAAACCACAAAACCACCCAGTTTATTGTGTCTTCGGATTTGCTGGCAGGGATCTATTTGTTTAAGCAATTTCCATTCTGCATCAGTTGAAATGAATCATATTTGTCAAGACCTGCTGCTTGGGCTAGCCCAGTTTGCAGGGACTGAAGTGGGCATATTTAAATTTGGATGACCTGCATTTACATGAGAGTCATCAGAAATTTGACAGCCACCCAAACTGGGCAGGTTTTTTAGTCCAAATGCTCCTCTTTGCCCATAGAAGATGTATAGCCCAGAGAGCAGGCAACATAAACATGCTCACACTGACTCAGTGGTGTGCCTCTGCCATAACAGGAGAAACTCCCACAGGTTTCCAGGCTATGATTTGGCTGTAAAAATAATAATAAGGACAAAATAATCAACACTGATGGATATATTTATCAGGAGTGGGATTGTAATTACTCACTAAAACCATAAATAGTCGTCAGAAGTGAACGAATCACAGACCTGTACAAAAGCTGGAGAATGGATCTAGCAGTGAAAAAGTCCTTACATATCTGCTAGAGCTCCTGCTCAGTTTTAAATCTAAGTGATGAAAGGAAAGCTGAAGCATGTCAGAAAATCTGCAACACTGTGAAGACTTCAATCACAACATTTGTTTGTGTTTACTTCCACTGCCAATGTCTAATCCATTTTTCCTCAGGAGAAAGATTGGGATACCTTCCAGGCACCAAATAAATAAACCAAACCTCATTCTTCCTGAAATTAGAAACTTCTGCTGTCATGCTCCCTCCTATTCATGTTCTTTCTGATGTACACAGTCCAAGAGGATATGGGAGAGTATTTGACTAAAGCTCTGGGATCTGCATTGGATGCCAGTCAGCTGCTGGGAGGATTCCAAGGTTTTAGATTCAACTTACAAAGTTCTGAACAGTTTTGGAGATGGCAGATGTGGGGAGGTCATCTATCATTCAAAGATGTGGAGGTTCATCAAGATAAATAAACAAGGTGTGCCCAGTAAAGAGTCCTTTATTTTAGAAATAATTTTCCACACTTCTCTAACTTGTGGGCATGCTGTTAAGCCTGCTTTTCCTTCTCTGGGTTACACCAGCTGATGTGGAGAGGTTTTTCTGTTTACCAGCTATCCTTTATCCCTGCTGTCATGTTTCCAGTTATCAAGTATATGCCCAAAGTATTGAATCAGTAAATTTTGAAAAATAAATAACTAATTTAGTAAGATAATTGGAGTCCATTGTTAATAGATTTTCCATTACCTTAATAATTCTTGAGCCCTTTTTCAAGACACTTTTAGTCTCTTTCCCAAGATACAGTAACAATACATACAGTATTCCGAAGGAGGCTATTACACTGACCTAGATGTATATTATATTTTATATTCTCCATTGCATTCTATAAACAGTCTAGCAACCTCTTTGTTTGCTTGAATGTCTGTTTGTTTTTCTGTTTTTACTACAGCTGCAGTCTGACAGAGGTTTTCTTTGTGCTGTCCATAGCAATGTCCTCATATCTTTCCTGGCCTGACAGAGGTAAATCAGAACTCGGTAAAGATATTTTCAAGTAGAGTGCTTGTTCCTCCTGCATGTATTATCATTGAACCCCTATCATTTTACACTTTCATCTAAATTTCTCTGCAAATCTCTATATTGAAGCTGAACTTGTTGAACTTAAACAATTTTGTTCCATTTACACACTTTGCACTTGACTGCTCAGTTCTTTCTCCAGAGCTACATTAACTTACAGTTAAAACAGATTAGCCTTTTTAGGCAGTACACAATCCCTATTTTTCCCCAGAGCCAAAAATATCCAGTTCAACGAACCAAGTAACATACTTTCTAGTGCTTGCCCAGCCATGGATAAAATAGCTCCAGAGTATAAAATTCCAGCTCTAAGGAACTTTTCTCTCTGGTGAAGCTTTCCAGTGAAGGTCAGATCTGGTGAGTGCACAGCAATGGTGTGCAGATGTGCCCCCACAAGGTTCTTTCTGATAAATAGTTTAGAGACCTCCACGCTAAGGACGTCTTTACTGGAGGAATGGAGTACAGAAAGTTGGAAGGGATGAAAAGTCTTCATTTCCTTCCCATCCTTAAATGTGTTTTTATCACTGTACACGATTTTGATAATGAAGATATTCAGTCCACAGCTGATCTATTAATAGCCACAGCTCCAGTGCCCCCAGCAATTAATTGAGGATCTCACTGGACTAACTAGTGGTATTGCTTTGATTAAAAAAGCAATTATCTCTTCTCCTACCCATCATCATTCCTTACTTCCAGAATACAGAGGTTGTAAAAAGGTCCTGTACGACAACTTTGCCATGGACTTCTTACAGTTATATAGATTTCCTGGCTCATCAGCCTGCAAGACATCTCGGCAACTGTCTTAGGAAAAAGATTTTTAGGGTTTAGATTGTTGTCTTTTATCCTGAGACATTTCTGGATTTTTTTTTTTTTTTTTTTTTTTTTTTTTTTTTAAAGACCAAAAGAACATGCAAACAAAATTTCAAACAATTTTTTCATCAGGGAAAAAATACAATCAGAGAAAATGGTTGCTTTTCCTTGAATTTGCTTAAATGTAATAGTTCATTAATAGTAGTAATTTTCTGTCCTTTAGAAATTTTATTACTAAAAATACAGAAACACCAAGGTTTACTTAATAAACAGAAAACTCACGAAATCCAACAATATGCTAAAGTTCGGAAACATTATTTTCATGAAACAAAATTTTATCACCATTGAACATTAAAGACGGATTTGATGTACTCCTTCTGGGCAATTCCTGTATGGTCCCAGCTTCAGTGACATCAGACATTCCCTCAATGCCTCCACTTACATTCCTGCTTTAAATTAGTCTCTACAGAGGCAATAATGCTTCATGCAAGGAAAAACTCACAGGGCCACGCAGAGTCCCCTGAGCTACCTCAAACACATTGAGGGACAATGTCATTTCCCTGGTGAGCTTTCTTAAAAAACTCTCCACCACACATGGGTTATTATATCTGAGTCCATCTGTGCCCTTTTGAACATGCCTATGGTCTGCTCAGCCATGCGTCGATACCTTAGACAGACACGCAGTTCCCATGAAAGGTTTGGTTTGCTGAGCTTCTGAAGGGCTGGAGAGTCAGTGGGAGCACTGACACCAACTCCAGCACTGTGTCCTCAGCCTGCAAGGTTCCTTAGGGCTCAGCACCCCACTATAGGCCAGGGGAACAGGTGCCACCATAATGTAATTCAGCAGGAAAGAAGAGGAAATTGCGTCAAATGTGTGAAATCACAATGTGAAACTGATGAATACATGTGTACCTGCAATATTAGCTAGTTCTAAAAAAACTAATTCTTGGGGGAGAGTGGCAGATTTAGCTATATGTCATGGCACTTGAATTGTGGCCAGTGTTTTTCAGCAAATCTTAGTCAAGGTGGAAAATTTGCTTGACAAGCATCATTCATACTCCCCAGACAGTGTTATTCTATTGTCCTTACCCAGCAGAGCCGCTGGCGAGCCATCCTGTGGTGCAGCCAGCAAAAGAACAGTCCAGAACAGCCCTTTTCAGTTCTTCTGCAGTTGCTAAGCGAGCACTCAGGTCAACACAAGCTTTTTCAGCTCCAGCTAAATCCAGACCCCGAGAGTTGTTCTTGGACTCAAGTGCAAACACTTTCCCTGCAACACCAAGAAAGGACATGTCATCTATCATAGAAGCACTCAATACATATTCAACAGAAATATTGCAAATTATCACCAAATAAAGCCTTCATGCTTTTAACTAAGTTTATTTTAATGACCCGTCTTTCTTTTTGGAAAGCCTAATTTAATCAAGACTGTAAGTATCCTTGTGTTAGTTTTGCTTTTAATTTTGTCCATCACCAGAAAAGCAAGAATGGCTAAGCCACTAGTCATTCCTAACTCAGAGGAGAAGATTGTCTTGCCTCTGTAGGTCTGTGCTTAAGCTCTGGAGAGAGAAAGCCTGTTACTCTCTCATATGCATAAATAAAATCAAAGTCACAAAAAACACCTCCTGTAGGCTACTAACACCTGAGTCCATTGCTAAACATTTTACAGTTGCTCTATAACGACTACATCTATAAAGTAAACACATGCCTAAAAGCCACTATAGAGTCCTGTCTTCCATGCCAGAAATAGATTTACACTTATTCTTTAAAATCAAAATTATGTCATTTTATAACATCTTGTCATAAATGCAGACTGCTTCATTATCATGCCTTTTTGGAAAGACTGACAATTTTTTTATTAATGGAAAGCTTTTTAATTTTTTTTTGAATGAGCATGAGAACATATTTAGCATAGCATTTTTTGTGTTATTTTTATTTTCAATTCAGTTTATTTTATTTTAACTTATCTAATACCAGAAAAACTGAAAGGGTGAAAGTTAGAGGTTTTTGGCAACAGGTCAGCTGGGGTTTTGGCAATGAAGCTTGAGAAGTTACTGGGTTGTGGGATAAACATATTAGCTGGGTGCTCCAGAAAAAGAAATAAACAATGGGACAGTTTGCAGCTGACATTTAAGTTGCCATAACTATTTTTTTTCTGATGATAACAGACCTCAGAATACTTCCTAGATTTCAAAGGTACAGACTGAGATTGCTTGCAGTTGCAGGAAGAAATTTTTTAAGCCATTCTCATTCAGTAAATGCCTGGAAACATTTATTTATGTCTTATTTCTAGAGTGGATTAGTGGTAGTGGTTATATGAATACATGACTTCCAGCACTTATCAAGGGTTCACTACATAGCCATCTTCACACTCACAGGAGATACTGACCAGTATCAGGAAGCCTTCAGACTGATTCAGCCCAATTCTGTACCAAGTGCCACCCTTACCACAAGCTGTTTCAATAAATTGGTAAATCTGATTCTAATCCTAAAAACAGGGAACTTATACAGGTCTGTCCTCAACTGCTTTCTGTTCTTACCTGTGCACAACTAAACCCGCTAGAAGAATCACAGTCCTTACATGAAAAAAATGTAAAGTTTCCCTCCGGTAAACGTGTCATTTGTGTTTACATTAGCTAGCAAGGGCAGATGAGTCCCAATAAAGACTTCTATTTTGGCTGGAATTCTACATGTGCACAGCAAGAAGTTATCCTGAAATGGGAAAATGGAAATTCAAATAAGTGGGACAAGCAGCTATGAGAAGGAACAGAAATTCAGAGTACCCAGAGTGCTTTTCCTAAGGCAGTTAAAGTAGCTGACCAAGGAATATAACCAGAAACACAGGTCATTGTGATAGCCACTAGATTGCATCATCTTTGGATTCTCCACTGTAATCAATACCATTAACTGTAATTAGAATGGGGGGTTTTACACAAAGTAGTGAAAGCAACAAGTCTCTACATCCCTGAGTACAAAAACATCAGGATCCTTTGCAACATGTCCCAAATAATGCACATGACACTAATGTAGGTCCTGCTTCCAAAGCCTCTACAGACACAGTGAAGTGTGCATGGCCTAGGGAGAGAGACAGTATAAACAGAGAGATGATGGTTTTGAACAACCATTCTTAAGTTGCAAAACAACTTTGGCTCCTAAAGGAAAACGGGGATTAAGTGTAATGCTTTACAAGGCTTTGTCCCATCTAAAAGTTTGTCCACATTCTACACTTCACCATTTGACTGTCAGGATTGAGGTGCATCATCAAAGACATATAGGGCAAGTTTGCATAACATCTGACTTAAATAATGAATTTTATTTTGCCATGGCATGACACTTCTTTCCAAGCTATTAGTATTTCAGTTAGAAGCCTTAAAGAAAGAAAAATCATCAAGCTTTGAGTTCCATCTAGGTGCAATTAATTAATGATTTAGTAGTTTTACCAGTAAGCAAGAGTTACATTTTTAAAGGAGTTTAGCCTATCCAAGACAGAGGCTGAGACAGCTTCCCTTGACTACTGTTACGTTGTTTGCTAGTACTTAAGACACACTAACTTTTTATCAGAACCTATGGAGATGCTGTCAAAACAGAGTCCTGTCCTTTGAAAAGGCATCTGGGATGATCAGATTATATAAACAAGTGAAATATAAGGTGAGCTAGGAAAGATTTACTGGTTGGGAAGTTACAGTGTACTGCTTTATAAGAAATTCCGGTTAGCCAGAATTTCATTAGAAGTGGGTAAAGAAGGCCAACCTGTTTGCCAGACCAGCCTCTGAATTTTCTTCAAAGTTTTAGAAGCTCTGTGGCTATCTGCCCAGTTTTCAAGATGTGCCCTCTGGTTTTCTCTAATTTCTTACTTAGAAAATATAAGAGCAAGTAAGGTTCACTTATCAGATGCTTGACCAATGGAATAGCTGGATCCTCAATATCCTGAGATGTGTCACATCACTGAGGGGCATTGATAGGAAAAAAATACAAGAGACATGCTAGCATGGTAACAGGAAAAACACAAAAGCACACGAAAACAGGAAATCCCCTTAAACTAAAAAAGACTGCAACATTGAATTCTGCACCTTACAGTGTCATGGCTAACATATTCAAGATACTGATGTGTTGAATTTTTCTCACTTTATGCTCAAAAGTGGTAACATTTTCAGTCTAAGGGAATCCAAGGGTCCTCCCTAATTTTTTGTAACATTTTTATCTCTCCTACTCGTAATGAAATGTTTCTTTAAAAAGGATTGTCTTGCATACTTGACAACATAGCAGTCATTTTTTTTTTATATTGGGGTGATTGGAATCAGTCTTATCTCTGAGACAGTATCAAGAGATGTGTTGTCATTCTGTTTTAAATATGAGACTGTTCAGTATTTCCACAAGACACAGGATGAAGGATCATGTTGACATGAAGAATGTAGTATGCCTTTGGTTGAGGTACCTTTGAGCAGCCACTGTGTCTCAGCTCCCTCTCAACTCTGTCACTTCATTTCTGCCCTGTAACATTTGTTTCCCATAACCCTTCCACCTCCACAGAGGGGGTGGAAACTTGTTACCAAAACTCTACACACTTTTTTGAAGCTTTTTAAAACAAAGCAAGTCCTTTTGATTTAAAGATCAAGCTGAAAATCCATGCAAAGTAGTATTTCTCAGGACACTTACTGTACATGTTGTGTTTAGCAGGTTCAGGACGAAAAAAATCCTTGACAGAGTAAGGTTCTTTTAGATTCCCATTTGAAACAAGTGATAAAGCTTTTAACTGCAATGATGAGCCATAAATAATAAGACATTATTCTTCCAAATGCTATTTGTCAGTAGGATTCACAGTTCACATGAAAAATTCATGCTTGGAACAAAAGAGATTTCCTCTTTAATAACTAGCTTATTGCTAGCCTCCACCATTATCTGATCACTATTATGACAGAATATTGATTACATTTTGATACATTGATAATGTTTTCTTTTTTTTTTTTTGCAATAGATTAATATATATTTTTACTTAATAGTACCCCACTGTATTCTGATTGAAAACATACCCACGGACATATAGATCTCAGGGCTTCTAGGAATAATTTTTATCATCTTGTTCAATTCCTGCCTAACTAGACTGTAGATTTCCCCTTATAATTCCACCACCAACTCCAAAAATTCATGGTTGAACTAGAGCATGTCTTTTCAACATGCATTAAGTCATGATCCAATACCTCCAAGCAATGGAGAATTTACAGCACACTTTATAGTAATCTGTTCCAATGGTTCATTACTCTTACTCCACCTTTTTTCCAGCTCCAAATTTTGCTAAACTCAGCTTCTAACAACTGATCTTCATAATGTTTTCAAGATTTGAGAGACATCTACAATCAGATACATGGAAGTGCAAAAAAGGAGTTCTTCAAAAATAAAACCAGTCCAAAAGATGTTTCTTCATATTTTACAGAAGATCAGTGAGTTTAACAGAATTCTATTGATTATCAAGGAAAGAGTTTGGCTGATTTATTCTTTTACAATAACAGATACAACAAGAAGTTTTTCTGGGGTGCATAGGCACAGCTCAAAGCCCATCGAAATGAGTTCCAATTTCTCCATATCTTCAGCATGATTTGCATTATGCTTGAAGAAGGAACATAAAACTGCATAGTCAAACATACTTTAAAGTAACAATGTCCCTCAAAAATAATATAAAATAGAAGCACTCTAAAAGGCATGCCCAGTGTGCTGACCTCACAACATGACACTTCCTATTTCAAAGAATAAAAACTAATCCATTTCAACAAAACAAATTTGGTGAAAGGTGTGCAAATGTGGAGTCCAATACATTTTTACTTGAATGTTAAAAATTTCAAATTGAGGTAAAAGAGAGCAGAGGAAGGGAAGGTCGCCTCCATACCTCGAGAGAAATTTAATTTTCATTTCTATGGATGTGTGTAACAATGTAACTTGATTATAAGTGTAAAGGTGGAAGATGCACTAACTCTACAATTGCAGACAGAGATTTGGCTAATTGCCTGTTCTACTTACTGCTCACAAATGTGGAATTTATTTCTGTGAGAAACAACAGTGAATGATGACTTACTCAATTCAAAAAATATTGCATCATGAGACAAACAGCAAAATCGAGATGTCGCCTTTGAGTTCCCCATCAGCTAAGCCCAGCTTGAGCCTAAATTTTGATTTTACTGGATACTATAGGATCAAATAGTTGGAATTGTTCACACGAGAATGTGTGTTATTTTGCAAGCAGGAGAATGAAATATGTAGACACCTGCTACTGAAATATGAGTGTCTGGAGAGAGCAGAAAAGAAAAAAACATTTTTTTCTTAAAAACAAGGATACAAAACAAGACAGATTTAGTATTCTAGTAGGGTTTTGCTACCTTGGATATAATCAGTTTCTAGTTAGAGGCGTGTCTCAGCTTCCTGGACTCTGGTTCCTTTCACTTGCAACCTCTGCAGTCACCATGCATGGTCACTGCTGATGACTGGCTTGACCAATAGGGCTTCATGTAATCCAAATTTAGCCAATAGACCAACTCCAATTTGGCACAACTAGTAAAGCTTTGAAATCAGCACATTTCTCATTTCAGGAGTGTCTCAGTACAGTAGATGGATCACCATCACCCTCTCTTGACATGCTCTGTCCCAGAGCAAGTACTCTGCACAACTATGGTTCATACATGTAGCTATTTGAGGAGCTGTGAAAAGACAAAAGAGGGATGCAAAAATAGTGGAGGCAACTCCTGTGCAGGATTCAGGAAGTCACATCCTTGTTCTCCTATTCCAGTGCAAATGGGAAACAATTTAAACTCCCTGAATTTGCATGGATACAATTGAGAACTGCCACAATAACAAGTATTACTCTCCAGTAACTGCACTGGCAGTGGCACACCATGGTACCTCAGAGCATGAACAAGCCCTTGGGGAGCCTTCTGTCCATCTGACCTGGACCTGAACAGCTTTGAGCGAGCACATTTGAATTGGGAAAAAAAGCTGCAAAGCGAAACAAACCTATATTTTATTTTTGCAATTGCCTGGGTATTTCTGCAGCCTGTTTGTGCTACAGCAACGTGTGCCATGGTAAATAATGGTCAAAAGAGATCAATTAAGCTCTGAAGTTTTACACTTTCACCAGACCTCGACGGCCATCAGTTTTATTGCCTAGTCTCTGTCATTATTTTTGTGTGGGATAATAAAGTGAAAGTCTTCCTTAGGGAAATACATTGCAACCAGTTTCACAGGTTTGACTGTAACAGGGGCCGGTCTGAGTTTCACAGGTTTTTATGAGATATATATTTTAAATCCCTTTAGTTTGCAACACAGTCAGATACCTTCAGTTAAAAATAACAAATACACAAACACGTATGTGTCACTCAGAATGGTCCATTGGCACTTAAGTGACATTTACTTGTACTAAAAACTAGCACAATTATATTTTTGCCCACACCTTAAAAAAATGAGAAGGTGGTTTCTGATTGGATCAGGCCAGAATCTGCTATAAAAGAACAGTGAAAGTATTAATATCTATAAAAGATATACAAGAAAGTATTAATCCTGTTTCATGCTCTCAGATCTTCTTAAATACATAGGAATAAATTTAAAATCTGACATACAGTGTTTTCTTCTGTTTTAACCCAGATGGCTTATAGGACAGTGTTACAGTTTTTTGCTTGAATATTAATACTAGGAGAACTCATGGAAGATCAAGTTAATAGCGGACTTATACATCTTTCACAATGCTGCTTAGAATTTAAATAAAATTGCAAACCACAGTATTATGCTAATGCTTGTACAGCATTATTGAAGTAAATTTGACAAACTGTTGAATGACAATTAAAATTTGTCATGACCTCTGTCTTAAAATAATCTCCAACTTTTTTTTTTTTTTTTTTCATTTTTCTTTTAGAATATGCCTGTTTAGGAATCAAGAAGTCAGTTTAGTTAATTTTATGGAAATAATAAAAATTGGAATGTGCCCCTGAAAAAACAAGGAGATCTTCAGGTGAAGCATTCTTAGCAAGGGAAATTATTATTCTTGCCCTGTGTCCTTAAGTTCTGTGAAGAATCCTTTTACATGGATATGCTTTTCCTCCCTCTTCTCATTTCAAAGGCATTTTGCTAGGGAAGGAGTACATCTTAAAAACAGTATCACAGTTTTGCCTACTGCAACATAGCACAGTTGTCTGACACATTTCTTTTTTTTTGATGCTTAAAGAAATGTAACTCTCTTAAACTTCACAATACAGAGTTCTGTTGTATAAATGGTATACATTTATACATTTTACTTGACGCAGCAGAAATATACAGGTAAGATTAATTTTCTCCCTTTCCTTTGCCCTACTTTGTCATCAACTGAAAGAAATTTAAATTAAACAAGAAAAATACTGAGAAAGCAAAGAAGAAGACAATTTTTTTGCTCTGTGATGTTGAAGTTCTGTTCTCAGGAATAATGCAGCAAACATCAATGGTAAAGGATTAAAGTATTGAAATAAAAAAGTCCTGAGATTGGGCATAAATCTATTGCAGCTGTGAACATGGAAAAATGTGAACATTCAGCATTGCTGTCCCAGGAAAAGACACAGTTGTTTCAAAAGTAAGTCGTGTTTTGGTTTAGACAAGTTGGTCATCGTTATCACAAGCTGAATCATTAAAATGGCATTAGGCTACTGGAAACTTTCAAGGGATGCAGCTATTCAGGATCACCAGCAGTGAGGTAGAAGTCCCATTTCAGACTAACTGGTAGCTGGTGGTTCAGCCAAAGCCGTGTCCTGATCACATCCCTCAGCAGTGAAGGGCAGATGAAGCTCACATGCAGAAAGGTGAGCAGTCATTTTCAGTGTGTGTGGCTCTGAACAGAAGAGGTTATCAAAGACTTTCACTTCTTGGATTCCCTTCCTCAAGTACCTGCCCATACAAAGTGACACATCTGAAGCGGGGACATGGGAAAGTTCTTTGGAGAAAAGGTACTTTGAATTATAAGGAGAAGTCTCCTAAAATATAGCTGAGTCTTCTCAGTCTGGTTCAGGCTTTGTTTTCTTATTCTTATTTCCTCTGGAAAAGTTCACTATCCTGTCATTTTGTTGTAATAAAATAATCTCAGCCTTCTGGGATCTTATTTCCTTTCTCTGCTTAACCCCAGGATATTTGTAAAGTCTCAAAAAACTCTGAATCAGAAGTTTCCTAAGGCAAACTGGGGTGTGTATTTCAGCTTCTTATTAAAAAAAAAAAAAAATTGGTTTGACTTCTTTTTTTTTTTTTTTTTTTTTTTTTTTTTTTTTTTTTTTTTTTTTTTGCAATAACACATTTCAACATACAGCTCTCATTCCAGCCATAACAACCCAGCCCAAACTGAATGGGAGACTCACCATCAGCCTGAACAGAGATGATCTGAAGTATGAAGAAGACAGATCCCACGCCCTGGAGAAAGGTGAGAGATAATCTCTGAGAGCCTGGAGCCATTGCCCTGCTTGCAAAACCCTCAGCTGCAGGAGGTTGGCTGCCGAGGCTTTTTGTCTCTCCTCCTCTGCACTTTCGTAGCGGGGTCTGCGGTGATGATTTCAAGGAGCACTTTCCCTCGGCAGGATCCTGCGTCTTGGGTTCGCATGAAGGCGGGAGGGGTGGAAAAAGAGGGAGGGAGAGAGGAATCCTTGGCTTGGCTAGTGTGAAGGGGAGGGGAAGGTGGGGGGGAGATGTCCAGCCAGCTGGGGCTGGGGAGAGGCTTTATCCAGCCCAGTCTGCAGGGCAGCACACACAGAGAACCGGTGTGAAAAGTCACATTATGCTGCCGGTAAACACCTAATGGATCACGGTGGAAGAAATGCAAAAGCCAGGAGGGAGAGAGAAGGGGGGAAAGGACAAGCAGCGAGCAGCAGCAATCCCTGTCTGAGAGGAGAAGGGCAGCTACATTAGCTGGTGCTGGTACACGGTGAGTTTGTGGGCTCAGCTGTGCATCTCCAGAGGGATGGTTGCAGGCGTGGGGAGTGTTTTCCTCTCCACAACACAAAATCAGCCAGCAGTGCCTTGCTGAGGTCAGTGGCTGCTGCAGCAAGAGTGATGGTGCTCAGGTGAGGGCTGAGAAGTGCCAAAAGGCATGGGACCCTGGCGATCAAGCCTCCCTGAAGAACAGCACTGGGATGGATTAATCCTGCTATTTCAGATTCCAGCTTCAGGACGGGCGTGAGGAACTGAAGGTTGAAGTGGGGTCCATCAGCTGGTCTCTGTCAGCACTCCTGGTCCAGATGAATGATCTTGGTCACTCTGAAAGCAGCTGATGAAGGGAGTTTCCAGTTCCCACTCACACTTACAGAACTGACATCTGTCCCACATTCTTGTTCATCTTATATTTGTCCCAACACAAGTCAAAAGAAACCTCCACAATGAGAGGAAACATACTAGTGGTGATGCCAGGATTTATTTAGCTAAATACATAAACGGAATAGTTTTGTGTTGCTGTTGGAACTCAGCAGGGCTCAGAAATGTTGTTTTCATATTCCCATCCTATTTTGCTTTTATTTCAACTTCTTAAAATTTTTTCCCTTAGAAATTTGAAGCTGGGCAGAAATGTTCAGTCTGGCAAGAAACCATGAGCCACCAGGAGCAGAAATAAGGAGCTGACCCTTTTCACTGCCAGAAGCCCTGGTGTCCTACAAGGCAAGGTGCTGGTGGGCAGCTACAAGCATGGCCTGAGAATGATGAACTTGTGCAGTGTTGGTTTTTGGTCTCAAAAAAATGACTCAAGCTCAGGAGCTCCTGTATAAGAAATTCAAGAAAGCAAGTAGCACCATAGTGGTAGAAGTTTTTTAAATACCTACATTTGATGAATTTGGGAAAATGATGCTCCAATCCTGTTGACTCTAAAAGAACTGTAGCCTTCTTCCTCTTCTGTATGCCCATATCTGGCTTATGAATGTACATGCTGAGAACTTGCAGATCTGTTTTAGGTAGCTTTGAATTTTCTGTTTATCCAGAGAATAGGAAGGGAAGCAGGGTTGGGTTGTTTGTTTGGGGTTTTTTTGCATTGCCTTGCCAGCCTAACTCGTAAGGATTGCCCTCCAAAATTAGAAGGATGAGAAGATTCTTTCTCACTTCATCCTTAACATAGGATGGATGGTTGGCATAACACAACTACAAAAGTGCATTTCATTTCATCAGAAACTCCATGTTCTGTATAACAGGAATGAACATACAACATGACAGAAAGGGAAACAGAAAATTGTAACATGCATTGAGTTTATGTTTCTTTTACTAGCAACTTAGCTAATGGCATAAAATGCAGTTTTTACCTTCAGATGCACCAATAGTTCTACCTCTGTTTTAAAAAGGTGGACACTTCCAGTGAGACAGCAAAGAGATTCCATGAAACTAAGTAATTACAGCAAGAATCACAGACATTAAAGAGACCTAACATGACCACAGCAATAGCTCCAGATTTCCCTGACCCCTTTCCAGGGATGATGAGTTTGTTGGCCCTTTGCTGTCCTCGTGAGTTTGGCCAAAGCAGATGGAGGAAAGGGCAGTATCTTCTGGATTTCCATCTAAAAATCCTAAGGTCTGTTGGGTTAGTTTTGCTATAATTGGCTCATTTCCTTGTGTTGATATATGTAAAGGCATGCTGCCACTCTGGCTCCTGTCTTGGAAAATCTCAGCTTGTATTCTTGAGTAGAACATCTTACTGGTTTTAAAGAATTACCACAAGACCACAAGATCTGTTCCTTTTTGAAGGCATGAACAGTTCATAGAATGACTTGGCTTCTTCCTGCCATCCCATCTCAACTATAAAGTAAGTCTGTAAGTGTAAGGTAAGGATATTTACCAGTTATTAATTCCTGGAAGGTAAGTATTTCACTGCCAAACAGTTGTCCTTCTAGTCTTACATTTTTATCAGAAAAATTTCCTGGTCTTAGTGTATTTTGGAAGATTTTTATAAAACTCAGCAGAGTAGATTTTATACTTAGAAGATATGCATAGTTTTGCATCAAAATCAACAATAATCAAGAAAAAAAAATACTGCTTTTAGAATCAAATCCTTCTTGGAACCAAAATCTCAAAATGAGATCTGGAAGTTAAGATGCTTAGAAACAGACATAACCTTTTGCTCAGAACCTCTGGCATTCATGGCACTATAGTAACACATCAGTCAGACTATTCAGTGTATAAAATACAATGTATTATGACAGATTACAAAAGATTAATTGTGCCTGCAGCTTTACACCACTGATAGATCGTGCCTGCCTTGGGAGCAGTGAAGGTGCCAATGGGGATATTTTATAAAACAGTGTTTCATTGTGTGCAAACTTTTATGCAGTGAATAAGACACAGGAAGGCATTGGGTTGTAAAGCATGTACACGTATGAATGTGCACACACAAGACGCTTGTGTGTTGTTAAGCAAAAAAAAAAAGGTTTGGACACCTACTACCTGAACAGCATCTGTGCACATTTACATCTGGAATATGTCATTCAAGTTAGAGTGGATTTTTAAAACTACATAAAACACCTAAAAGAAACAAAAATGAATAAAGACACATTTGCAAACAGCGACATGTGTATTTATGGTAGATATTATTGTATTTGGTCTCCTCATATCTACTACTAGGAATATTTACTTTCTGCTACTGAAAATTTATATATTGTAAACATTGCTCCAATTCTGCAAATTCTGACACATGATCTTGAGTCTTTTCAAGATAAGGACTAGGGTCCAAAAGTCTTGAGCAAGTAGAGAACAGAGCATTTGTTATCTCAAGCCAAGCTGGGCAGATGTTGGGAGATTTGTTAAAGTGCTGTAGCTGGCCAAGGAACTGGTCTTTGAAGAATGCTGGAATGGTCACTTTTCATATTGGAATAAAGCATAATAGAAATAAAGTTTCTGTTCAGAAAAAGATAACTCTCTCTTACATCACTAAAGCATGAGATTCTGTTTAACTTGATTCTCTGCATAATGCAATAGCTTCAGATGTTGACAGTTTGCATAATTTAGCTTGAAGAACTGTATTTAAACGGGATATAGGCTTTAGGTTTACTTACCATCCTAAATTTTCACTACTTTACTTTTAAGAAAGAGATCCATATTAATATATGAGTGAGGTGGTGACTAAATTGCTCTAACCAGCATAATTATTAGAATTTGTAATACAGTCTGAAATTCTGAAGTCCTGTCTTGAGCTGAAGTTGAAAAGAGCTAAATGCAGAAATAACAGAGGCATATGGTTTGCTCAGTGCCCTGCACTCAGCTGCAACAACTACCCAGAATTATGGCACTATGGGATCCATGCTCCTGTATGAGTTGCTATTTCCAAACTTCCAGGTACCAGTTGATCTTTGTATAAATGCAACCAAATAACTGGTTTCCTATGGGCCAGATGTATTAATGATGGCTCTTTACTGGGGGACTGTGGAAACCAAGGGGATTTGGGTTCTCCAGCTTAGTAGCACATCAACTTGCAAGTCTGCATAGGCTCTCCAGACTCTCACTCTTCACATATAAACAGAGATAACCAACTTGACACACTGTTCTGATATGCTCTTAGTAAATCGATGTAAGTTCTTTATGGATACTTTAATAGTATCCTATCATCATAATGTGGAAAGTCTATGCCTTGTGCCCCTGCTAGAGAAAGGACATAAAGAATTATGACTTGGCTTCCCAAGGACCAAGCAAAGGGATCTGAAATACCTAATAGATGATATAGCATTTACATACAAGCCCTGCAATGACATCTCCTAAAGGGTATGGAGTCTGTGTGACTGAAAGGCAGGAAGGCAGGGAACCTTGGTAGTACTGTACACCTATTGTTTTCATGGATAGTACACCTACTGTATACTGGGATCCAAGCTTATTCTGCAGCTGTATCCAAGCTTCTAACCCTCAAAAGCTAACTGGAAATGTGAGAGAAAAAAGTGGGAGAAAAAGATTTCTTTGTTTATAAAATGTGAATTATTAGGCAATGGCAACACAGACAAACATTTTTCAGTGTCTGGCAGCTTGCAACAGTCTGCTAGCTGCAGGGAACTTTTTATTTTATTTATACAGAGTGTTTGCACCTAATTAAATGAAAAAGTAGAAATGTGCAGAACTACCTGAAAGTAATTCAGGGAGCTGATGAAAAAAGAGAAAATTTTTTAAAAAGGAAAAAGACATATTTCCCCCACTTTGTGGGTGGTGGGTTGAACACAGGGACCTGTGTCATGGAGCTACTGACCCTAAGAAAAGTGTGATTCTTACACTTACACCATGCTATGTGGGGTCAGGCGTTGTCATGCGACAGGCCATGACCCTCATACGAATCATTGCCATGTAAACTGTAAAAATCACACTTCATTTCTTGGAGACTGAACAGTCTCAAGAAAAAAATGAAGATATCTGGTCATAAAACAGCAGCTGCAATATTAGTGATATGCAAAATTAATTCAATTATTTTTTTCTGACAAACAGAGACAAATCAAAATTTTGGCTGCTCTTGGTTGGTGTTATTTGGCTGGGGAAGTGTGGTAACTTTTACTTTCTTCTGCTTTTAAGGCTTTGCAGCAGTTTAATGAATGAAAGTTATGTAGCAGTGTAGAAAATTTTACCCAAATGGTTTATTTTTGTTCTCTGTGGGCATCTGTAAAAGTCCAAGTAGATAAGAATCTAATACCTTGACTAGACTTCTATGCTGAACCTGCAGACAAAACACTCCCATTTTACTGTTTTATCCAGTTTCTCACACTCTTCAACCTTCACCAGGCATGATCTGCAGTTAGATGAGAGAGAGCAATTAAATTCAAGGCTGCCTGCATCTACCCAGTCTATAGCTGCTGAATGCCTCACACTGTGGATACGTGGCATGGCATGAGCAAGTTTGGAGTGTGGCTCATCTTCTCACAGTCCCAAGGCAACAAGCAGATAACAGAGTCCCTTCCTGAGGTCTCAGTGATGCTGTGAGTCTCCTCCGAAGCAGGCTGCCCACATCAGTACCTGTACCTGCACAGCAGGTGCTGTGCTGCATCCCCTGCATGCACAGGGCCAACAGGGACCAACGCACAAGAGCTGGACCTTCAGTATTTATCACAAAACCTCACATCTTTTCCATCCATTCCCACTTTCAATGCCTCCAAGCACCTGTGAGCCGCAATGCCTGGAGACCCAGGAATGCTACAGGGTCAGTGGCAGGAGGACTTTGGCCCCAGCAAAGTTGCCACCTCCCTGGGACAAAGCACATAGTGTCAAGACTCCTTCCCCTTGCAGAATTGTGCTACAGCATGTCCACTTTGGTTTTCAAAGGGACATGTCCAGTCCTTTTGCTTGCAAATAGATCCTTGCAAATATGCACAAAGTCCCTCAGAGCTACAAATGCTCCCAACCAGATGTGGGGTATATACAAGATCATGGTTGTAGTGTTTGTCATGCTTCCAGCATAGCAATTAATTTGTCATTTATTTTATCAGTTGCCTAATATTTTGACTTTTGTGTCTTGGCTTTCTTCTCCAGCTATTTCCTAGGAGTTCTCTAGGTATGTGTCTCTATCATCCTCTCAGCTACGTTGCCTGGACCTCAAGGCACCCTAATTTCTCATCAGGTGTTAGCTCTGCCCTCTAGTGCTGTGTACAACACAGGGTGTTGTGTCACAGAGCCATGGCTGGTTCAACTGCCAACTGGCCAAACTCTAAACCTCCAAAAACTTACAGGTTGCCTAAACTGACTTGATATTTTTTGTGCCTCCTGGGAGTGGGTCACCAGTCTATTTCTAATAATTTAAACAGCAAACCTCTTAAACACGGCCTGCCTAAACCCCAGCATTTTACTGCACCAACCAGTCCAACTAAAATCTATTTATTGCACGTTTAAGTGGCTCAGCCTGTGGCTCTGATCCACCCCACAGGTTCTCAGCTGCTGGGGGTGTGACCAAGTGCTGTGTTGAGCAAAGGAAACAAAGTTCTTCACATCAGTGCCTGGAATTAAAGGCCCTGCTGAGAGGAACAGCTGAGCCAAAGGCTCAACAGGGCTGTGCTGAAGCAGAAGGTTTTTATGGCAGACTGTCACTGTAACCAGTCATGGTACTGTCATGAAATGTGAGTTTTGGCCTGGACCCTTTGCAGTTTGCAAACCTTACGCAAGAACTTGTGACAGTGCTTTGTGCTAAGCCAGTATTTTTTAACTAGATTTTTACGCAGACTCTAAAGTGCTGTGTTTTCCTAATTCCACCCGGGGAAAATGACATTGCTCAAACGTGCTGTAGCAGTTAGGGTAAAGCTGTCATGTTTCCTAACTCAGCAGAACTGAGTACAGGGAGTTGAAAGCAAGGCTGTTGATACCAATATCTGAAATGCCTTCCCTCCTTGCATAAGCCAAGCATGCCATTACTAAGGTCACTATAATTTTTGGTAAGACAATAAAGAATAGGAAAATGGGAAATGCCAAAGAAGCTTTGACTCCTTCTTGTCATAGCTGCTCATTTGTACTTGGAAGAAAATAACCTTCCACAGTCTCCATCTCCTCTTTTTCCACACAGCATGCTTTCAGGTCAGACCTCTTTCACACCTCCATGATCTTTCCAATATATACAGGTACTTGAGAAGCATGGAACTGAGCATTTGGGAACATAAGGCTTCTGAGTGATATGTAAAGATCATTGGAAGAATTAGCATAACAGAGAGTAGATTAGAAAAGCTCATGCAGATGTTCCCAAGCTACCATGGGAGTTTGGCGCATTGAAGCATGGAGAAGAGGATAGAAGGAAAATTATCAAGCTCTTTTGCTCTTAGGCTAGGGAGCCTAATTTCTGTTTTCTCAATTCCCTCACCTTCATATTTTCAGAAAATACGTTTCTCAGGTTCCTCTTAATCTCTTCTCCTGCATCTTTTTGCATCTTTCCTCCAACATTTTAGCTTCTGAGTCTCATGGTGACACTCAGCTCTTCTGGTGGGCTGTGTGGGTGTGGGGGTGTGTGTCAAACACCCAAGGAACTCGTATCAGCAGACCTACCTGCCATCAGTTTTACAATAGTTAGGGTTCCCTCTGGGAGCATTGCCTTGCATCTTCTCCCTCTCAAAGCACCCTTCAGTTTGGATGGACAAAATGGAAAATGGATACACAATATTCAAATCACATTCACGCTCCATGCCAAATACCATCCAAACCACCAAAGTTCATTACACTTCCATTCTTTCAGTAAGTCCAGTCACCAGGAGCTGACTAACAACTGAACTACCGGTAATGCAAACCCTACAGCCTGGTGATGTGGGTTGGGCAATAATATAATTGGGGTACCAAAATACAGTTTTAAAAGTCTATGAGTTACTGTCAGCCCCTTGAGCTGGTCACCTCTTGCAAATGAGTTTGAGTTGAATAATGTAAGGAACTGCAATTAGTGTGCCCACAAATGCCAGGCTACTAACATTGCAACCATTGATTTTTATTACCCACTACAAAAATAGTAGTGGATTATTATTAGCTAAAAAAACCAAAACCTGAAAATACAAATATGTTGTTACATTAAATTTAAATGGACACCAAAACATGCTCTTTTAGCAGTGGAAGTAGCCAGGATATTTTTGATATTAAAATATTTATTTAGAAACAAATAAGACCTACTATCCCTCATTTGGCTAAAAAAAAAAAAGAAGAAAAATGAACACTGTGTGTCCTCAAAGAATTGATCATTTTAACTCCATAAGTAGAAGGAAATTTGTAATAACTCTGTATTCCTAGGCCAGTTCAAGAGTTGAATATTCCTATTGAGAAGATGAGTACTTTTTTTTTTAACATATTAATCATATATTTCATTTGCAAACAGAACTGAACCCTGCCCTGAAGTTTGGAACATCTGCAATTGTACAAAGAAGCTGGGAGAAGGGAATCAAAACAGAAGCTTTTTGTGTGTACGTGCATGCATGCACGCACACCCACATGTGTGGGTGGGTGAGCTTGTGTGGGTGTACGAGAAGGAGGGAGGGAGAGAGAGCAAAAAGGAGAAATATTTTTCTTGGTTCTTTATTTCTACAGCTCAGGACCTGGCAACAGGTGATTTACAGCCATGTATCTAAAGTTGCAGACTTCATCATATCCTGATACCGCCAAAATTACATACGTGGCTAAGGCTTCCCATTTGGAGAACTTTTGTATTTTTTCTGTGTGCCACGTGAGTGTGTGATATGTTTAATTAAATGAATGAAAAAGATGCTCAAATGAATCAAATTAAGTTAGATTTAAAGTTCAATTTTTAAAAAAAAATTCTATGGGATAGCAATGTTAAATAGCAAGCAATTTAATAAATAAATAAATAAAATATTTTTATTAATAAACCAGTATTTAATTATACAATAAATAGTATCTAATTTCAGCGGCTGAGGTATTGCTGACCAAGTTATTTTACTAAAAGTTAGTTTAAAGTCATCAATGAATCATTACCAACACATAATGAAAAAAGTCCTGTCTCAATCTTATTTGGTCTTTAGTCATAGGCATATTTATCAGTCCATCTTTTCTTTTTATTTGTCTGATCTTTTTTGGTCTCTTTTAGTCTATTTGTCGCCTTTGCAGAGCACAACCAGTACTTCCTACTAAGCCAAGCAGTCTTAAGGGAGGAGAGATGAGAGAGAGCTTTGCATGTGAATGCCGAGTGCAAATATTCTATGCCTTTGAGCATATCTTTCTATGCAATAGAGAGAAGTTAATGAAAATTCGAGGTTTTTCTGTGTTTCGACCTTTTACTGGTCAGAGTTGTATCACAATAGCCGTCTTAGCTTCTCATCCAAGTCTCAGGATCAATGCTTCTCTGGTTATGTATTCATCACTTAGTGAGAACACTTCCTTCCAGGTAGATTGTACACAAAGAGCCTTATTCTAATTTTGGCTTTGCATTTGAAATCCAGCCGAGGGGGGGGAGAAATCCTGACATTTACCAAGATTAGATATGGCTCACCAACTACAACAAAGCTAAATCCAACCTCCCTAACTAGATAACAGGTTAATTTTCTTTCCATAGGGACACAGGATATGTGGAGTGGCTAAGCAGGTACTTAATGTGACATGTCTATTTCAAAAGCTGTAAAAGTAGATGGTTGCAAAGAGAACATGCTCATATTACAGAAATTCTGCAAACTCACTGACTTTTTAAAAGAAGATGGAAGGTAGTTCAATGTACATTAAGTAAGACGTCTCCGATTTTTGGGGCAGAGAGGGAAACATATAAGAGAGCAATGGAAAGACAATTCGATATCACATGAAAGGGCTAAGAATGCTACAGGAGACACAGTAACTAGCAAAAATATACAGAAAAGGGGAAGAAATTCTAGAATACAGAACCTTTTACTTTGAAAAAATTAGCCAGACTTCTGCGTTTTGCTGAATTGTTCCTTCAAATCTTCTGCAAGTCATGTATCACATATACCCAGACTACCAAAAATCAGACTGTGATAGCCCTCACCAGAATTACACACCTGCTAAAGAAAGTAAATTTTGCAATTTAATTTCAGACCTATGAATTTTAAGATTGTCCTTCCAACCCAACTCTCTAAAGATCTCTAAATTTCAAGTTAACTTGGCCCTACAGAAGACACATAAATGCAGAACTACAAATGTGTGCAGCATTTAGAAGTTTGAAAATAGCTAGTCTCCAAAAGTCCACCTACTGCTGCCCATTTGCTTTGGCAGCACTAATTCTTGGTTAAATATTGGCACAGCTTCAAATAATTAATTACAGATACATAGCTATTTATAGCCCTGATAGATTCCAGAGCTCCAAAGCTGCTGTCATACTAAAGGACAGGTATAGGCAGAATTATCTTTGCTCTTTCTTAGCTTTGCTTTCTCCTCTTAAATCTTTCCCAAGGCAAATATTTCCATCCTCCTGCTTCATCTTGAAGCATCATCCTTTCCATCATCTTTGCTCACCTTTCTCTTTTTCCTTTCCTTAAGTTACTGCCTCTCCTTCCCTAACTCTCTGCTCTCATGTTTTTATTCATACTAACTTGTCCACTTTCTTTTTCTTCTATCCTACCTGAAACTACAGCAAACAAAACAACACATGAAATGAACAAGATGAATGATTTCACCTGCAGTAAGCTTATTGCACATCTTATGCTATTTGGTACACGAAAGTTTATCATGGGGCTAGGGGTGGACTTGAGAAATAGTAATTTTATTTGGAAAAGAGAAAGCAGCTTTATAGCACACATGGTTTCTGAGAAAACATTATCTTAGCGTACCCTGAAGGCTAAGAAACCAAAGGCAAATAAAAGGAACCTCAAATTGATTATTTTTAAGCCAGAAGGCAAATAAAAAGGAACTCCAAATTGATTATTTTTAAGCCACCCTCCTCACGTATGATTTTGGAACACTTAGAGCTGGCAACAGTGCAGCACGGATCAAGCAGAGGATTTGCCAAGAATCAGTTTGAGCTTTCTCCATACATTTACTTCCTCTTCTACTCTTACCTTAAATCTTAGTGCAGGGTTTTTTAGGAGAGACTGGTAGGATCTGCAAAACAGCAGTGTGTACCCTGAAAATCGGCAAAAAGAAGAAGTGGTGATTGAAATAAGGAATAGAGGAATTTTGTGATTGTTGTTCTTCCTCTTTTCTCAATTCCCAAGTGTGGATGGGCTCTGAGTCTGGCTCAGAAAACAAGGTACTCTTCTGCCTCTTTTCTGTGGCTGATCCCCCAGGCCACCTGTCCTCTTGTGATCAAAAAGACCAAAGGATGGTAAAAAAAAGAGTGGCAGTGTGACAACACTGGCAAGTGGTGAGCATTATTTGTACTCAGGTTCCCAGGGATGAAGAGGGAACATGCTAAGCCACAGTGTCATCTATCTTCACCTTGGGTGTGAGGGGTACTGCTTAGCGTTGTTTTTAACAGCCTCAATGATGTGTCAGAAACAGCTTAGCTTACATAAAAACTTCTCCAAACTTGACCAGATCTTTGTAATGGTGCTTAACTCTCATCAACCTTTCTATTTTCTATTTTGTTTTGTTATGAGAGGGAGCAGAAAAATTACAAGCCTGTGATGAAGTTCCCAGTTCTCAGTTGTTTCCCTCTGTTTGTGTAGACAAGGTTTGTGGCACCCTGGTCATACTGGAAATACCCCACAACATGTGCCTCCCTGTGCAGCTGCTATCTAATTTTTCAATCACTTCCAGGCACGAATTTATCTCTTCCACTCTGAGCTGATCTAAAGCTCAGTAAATCAGAAATTGTGGAATCCATAAGGGAAATAGCATACAAAGAAGAAAAACAGCTATTTACAATTATAGCGACTGGGGTTTTTCCAAGAAATCCTTATTTCGTGTATTCCTCTGCCCACGGTGTTTCAGTTTCTGCGGTGCATAGTTTGATGGGTCTGAATTGGAATGACGTGCAATGCCATCAGGGCAGAAACAAACGCAGGAGCCTTGGCAGTGCTGCTGCTGGCTGCCTGCTGGGGCCGAGCATATGGAGGCTAATCGGTGCGGTGTAGCTCAGGACACGGCCAGTTAGGGCTCCACTGCTGACAGGAAGCCAGGGAAAGGGCTCAGCAGTTCCTGTCCAAGCAGGACCAAGCATGAGGGATTTGTGGGTGCACTGCAGAGGTACGTGCCTGCCATGACATGGTGTGAGGAAGATAGATGTCTCTAAAGCCTCAGCAATGGTTGGAGATCACAGATTCAGGGTTGCCTTTTCAGAAGTGCACCAAGCTCTTTCTGCATGTTAATGCCACTCTGTTCCTCCTCTACCTGCAGGCACACGTGTCTCCTTCCTGAACATTCCTGCCATTTCTAAGTTTGCATGTTACTGAGTAAATGGGAATAAAACAGGCTCTAAACTTTCCCTGCTTCTTTCCTGAGCTGCATAGGAAGATAAGGTGCTTAAAATCTGCAGTGATATCCAAGGCTGAATGGTGCATTTAAAAGCTGGCAGAAACTGGCCTTTGAAGCAGCACCTTTTTGAGAGTCAAAGGGTCTCTCAGAGATAGAGCCAAGCTGTTCGAAAAATTCCTGATGGTAACGCTCATTTGTCCAGTTCATAAATCTGCCTCCCTATTCTTCAAAGCGCCAAAAGTTATCTAGCCAGACATCCAGCTTTTATAAGACAGTCTAACAAGCTGTCTGGCTCAATTAGTTGAACTCTGATGGTGCTCCAGATTTTCAGTCAGCAGACCACTTTGTAAGGAAAATATCTACTTGCAGACCCAGTTCCTTTCCAGTGCTGGTAGCTTAACCTACAATGTTACAGTTCTAAAATGTTTTTTTCAACGAACCACAAAAAAAGAAGCTCCATAGTCCATCCCCACACCACAGTTTCAGCTCCTCAGTTCCTCAGCCCCTTTTCTTCTTGGACTTCTTCACTGTAAATGGTGGAAGCAATAATTTCTATGGTCTGGTTGCGCAGAACACATTGTAAAAAAAAAAAAAAAAAAGCTACATGATTGGTTATGACTGAGAAATTCTGAGTACACAAGTACAATTTGGGGTTTCTTCAGCCTGACCTCACTCTGTTCTTGGATAATCCTGTAACAGACTGTTCCATATGGCTGTGGATGTAAATGGTCTCACAGAAGCTGGACTCTATTACCAGGTTAGGCTGTATAGCCAAGTTATATCTAATTTCTGTTTCCATTATAACGTCTAGTACACAGCTGATATGGTTCAGTTAAATAGAAGCAGTACTTGTAAAAGCACAGTTAGAACTTTCGATCAATAAAGAGTAAAATAACTACTAAAATTACAGAGTTGATGTGATGCCTCTTTCTAAAAAATGACACACTTTAGTAACTTTTTTTGCTAGCTATCCGACTAACCTAATCTTTCAAGTTTTGCCTTTGTCAGTCAGCATACATACTGAGAGATTCACTCTCTCTTCAGGCAGGCAAGGGGCAGAGATGTTTTCACCTTCCTGTGTTTCTACTGTTCACCACTAATGAGTTCAGGAACATTCCCATCAGAGCGGTCCCAGTCTGCTCTGGGGATCCCTCACTAGTGATGTAGGCATAAGTAAGGCAGCCACAGAGGCAAAACTTTAGGCTACAAAATTCAACCAGAAACCTGAAAAGCTGGAATTTTATAATGAATTGCTCCCTGTCATTTCATGCACGGTTTCCTTTTCTTTTTTTAAATGTAGGCCATGCAAAGCTTATTCAAATATGTTCTATCCTCTGACTGAAAGTTGACAGCGATAAAATTCTCAGTCATGCAAAACACAAAGAAAAAAGGTAAATACACAGTAGGAATGCAGTGTTATCAGAGCACTTCTGTGTTCAAGATTTACTACATTTTAGCAAGCAAATTCAGCAAAACCATGTAGATTAATTTTTGTCCGTGTTTAGCTTTTGGATTTTGAACAACCTTCAGCAATACAAAATGAATCCAAATAACATGCTACTTCTGTATAGTACATCATTAACTTAATTCTGTATAAATTTTTCAACTAAAGGCTTAAAGGATAAGAAAATTAATCATTCTATATGAAGAAAATATCAGAGAAGAAAAGCTTTTTTTAAACTAGTTGCATTGACTTCCCCACATTCTACAGCAGACCTTATTTTCATAAACTTCACAAGTTTATATGCTATTTATAGGAGAGATAATCAGCAGGATTATGTGGAAAGATGTTGGTACTGTAACACACACAGTAAACCAATTCTCAAAATACAAGTCATTATTTTCAATTATGTTTTCTATTTGATTGTTAGAAGCCAATCTTGTTGATCCAGCAATATACACTTGGCTTTACAGCCACTGTTGCTGCTTACTAATATCTTGGGAAATCCTATGCCTTTGAAACTCTATGCAAATCATCTAAAAGGAGCCAACATTAACACTCGGGCTGAATGAGAAAATAGAAAAATACACGAAGAAAGTTGTTTAAGGACAAAGTTGTCTCCAGCTAAAATTAAGCACTGATTCACAGTGACATTATGAAAACACTGAACTGTACATTAAAATTCCTAAACATCGCTGCTATTCACAACAGGCCAATGCAAACATTTATTACTTCTGTGTCTGAGAGGGAATTTGTAAGTTAGGAAAATGATGTCAGTACAAAAGAATTCAAAACTAATTTTATCTGATTGGCAAGTGAGTTAAAGTACTGAGATACTAAATAAATATTTGACAGCACCATTTCAGAGTATAATTTATTTCACATATGCGCTAAATTAAAAGGAAAGCTTTCCTAAACGGCAAGCAATTTCCAGGCAAACCACTAAGCAGGATGATGGTGATCACTGCCATTGTGTCATGGCACAGCACCTTCTTGCCCTTGCAGAGGTCACCACAGTTTTGAGCAAATAATCAAAACCACAGGGCAGAGAATGGTACAGTAGGTTCAGTTTTGTCACACTTGTGACAGGGAATTTAATTTTCTGAGCATTTCTGCTTATGAGGATAAGGAAACAATGCTGAATGCCTGGCCTTGTATTTGTGTCAGTAGGGCTACTGCTATTGATAAGGAGTTCAGAGTTTTGCCTAGCAATGGGCATAGCTAGAGAAAGCCATTCAGCATGATAGGGCTGTTGTTAAGATACTATTTTAAATTTTGGATGTGTCTCAGTAAGGGAGTGTGTGGAAATGTGTTATTCATGCAATGACCAGTTTTCATGGACACACAGTGGCACATGGGAGACACAGGAGGTGTGCAAGAGCTATTAGATGGGATGTACAAACAGACCCAGAACTCAGAAATACTTTTGGAGAGTATACCAAGGTACAGTGTGTGCCATTTCTTGTTGTGTGGCAAAATGGAAGTTGCAGAGGTGCTTCATGTTTAGCATATTTAGGTCCCCCCAGTTCTGGCAAGGTTGGTCTGTTCAGTGGTTCCTTCCAAAGCAGATATTCTATGAAAAGTTTGGTCATCTGAGATACAAGAAAGGAAGAAAGAGTCTCACATCATTTCAAGGGTATAGAGCTGCATTTGTAATACTGTAATTATGAAGATAGATATTCAGCCTGGCTTAGACCTTGCTGAAACACTAGGGTCAAAGTTAGAACTGAAATTTCCTGAAATTGAGAGGCTTTTATGCAGGACTTTTATTAAATCCCCTGTAGAGATAATAAATAGCCACTAAGTTCATGTGGTTGATATCCCAGAAGACTTATCAAGGGCAAGGTTTATAACTAATTATGGGGAAATATATGTAACAACTAAAAAATGCAACCCTTAGCTATATGTAATATCTTTTGGTTTGTAATATTATATGCTTTTAAAATTGCTGTACACCTTACAATAATGTTTTGGATACTAAATGCAAAAAAAAAAAAAAAAAATTCATACTAATTTCACTTACAAAACAATCATGGTAAAATCTGTGCCTTTTTGCCCCTTACAGAAAAAAGAGAATTGTAGACATCTATTTTCAGAAAACCAAAAGAAGCAAAATGCAAATGAAAACCAGATTTATATAGTGAGATTAGATACAGAATGACATTTCTCTCTCTCTTTTTTTTTTTTTTTATTGTACATTTTATGGTTTTTACTTCATTTTGTCCCTTAACTTAGAGAAGCCAGGCATATCTACTGATTATCCTACAAATCATGAAACCTTAACTAACATGTCTTTAATATGCTCGAACTATTAAAAGGAAAGTGAATACAGACAGCATTAAAGGTTGTACATTAGTCTTCACTCTTGATGCAACAATTTATATCATATGTGAATATACATGTTCTCTTCTTCCCATACTTTCTGTCATGTACACAGGGTCCTTTTTCTAGAGAGTGCTAATACAGAAACATGCATTTGTTGTGAAGCTTCCCTAATACAATGCTAGGTCTGTATGGCACTTTGGCATTGTTCTGGGTGAAAAGCAATACATGCACATAAGCTGTGTCATTTAAAAGAACAATTTGGGAGATTAGAAATCGTGAAAGCGAGAAAGATATTGGTAGTTCTGAAAGAAAACAGTGGTGCTAGGAAGTCAAGGTTTTATCTTCCTAGGCTTTCAGTGCAACATAATCACCAGTCTGAAGTAGCTGTTCACTTTGTTTATCATTGTAAAATAAACTCTCTTTGTGTGCATGTCGGTTCTGCTGCACTTTGCAACTGACTACAAATCATGTCTATGGAAACACCAGCAACAAACCATTTTCTAACAATGAGCAGGAGGAGTCAGAAGGTTGACTCATAAGCCAGCACTTACTCAGCTACCTACTACTAGCCTGATTTCCAAACTTCAGAAGTCTCAATATCTTCTTTTGTAATTCTTCCTGTTTTAAAACTTTCAGCCTAAATGTCCATGCACAGCTGCTGTACATGCAATCTTATGGACACACCTCTCCCCAAACTGGGCACAGACAGGATAGAACTGTTTGGTTTGTAGAAGATGAAAGAGTTATTTGAATGACAGGTTTAGGTAATTTGATGTATAATTTGTAGCAGATGTTTGGACTGTCTGTATTACTACAGGAAAAATAACAACTGTTAAATTTAATAGCATCTCTGAGAATATGAATGCATGATATAAAGTTGTGGCACACTGAATGAGAGTTGTTTTAGTAACATTTTAATTAAACAGCTACTGTGAAAGCCAAATCATGCAAGTCTAAAATGGTGAAATTCAATGAAAATTTATTACAGCTACATCTACCCGTGACCACACCTGTTGTGAGCTGAAATATGATCTATTCTGGTGTCTGATAAGGCTAAGTTCTGCACAAGAGCTGACTTATTCTTTGGTTACTATAAAATTGTCAGAAAACACCTTGGTTTTGACAGGAAATAGCTTTATAAAGGATATTGTCACCACAATATCTTGCTGTTTTCAATGTAACATTACTGAGAAATACATTTTTGGTAGGTGAAAAATTTTACCATGGGATCTAAAGGCAATTGCTCTGCTCCTCTTTCTCTGACCTTTAAGTACATTAACTTCCAGCTTTTCCTTCCTTGTTCACGCCTGTCATGACCCCAGTGCAGTGCTGGGTAGTCCATCAAACTGTTTCTCTTCTGGCCTTTTTCTGAGCACAGGCTTCACTTCCTGCTGATCTACATGGTGTCTGGAGAATTGGTTCATTTTGAAATGAGGTTGGTTTACCACCCTCTGTTGTAAATGTCACTCTAAACAGTGCAAAGACATACATTGGTTTGGCTTATCCGTGTCTTTCAAATCCTCCATGTTATGCTCCAGTAAATTTTACCACAAAACCTTTGCAATAGGCACATTCCACTCACCCAAAGCCTAATTCTCAAGAGATATGCTCAGGCAAATGTCTTACTTCTCAATATCATTTCCTCGTTCATTTCTGTAGCTTGGCCATTCTTGCTGCAGAGTGTCATTTTCATCTGGAAAGGGTAAAAAGACAAGCAAAGAAAAACAAATATGTCTACAACATTAAAAAATTGGTAAAGCAACTGGAACTGATGTTTTTTGTTAGTGATTTCAGATTTGCAACAAGGGTGTGAAATTAAGATTCTCAGACTTTTGATCAGCTGAGGAAAATCAAATGGTGGAAGCAAAGGGGTTGCTGAGAGAAATTAGGGCAGTCAGTGCCTCACTCCTGTCTCACTGAACAAGGAACCTGCCTGTCTCCATTCATTACAAAGGGAACATAGATACCATGTTTGTAGAACCAGCAGATGCAACACTTCTGTGGTGTCCATTACACAAAGGCTGCAGCTCATCTGGCAATATCCGCAGCCCTAGACTATCCTTACCTTTTCTGAGAAGAAACACCTTTTGATCATTCATCTGCAGCTGGAACCTTCAGGCTCCAGGACCACGCCAACAAAAGAGGTAGGTGGAAGAGGTAAAGCCAGAACAAAGCAGCATCCCCTCATCTGGGTCACAGCTCTCTTGTCCTGGGGGTCAGCAAGGCAAAGCATCAGCCAGCAACAAATAAGGCCAACTGCATCATGGGCTATATTAACAAGAACATGTCCAGTAATGTCAGAGAAGTTATTATCTCCCTCTGCTCTGCACTTACTAGACCAGATCTGGAGAACTGCATGAAGTTTTTGGTCCCTAGTACAAGAAAAATTTGAGTAAGCTCAGTGAAAAGCCCCCAAAATAGTTAGAGAGAGTTGGAGTGCTTGTCCTGTGGGAAAAGGCTGAGGGACAACAGCTTGTGAAGCCTGGAGGAGAGAAGAATTTGGACCTGATAGAAGACTGCTAATACCTGTTGAGAAGATAGAGACAAGCTCTTCACACAGTGGTACAGAATGGAAGCAGAAGAGGCAACAGTTATAAGATAAAAAGGCTTTTACCAGATGTTAGGAAACCTTTTTTCTCTATTAGGATAATCAGGGAGTGGAACATGTTACATAGAAAGACTGTGTCATCTCCACCATTGGAGGTTTTAAAGACCAAACTGGCTAAAGTCCCAAGCCACCTGTTCTGATCTTAGAGCCAATCCTACTCTGAGCAGCAAGTCAGACAGGATGACTGCCTGAGATCCTCTCCAAGCTGAATTACTCTGTGATTCTGTAACACTAAAACATTATGTGTGCTGTTCAGAAAAACAGCTGCTGGAAAAGGCAACTTTAGTTACCTCTTATGTGTTGATTTTACCCTGTCTGACATTCTGCACTCAGAAGAATGCTGGGTTGCACTCTGAAAAATTTCAAGGCTAGTCCAAAACCATGCCTTTCTTCCCAATTAATAATCTCTATAGAGCTGACTCTTGGGAAATGTAGAGACGTCTGGTGTTTCCATTTGATTTTCTTCTTCCAGCACCCTATCTCCCAAATCCACACCTCAACTCTGTTCTGCTGCTGTAGTCTGTAAATGCCAGGAATACAGCAGAAGGATGACCATGGATAATTCCAGTGTAACCACATAAAATCAGAGGGAAAACATCAGGAAGAAATACTAATGCTGCAGAATGTTATAAAATGAGTATTTTCAAGCCAAGTAATTTAATTGGTATGTAAAAAGCATTTTTTTCTACCTTCCTTGCATAAGATGACCTTGTTTGCCGCCACTTTAGGATTGATACTTTTTCTCAGAACAGAAGATTGCACCACACAAAGTCACACTATACATTATTGGTATTAATAGCTTAGCATCAAACTCACACTTTTAACAATGATAAGTCTTTCTGCCTGGAATCTGCTATTGCTTCACCCCACTGCCACCACTCCTCTGTAAAACATCTGTTTTTCATCCATCCTCACTCTCTTCCAAATTCTGACTCTTCTCCCCACAGTTTCAGAGATCCCAAGCCTACTTTTTCTCTGGCTGCTTCCTGCCTTCCTTGTTAGCCAGACTGTGACTGGCAGGAAGTGAAAGCATGTAAAGCAAATCAATCTGCTGAAGAAAATATACACAACAGATGCAAGAAATGCACAGGCTTCATAATAATCCTATAGATGAACAGCAGAGGAGGTAAGGTCCGCTCCAGCAAGTGACCTTAAATAACACATTTATCAGCATAAGAAAGGAGACATTGCAGTTGAATGTGAGACCTGGCACCCACCCAACATCTGTGTTGTCCATAGATTGGACAATGTCACTTACATTTTCCCTAGAGGCAGGTGATGTTCAGGGTCTACAAGGAACAACTCAGGGAACATGTGTTTGCCTCCTCCCAGTTATGTCAGATGGGACCAACAGCCATTATTCAAGAGATGAGGGCCTCTCCACACACAAGGTAAATGCTTTTCCACCACTTAGCACTGGATGTAAAATGTTCATGGACTTCCAAGGAAATCCTAAACAATGCCAAACCTTGGCCCACTGATGTCAGCGTCATTTTTCCAACGGACTTACTGAATTTGGGACCTTTTCCCTAGAGCAATTAATTGTTCCATTCTGTATATGTGAAATGTTTTCTCTAGATGAGATACACTGTGGGTGTTATTTGATGTAATTCTGGAAAATCTCTATTCCTGCAAAGTGATCTTCTTCCAGAAAATTAAGACAGCATCATACTTCCCTATTTTCCAAATAAGGAACAATCAAAAGAAAAAAAAAAAATTGAATTGCAGAGTATGAATTCCTGAAGTACTTTCATGAATGCCAGTAGATTTAGAATGCAGATTAGTTTAATTCTGTGACTGTTGAGGAAAGAAACTTATAAATTTTGTATTTTTTTTGGTGTGCCTTTATTTTCCTGGTAATTAAGGGACACAAAAATATATTCTGTATGGATCCCTATATTGCCTAAATAACATATTCAAAATGAAGTAAGTGTGATTCATCATTCATAATTTACTATTCTCTTCACAAATGTGCTTATTACAACAGATAGTTGCAGCGTTGCCATTAGGATTTTGTCATCATTTCATGTAAGCCAAACTGAAAGCTATTTTAATCTCTCAACTATCCAGTATTCAAGAGATGTTTCCTACATAAAAATGTAGAAATTATGGAAACTTTTTAGAAATATGGTCTTAGCCTTAACTTTGTATGTTCCTCTATGTTATTACACACTTTTTTTGATATGTTACAAAATTTCCAATTAACCATTAGTGATAGCTTAAGCCGTTGTTTCAACCTCCCTCAAAATCCTTGTTTTCATTTTTATTCCACAGAAGACAATTTAGAGATCCATCTGCAAACACTTGCTATCCAGAGCAGCACTTCCTACCATTGATAGTCCTTGTGAAATCAAAGTAGCAAGTACCTTACCCAGTAATGGGAGTCTGGAGGACTGGAGATGAGGTTGCAAATGTTCATTTAATTTTGGGAAGACAAGCAGGCCATGTTTCACACTAGAAATGTACATATCATGTTCCATAACACCCTCCTTCTAGTTCTAACACTGCCTCTGCCCAGCTGTATGACATTGAACAGGGGTCATACCGGGCCATGCTTCAGTTTATCTTGATTTAGAATGGAAACAAAAACTGTTCCTGGGCATTTGGGAACAAAATGCTCCATCAGATAATATGAGAATTAACAGTGCCAACGACAGAAGTACACTGAAGTTTTCAGTGGAAATGTATCTTTCTGGAACTCCATGAAAAGAAAAAAATTCAAAAAATCTTACCCTATCCATCATTTCTATATGGGCATCTAAATAAGCATCCCATTGGTGACTCCCACTGTTTCCATATACAGTGGTCCCATTACACTAAACACTAAACATCCTGACAGCATTAATATTTATGCTTCACTTTGTACATATAATTGTATTTGCATCTTGAGGCATCTAATTCCAGGTTCCCTATACAGTCAATAGGGAGCACGTGTATTCTTTACTGTTCACAGGTCATTATAAAGACAGTAAGTTCTTCTAGCCTAAGCAGCTAATTTAGATGCTTATAACTCAGCTGGGTCCAAAATTGTGCATTGAAGCAACTGAATGCCAACAAAAGAAAAACCTCAGGCATGAAGTTCCAAGTGGTAATTTGGGAAAGCATCATTACCAAAAGGAGCAATGACTATATAAATCAGGTATCTTTGCTGTCTCTTCATCTGTCTTCTTTACTGTGCTCCAACCTTTTGTTGGTGAGCCAGATTAGAAGGACGTCTCTTGCGTTTAAGTCTAATCCAAGGAGACCAGGGTTTCACAATGTTTGCTTTTTCAAAGAACCAAGCACATTCTTCAAATTTAAGAAATCACAAAAAAGAAATATATGATAATGGGAATGGCGGATGGTTGAAGCAACAAAATGTTTTCAAAGTTTAGAGAAAATAGACATCCTGCCTAGGCATTTGACCACAATAATTTTCATTATTCATTTAAAATTATAGTATTTTTCTTTTCATTTCCTTTTATCCAATAAAACTCCATTCATGTTTCTACCTCCTGAGACAAAATGGATGCAAGGATTTTTAGTTTAGGTGACCAACAACTAATTAGATTAAAAGGCTTTTATTTCACAGTTGCAAACTAACATTCCAAGATACGATTTACAGCACAGAATGGGTTTATTGAACATAATTTTCAAACAGCAGAATTGTTGGAAACTATGACACACATAACCTAAATTCAAATGTTAGGTCTGCTAAATTTTATTAATAATTTGAATGCAACAAGCTGAGATTTTTTTTCTGGTACTTTTATGCAAATAAATATACATGCATTCTCCCAGAATATGGAGCTCAAGAAAAAAAGCTTTTGCAAAACATCTTTAAGAAGTCACATTTGTATCCTTTAGTGAGTGGTTTATAAATGTCTTTAAATTAAAAAGTTAAAAACCCAAAAAGCACTGCAGCAGTGTATAAACAAAGGGTTTTATTGTACTTTGCAAAGGGTATCGTATTCCATCACTGCTTCTGCCTCCTTAATATATTCACATGAGTGCAACAAATGGGAACTAATTCAAAGGAGTATTAAACAGTAAGTTTTATTGGCATTTATTATGACACAGACAGAACATTAGGATATGCAATAAAATACCACTCTGCCTGTGAACCTAAGTTTTATTTTTACTTGCAACCACACAAATCTTACTGCAGTGACATTTTATACCTCTAATTTTGCTTAATTTTTTTTAACATAGCTCCAAGCCAACTATGCTAGGCTACTGTGGAAACCATACATGGTCAAACTGCTAGCAAATGTCTGTACCCTGTATACTGTTGATAGACATATGCAACAGCAGCTAAACATATGGGCTTTGTCCTCTGGAACCCAAGCTAACTTTCCAAACTTTCATCAAACTTGTTCTCCCAAACAAATATTTTCTGAGGGCAAATGTGATAGAAATTTCAACACCTCTTACTTAGGCTAGAAACTAAATTTAAAACACCTTCTGCACAGCAAATGAAAGTGTGTACTGAAATGCAATTTAAATGTACCATGTTAGAAGAAGTACATAGTGAGAAAATTCTGGAGCTGGATATGGAGGAACCTCTATAGCAGCCCTCTGGTTTTGTGCTTACTGAACTATGCATGAGGTGCCTACTGAATTATAGGTGAGGTGTACTGAACTGTAGGTGAGGGGCACGCAGACACTTACAGGACTGATGTTATGGCTTAGCAAAGTTTCTCACATAGATGATAATTGTCAAACTTTGCCAACTCATTATTATTATTTGAGTGACTGTGGGAAAGTTCAAAGACTTCGACTGGTTGAATCTTTGGGGTTTTTTTGTTGTTTTTTTAATTGCATAAAGTAATTTCCTGCTGCTAACACTGAGTCTAAAATCTAGAAACTGAGTCTAAAAACACCACTTTGAATTTTTCTAGAATAATGAGAACACAAAAGAAGGACCAACCTTGGCCCATCAAAACTTGGAAAATGGGTGTTATGGAACATCTTAAAGACATCATCTATCTGTGCCTGAAAATACAGTCTGGTTGACATTCAGAAGACTTCCTGTAAATCCTCTAAGTAAGTGCACGTTACTCATGACCTTGTCCAGTCATGTGCAGAAAATCTCCAATATCAGAGACACCACTCTCTCTGATCCCCGTTACAGTGCACAGGCACTCATATTGCTGCAAACCTTCTTATATCCAGTTGGAATTTCCCTTTTTTCAACTTGTGACTGCTATCTCTTAGTCTTTCTCAGGAGATCTTCAAGGAGAATCTGGCTTCATCTTGTCTGTAATCCCCATTTTAGGTAGTAGAAGCACCTGGTCTTGTCTAGATTAAACACCTGATCTCCCCTTGCTTGGCATAGTCTGCAGCCTTCAAACACTATAGTGCTCTTACACTGGATTCTCTCCATTTTGTCAACACCTCTCTGCTGATGAGGACCCAGACCTGCTCACAGCACTTCAGTTGCAGTCTCATGGGTATTGAACAGATGGATACAATCACTTCTCTCAGCCTCCAAACTACTCCATTGCTAATGCAGTTTTTTGTTGCTGCCAGAGCTCACTTCTGACTCATGTTCAGCTCATTGTCCACCAGGATCCTCAGGTTCTTTCCTACAGAGCTGCCCCAGCCTGTGCTCTTGCAGAGGGATACCTCATCATAGATGCAGGCATCTATGGCATTTGCCTTTGCTGAGTGTCCTGAGATTCCCATCAGTCCATTTTTGCAGCTTGCAAAGGTCCCTCTGAACGGCTGCCCCTGCCTGCCAGCAAGTTACACACTTCTCATAATCTAGGAGTGAGGTTGCTGAGGATGCACTGTGCCCTATCAGTGTTGGGAGGAATGGGTTAAAACTGGCAAGGAGGACTGTATATTGCTGAATTGATGTTGCAGCTGGGAATAACTCTTGATGAGCCTGAGTGAACAGCAGCCCAGTGATCCTCTAGCATGGATCGAGTTTAACACTCTCTGTGGCTCTGCTTGGGAACCTCTGCCCAGGTGTTCCATTGGGGAGCCCCTAGTTAGTGAGCTAATGGAAATAAATGTACTCCTCAATTAAAACTCTTAAATAAATTACTTTCTAGCTGTGAGATTGTGGTTGTCCCAGCTGCCAGACTGTTTCAGCTCACAGGGGGCTTTTGATTAAAATTTTCTTGAATTTTCGGATGATACCACAATATAGACAAAAAGGAGTCCAAAAAGTCAGTAGTGTGGTGCTATAACACCACTAGTTGGTCCAGACCAAAAAGGCTGGATTTATGTCTCTCATATCCTTAGGTAGTAAATGTACAGTTGTCTTTTCCTTCTTGTGGGATGAAACATGGAACTTTTTTGTATAGTCTTTTTATCCATAAAATATTGATTCAAATCTATTTTGCAACAATTCACTCCTTCTGACAGTTTTCAATAAAACAAGAACTGATAGGCAATGGAGAGTCTACTCACATCTGCCTCCTGTCTTGCATCTCTTGCAAAAACACATCCAAATTTAGCCAATTATGCTGAATTCCTTGCCAATGAAGATGGTTGATGTTTTGTAATGCCCCTTCTTTTTGCAAAATAAGATCTTTTTTTTTCCTTCAGGTTGTTGCAACTTGAACTGATTCTAATTCCTTAGATTTCTTTCCTTTTACTGTAGTCATAGGGAAATTTGTCACTATCCTTATAATACAGTCCAGAGATTTGCCACATGAAATTAAAAAATAAATATATCATAGGGTAGTAATTTATTTTTATTTTTTTTTAACCAATAGAATTTGGAAACTGCTAGTCTGGGCCTTCTGCAATTCAGCTGAACATGTTTAAATTGTTTATACATATTTCACATTTCTGAGGCTTTCTTCCCTACTATACAAACCAGATCAGCTGTATCAACCAGGTCATTCTCCAAAATCTGGAGAGTAGAGCACAGCAGATTCAGAGATGTGCCAACAAATGGTATGTGCATGTACCAACTATTTCTGTGTGGGTTCTGAGAAAGGACACTTTCGTAAGAAAGTATTTTTTACTGTTAATCAAACCAGAATGTTTCATTCCTTAAAGGAATGAACGCAGCCCGTTCCAAAGAGCAAACTCCTGTTACTCTGCAACGACCGCTTTGGATTCTTAGAAACCTGAGGGACTGAATCAACAGAAAACAATACCTGCTGGGGCAATTTTTTCCTCACAATTTCTCCCATCTCCTCATTTTAGCGAGGGGTATTGTGACTGCTGAACAGATGTGACCCATAAGGAGTGCGCTACCAACAATGTTGTGTTTGGCCTTGACGGCGGTTGTACGCGGGGAGTGTTTGCAGAAGCAAGCCGTGCTCTTACTGACAGCACGCATGGCCTGAAAGCTCTTGGCTGGCCGACAGACCGCCTTTTGTGGATTTTTCCGCAGCGATTTAGGATGTTGTCGTTCCCCCGGCCATCCCCAGTGGTTGCGTGTTGCAGTGGCCAAGGCGACATCCTGGGCTGGACCTGCCCTGGGCCTGCACAGCCCCTGAGGGGAGGCCGCACCTGGGCAGAGCCGGCCTGCTCTGCCCCATTCCAGGGACACGACCAATGTCATGGCCTGGGCCTGAGAGCAGGGAGAATTAGATATCAGAAAATAATAAAAAAAAAATCATTGTTAGTGTGGTCGGGCATTGGACTAGGCTGTCCCAGGAGGTGGAGGATTCCCCATCCCTGCAGGTGTCTGGATCTGGCGCTGGGTGATGTAGTTTAGTGTTTTGGGTGTTCCAGCGCCGGGCTGATGGTTGGACCTGATGATCTATAAGGTCCTTTCCAGCCTTGACGATTCCGTGATTCCGTGTCTCCAGGAGCTCATTGCGCCCAACACAAATCCCAGGCCAGGCTGCGGGCGGGAGGCGCGGGGTGTGGACACACCTGCGGACCCCGGGCAGGGCGGCAGCGGCCCCGGCCCGTGTCCCCTGTCCCGTCTTCCGTGTCCCTTGTCCCCTGTCCCGTGTCCCGTGTCCCTTGTCCGTGTCCCGTGTCCCGTGTCCCGTGTCCCGTCTCCCGTCTCCCGTGTCCCGTCTCCCGTGTCCCGTGTCCCTTGTCCGTGTCCCGTGTCCCGTGTCCCGTGTCCCGTGTCCCGTGTCCCCTGTCCCGTGTCCCCCGTCCCGTGTCCCGTGTCCCCTGTCCCGTGTCCCCTGTCCCCTGTCCCCTGTCCCGCGCGCCGCTCCCGCCGGGCGCAGCGCCCTCCCCCGTGAGGCGGCGCGGGGTGGGCGGCCCCACGGCGCAGGGGCGGTGCCGGTCACGCGGGCGCGCGGCGGCCCCGCCCCGGCTCCGGCAGCGGCGGCGGCGGCGGCGGCGGCGGCGGGGGCACCTGGCGCCCTCCTCGGGGCTGCTCGTCGCCGGGACAACCGGGATCGCCGCCGCCGCGCCTCTGCCATGGTGAGGAGCCCGCGGCACGGCCCGGCCGCCCGGGGCGGGGAGAGAGTGCCGGCCGGGCCGTGCGGAGCGGCCCCAGGCGAGGGCGGCGGGCGGGGAGCGCGGGGCGCGGGCGGATGCGGGGCCGGGCCGGGCTGGGCGTGCGGCCCGGCGCGGGGGGCGCCCACACACGCTGTAGGGAAAAGAGAGTGTCTGTCTGCCCCTGTGTCTGTCTGGCTGCCCCTGTGTCTGTCTGTCTGCCCTGTGTCTGTCTGCCTGCGTGCCTGCCCGGAGCAGGTGGGGCCCCTGGCTGTAGCACTTGTCCGCCTGTCTGTGGTGAGGGGTGCCGGGCGCCTCACCGCCTCCTCCTCCCCCGGTTAACGGGGAGCAGCCATGGCAGGGCTCTGCCCGGCGTGTGACGAGGGCCAGGTGTGCTGTCCGCCCGGATAACACAGGAGGGATGGTGTGTTTACATGGGTGTGTAGGGCGGCTGGGGAATGATGGAGGTGTGGAGTTCCCCGTATAAAGTGGAGAGGAGAAGCCAGGGCGTGTGTGGTGCCCAGGGCAGGGATGGGGTGTCACCGTGTGGATGGATGCGCGGGATGCCGGGTTTGGGCGCTGTGCTGGATCCTTGTGCGTGTGCCGTGAGCCAGGGTGTGGCCTGGGATGTGTGTAGATAGGAGATATACAATGGGACGTGAGCGTAATGCTATGGCTCAGTGCGTCTGCTGTGATTTGGGCTTCGGCTATGGTGTGTTTGTGTTGTAGCAGAAATGTGACATTGTGTGCAGGGCCGTGACATGGCATCGTCTGTATGTAGTCATGTCTGCCTGCCGCTGTCTGGTATGGGCTTGTGCCTGTGTGTATATATAGTGAATATTGGGTGTGGCATAATCTGTGGCATGTATGCTATGGGTGTGGCAAGGATTATCTGTAGTCCTCTGTGTACGCAGCAGATACAGGGAATGGCATTTTGTGTGCACGGAGCAGCAGTGGCTTGCTTGTGTGTCTGTGAGCGTGCACTGCTGTGATGTTGTGCTGTGTGCGTGTGGGTGCATTCATAATAAATCCGTGGGGTGAGCGTGGCAGGCTCAGGGTTTGTTTCACCTGTGTGTGGGGACGGCAGGACACGGAGCAGATGTGTGTGGAGGGCGGCAGCGGAGGAGGAAGAGCGGCTGTGGTTTGCTCTGTGGGGATGTGACACAGTGTGTGTGTGTATGCCACGGGTGGCAGGGCAGAGATGCATCAGATGTTTGTGGAAGGAAGATGACAAGGCACGTAAGGGGGAGTGTGTAGGGACAGGCACAGCGTGTTTGGAAAGATGATTGGTTTGAGCCCTGTTTGCAATTACAACTTAATTGTCTGATGTCTTACTGCTTCTCAGTGATAGTTATGATGATAGATGCAGTGAGAAGACACAGTTGCTGGCCTTTCCCACATGGGGAGGTACACAGTGTTCTAAGGCAGACAATCAGTTCATGTGTATATTTACGTGTGTGTAATGATAGTAGGTTTTCTGTACCACGCTCTGGGGAGGCGGAGGGAACACTCAGCCTCACAAAGGGAAGAACTGTATTCCTGTGGTGTTGCAACTTTTCTTCCTTTGCATGAAGGCTTGTTCCTGAGCTCTCTTTCTTCCCCTGCACATTGCCTACTGTTCCTTCCCAATTCTAGCCTGTGTGTTCTGAACCCAAAGGAAGCAACCTTGAAAACACAGCTGTGAGGTGGAATAAAAATACAGATAGATTGTGCATGATTGCAGTATGCTTCTGTGTAGAATCAGTTTGGATTTGCTTTGCAAAGGTTTTTGTCTGTTGCTCCAAGGAGGAGTAAACCTCAGTGAATGAGGCTGTGGATGGTGTAGCATTGGTGGAGTGATTGTGATGTGGCTTAGTGACATGTTCTGCTTCACATTAATATTCCATCAGAGAAAATGCAGTATCTTAAGTCATTTGAATAAAATGGATTTATCTCATACTCTAAATTTAAGATAGATTACAGACTGAAGAACAACTAGCCAGATGCTTATAAACTGCACCAGGGGAGGTTCAGGTTGGACATCAGGAAGAATTTCTCCACTGAAAGGGTTGTTAAGCATTGGAATGGGCTTCACAGGGAGATGGCAGAGTCACAGGTGTTCAGGAAACTACTGGATGTGGCACTTAGAGCTATGTTTTAGTTGAACATATGGTGGTGTTTGGACATAGGCTGGACTCAGTCTTGGAGATGATTTTCATTCTTAATGGTTCTATTACTCTGTAAGTAAATATTTTCCAAACTCCAGGCATGGTGGGTTTTTTTGTGGTCCATTTTGACATTCCCAATGAGATACCTTAAGCAGTCTAAACTCAGCAGATGTAGAATCTGCAAAGCAGCCTTGGTGCTGTAATTGCACTGGGGAATCTCAGAAATTATACCATCTGCTGTGCAGATTGTTAGATTGGGCAGCTTCTTACTTGCCTTTGACAGCTATTAAACTGTTACCACCATTTTTTGTTATTATTTTAAAAATTTTCAAGAATTTTATTCAATGCATGCTTATACTTGAATTGCTCTGTCTTATAGGGTTGCTCTTATCCCAGTTGTTCTTTCCTTCTTAGTTTTTCATAGCTTCATAGAATAATTTTGAGCAATTAACACCAGACCTTTTAGTACAGCGAATATCCATGTTCCTAAAAGTCAGAAGGACTGTTAGCTTACTACTTGCTTATTTTATACAGGCTGGAATATTTAATCATCCTAGTTAAAATGAGGGATGACATGGGGCTAGCAGATGTGGAAAGTTGAAAATAAAAGTCAGGTTTTCAGTGAAGCATGGCAACTATTTTTAGGTAGGTGTAGAAAAGTAGTACTAGTGTTGGCACTGTGACAATATTGATCTGAATCCCAGCAGAAGGCTACACATTGACAGTACTTCAGCTGTTTCATCATTGGAAGTCAGAATAACTGCATTAATTTCATGTAAATTGTTATCAACTGATAATTCTGATAATCTTTCTACTGAATTAGAAATGCACATAAGTGGGATATGCTAAGTAGGACAAAACCAGATGAAATTGTGACACCGAGGAGTTCTCCCTCAAGCTAGTTTAGACAATAGCCACAACATCCACTTGCATTCTTTCTAATAATCTTTTTAGAAAGGCAGTCCATATTCTCCATAGGTTTCTGCTTTTTTTGTTTGTTTGTTTATTTTGTTTTGTTTTGTTTTGTATTTTGTTTTTACCCCTCCATGTTTTCAGGACAACACAAGAACTGTTAAAATTTACTATCATACTTGAGTGTGTATTTTGAGTGACTTGGTGTGAATGTGGTAGGGCTTGAGTCCAGCTGTTCCCCTGAGCTTTTACAAAACAACTTTCCAACTTGAACTTTTGATGCAGAGTGGTACATTCTCATTCTTTGTAAACCTTCTGAAAAGGAAGATTGAAAACACAGAGTAACTTCTATATGGTGAAAATCAGATATACATTCTTGAAAATGCAGAAAAACATTTACATGAGGCATTAAAAGTGTATAATGATAAACTTAAAATTCACTAGGTACTGGTATCCTCTCTGTCAATTCCATTTTTTTTCAAGATCAAGAAATTACTTGCCTGTCTCTCAAAACTTAAACAAATTGTTCTTGAGTCTGAAGAACAAAAGGTTGGTAAAGATCAAACATTTTTCTCAGCCTTATTTTTCAAAAAGTGTGCTGTACTATGAATGTCTGAAAATCTGTGTATAGAGTGTGATTCTACAAAACAGAACAAAATCCATCCAAACAAAACTACAGTGTGAATTTAAATGTTTAAATGGATTAAAATAATTTGTGTTGGATACAGGGAGGCAGTGGAAATGCAGCAATAGTTGACACAAGGGTACCCTCAGCTGGCAAAATCAACTACAGTTGATAGAATTTCTTGAGGGATTCCCCCTGGGTTTTTATCTTCGTGTTGGAGGAACCACTGCTAGAGGAGAACTGGAAATTTACCCTTTTCTAGACTTGCACATTTATGACTGTTTGGAACTATGAACTTCTGCTGTGTGGCCCACAAGAAAGTACTCAATGTTTGGTATCAAGCTGCAGCACCCAAAATATTTCCCTTAATTCTTGTTATACTCTTCTTTTTCTGTTCCGTTGTTTTCCTGTGTTCTCCTTGGTAGGCAGAAGGAAACAGTGGATTTGGTTTTCATTGGATTTGATTGCTGTTCAGCTGGTTACCCAGTATGTTCTGTACATTTAAATCAAGAAGACAAGGACATAATCAAATCTGCATAAATGTGAAACTCTACCAGTATGTCAAGTTTGTCTGTCTTCAGAGGTTGAAATTGAGGTCAGAGCTTCACAGAGAAAAGGCATTTCCATATCATAGCTTGGTGTTACATGGTAGTTATATAAATATTAAGGGGCAAAATGTCTAAGTGTGCTTGTAGATTATAGACTGTTTTCAGAACTACTTCTGAACAAAAGTATCAAGATAATTTTGTTTCTGCAGAAATTCAAGAAATGTACATCTTGGCAAATACTAAATGTCCAGTTTCTGTTCTAAATCTCAACCTATTACCTTTCTTGAAAGGTAAAAACAATTTGAAAAAGATGTTTTGGAAATGCTACTATGATGTTATTTCCTTTGAAGTCAAATGTAATTACTGCTCTTAACCATGAAGAGGTACTTAATTTTGTCTGTTACAATTGAAAGCTTTTATTAATAATGGATTACATGTATTGCAGCTTTTATTAATTATGCACTACATATATGGCGTATGTAGCCACAAAGCATATTTTTTTTTTCTTGTTAATTTTCTAGGGAGATTTGCCTTGCAGAGAAGATTTGCCCTTCATAGTAAAGATTTCATGCTCAGTACTAGGAAAAACCTCAGTTCTGGCATAGTGTTTATGAGGCAGATCAAGCACTGCTTTGAAATGGCTTTGTAGAAACTATAGAGCCATCCCTGTAATAAGCCATGCCTTTTATATCTCAAATGTGTTTTTGAAGAGCAGTTATGGAGGGGGAGGATTAGTATTCAAGATTTCTGTTTCACAGGTGCGTAGAACAAGTGTTCTGACTGCTTCAACCATGCAGTCAGTACTTAAGCTGTGATTTCATTTACAGTTTGAGCTGAGTGCAATAAGAGGAATTGCCTTTCTGGATATGGGATTGCGTGACTGGAGGGAGAACTCTGTCAGTTCAAATTAGAACGGTGCAAACTCCTGGGGAAATGGACTTGCAGAAGAAGCTCCGTGTGAACGCTCCAGGAGGATTTCAGGTCTCTGTTGTCGTGCCATCAACCTGTTAGTTTGTGTGCTGATATTGAAGACTGGGAATAAAACTTAGCCATATGTATGTCAGTAAAAACAGCTATATGTGGAAGTGGGGATTCAGAGGAGTTTTGATAGGTGTTCTCCTAAGGGCTCTGAATCTGTGTTGTGGATTAAATTTGGATGGCTGAAAATACATGGCTATCCCTAAGCAAATATTGCTACATTGAAATGAATGGACACTAACTTTTCTCTTGGACTGATTTTGTTCAGAAACATATCATGTTCTGAATGCCTTTGAGAACGTGTATTTATAGCACAATTCTACAAAATTATGTGACACCAGCTGGATAATTTTTGTGATTACACAATTTGTAATTTGAGCGCACAGTCCTTGTGAATGTTTTGATGGAGACTACCTTAAAATCTTCTCCAGTATTTCTGCTTAGTCTTAAAGTTATTTGAGTAGTCAAAGAAAAGAACCTTTCTCAGGTCTTTTGAACTTAGGCTTTTGCAAATTCCATTTGAGACTCTGCTTGATGCATAAAGAGGGATTTGTCATTTACCTGATCAAGAAATACAAATCTATCTGATGTGTAATCAATGTTGTGAGGGGCTACTTTGTACCTTTGTGATGGGGTACAGGCAACAACTGCTTCGTCCATCTGATTTTAATTTTCTGCCATTCTCCCATTAATTCATGGGTCTGTTGCTCTCCAAGCCCATAAAGATGATCATATGGGTTTCCCCATATTCCGCTTCAAAGTACTTTATAGATTGGACTGCTAATTAAATGCTTTATTTTAATTTAGTTTTTTTAGGAATGATGTCTAAATGCATCATCATGTACTGTTTGGAAGGGTGTAATCTTAAAAGACGAGTAATGGATAATTATCTGAAAAAGGAAGTGTTCAGTCATCTTTTTTAAGAGAAAGCAAATTGGAGGAAAGATTTGCCAATCAGTAAATGACTAACTGATGATGAGGATAAAACTTCGTCAAACCTGTTTTTTCAGCTGTCTCTTTGCCTATGTTTAAAGACTATATGGGGATACAATTAACAGCTTTTTTGACATTTCTTAGTGTTTAAATGGTAGTTGTTGGATTTTTATTTTATTTCCCTTTCTTTCCTGATCTGAACTAGTCTCTAGTCATAGAAGATTACGTAAGGAATAGTTTATTTTCTGTGTGGTTCAGGTTTGTTCTGCCATCTCTGGTAGTGGTTAGAAGACGATGCCTTGAAAGGCAAACATGAGCTGGGTGCACCAGAATGAAGGGTTAGTCTTTTATGTACCTCCTGTCTCAGAGTAGCGTAGGGAAAGCAGAGCTTGCAACCTTTTTTGCCAATAATAGTGTAATGCCTCTTTCTTTGGATTTAACAGAATGTTTTCTGCCATGCTGTCTACCAAACACCAATTACATGATAGCAAGTATTGATAAAATGTTATCTTTCAACCGAATTTTGGGCCTACAAGTAATTAGGTCAATTACTAATTCTGCAAACCATTGGATTTCCCCTTTTTAACAAGCAAGAACAGGAGCTCTCTCACTGGAGTCAGAGGATAGCTGTCTCTTTGGTGACTTAGTAAGACAAGGCTGTCTTGCACTGGGGTATGAGCATCTCAGCTAACAGGTCAGGTGAAGCTCTTAGACCTCAGTACCCTGGCTGCTTGCAGGAATGAAGCCATACTCTTTAAAAGGCTTGAGTGGTGATTTCCAAATACGTTACTGGCAATAGGTGACTGCCCTTCAGAGAAATACACAGGAAAAGATCATGAGAGCTGTTTGAGCAACTGGGGGTGGGCTGGTGTGCTGGAGGCAGTGGGAAAGGCAACCTCCAAGCACCTCCTGCTCTGCACTGGGAGGCACTTGAGTTGGAACAGCCAGAGGCCTCGAGGTAGAGCTGTGCAGCTGTGGACATCAGCTCTGAAGTCCACAAATGACCTTGTTCTGTCACCCAGTAAAAACTGGGCCTTGCAGAGCCAGGCTGATGCCCTCCAGTAAAATGTGAATGATGTGGTATGAATACCAGTGCTGGTAAAACAAGAATGATGGCTCTTCTGGAAGAGAATCAAGCAGCAAAGTGGGCACTGTGGCCAGCTGCTTCTGCCTGGAAGGTTTTATTATGTTAAACAGCACTTATTCTGGGGAAATTTTAAAAAGCATTGTGGCCCTTATAAGCAGCCTTAGGTCATTGAAAGGCATTAAGGAAAAACAGAGAGATGTGCTCAGGTGCATTTGATCTTCTCTGAAGGTGAGCCTTAACTCTTTAAGATGACCGGCACAATAAGAACAGAAGTATTTGATATAAGGTGTTGCTTTTGTTCAATTTGTCATCACAGCGTTAGACGAGAACACACCCCAAGGAAAGACCAGTGCAAAAGATCCAGGGGGTATCTGGCAGCAAGGAGGAAGCTATAAGGCTGCTGAAGACCATGCCCAGGGCTCTGGTAGTGTGTGTCCAAAGGGAAGAAAACACAACAGCAACCACAGCAGGCCAGGAAGGCTGGATTTTAAAATGCATGAAGGCAAAGCCTGAGCAGGGTGAACAGCTGGAGCATAGGAATGAGAGCCTGAAGGAGAGACAGTGTCTGTGTGTTGAAATAAAAGATTTTGCCAGTCTGTCTCTGCTGTAGAGACAATGTGTTCAAGTGGGATTGCATTTCAAGGTTCACTTTGGTGTGTTATAATTTTTATTGATTATAGAGAAGGCTTAACCATGGGTTCTAGTTTAGCAGCATTCCTGTGTCATCAGCTGTTGTGTCTTCAGTATCACTTATTTCAGTTCTGTTGGCAATGTATATCCTGTCTAACACTCCTTTAGTTGCCTGGATACGGCTGCATTGTGCCACTTGCATGGTGTTAAATGATTCTGCCTGTCTGATGCATTGATTGTACATTTCTAGAGGAAGCCCTAGCTAGCACCAATTCCCTGAGCATTAGAGCATTTTATACACTTATACTATATGAGTGCAACATGGGATAATCTGAAATTTACGGTAAAGGAAAGTTGTTTTAGCTCTTCTTCCTCCTCCATTTTTGTGGTGTATTTAAATAGAGAGCTTTTTATGATGCCATTCATTACTTCAGTTTACTTGTGAGCTGCTCTGGGTAGCAAAGTCAATTTGGTGGCTTTCCTACCACTATGGCACCAGGTGCTTTCAATAAAAAGTAAAAAGGAAATAGCACAGGCAACAATTAGATGTCTCAGCTGAGGAGGAGAGAGATGCAGCAAGCTGCTAGGTTTTGTGTTTGGCAACAAAAATCTGCACATCAAGGTACTGAATAAAACTTTAATTTTATTTTCTCAGGATTTTCCTTTAAAATTTGGCTTTACCATGTCTATTACTGCATGAATAATACTTAATAAAAATTGTTCTTGCCAGTGAAAACCCGAAAGACTTGATGTAAATACATCTTGTTTTTATTTGGTGTAAATTTACTTGGTGTAAATACATATGGCTGTATTTACAATTTAGATAGGATATGTGCTCTGTCAGCCCAAGAAGGGAAGGAAGTATATGGATATAATTCTAGCCTACTGTCTCCTTTGGTGAAAATGACCCAAATGTTGGGGTTTTTTCATGAATTGATAAATACTTCAGCCTTGTTTTCAGTTTATATGCCTTTTGCTGATGCTCTTTAGAGTCTTTCACACTTCATCTTCCCCAAACCTACTTTTGCCCATAATTCCTTTAGCATGCTACTAAGCAAGGCTATCTTTGAGAGTCTGGGTTTTTAATAACTTTTGGTTTGAGAAGTTGACAGGTTGAAAGTCCTTATCTACTCTGATTTCAGTGGAAATTAGATACATAAATATCTCAGTGGAACTGAGCCATAATGGATGAGCTGCTACCAAAACTGTTTCATCTGTTAAGAAAATAGTCCTCTTCAATAGAGGATTGAATGACAACTGAAATTGCATGCTTAAAAAAAAAATAAGGACGATCTCCAAAATGAATAGTATAGTCTTATTTTGATCTTGAAATAACTCAGTCAGAAAAGTCAGAAAAGATTTCTTCATCTCATTAATTCTGGTGCAAACAGAAGACCTTTATCACCAACTGTTAGACCAGAAGAGATTAATGTGCTGCTTTCAATGGTGGCAAGCTGTGTGGTGTACCAAGAAGTCATGCTCTAGGACTAGTGGCAATTATTATGTTTAATAATATGGAAGGGGAATTAAAATAGGGAGATTATCCTTTTTGGGTTTCAGAGATTTACACAACAAATGCTTTGTTTATATAATAAAAAGATTTTTTAAAATGTAGTTGCTAAATAAATTTAATGTAAGAAAGTATCAGGTAATTTTTAAAGAAAATCCTCCCTTTTTAACTCATAACCAATCTTCCAAAAGTACTGTGAAGATATTACCAAGAGAGATCAGTTAAGGAATATGAGAAATGTCTCGAGATTCATGTAATAAGGAATTACAGTTTTCTCTTGTGGATTTTGTTTTGTGTTATTTGTTCTTGCAGTCATTTTAAGAATGTTGAGATCTTCTTGTATGTTGTATCTCTTCTTGTGTTTACAGAAAATTTAAAACTGTTTTTAGAATAACATTTATTACCTATGTTGAATTGCATTCTTTTTCCTTGTGCACAGATTTGTCTGTTGTATTTGGGGGTTTTATACAGTTAAAACCAGACTTTTGCAGAGTTTGAGATACACTATCATTAATGCATTCAAACTTGCTACCAAATACAAAAGCAAAGAGGGGAGAAATATTCTTTTGACATTCAGGGTATTCCTAATTGTTATTCTGGATTATTGTGTACAGGTATTCTAAGGGCATGTCATTGTCAGCACGATCTGTGAGTAAAGAAAAAAACCCATATTTGACAAGAATACTGTAATATTTTTTACAGTGATCAAACACTTCCTTGACTTAATGTTTTGGTGGATTTTTTTTGTAAATAGAAACAAAAAAATAGAGGTTATGTAATAAAAATTGAGTAAAAAATCAAACCAACAATACATGAATGTACTAGGGTTCTTGCTTCATTAACAGAAGTTTTAAATTATCAGAAACTCTTCAAACAATTGAACGTATCGTCCTGTTTGCACCTTCTGTCTTTCTCTGCTTGCACTTGAAATCATGTTACAAGTGTTTATCTAGAAAATGACTACTCCAGTTGTCCTGTGTCTGTTTTCTGTTGGGGGAAAACTTATTGAGGAGCCTTTAAAGCAGCCCCTCTTTTCTTCTGAGATGCAAAATGCAGTATGGCTCTAGAAGCTAATAAACTTTCACAGAGTAAAAGTACTATAAAGAGACACTTTCATTTTTCTAGATGTGCTTATTCTGTAAGAATAATATGTTATTATATGAGAACTGCTGCTAACGTGTACAAAAACACATAAAAGAAAGTTACTGTTTGAGGGAGAGCAGCTTTCAAAGTGTGTGTGGCCTTATCTGTGGCTGGTGTAGCAGGTGTGGTACTTTGTGTGGCTGGGCAGGTCACAAGCTTCTCATAGTATGGAGTAAAAGCTGCATTTTTAACTGGGATTCCTACATGAACCATATTGGTCAGATAAGCTGTCATATTCAAAATAGTTTGTCCATCCAACTTAAACTTTAGAATTATCTTATATGAACATAAAGATTATAAGCCTTTTTCCTAAGAGTTGCTGGTTTGATTGTAGGTTTAACTTTTCAGCTTGGCCTCAATAGAATCCTTACTACTGTGGTGTGATTTTTTAGCGAGTTCACTTTTGTTGATGAGTAGTTGGAAATACTGTTTAACACAAAGAGATATAATGTGTGCTCCAGTCATTAGAGTAACTTGCCTCATACCTTACTAACTCAGATCCTGTGTTATCCTCACACAATGAGCACATATATGTATTTCTCTATATATATTTCCATATTACTGTATACTTGAGAATCTGTGGTGTAAAAAAAAAAAAAGGATAATTAGATTTTTTTATATAGGCAAAGTGACAGCACACATGTAAACTAGTAGCAGTCTGCAAAGTAGCTTTATTTAAAAATATAAGCTTGTGCATGTGTCTGCTATATGATGTAACTTTTGAGGCATTATCTGCAGCTATAGAAAAATTTAAGTTAAAAGAGGATTTTTAGGTCTGTGATACTGAATGTTAAGATCGTCAAACAGAATTAATGAGATCTAAGTTAACTTGTATGTTTTACCACAGACTTTGTGTGATCTCATGGAGGTGACATCCTTTTTTTATGATTTGTGTTCCTAACCTGCAATGCACAGGAATATTTCCTTACTTGACTCTTCAGTGATCCTAACCTCTATGAGGATGACATATTTGTCCCTTTTTCCTGAATGAGTTTGGCTGTAAACACAATTAGACATATAGACTGTTCTTAAAATAAATAAATCCCAATATATGCTATTGTTTTCAGGCCACAAGCTGCAAACTTTGAATAGCATATAATACAAAAATGGCACACATGTGGATAATTCATAAACCTATGAGAGTTGTCAAAGTCAGAAGCAGTCAACCAGTTCCTAAAATGTCATTGATGTACATGGTATATTTCAGCCTAAAGGCTGAAAATATCAACAGCAATGGGTATTGGATATAAAACAACCAGAGCAAAGCTGAGCCTATGGTCAGCCATGTGGAACTGCTTAAAGCCAACATCTCTCTTCTGAAGGAGCTAGAATTGTCCTATTGAAATATATACTCATGGTTGTTTCATGTTTTGAATATCTGTAGTCCCCAGTCTGTGAATAAATGTGCTGTGCCAGTTGCTGGAAAAGGAAGCTTGATTAAACTTATTGGTCCTATTGAAAGTTGACAGCTTAATTGTCTTTAGATGTGTGGATGGCTGTGCACAGAGGTAGTGGGTGAAGAAATCTGTGTCAAAATTGAAACAGTAGTATACAGTTAAACTTAAAATCAGTCTAGGATGTGTTGGAAGAGAAAAAAGATTCTTGGCAGTAGCCAGAAGGAGGTTCAAGTTTTCAAATCTTAAATTTTTTTTTAGGGAGATATTTTCGAAATTCCCAGATGTGTAATCTTTGCTGTCTCCCTTCCTTTATGAAGACAGAGCGAAGCTTATATTCAACTTCTTTCTCTTTCTTTCTTTCTTTCTTTCTTTCTTTCTTTCTTTCTTTCTTTCTTTCTTTCTTTCTTTCTTTCTTTCTTTCTTTCTTTCTTTCTTTTCTTTCTTTTCTTTCTTTCTTTTCTTTCTTTTCTTTCTTTTCTTTCTTTTCTTTCTTTTCTTTCTTTCTTTCTTTCTTTCTTTCTTTCTTTCTTTCTTTCTTTCTTTCCTTTTATAGACCTTTTTTCTTTTTTCATTTTTTTTAAAACAAGAAGCAAAGCAAATAGTTTCCAAGTGTTCAGTATGTGTGGGTAGTAGGATGAGATGTCAAGAACAGCCTATACTTAATAAATGGAGAAGATTTCTTCCAGTTGTTTTAATGTTTTGTGTGATTTTCATATTTACCTTTTAGCATTCAGAAAACACATCTGTTTTGGATCCTTCTTCCTAGTTTCTGGTATTATGAGCAGCAAATGAACTCCCTAAAGCTCTTCTCTTTACATAGGAAATGATTGCTTGTAGCTTTGACATTTTTTAGTCTTTGCCATCGTTCCTTAAATTCCATTTCACTTTCTGTTTTGTTTATTGCTGTGTTCCTCTGGTAAAATTTCTCAAACCTAAATATTTAGACTAAGTTGTAAATCTGGTCAACATCTTTGTTTTAGTTTAGCTGTTGACTGTATAACCTTAGTATTGTCTGCTTTTTTCCTTGGGTGTTTTCTTTTAGTCTCTGGTTTGTTTGTTTGGTTTTTTTTCCCTCTTAGGATATGTATTAATAATATGAAGTTTGGGTGAGAGGTATTTTCAGTTTTTCTTGTAGCATTTCTTGATGTGCTTACTTTGCTTGTATAGCAGTTGCTGCCCTATTTGTGGCACTAAACTCTTTAAACATCTAGATAGTTATATTTTATCCATACTCACATACCTGGGCCAAAGTATTTGCACTGTAGACAGTGAAAGGAGGGACCTGAATAACTGGGAAATGTCTGGTTTGTTTTTTGTAATGGGACAGTTTTAGGACTGTGCAGCCAGTGTGTGTTTGTACATGTCTTGCTATTGCTTGAAGTTTCACTACTGCTTAAAGTATTTCTTTGTGCATTGTAAGTGTCCTTGTTTCCTGATTATTATTCACAATTTTTGTGTAGTTAAATCTCTGCACTAGGGAAGAGCAGGTGTATGTGGAGGTGTGGCTTTGTTTTGTACCTTGAACTAATTTTATAGTATTGACAACGAACATGTTGAAAACTTGATATTAACAGTTATTTAAGAGAATGAAGCACCTAAGTAGAAGGTGAATAGCCTCTTTTAAAAATGTTTTTCTTGTTGGTTTTTAAAATAGTGTTTTTTCTTTCTGTTTCTAGGTTTTCTCAAATAATGATGAAGCCCTTATTAACAAAAAGCTACCCAAAGAACTTCTGTTAAGGTAATTCTACATAACATTTAAAAGAGTAAAAACCTGAGGATTGTACATTGCTTATGTGTCTTACAGGTGCTATTCATTCTTTCTTAAATCCTCTTGAAATTAATAACAATACACCTGATTTAGTTCTTGGAATTCTTGAGCTTGTTGCCTTGATTAGTTTTAATGTGTTCAAGTTATACTGTAACATGGAAGATGTAATTTAGTTGTGATTTTTGCTTTGCATGTTAGAAAAATAAGTGAAATAAAATGTCAAAAAAACTTTGGTGTACCAAGTAGTCAGCTCTTCCATACTCTCTATGTTTTATATCTGTCTGTAGAGCCTAATTCTCTAGTGTAGTTCACATTCTTTGTGGTATGAACTTTATAACAACAGAATAAAATACAAATTCAATGTCAGAGCTTCCAGAAAAGTCACTGCAGTGAAAAGCTCTATCTATTACCATTGCTGCCAGTCTGTGTTGTACAGGGTAGAACCCACAGAGGATTTCTTATTGTAGTCATTAGGTTACTCATAAATTTTGTCAGCTTGCTGGTGTGTGAGTGGATCATCTTTGCAAAAGTTATGTAGAATGCCAAGATCAGTAAGTTCAGCTCATGACTGGTGGATGTCTTCGTGCTCTCATATGGCTGATTTTAAGCAAAGTAATTAGACTCTACCAGTGGCTTAGCTGTTTGTTCTTATATTCAGGATAGCTTCTTACAAAGCAACTTGGAAGATGTGCAGGCTTATCTTGGATTTCACCAGCTGAAGCAGTGGTACAGCTACTCCCTGCCTCTACACTGTTACTGCAGTGTCTGAAAAAGCCTTTTGCAGGGTTGAAAGGCTTCATGGGGCTGGAACAACAACATAAAATATCGTAGGTGAAGCATACGCGGAACTGATTCAGCCAACCATCTATGTTTTGTGCGTGTCTGTCCTTTTTGCAGTTGCACGGTGAGTTGCCAAAGTAGTGTTGCAGATGTAGCTGAAAGAGTTGATGATCTGAGAAACTGAGCTGTGGCTGTCAGCTTTCTCCATAAAAAACATGATGATCTCATGCTGAATGCTGGGACTGGGTCTGCTCTGCCAGAGAGAAATAAAGTGCATGTTTCATTATACCCACAAGACTGTGCTGATCACCAAGGTTTTAAAATGGAGTGGAAGGAGATGTGTGGGAGGTGCTCTGTAAATCTCCTTTTGAAATTATACTGCTGCAGGGACAAACTCAAAAGGCCAATGGCAGAGCATGTTAGAGAGGGGAACATGCATCTGGGTTCTCATCCCTGCAGAGTGTAGATATCTAAGGAGGTTTCAGGACACAGATCTGCCTGTCTAAAGGTTTATCAGTGGGGAATTTGTTTTATGAGCCTGCATCTAAAAAGGCTTTTTTAAGACTGAGTCTGAATGCCTTTTGAGTCCTGAAACAGTGTCTGGTCATGCTGCAACATGTTTTAAAATGTCTTACCCTATGGTTATGACAGAAGAGCTTAAATATTGCTGCAGTGGGTGTAATTAATATTCTAATTATTTTTCCTTTATTAGCTATGCAGTCTACCTTTTAATTAAAAGGAGAGTAAACCAGTTGCATGGAAACAATTTGCTCAGAAAGCTGGAACAGAATAGTAAATACCACTGAAAATGTCATCAAAAGCACTTAGTTTGCTGCTTGCTTGTATCAGATATGTATGAAAACTGTTAGCACTATAACCCTCTTAAAAAAAACCACTATTGGACCTGTGGCAAAAAAAGTGATTAATAGCTTGTTCCAAATATCTGGGAATTAAATGTAAACACAGTTTCTTATATTGCCAGAATTGCTCTTGTTCTCATTTGTGTGAAGTATTTAAATTTATGTAGTCTGGTTATAACAAGCAGTCAGTCCAATTTTTTACTCTAAAATTGAAAAACTTTTTCCTGATGGTAGACTTGTGAAATAAAACCACTTCTAAATTTATTCATGGAATAGCTTTGGTATACTTGCATACTCTAAAATTGAACAAAGTAATCCCTTGGTCTTTTACTGCAGCTCATAATCATCATCATTATTAGTATTATGATTACAATTATTACTATTTCTAATGTAACAACTAGAATTATACTGGAAGGTTTTCAAGCCAGTGTCATGTCTGTTGCACATTTTCTGTGGAGTATCTACAATGCTTGTAAGTAAATGGTTGAGACCCCCAACTTCCCAGGCACAAAACTCATTTGAAAGGATAAGAAACAAGAGATTATTTGTTCTTTCTCAAGCAGACTCAGATAACTGGGCAGACAAGGAAAAGGATATCTGATTAGTATGGACAGTGGTGCTTTTGGAGAAGACCCTTGTTTGGAAGGGCCAGTTAATACTTTGAGGTTGGTAGTATAGCTTGAGAGAAGAGAGGGAGGTATTTAATTTGTAACGTTTTCTGGTTTATGGACATTCATTTTTATTGGTAATATTGGAGTATACTTTTACCTGTGAATGAAATAGTCTGCTTCTATAAACTTTTCTTGTAGTATTCAGGCTAAAGGAAAAATTATCAGCCCTGTTAACTGTTGAAACACTATTAGTTTGCCAGTTGGCAAGGAGTGCTCTTTCCCCTCTACTGTTACATATTGCAAGAAGTAAAAGGTTGAATAAATGCTCAATTGTATGATGTTTAAGTAAGAATTATGTGGTGGTATTATAAATAGTATAATTTAAACAGTTTTTGGATGATTTTTGCTTTATTTTTTTTCTTAGCCTATGCGTTCATGAGAAAGCATCAATTGAATATACAGGACATTCTTTGTAGAATTGAATTGGTGTCTGAAATTCATAAAGCCATATCTATCATCAGAAGAATAAGAAATCAAGTCAGGCTAATACTATTTTAATGGTAACTTTTCTAGCAAAATGTCTCTGCCTTAAAGTGGCCCTTTTTTTTAATTGCTGGGGAAAAACCTTAAAACAATGGATTTTTACAATTAGAGTGTGAATTTGAAAATAAATTGAAACCAAAAAATGAAGTGTATATAATTAATGTTAGAATGTTCTGATACTTGAACAGCTCTTTTTTTTGTTTGGGTTTTTTTTTTTTTTTTTTTTTTGGCTTGATGAAAGGTAATAATGCACTTCTGAAAAGGGAGATACAGCCAGTGCTTTTGGTGTGTAGAAAGAATAACATTTGAATAACATTTATTCATTATTATTCATTTTTATTCATTATTTAAACATTTGTAGTTTAACTGCTGATGTTCTGTACTGTGAAAATTGTAAGTTTTTTCACAAAAATGGTGAGCTTCAGGAACAGAGATGTTTGTCCCTTTCAGCCACTTAAACCATTTTCAGTTCCTTTCTACCTACAAAGTACCTTAACTTCATAAATTGTACCACAAATATAGAAACTATAGTGAGTTCTGTAATAAACCATACTTTTTTAGTGCATGTATTTAAGAGCAGATCTTAGCTATCAGTCTCAAAATTTGAATGGTCAATCAGATTCAGAAGAGGATAAGTTTTGGGACTGAAATTAAGAGAGGAACCCAGGAGTGGAGTTCCAGCAGCAGCTCTTCTTGTAGGCAAGAATATGCAGCTTGAGAGTTGAATAATGAAGTTTTCATGTTTCTATTCTTTGTTTTTATTACTGCATGTTGCTTTTTGCTGAGCTTTTAATGTTTTCATTTTCATTAAAACTGCTAAAGTCAATCATAGCATTTGATATATTTGAAGTGGTGCTTTACCGTCTGTGTGCTTAATTGTGGGGGAAATAGAAAAGATACATTAAAGGCTACATAAGAAATTGTCATAATGCCATGGATATTCTCTAGCTAGGTCCTGGAGGCATTTGGATGGCCCATAATTACTGTAAAATTTGGCTGCTGTATCTTAGCATACAGAATACTGACTAGTGAGTCAAAGAACTAGTGAGTCAAAGAAAATATAAAACTTCTGTCAGGAGCAGTTCTTGGTTGGTAAGAATTTTGTAAGCAGAAAAACAATATGTGTGTTTTGAAGGGGAAAGGAAAAAACAATCTGTCATCTCAGACATGATTCATTTTCCCCACTACAAGGATCTGTATAATTAAATAGGGAAATATTTCACCTTGAATAGCTGAGAGTGCTGTTCAGTGTTTGACAGTCTCAGGGAAACATTCCAGTTTTATAATGCACATGCAATCTCTTATTTTGATTTTAGAGTGTTTTGCAAGTCTTCAAAGTCCTCTATAGTAGTCTGCCAAACAATTACAGTTTAACTGTTTAGAATTAGAAAGAGCCAAATTGAACAAGTATATAAACCGTTCATACAGATGATGAAACTGAAGGGATTATATTTCTTATGAAAATAAGACTTTTGTATATTTTCACAAATCTATAGTTTTTGTAAAGCAGATTCTAATATTGCCTCATGCAAGTAATTTTCATTAAGTCTTTTAATATATCATGCTTGAAATACATCTGTCCAAAGAATTAGTGCAGAGCAACACTGATTGACACTATTCAATATGGTATGAGTATCCATCCTTTAAATGTTTGCTGACTAGAAATGTGGAGACTTACACTGACAAGAAGCAAGCAGAAACAATGCAGCTGATGACAGCATAATGGCAAATCCTGACTCACTTCTGTGGAGTCATATAATCATTTCCAGTGGTCCTTACCTCCCAAAAAGTGATCAGAAATTAAACTAAGTAAGTGATCTGAATGAGCCACAGGTCATGGGCAAGATAAAGCCTTTTGAAATTAGTTAAATATTTTGATCGTTAGCTAGAAAAACAACAGAATTATAGTTATTTTAGGACTATATAAGATATACGGGGTTCTTTCAGAATCCTTCCATGCTTTGGGAGCAATTTTAAAAATAATATCACATTATCAATGCTATTTTTGTTATACATGATTTATGTAATGTTACAATGTATAGTCGTTTAGTTTCTCTGTGTCTTCAAAGTAGTGTATCTAACTTGAAGTATACATGGACAATGCAATAAGTTGCAATTTTCTCATTAATCAGCTTTTTTTAGAAAAATTTCCTTTTATTCTGAAGAGGGATGGGTTTTTAAAACTTTCCAGTGACTTATATTCAGGACAGAACTTGGGCTCTGCCTGAAGAAACTAAAGGCTGAATCAATGCTTGGTGGTCAGTATAGTCAGTATACCCCCTTCAGAATATGGAGAAGGTCTCATGTTGACCTTTTTTTTTTTTACACTGCTACATGCATTGTTTGTCTGCTTATGAAATTCTTACCAAGATCAGTTCCAGATGCAAGTTTGTATTTTTCACTTCTTTGCCTCACTAGTCGGCAGTTCGTACACATTTTCTGCCTTCTTTGTATGCGATGCTAAACATTTGCAAACGATTATATGAACAATTCAATTTGGCCTTTTGAAATTGGAGTAGGTAGCTGCCATCCTCTATTTAGTATGTTTAAGTGATTGGGTTTTGTTCACAAACAAGTGCCAGTGTAAGCTCAAAACAGAATGTTTTGGGCAGTGATATTTCAGATGGAATTCCTTTAAAAATGTGAGTGAGAGGCTTGAAGAACAGATGCAGAAAATTGCACACTAGTGCTTTTGTATGCTGCGTTAATGAGGAAGAGGAGACATGGAAATGGGGTTTTATTGTGTCCAGGTGCTAAGTAAAATCTGTGAATTTTGAAAAGGAAGTATTTTTTTAAATGTTTCTGCTTGGAGCTTCCTTATAAATGGAGTGCTTTGGCTTTACTTGGTTCAAGTTACACGTATTATCTCTCAGTAAGAACATGCTTGTGACAAAGGATTAGTCACACTGGAACAAACAAAAGCAAATAAGCATTTGAAGCAGGAGTAACAGCTAAAAGGAATATAGCAATGACTTACACAACCCTTGGAACTGTACTTTACCATTTATTTTGTTTTTCTTTTATTTGCTACTAAACCTCTCTTTGGAATCTCATATTTAATGAAGACTTAATTTGATTCAGGGCTTTATTTACCTTGAAGCTGGAGTTTATTTAAACTCTCTCTTAGTTCATTTATTATCAGAACTAAATGTTCAGAAATATTAGTGATATAATGAAGCCTGCTTTTTATATGGAGCTATGGGAGGCAGAGGGGGAAATGTTCTTCCTCATTTTCATATGAAAAGTGCCATCAAAGAACAAAAAGGCTTTCAAACGATACTCTTACTTTCTAAAAAGAAAAAAAAATTCTTAAATATTGGTGCTAGACAGTTTAAATAGAAAACCATACATAAAAATACTTAGACTTTTTTGGTCTGTAATTTATGAAATATTTACAGGAGAGAACAGTATTATCTGTGTGTTCATGATGCAAACACAGACATCAGGAAGAGAAGTGTTTTGTTCAAAATCATCCTCCAGCCCAGCAGCAGAGCTACAGGTTGGATCAAGTCTACTGAATCCTACTCCAGCAACTAACCAAAGCATGTAACATCTGTGGCAGTAATGATCCTGGTTTATGGAGTGTCCCTAGGCTGCGTGGCACCAGTGCATCCTGTTATTTGTCCACATCTCTATCTAGCCAATAACGTGCAGGGTAGTTATAGGGGATTTTTGCCTGTTCAGTGCCCATGTTATAATCCCTTCACTCATGGGAAAAAATAGACTGTAGCATAGTTGGCGTGGCCAGCAGGTTGGATTAGGACTGTGGGCTGCAATTTAAACCACTGCGAACTAATCATTAGGCTAACTGCTTTTATTTAGTAAGATGTGTTATAGTTGCCAAATTTGTACTTCATAAAATCACTTCATAAAAATAAAATTTATATTAAAAAATTATAGACTAGCTGAGGCTGGAAAGTTAAGCACAATTGGTGCTTTTTGAATTTATCATTGGGCATTTTGTTTCAGATACTGAGAATATCTAAAAAGGTTGCTGTTGTGTTGTTATACATGGACATACTTTACAAATAAATAAAACTCATTTTCAAAGAATGAATAATAGGATCCACTTGTCTTGCAAGTAACATATAGACCATAAAAGGTTAGATGCTGTCCTCTCTAAAACAAATCCAGCAAAGTTGATTTCTGTTTCAATGGAAAATAGATGTCAGACATCCTGTAGTCAGCCTAGTATTTTGCAATTGCCAATACTTACGTCAATGGTGTGTAGTAATAAGTACCTTGGTGAAAGAAAAGGAGGTTTGGCTTGTAAAGAAGTGTTCTTTGGTGCCACATTTGTTATTGAAAGACTTTCTATGGAGATCAGCTGAGACAGACCTGAGTAGTTTACAAGTGGAAACTGCAGGGTTAAATTACTGGAAAGTTTTGGAGCATATAACAGAGTTTCTAGTTTAAGTGCTTTACTTTACAAAATAGCTCATCTGCAATGAAAAGGGTTTTTAAAAAAAAAAAAACTGACCTGGAAGGTCGAGCATTAGATGAGTCAATGGATTTGTGCCTTGTGTAGCAATTGGTGTTCCTCTGCCTTTTGCTACTGAAACAAGCCTGACAGAAAAGATACTTGTTTTTTGATAGAAAATAGTCAAATTCCTTAAAGAATTAAATATGCCTCACTATTGATCTTTCCAGGACAAGTGTTACTTTTTGTTTTATTGAATAAGATATTACACTATTTAGCTGCAAAGTTGGTGAAGTTCAGAAGTACACCAGCATTAACATTGTTAATCATATAGATATAAATTTATTTATTGAATTTAATATTCATTAAAGATTCTGCTTTTCTGGATTATGACTATGAGTTATTTATCTTACCTGTATGTTTTCTAGCCTGCGTATTTTTGTTCTAGTGTTTGTATGCACTGCTGGACTACACTTAACCATGAGATGCCTCATACCTCAGTAGGGTATTTATTTAAACAGAGGACTAAGGTGAAGAGAAACCTTCGATGTATAAAGGATTGTAAATATGGTTTATTTACTGAGTATGACATTTTAGGAGAAATACAAGACAGTTTCTATGGTTGTTAGCAGACTTTGCCACTGTGTGTGTTCACAAGTAGTGAACTGAGAGTCTGATGCCCATTTCTACCATTTCTTGGGCGTGTGTGGAGAAAATTCTGAGAAAAAACTACTAAAAAAAGAAAATCAAAGCTGTGAAAGCTTTGTCTCTCTGACACTTTTCCACGCTTGTAGGCTTTGCTCTTCCATACTGCATGTGAAGGACTTTAATGTGAATAGATTTGCTATGCAAGGAATTGTACAAATCAGTAAGAAATCCATGGTCTAAAATGGGGAAAACATAACAGATTTGTTGTGTGCATGTTTTGTAACAGCTGGACAGTGTGATAAAGTTGAAAGGATCTTCTAAGCAGGTTATCTAGTTGATGTGCTGTCTTCAGTGAGGCATTTCTCATCCTTATTACTTTGGTTTTCATTTTGATGAAGTTTGTTACTGTCCTTGCCTGTGAAGCCACCATAAATTTAAACAGCATGAAAACCAAAAGTTCTGATGTGGAATTCCATTTAGAAGTCAGTTATAAGCAAACCCATATCTTAGGTTTGTGGTGAAGCTTTTTAGAAATTACCAAGTCTTTCATACCAAATTCTGGGGGTAGGAATTTCTAGGAAGTAAAGTTATTGTGTGTGGTACTCACTGCATGCATCTTGTTATCCACTTTTTATCAATCTTTATAGCATTGTATCAAAATACCTACAATGAGTAATTGCCAGGCTCTTACTTCAAAAGCTTATTCTTCATGTGATCAAATGTGGAAGGGCCTTACAAAAACAAGAGAGAAACAGTTTAACTCTTGCGCTCTTTGATTTCTCTCTCTGTAGGAGGTACACTGTACAGTGTTGGGGTTTTGAGAAACAGCTGTTTCAGTCTGTGGCTCCTTAGGGAAGTAAACAATGTTAGGAATCAACTGTCTGTGTTTGGAAAGACATTGGACAGTCTATTTACAGCACAAGGAATAAGGAAGCACATGTGGAAATACATGGGAAGATAATGGAGGCCATAGATAACAGCTTCTTGTTGGCAAAACCACATACATTGCAGTGAAAGTATCTCAAAAAGGTGACCTAGGTCTGTGGCCCTCTTATGCTGAGTTTTGGTGAGTCTTGAATGTCAAGCAAATTCCAGACTAGAAGAATATGAATCCTAAGTGCAGCGCTTTTAAGCAGGAAAGAGAGAGATGATGAGAAATTTCAGCCTCCTATTCAGTATGCAGTGGAAAAATTCACCATAGATTTGTTTGATATAAAATTAAGAGAGAAGACTGTAACAATTTTTTTTTTTTTTTTTTTTTGAAAATAAGTAATTGAACAATATCATTCTTTGTAATTAAAAATTTGGTTGGCTTTACTAGCCAAAATTACATGTTTCTACTTAAGCCCTTGACTTTTAGTGTTTGGTGTTTTAATTTTAAAAGTGAACAATGCGTGTGCAGTTTATCAGTGCATGTTAAAGAGATTAAGTTATAGAGGACACTGAAGAACTGTAATGGTTAACCCTTATGAAGACATGGCACTCCTAAGATTGCATTAATAACATGATAAATTGTGTGTGTTCAAACAAGATTAATTTTACAGATTAATTTTACATTGATAGATATGCAGGAGTAAGGAATGCTGCAAACAGAGCTGTGGCCTGGACTGTGTCCTCCCAGAGCAGGGTGTGATGGGGAAATGGGTGAGATTCTGTAAGATTCTTGTCTGATGCTGTGTCAGGAAGGCTGTTATAGTGGCCTGAAATGGCTTTGAAAATGGGAGTAATGAAATCATACTTCATGTCTGTGTACAGCTTTGTTGATACTAATAAATTTTTTAATGCTTCTGATGTCTACATTTGAAGAAACATGCTGAAAAAATAATGGGCAGAGAAAAGGAGATTTAAAAAACTGAAGTAAAACAACTGTTAAAATAGGAATTAAAGATGACATGATAAGTGGCTTTTAAACTCGGCGAGGATAAAGTATGAACTGCTAAAGCACTCTTTAATTTGGTGAAGAAAAGTAGAAAACAGCATAGAGCTGGAAGTCAGACGTTCACGTTGGATATAAGGGAAACATTTTGACAGAGTGATTAACCAGTGGAACAAACTACCAGAGAAGGTGATGATTTTCCGTGTCTTGAAGGCTTTCAAATGAAGAATAGATCCTTTTAGGCTTTAGCCAAATGCTAGTTTGCCATGAGGGAGTTGGGGAGCTCTAAGCTTGTACAACTCTTTGTGCCTTTGGCTTGAAGCTCACATGTGGAGTGAGGACTGTTAACATTGAAAGGTCTCCAAGGCCAAACTCATGAGGCACGTGTCCAGAGTGGTGTGTGCCTAGGAATGAAAAGGCTTGAAGGACTCCAAGTGTTGGTAAGTGAGGTTCTTGAGCTCATTACAGGCTAACTATGGAGAATTGAATAGCCTGGGACACTAGAACTCAGAATAGATGATCCTAAATGTTACTGTGAATTTATTAACCTAATTTCCATTTCCTTGTTTAATACCTGCCAAAGACTGAAGTGGAAATGAATCCTGCTGCTGGCTGCTTCCACCTACGTAGCTGTGGTCATAGAGGACAGAAGTGCTATACAAAGCTGCCCTGCTTGGTAGTTTTTTCCACTTTTTAAAATTGCAAGTGCCTGCTGATGGTCCTTCACCCAAATGCCAGATAATGTCACTGTCTGACACTGACAGATGACTGACAGTCTCAGTGTTTCCATCTCATTTTGTTGGTTGCATTTTAACTCTTTAAAGACTGATGTCTTTTAAAGACATGAAATGACTTTAACCCTCAGTCTTGTGCCTTGTTGGCTAGTTTTCCTGGCTGATAAGGATTACTGGTAGTTCTGTAAGAGTGCAAGGAGACAAGCGTGTGTTAGTGGTACACATGAAAGACTGTATTATAGAGGGTAAATACATAGAAAAGCATGAGAAAAAGTGTTTTCAAGCACATGTGCCAGATGTCTCTTTGGAATTATAAAAGTATTTACTGGCATCTCTTGCCTATTGTACTGTTTAGGCAAAGGGTAGTTGTGCTTTTGGTTGGTTGTTACATGTTTTGATGGGGACAGCTTGGGCTGCCTTGCAGGAAAGGTTCTTCTCTAGAACAACAACAACAAAAACCCCTAAAGCATCACAAATGTTTACACTTGCTAAAATGTTTCTTCTCTTAATATAGAATAACCACTTCCAGTTTTCAACTTTTTGAAAAGTCACTTCATACAGAATGAAGCAAAAATAAATACATCTGTTCTCCATTTGGTTTTAGTTTAACTTTTTTTTTAGCAGAAATCCTGCATCAGCATTAATCTCTTAACAGCAATAAACAATGAAACATGAAGACAGAGTGCCAGACAACTCAAGAGTGGTGGGGATGTATAAAATACCCTTTCCTCAACACCTTACACTTTCTTCTGTTGTTTCTTATTTCAGTAGGACTGGATACCTCACTTCTAAAGCATGTCACATTCTTGTTTAGGCAAGAGTATTGTGTCACAAGTTCTTTCTTTGTTACAAATAACATGCAGGTCTGTCTTTTGTGCTTCTGTAAATCTGAGATAACCCTCAGGTTCCACTCTCACAGTGGTTCTATGAGGAAGCTTCTGTAAGCCAAGAAGCTTTTGTAGCTCTCCCTCGTGTAGTCTCCACACCTTCATCTGCTGACATTTCCCTCATGATGGGGAGAAAGGTGATTTCAGAAGAGAGTTCCTAGTGGATCGCTGATATTTATGCTGCTCTTAAAAGAGAGAACATTTTTCAGTGTTTATCTGAACAGTCCAGCGATTTTCTGAGCACATTGTGTACTTTGTGCATTAAATGCCACTAAGTTTCCTAAAGTGGACAGGCCTTAGAAAGGATGTTCAAATGTCAAAATAGATGCTATCAAAATAAATGTTATTGACAGGATTTTATTTACTGTTTCATAACTTCTGAAAACGTCTGTCCTTCTGTTTGCTTGGCTATTAGGGTTTTTTTGAGAAAGTGTATTACTGTATGGTAAAAAAGAGAAAAAAAAAAATTCCAGGTGTCACATGAAATATTGGAAGACTACTATCTGAAGTGATCATAATGAATGCCCAGAAGGTTGCTGTGTTTAAGAAATACTTCCCTTACATTTTTTGCTCTTACCACAGATAAAACAGTGCTCCAGCTTGATTTTAATTTGAAAAACAGTAAACCAGAATGTTACATGATTAAATTCAACATGCCGTACCAGTTGTTTGCTCCTCAATGTTAACATCTAATTATAGTATGAAATTGTTCTTATTACTGTTCATGGTTTTGAAGACTGAAAAAGTTCCTTGGCAAGCAGATATCAGGAACATCTTACATATATTTCATAGCTTTGATTCTCTGTAATACAAAATTATTTTTAATAGGATCTGTGATTTATGCTTAAGCTAATGGTTTCTTTTTCACTGAGAGCATTCCCTGAACCAATTTTGTTGGTGTTTGGAAATGGTATTTAGCAAAATTCATTTTGACAGTGAAAAATTTCTTTCTGTAAACTATTAAGAGTTGACAACCCTGAGAAACTGGTTCCATGGTCAGAATAGTAAATCAGAATTTTCAACTGTAGTTGTTTCTTGTAGAGTAAATTTAAAAAAAAAGATACTGCGTTAGACTTGGTAGTCACTGTGAAACCCTTTCAGAAATTTGGGTCATTGTCTCTTGTATTAATACTTAGATTCTTGAACTTGTATTTATCTCTGTGTTATCTATTTCTTACTCTTCACCAGCCTCTGAAATCTTCATCTGTATCTGTGTAAGTTATTTCTTTAATTGTCGCACAATTAAAGAAATATAAGCTAGTTTCTCTGAATTAAGAAGAAAAAAATATTTGCTATAGTAAGGAGAAGGAACAGAAAACAGATTTTCAAAACCAGGACCTGCTGGGTTTGCATATGTTTTCGTGTGTTGGTGTTGATTGTCTTTAGATTATAGCTGTGATATTATTCTGTAAGTCACAATAACCAAAAATAATTTGGTAAAACACTCATATAGCATTTATCCTGCTTCTTTTATAACTGGTGTCTTTCCATAGAACTACAGAACCATAAATTCATACAGTAGTCCAAATTTATAATTAAACATTTTAATTGTAGTTGTTTTCCTTTCTTTCTAGAATATTTTCTTTCTTGGACATAGTTACTTTGTGTCGCTGTGCACAAGTTTCCAAGGTATGTATTTCTCCTGGGGTTTTTTGGTTGTTCCCTATGCTATTCTCTTAATTACATCCCATTATTTAATGGGATTCATTGTAATCTGCTTCCTGTTAAAAAAGACAAAAAAAGTTTTCTCAGTCTCTTGGTTTATTTAAACAAATGAACAGTGGTCCCAGTTTTGCATGTAGATGTGGACCTCGTTACTGTGTACAGGAGTTCTGTCTAAAGGCTGTGGAAAAGATACCCAGTCGTATATGCTCTGTATCTGGAGAAGGGATTAAGCCCAGTTTGGCATGATGGCATTTGCTTTCTATAAAGCATGTGGCTATATAACACTATTTTTCAGATGTAATTGCTGCTTAACATTCCATATAGTTTGGTTAATGTGCACCATGTGTCTAGGTAGTACATCCATCATTTTCTTGCCAAGTACGAAAGGTGTTAAGTAGATGGACTACTAGTGGAGGAAAAAGGCACACACAAGATACTATTGAAGGCATGCTAAGAAATTTTTTATGTTTAGCTTGTCTTCATTTTTTTTCTTGAAATGAAATGAATAATACTCCATTTCTACGTCACCTGTGTACAATGAACTATATTATTATACAACATGAATAAACTTTATTTCATATTTTTCATCCTTCTCTTACAGGTAGGTTTGGTTTGGTGTTTACTTGTTTGTTTGTTTGTTTTAATGTATAATTGTGTAATTATTTCATGCTTTACTCATATCACATTGTCCTGCAACTTCAGTAAGTCTTGTGAGTCAAGTGACATCAGGGTTCATCTAATCCCTACAAAACTGCATAAGAAAACCAAAGTGATTGAACAAATTGTATCTTTCTCTGAAAACTACCTGTGGGTTGGATGAGGTGTTCTTTTTTTCTCATTTTCTGCATATATCTGTGTTTCTCTGGCTGTTTGATTTTGCTTTACTTTGAACAACTGTTGCTTCAACAGCAAAGGACAGGCTCTCAAACATGTACATGTAACTTAGCACGTGTAAAGGAAAGGCCGGGTCCTAATAGTGGAAAGTCAGCAGTTTTCTGAAAGGTTTCTGTTCTCTCAGAATAGTAACTAGTGAGGTTGAGGAACTGTGGTTTTATTGAAAGGAATCTCATCTGCAGCTACTTTTTTCCATTTAGCAAAAGTAACTAGCAAAAGTAACTCATTAGAAAACTTTTAAGAACAGAGGGTTACATCTTTTTGTGTATGTGCTTCACATTTAATATCTTGTTTTCCCATATACTTTGTAGCCACAAGTTAACCTTTGAAGTGTAATCCATTCAGGAGATTTGAGATTAATTTCTGCAAATTCTATATTTTTAGCTACTTTGTATGAGTACTAATATCTACTTTTTTTTTTTTAATGCTGCCTGAAATTGTCAAGTTTGTAATACTTGCATTACTGACAAGAAAATTAAGGGAGCAGGAAGTAGAGGTAATAAATAAACTGTGTTTGTTTTCTGTAGGCATGGAATGTTTTAGCTCTGGATGGAAGCAATTGGCAAAGAATAGACCTCTTTAACTTCCAAACGGATATAGAGGTTAGTGTCTTTTTCATTTTTAGGGTATTTTTCATTCCTATGGAGATGTTTAAGAGCATAGCCCATTTTGAGTGCCCCGCATATTCTGGTGTTTTCACGTTTTTTAAAGACTAAGTTCAGGAAAATAGTACTGTGAAGGAGGAAATGAAAAAAAACCTCTGGTTTTTTTTTTTTTTTTTTTTTTTTTTTTTTTTTTTTTTTCCTGGATGTGTGTTTCAGTTTTGGTTGTCAGCTGTGTATCGGATGATTTTCGTATATCATACGCATATAGGGCTATAGAAATTCAAGCCTGCTCATTTCCAGAAAGGAAAGGTGTAAACGGTGCCTCTAGATGGAGTGAGATTCTTGGAATCACTTTTACGATCTGGAGGATAATTTTGCTGGTCCCAAATCCCTCTATGAGGGAGCCATCTAGTGCTGGAAGCTCACTGGACACTTGGCTATAGGATTTGGAGATTGAAACACTAAAATGGACAATTTTTCTTACTGCAAACTTGCCTAGGTTTGATTTGCTGTGTATCTGATTGCCATTTTATGACCATTTGTTTTATAAGATTTGAACTTCGTGTGAAATGCAGGTACATGTGAAGTAAAGTCCTTTCCAGGATATAATGAAAGGTTTTAGGGCAGACTTGTCTTCTGTAAGAAAAACATGTCTGCATTAATGCTTTCATATATGTGCATAACAAAATAAAATATGACATCTGAAAATGAAGAAAAAAATTAGTGGGGAACAATTCCTTGATTCAGTCTGAACTGGTTTATTATTTCTTGTTTGATACAAATTAAATGTAGACTACAATAATAGATTTGGTTCTGTATTTTATGTTTTAGCTTTGTAGTTGCATGAATAAAATCCAGATGTGTTTCATTTGCTGTATTTTGTTAACCATGGTACAAACTGTTCTTAAAGCTTTACAGTAACATAGAGGGTGAATTTTTTTCACTGCTCTTTTCAAACTTTATTCCCCACTCCTGTGCTCTACTCATCTTAAACAACAGTATTTTGCAGGGGTAGGAGAGATTTTTGGCATCTGCCTCAATCTAAATGTGTCAAAGAAGATTTGGAGCTTTAATGTCACATTTTCAGTTGCCTTTAAAAATCTTGTGTTCCTCATCTGCTAAGAAATAAAGTAAAGCTCCACAGGTCTGCAGTCCTTCCTGTTGATAGGCCTTTTCTGTGTTTGCAATCATTTTGGTATTTAGAAATACCATATTGTATTTTCAAGTTTTCAATGTTTTTTGTCATATATTTTACCTAGTGGCGTTGCCCTCTGAGATGCTGAGATATTTGTAGCATGGGATTCAGGAGAAGGAGTGAAAAACTAAGTTATGATCTTCTTTTGCTATGAAAAGCCATTGTGGTTTGGAGCAATTCAGTTACTTCAGTATATTATATTTAAGTACATTTGTATTACATACCCCTTAAGTTTACTCATAAAAATGTGTTCAACAAGAAATTATTACACAAATCAGTTCTTCAACAAAATAGTTTCATATTTGGTGTCTAAGAACTCTGTTTAGCTGTTTTAGTAAAGTAATTTTTGTCTGTGAATTTAGGGCAGGTAAAAGCTTCCAATTGTATTTGACAGCTTTGTGCTCAGTTGGACGTTGTGCTGTTTGGTGATTTTTCAGTCAGTATGTGATCTGATAATGTCAAATTATGAATGGATTTGGAAAAACTTATCTCATTATTTGTTTTTTCTTTGAATAATTCTTTGGAATTTGTCTTTTTTCTGCAATGCAAATTGGACTTGCATTATATGTTATTAATTGAAGAATTTATCCTTGCAGTAAAAGTATTTGGCCTTTGCCAAGAAATAATACTGATTAATTGAAAAGATTTTAAAAATATATGATTTTCAGTTTGTTTGTTTTGGTGTAAAATCTCTGGATTGATAAGATAAACAATGTTACTTATGGACCAAGAAACAAGTTCTGATAAGAAAATATTTTCCCATAGTGATGTCCAGGATATTAGTACTAGAGAAGGACAGTAAAATGTAACAATATGGCAATAAACAATCCACCGACCTATAATTTTATACATATTTCTTCTTTCAAAAAATAAAGGGAGAGAAGAAAATGCACAGTGGTGTTAGGTATTAATCCTGTTGCTGCTGCTCCCACCAAGGTATTTGGCACCTTTCAATTGCAAGCAACCCTATGGCAGGAGCTGTAAAACAGAGACTTACTTATTGGAGTCTGTCGTGATGTGCTGGCCTAAGCAGGTCTCTGTGGGCAATTACAACTTTGGTGCTGTAGGGGTGACTGGGACCCTTGAGGAGTGGCCAAGCCTCCCTTTCCACCTCTGGAGCAGTTCCCTACACATCTTAGAAAGCTTGAAGCTCATTTTAGTAGTCTTGATGGGTAGGGTCTGCTGTGACAAAAAGTTGAGCTGTGTGTGATTGAATGAAGAAAAGGAAGAGAGAATTAAAGATTGAATTGAATAGCACCTGAGTGTGAGTGGAAATTCTCAACAGGTAACTGTTCTTTCTTCTAAAGTACCAAAAGAAATTCAGAGAGCTGTAGTTCTAGTGGAATATAGCTAGTCTTAACTCCTGGGATTTTTAATTTGGTTAGAATATTGTGTCAGAATAAAACTCCTAAATCTTCCTTTTATTTGGTTTAAGGGTCGTGTTGTGGAAAATATATCAAAAAGGTGTGGTGGGTTCCTGAGACAACTTAGTCTGAGAGGATGTCTTGGTGTTGGAGACTCCTCTTTAAAGTAAGTAAAACTCTTGATTAAGACATTGCTTGTTTCCTAACATGTGCACCAAATGCAATTAGATGACTGTTATGTCTGTTTGTATTTCTGAGTCCTGACTGATGAACAAAGTGGGATACTTAGGTAAGTACTAAATACCTTAATGTTGACTAAATGAGTCATCAGTTTGAGATCAAAATGTAGCTATTGTTATTTTCCAGAAATGAACTAAGAAATGAGAGCTGTGCTTTTCAGAAACAGGTCTTTTTCTTCTATTAGGATTATGATGATATTGCTCCATTTTAAAGTGGTTGAAATGTTTTCAGACAATACTCTGGCATCCTCCAACAGTCAGAGTATCAAGATTATTGGTCATTTTATTGTTTATCATCTAATCTGGACAAGAGGTAACCCTAGCAATAGGAGGAAAGATAAAAACTGATACAATTAAGTGCCTACAAAATCAGAAAATATCTGGAATTCTCTTCTTGGTCTGAATAAGAGCAGGCAGGCAACAAGAACATCTTGGGAAGCTCTAGAGAGGACAGTGACCCTTCTTGGACACAGTATGTGAGCTGAACTGTGCAGGTTGTTCCCAGAATGTTTTAATACATATAAGCTTTTTCCAGTGCAAACTGGCCAGGTTCTTCTGGATATTTCTGTGATTATTTAAACCCAAAAATCCTACCTTCAACTGATGGGTCCCTAAACCACAAGTGCTTTAGGGCTTAAAGAACATTTGGAGGAAGGCTTGGGGTCTGGCTCTTTGCACTTATGCTTTCCCCCTCTCTCCCTGGAGCCTGGGCTGGATGGTGGTCAGTCTCATGTAGTGTGGCCATTCTCAAGTGGAAAATATAAGCACAAAGATTTTGTTAAGCAGTGGGCATTAAAATAGTGTCCTGTGACCTTTAGCTATTTCTAAAATTTATAAGTAAGCCAATTCATAAAATTTGTCTCTAGGGTAAATTCATGAAGCATTAATTTTCAGATACTTGCTCTGAAAGTGATTTTTGCTATAAGCCTATTTGTGTTGTTTCCAGATCAATTAATTTTGTGAGTGATACTAATTTCTCTATTTATCCTTCTTCATCAACTTTTGAGTAAAATAACCAGTTACTTATGTAGGTATTGGCCATGTAAGCACTGAATGCTTGTGGCAGGTCTGTCAGGACGTGCACCATGCTTGAATCTCAGAGGCAGTTTGCTGTTCCTCCAAAGAGTAACATCTTTCCAAGTGATTTGAAGAGTGTCTTGATTGTAAATCTCCCTCCAGTATATGTATTTTGGAATAGCTGTTTCGAGAATTCAGCTGGGAACTCTCACCAGTGTAACTGCTTGCTGGGTTTTTTTTTTTTTTTCCATTGTTTTCAATCCACACTGGAGAGCCAGAAGTTGTTACCAACTGAGCGTGTAGTCAGATCTGTTAACCAGGGCAGGCCTCCAGACAAAACTGGTTTTGTGTGTTTCCTTCCCTCCTGCCAATAAAATCCATGCAGTTGAAGGAAACATGGGCATAAAAACAGTGTTCTGAAATGCAGTGCAGCTGTAAATATTACTTTGCACAGATGAAAAGAAAGTTTATGTATTTCTTCAGAGTAATTAGTATAATGATACGTACAGGCTCACAGCAGTATAATAGCTCCAATCATCCTTAAAGTTCATACCCAGTACTGCACACTGATGCTTTTTAATTTTTAAAGTAGTAAAGAAGCAATTTGCAGCCTACAGGGCTTTCCAGTGGTAGTTCAATAGGCTTAGGTCACATTTTGGTATTCACCAGGTGTGTCCCTTTCCATTTGCTGTGGGAGCAAACTCCTTTTAAGACTTGCAAAGGCTTCAGTAATGAGATGTGCAAAAACACTTGAAGCTTTCTGTTTATGCCCTTTGAGTTTTTTGTTACAATATTTGAAGCAAGTTCTGGCTTATATATCACAGAAATAACCAACTTGCCCAAGTGGTGTTTGATAGAAAAACAACGCTTCCCTAAGACCAGAAACTTGCAATAGGAAAAGGAAGAAGCAACCATTGAGACAGATATATTTGAGGAATACTTTGTGATTATTCTGGGGCTTGAATATCAGGCTTTTTGATCAAGGTGGGAGGAGGTACAGGACAGAATGTGCTCTTGTGACCTCATAGCACTCAGGACATTATATCGATTCAACTTCTTGTTGCTGTTTTAGGACCTTTGCACAGAACTGCAGAAACATCGAGCACTTAAATCTGAATGGGTGCACAAAAATCACTGACAGGTAAGTCAAAGAGGTTTTTTGATTGATGAGAAAATTTGGAAAAAGAAGTAGCTGAAGGTATTTTTAGTGTGTCTGCTGTTTTGCAGCACATGCTACAGTCTTAGCAGATTCTGTTCCAAGCTGAAACATCTGGATCTGACATCCTGTGTAGCCATCACAAACAGTTCTTTAAAAGGCTTAAGGTAAGAAGATTCAGTGTTCTGTGTTAAAGAAAAGTGTTTGAAGACCCTTTCAGCATTTAATAAAGTTAAAAAATTGGTGCTGAACCTTTATACTGTGAATCAGCACTGGCTGTATTCTGTATCTAGGACTTCTGGGGTGTAGACTGTGGTGCTTGTGTGTGGTCTTTTCTCATGACTTTTCTGTGGAGGCCTGGCACAGTCCACTGGCTATCATTAATTTCTAACAGTGTGTTTAATTTGGGTTTCCCACTGTTATGACTATTTGAAGGCTGGATTTAACTTTATGTATTTTTTTAATTCTCCCAGTGAGGGTTGCAGAAATCTGGAACATTTGAATCTTTCCTGGTGTGATCAGATTACGAAGGATGGTATTGAAGCACTGGTGAAAGGGTGTAGTGGACTAAAAGCTCTATTTCTTAGAGGTTGCACACAGGTACATAATTGCTTGGGTGATCCTTTAGGAATAAAATTTTATTTTGGATTTTTGAAATCTCCATGAATTAAAAAATGTCATTTTTGTTATTGTATTTTGTTCAATATTGCAAGATGTGTACATTTTTTGGGCTGCTTTGCTGTGCTTTTAATTTCTTGTTTCTTTTCCTATGTCAAATTTAATTACTAAATACAGTTAGAAGATGAAGCATTGAAACACATTCAAAATCACTGTCATGAGCTTGTAATCCTGAATTTGCAATCGTGTACAGTAAGTATTTGAAGCTTACAAAGGTACATTCTCTAAAAATCAGAAATCATTTTCGAATGCTAATGAATTGATCTGCTATACACTTAAGTAAGATAGTACATTTCTGCAGTTTACAGGATTTTGTGTGGAATAGTGGCTTTAAATGAGCTGGCTGTTTCTACAGCTGAGTTTTGGCTTGAAGTGTTGGGTTATTTTTTTTCCCTTCATTACATCTTGTAACTGTGGTAAGCTCTAGAGCAAGAATTAACTGCATTCATTCAAATTTCATGAACTGTATAGCATTTTGGTCTATTCATAATTCTAAGGTTTCTAATTGAGCAGAAGCCATGTTCTGGGCTATATAATAGAAAATAGAACATAATGGCATCATAACTGAAGATGATTCAGAACCATCTAAGTGGCAGAAGGGCATGTCTTTCCAATATTAATGGAGAACACATTCATTAGTAATGAAATGACTGGGAATCATTCATGTACTTTCAATCCTACTTAGAGAACACAGATTTTCTTTGCTCTGGTTCTTTTTCGTTGTTTCTGATGTGACTTTTCAGGAATGGGAAAGGCCTTATTTTAGATTTTAAATATATCTAAGTCATTCTTTCCCTGCAAATAAGTTTAAAAGATATTGAATTAAATTAGAATTTCAGTGTTTCAGGCATGCAGAGTTGAATAATGAAATTATATTTTTGTTTGTTTGTTTGTTTTTGAAGAGTTTTTTCTAGTTTTATTGCAAGAAGGTATCATAAAAACCTGCAAAACTTTCAAATCTGTTTTACAGATTATTCCAGAATGAATGTGGCATTGGAACATTTTATGTTAAGATTGAACCTAATAGATTTCTTTGAAGTGTTGAATGTTTTTGAGTGTTAGTGGTTCTTAAAAGTTACATTTAAATTGCAGAAAATAAGAACAATACAAATACAAAGCTTGAGTTTCCATGATCCAGATGTTTAGTGAAAGAGAATTTTTCAGTCTGAATGTAGGTTCCCACTGAAGCTGGGCACTCAAAGATAATGGCAGTGAAGGGAAGTTCCTTCTTTTGGTCAGAACCACACTTAAATAAAGTCAGTACGTAATTTCCTCCCCTTTTACTTTTCGTTTTGCTGTCCTTCTCACAAGTTCTTGTTCTATTTTGTTTTGCCTGAGACTAATGAGATACATCAAGGCCAGCCTTTTCTGACTATTTTTGTGGAATGATCTCAAGAGGTCTGATGATAATCAGTTCTTATCTCTCCCGCTTCACAGTCACATTGGCGCAGAAGTGCACCAGAGCTTTCCCTTGGTCAGGATGTCTGTTGTTGTGTAGTACAAACACAGATACCTCCCAGGAAAAGTATTTTTTCCTTTGACTTTTTGAGTTGCCAGTCTGTGTGTCCTACCTAATTACATGTCCTTTAAAGCTGTGTTCCACTGGAGGTATGTCCTGCTTGCTATGGCTTGGAAGCACGCTTCCAGAAGCATCCAGGCTCCATATACTCCATATGATCAAAGGGATTTTTACACAGCAGGTGTCCTGGTGCTTTATGTGACCCCCACTGTAATTCTAGTGATGCTGTTTTATAGGCCCTGTAAAATGCCAGGCCACCTCCAGCAGCTCTGGAATGAACGTGTATTAGCTTTGGAAACTGCACATCTGAAAGGTGCCATCGGTACAGAGAGATTTTAGAAACTTGCAGGGACTTGCAGGCATTTTTCAAACACTTTTCTTTCCTGACAGTGATATAGGCATTGAAATCATAAGCAGTTTCAGAGTGGAAAATTTTCATATATGACTTGAGGGCTTTTTACAACAGCATAAAATTTGCATAGTCTTTACCTTCAAAGCAGTCCCTTTTCCCAGTAACAGCATCATGAGTGTTTCTCAAAGGAAACAGAACAGTTCCAGAAAATAACATGGTTTTGGAGAGTCAAATCCAGAAGTATCTGACTGATTTGGACAGAACTCCAAAACTTATCTTCTTACCTGTAGATTATGCAAATCCTTCTGGATCCCCAAAAAGAAAACAAGAATTCTAGTTTTCTGCTGATAATAATTTGACTGAACTAGTTGCAGATCTAAACTTCTGATATTAAAAAGTGCTGGACTGGGGAGGGGGAAGGATAAGGTAGTCTCCCTTTGTGCTGAGCTGCTGCTATTTCTCATCCTGTTTTCATCTGGGAAAGGTTATTTTTGGGTAATAGGATCAGAAATATGCTGCAGTTATATGAGTGTACTCATATGAGGGGCTTATACAAGGCTTGTGTATTTACTATTAAAAATGGAGTGGAAGTCTTTGCTACTATTGCAAGAGTATTATTAAGTCAGGAAATAAAACAACCTGTTCCACACAGCAGAAAAATTAAATTCATAGTGTGAAGAGGAGGAGAGAGAGCTTTTTCCAGAATAGAAGACTTGTAAACAAAATCGTATTTGCACACACACAGTAATCCAGTTCCTGTTGCTATTTTGTGTGCAGCTGCAGTGGGGCTATTTCTTACAGTTCCTGTTTCAGAGAGAAAACTTATTTATTTATATTCTAAATTTGGAGCAACTCCTTACAGAATATCTACTACAAAACGTTTTTGAGAAATGAAAACTCCTCTTTTGAGTTAAATCTTTCATCTAAAGACACCTCTATAGGGTAGGGCAAATCTGGCTTTTACACTTACCTTCTGTAAAGAATGGATTATTTGTAATTGTTTCCCTGTAACTCCTGCTTCAAAAATTGTCAGAAGGTGAAGGATTTTGCCCTTGGGTCCTACTGTTCCAGAGCAAATTAGATAGTTAACTTGTGTGTTGTGAGGTTTTAAAATCTCTTTTGCGCTCTTCCCAAACTTACACAGTCACTGAAACAGAAGACCTGGACCCCATCAATATATAAGAAGTGAGCACAACTTTAAAAAAAAAAAAAAAAAAAAAAAAAAAAAAAAAAAAAAAAAAAAAAAAGTGAAAAAATTATAAAACAAAAGCAAAGTGAAAGAGGAAGACAACAACAAACAACTCTCACTTTGTGCTTCAGAATACCTTAGAGTAGCACTTAATGTGTCTGAAAAATACATAATTAAGTAGGAATTGTAAATGTTGGTTATCCTCAGTGTCATCATTGTATGTGGTTTCAGGACTGTATTTTTTGGTTGAAAATCTGGGTTACCTTGGTTATATACAGTGTGACAGTAACAGTTCAGTAGCAGAGTCTTGGCTTTTGTTCTTGGCTGATTACTTGATAAGGAAGTAATTTCAACCTTCTTCTGTGTTGCAGCAAATTTCAGATGAAGGCATTGTGAAAATCTGTAGAGGATGCCATAGACTGCAGTCGCTCTGTGTTTCAGGCTGTAGCAACCTGACAGATGCTTCTCTCACAGCACTTGGTCTAAACTGTCCAAGGCTGAAGTGAGTATTTCATGAGTGTGTTGAGTGTCATGTTCTTACTGACCTGATCTAAGAAATTCACTTCTGAAGATGAGCTGCACTTGCAACCAAAACATTAGGTTGTAAGTACATAAACTTGAGGGCTGGTCCTCTGTAGCTTCATATTAGTGTAGTTCACTGTATATCAGAAAAACAAGAGGTTTTTTAAAATGTGCTCGTGTCTTTGCAAGCATTGAGGACTGATACTTATGAGAGATGTTTTGAACAACAGGGGCTTATCAGTTAAAAAAAAATATAAATTTCCACATTGGTGTAATTTGTGCAAACATATATGTTATGGTGGACTTTGAAACCAAAGCTCAGTTATGCAGCAGCTCCCTGGTTATGGAGACATTATAGAGACAGATAGTACTTCTAATTTTAATGTAAATTAAATAAAAAGATAAGCTTTTGGGATGACAAATTGCCATTTATGGCACAAACACACAGGAGTCAGAATTTATTATCCTTAAATCACAGATAGTGGAGGAATGAGTGGTCTGTAAAAATTAGGGGATGCTGCATTCAAATGCCAGTATACCATATGCTGACACACAGTGTTCAGTGAATGGGGAAAATGAGCTTTTCTTACTGTAGAAAACCTGTCCTTAAAAAAATTCCAGGCTGACAGTCCCCTTTGTATCCCTGTTCATATTTATTAGGGGCTTAGTAGTTTTTTGGCACAGTTACTGGTGTTTCCTAGAAAGCTGTGCTGTTACTGCTGGTCTTTTTCCACCATTTCTCTCAATTTCTCAATTAGCATCTCAGATGGGAAATAAAAGGAGGTCTAAACTGCTGTTAGTTATGCAGTTCTTTCCAAGGGCAGTACAAGTGCAGCAGGAATTGTTTTGACTTTGGTAGGAAATCTGTCAGCCACAAGGGGGAAGGCGTCTGCTGCTCTCCTGTAATGAGGAGCAGCACAGGGGAAGAAAATGACTCTTTGCAGTGATTACTGCTGAGGAATACTGCACGTTGGAAGGACAGAGGATACAGCTGGTTACAGCTGGACTTTGGGGATCATGGATGGAAAAAAATTGATAAAAATTATGTTGGAAATTGAAGGGCAATGTAATTCCACACTTGTTCTGTACCTTCTGAATATTTCAGTGCTGAGTGTGAAAGAAGAGTCTGCTGCCTCTGTTGGACTTGCTGGCCCTGCTAGGAAATTCTTGAGTATTTTCTGTGCTGTGCTACTCTTACTTCATTTCAGAACCTTGGATGTCCTACTGTGCTGCTTTCCATGATACTGTTGCATTTCCCTGATTCAGTTGTTACCAGTCACAAATATCTCCTTGGACAAAAACTTAGGTCAAGCTTTCAGCAGACCCTTCAGCTGTATTTATCTCGCATCAATATTCAGATGTCTTGTCATCCTCTTACATTTGCTCTTTCAGGTGCTTGGTACCTTCTCTTCTTTTTCCTCTATTAGCACTTTTTAATGCTAAAATACTTGTAGGTATTTTGGTAAGGCTTGTCAAGAAAAGCACCTCTGAACCATTAATGTCTTTGTCTGGGTGGAGCTGTGAAAATTTGGATCATATTCCTTTTAGCCCCACCAGCTGCTAATTCCACAGGAGTTGGGAGGTGCTGAGTGCAGAGACATTTCAGGTGTGCCCAAAAAGCAGCTCTAGGCAATGAATACAACTCTGAGCCTGTCATGGAGAACATTTCTTCATAAGAGCAGAGAATCTGCTTTGGACATCATTTTGGCTCATCAGCTCCTATGTTAGATACTTTTTCACAAATCACTGGGTGGGAAATTCATGTCAGCTGTAACAGGAAAAAAGAATAGCCCTCTGTATTTAAGCACAATCACTGAAACTAAAGCAAAAAATTAGAACTTTGCTCATTATTTCCATGCTGCCTTCCCACCTGTTTTTTTAATTCTGGGGCCTGATTGATGCAGCATGTGTGTGTACATCTCACTCCCCATTCTCCTGCCCTGACTGTCTGCACACCCTTTCTCAGGAAAGCTAGAGATGCTTATCTTCTGGTTTCTTATTCCTCTGTCTCTATAGTTGTCTTTTCAACTGGGTGTGCAGGAAGTAGCATCCTCACTATTTTGGATATCATTGCAGATGTCATTCCCTCTCCACCCCCGTGTTTAAAGTCAGCCATGTAATGAGATGGGGTTTGTAGCAAGTAATTCATGAAAGGAGTTAGAAGAGTGAAAAATGTGACCAGAACCGTGGGGGTTTTTGTGGTAATGTTGTTTTCCCCCTTCCAATTTGGTATCATAGGCAATTTTCAGAGTAGCTGAGAGTTTTTTATGATAGGCTGCTAACTTGATGGAAGGGCACAGAATTCCTGAATGTGAGTCTACAAAGTAAGGTGCTAGACTCATCCATTTGGGAAGAGGTGCCTGTCTTGTACTTGGCTTGAGTTTTCTTCATACATCTGAAAGCTTGTTGAAGACTGGAACTCTGAAAATGGCTTTTCAAGCCTGTGGAGCTGCTCAGCTCTAAACTTGGCTGCCCTCTTGCTTTTGGCTTGGGAAGAGGCTGATCCAGCAAAGTCAGTCAGAGCCCCACATCCTGTAATTCGGTGGGGTTGTAATTTGTTCATGCACCCAGTGTGGCTTTTCCCTTTGCACTTTCTCTCCAGAGAGAGAGTATTTTAATGACCTCCTAAACCAGGCAAAGGATCTGGAGGCCTCTCGGTATTGCCACAAAAAGTTCTTTTGTCCTTCTTCGGCTGCCTCCTCCCCACCAGCCCTGGTAGAGCAGCAGTGGTTCCTGTGGTAAGTTGTACTTAGTTTGTGCTGCTCATCCCATGGTTCTGCAGTTTCCCCTTATTCATCTTGATACTCACAAAGGAAAGTATTCTTTAGAAAAAGGACAAAGAAAACAAAGACAACAAATCATTAGTGGGATGGAGACCTGTTGTGCATACTAGTGGTGCTGTTTGAGGCAATTGACCTTTTAGTTTTGGGGTTTTTTTTGTCAGTACTGCTTCCTAGTGCCTCTTGGAGGAGTGCTAGGATTATCTTTCCAAAACACTATCGTTTTCTTTAAGGTTGTGTTGATACAGTTTGTTGTTCTTACTGTGGGCTTGGAGAATTTTAGTTCTTTGCGTTCTGGTAACTTGCTTCACTGTGCTTCATGCAGAGGCTTTGAGGGGATTTCTAGTAAGCACTTTCTCAGTTTTGTGGCTTCCCAGCAGCCTGTGTTTAGATAACAGGTTTTAAATGCAGGCTTCAGCTGCATTTTCCTTAACTCAGGGTTTATTTTCCTGTATCTTTCCTCAGATAACACATGAGAAAACTTGATCACTATGCTTTTAGTGAAACAAGAGGTTTAAATTACTCTAATTGTGTATAATTTTTTCCACTAAATGTTCTGTGACTGTCAGAATCTTCTGATAAACTGGATTAAAAGTCTGCTTTTTAATTTCGACTCACAATGAAAAATAAGGGGTGTGTTTGTATATGTGTATATATACACAGGCTTCTGCTCTTGAGAACTTATAAGTTGCAGAAGACAGATTTATATCTCAAATGCATTTGCTTTTCTCTATGTTAATGTATTCTTTAACATTTAAAACTTTCCCAGGATTTTGGAAGCTGCAAGATGTTCACATCTCACAGATGCTGGGTTTACCCTTCTCGCACGGGTAAGGGTCATTTCAGAAGGTTCCAGCTCACCCTGTTCCCTTGCTGCCCAGAAACTGTGAATTGATGTAGTCCTGTTGGAAATCAGTATGAGAAGAGGAAAACTAAAGTAGAGAGAAGCTAGGGAAAGAGGGGACTAAAAAGCTATTTTATTTCTGGTTTATACTCAGATCTGCAGCTTGATCTAATTTGCCATCTATCATTGCATTTTTCACTTTTCCCCCTCTCTTTTTCAGTTTATTTCCATTGAATTTATTACACTTAACATAATTCTAAACTCATGTTATATATTCTAGCCAAATTTCCCTTATATTGATGACACATGCCCTTGTTATATTTACATCAAAAAATCAGCATATAATAGATTGTTCTGAGGATAACTTTAAATTACAGAACACTTCTACATTATACATTATAAACTATAAGCACTTGTGCCCTAATTCATGCTGTAAATATGTACAGTAAGCATATTGGTGGTGTCAAATGCTTCATGTTAGACTTGTGTGCTTGCTGGTTAAGAAATCTGAACACAAAAATTATACTCTGTGAATGAGATTTATGCTGCTGATATTTAATGTGAATGAAAAGGGTATTTTTTGGTAGCCACAGTGGTTAAACAGAGCGGTTTTCTGATTGTCCAGCACTACATCCTCAGGCTCTTGATAGTCACCTCAAGCCTGCTCTTAAACCTTTTTTTAGTGTTCCTGGAAAAAACGGATTGGGAATTGAGACAAGGTTTGGCACTGTGTGGTCTGCTGCAAGGTCACAAGGTTAAATCCTTTTCGTGAAATTAGTCACGATTAGATATTGAAAGCACTTCTGAAAGCTTGCTGGGGGTCTCTTGGAATGATGCTCTGTGAAAATTGCTTGTATAGGTGTGACATGCAGCTTCCTTTTGCCCTTAAAGTAGACTTTAATATTTTTGGCATTTGTTGGCAAAGCAATTCGGTTTTAAGGCTTCTTTCTAATGTATGACAATGAAGAGAAATGTGCCATGGGCTTAAGTGTGTTCCAGATGAGTGCAGCTGGTAAATGCAGAAGTTGGGCTCGTGTGTGCAGATGAATTGGTTTTAGTGCATGGGCTGTAAATTCCATGGGTTTGGAGTGAGAGAGGAAGGGGAGCAGGGCTGCTGAGCATTGGTATGTCCTGTTCAAACCTTACAGGACAAGGAGGAGACATTTCACAGTTGTAGGAGAAAGGCTGAAATTTAGACTCTTCACAGGGAGGTGGGATGTTGCTTGTTAATTCTTCTGTCTATTTCTTCTAACATTTTTTTTGTCTTTTGATGGTGATCAAATATTTGAAGGGATTTAGATCAGTTTCTTCTCTCAAGCTGTGTTGTCCAAAATTATAAGCCCTGTGCATGATTTTTTTGTCTATATGTTGTTTTATTTCATTTTTTGTTTATCTGTTCATTTTTTGTTTATTGTAGAATTGCCATGAGCTGGAGAAGATGGACTTGGAAGAGTGTGTTTTGGTGAGGTTTAATATGAAAAGGAATATTGAATGTCCAGTGTAAGAATGCAATACATTAACACCTTGGTCTAGATGTTCTTTGGGTTTTATAGTGTTGTGTTTATGGTAGGAAATAAAAATAATTATTGGAAAATTCTATACAGGGAAATACTTGGAGAGTAACAAGTGATGGGTTGTTTTCCAGAAATAACAGAACCCTCATCTGGTAGAGAAGAGTTATGTTATTTGAGGGTTGCCTCTCCTGCTGTCTGTTGCTTATGGCTGATGTTTGGTTTCTTTTATTCCCAGATAACTGACAGCACATTGATACAACTTTCCATACACTGTCCTAAGCTGCAAGCATTGGTAAGTGTAACTCCTGCTCTGTGGGCTGGGATGTTCCCCCCAAATGACACACACCCAACTCCTGCAGTACAAACCCAGGCTGTTCACTTTGTATCTAGAAATAATTCCTGATGTACAGTGACACTGTGCAAAATATGTGCAAGTTTCATAATTATTGTAAAAGCAGCACATTACTCCCAAAATATTTCCATGCATGCATTGTGTGATTAAAAAAATGTTACCAAATCAGTGAGTAAAAAACAGAAAGCTTTTGTTTTATGGTTAACATCCTTCATGTTTGATTCCTTATGTAATTTTGATTTCACTTGAAGCACTTAGATCCTTTATGGATATTCTCAAGTGTTCAGTAATGGTTTTCTTAGGGAGTACGACACTTCACATCAAATACTAAATAAACAAAACCACCCAAAGAAGACAAATGTAATTACTCTGTAAGCAGTTTTGCATGCAAGCACTTTTTTCTGAGGACTACATTTGCATTATGGAACGTTTCCTTGGGCTTGACTTTTGAGCATAATTGGAGAGGATCAGAGTGGGGTACCCTGCTTGCTGGATTTCAAAGAACTGTTTTCTAGGGAGTGGTGGCTTAGATCATTCAGATCATCAAAACCAGTTTATGGTAACATAAATTTGTCTATTCTTCAGTCAAGATACTTGAAAATTGCCAGATTGTTCTGGCAGGAGGAGCTCTTGTATTTCAGGCCAGTTGTCCTTTAGTGTAGATTTGTTATAACTACTTAGATCTACATGAGAGAACAAGTTCTTTATAATCTGTTCTTAGATGGGATTAAAGGAAGGTGTTCTGCTTCCTTAATTAAATTGTGTTATGATTAGTGTTACTAAGGTAGCAGTATGTGGAAAGATGGAAAGGTGACTTTTAAAAAAAGCTTGTTCACTATTCTGTATTATTGGGGGTTTTTTTATTTTCCTTATCAACTGTCCAGCTTCATTTCTGAACCACCATTCTTGATGTTAACCCAAATGAGTTGTCAGATGTGGAGCCATTTATATGGGACACGTTTTTGCATTGTAATCCCAGTTGCAGCCAGTTCTTGCAAGAGATCTTTTGTATCAGTTCTGTCAGTGCTTCAACAGAAACATCATAAAACCTCATAAATCCCAAGCAATTTTCTCTAAGCCTGCTCCTCTTTGCTGGCATTTGTGTGTTTGCCCACAGACAGGGAAGTGTGGCATTGGTAAAGTATCACAACTTTTCTAAGGGAACCAGAAAACTTGATTTCTTTGGTGTGTATATATATATATATATATATATATAACCTGTGGGTAGGAAGAATACATACTCAGAGGTTGTGTGTGAACAGCAGTGGCTGAGAATTACAGAAAAAGACAAGACAGGCAGGTGCCAAATAGAGTGGATGAACTAATCTTGGTGCTTCCAATGTGCTGTGAACTCCTTTGCAGTTGTGTTGTAGTGTATTTGGAGTTAGAACAAACATTTTGGAGTTGCAGAGATAACTTTGGATTTGCTTTTGTCATGTTTGGAGACTCAGTAGATGGTGGAAATAGGCAAATGTTCAGTATCAGAGTGCTTTGTTCCCTAATGTACTTAAGAAGTAATTTCGGGTTAAAGTATTTAATTGTACATTTAAATTAGTAGAGAAACTGTGAAATACTCATGATAGTCTGAAGATGAGAAGACAATTGAATTCTTCACAGCATGTGAAGTTCTCATAGTATGTCATGCCATACTTGATTTATGCATAGCATTTAGTATGCATTAACACACACATACAAAAAAATCTGGCCATGTATCTTTGTTCTTAAGATTTCAAGCAATTGTCTTTGTTAAATTCCACATTATTAATGCCTTTTAGCAGACTTAGAAGTCAGAAAAATCCTGTGGTTTAATATGAAGTATGTGTAATTTGGCGTATTTGTTCTACAAAGTTCTCCAAACTCAGCTGTACATCCTGTATTGACCTTGCAGTACCAAATACTGCGTCCCAGGAAAGCTGATTTTATAAGCTGCTTACTTCCTGGGATGGAATACACCTAATTAGCCAACAGCTCCACAGAACCTCCTGTCCTTCCTTGGAACAGCAGTTCTGTTATGAATGTTGGTTAACCCTGCAGCTGCTGATTGTTTCCAGGCTCTGAGCCAAACCAAGTGCTCAGAGCACGTTCACAGAGAAAGGAAATACAGGAGAGAGTTGACGTGTTTGAAGACTGGAGAGAGTGCCTGAATGGGTGTCAGGAGTTAAAACACTTGATAGGGGCAAGCACTTAATTTCTGCTGTCTTTTGGAGACAGTTTACCCTCCTGGCATTGCTTGGAGTCCCTGCTGGCTGCTCATACTTGGTGTGTAAAATTTGACCAGCTGGAGCTGAAGGGAAGTTGCCGAGGTGGGTCTCGTCAGACTCCAGAGGAGATGCAGACCTGTCTCCCAGCCTTTCTCGGGTTCCCTGTTCGTTCTATAGAGCAAAGGTGAAAGAGGTTGAGGGCAAATTGTTTCAAAGAGCAGGACAGACCCCATATGTCTGGTAGCAGGAAGGAAATTCTTGTGACTGTAGCCGAGGTGAAGTAAAGTTGGAAGTCCCCGGGTTGCCCTGTCAGGCTGGAATGAAAAGATGTGTTGTACCCAGAGAGGGGAAAGGTTACATGTTAGAGTTGGGGGATTGGCAGGAGGTCCTTTTGAGCACTGCTATTTGCTTGCTTTAAGTTAAAAAGTGCATTTGGACTGCTGCAAGTGTTTTTTCATCAGTTGCTGTCTGAAAAAAACAACTTGGGGCAAGGAAATGCTACTTCAGAACTGTTAGACTTAGGTACAAGTACAGGCAAAACACAGGACTGAGCAGAAAGCAAGGTGCTAGCTCAGAGCCCAGGGCAAGAGGAGTAGAGTTCACAGATCCTGCACATTTCACTGGGGAAGGCTTGAGAGGATTTATTTCAGTGGTGACAAAGAGTGGGTTTTTAAGCTGCTTCTGAGGAATGTGTTTCCTGTTGTTGTCATCATTTGTGCTTCTCCAAAAGTCATGAATTCCCTAAAGAAATGAGGAGAGTGCTTTATGTGGTGCCACTGCCTGAGATGCAACATCATTTTCTGTGTTTTTGAAATTCAAGGGAGTAAAAAAATATGCTGAAGAGGAGCAGATTTTTTGGTTTATAATGCTGACTCTTGCAGAAAACACTGCTCCTGCAGCTGTACAAGATGTTTATTGCTCCTTGTCTGTACAGCCTGAGGTGCCAAATGTTCATGGCTTGTTTTTCTTTTGAAATCATTATTTGGCAAATCAGTCCATTGTGATTGTTCTCTATCTATGTGGACTTGCACAGGCTTGATCCTGGTGTATGTAATGAGAATATGGCAGCTGTGAAACAGTAACCCCTGAGTAGATACTCATCTATTCCCGTATGTTCTCCATCATCCTTTAAAGTTGTTTCTGGCACAGTGCTGTTTGCACTGTGTGGGACAATTGGAAAAGAATTCCCACATTCTTAGAGAGCAAAGAGGCCTGAGGAGTTTTGCCAGTGATGTGTTTTGGGACTCAGCTTGTTTTGAAGCAAAGTTAAAATGAAGTACAGCCGTTTCATTAAGTAAAGCAGTTTCTTTTTTTTACTCTTCTGGATTTCAGCTGTGTATTATTTGTAGCTATTTAACCACTGGAGTGAAGGAGGTTGAAGAGGACTTCTGATGTCCAGAGGCTCGAGTAACTTAGGACTGAGAGATGTCAATTGTTTGTCTCTCTGTTTTAGAGCTTATCTCACTGTGAACTGATCACTGATGATGGGATTCTTCACCTGAGCAACAGCACGTGTGGGCACGAGAGGCTGCAGGTGCTGGAGCTCGATAACTGTCTCCTCATCACAGACGTGACTCTGGAACACCTGGAGAACTGCCACAACCTGGAGAGAATTGAGCTGTACGACTGTCAGCAAGTCACACGAGCTGGAATCAAACGGATCAGAGTATGTGTTTCCTGGCTTGTTCCTGAGGAAAAGCCAGAGTTGTTGGTACTGCTTGAGACGTAGGAGTCCTACAGGTGTCCCAGGCAAGGAAGGCTGGATAAACAGCCCTTCTGTTAGGTCCTCATGTGTGTAACTTCCCTGTATGAACAGCAACAATTGTCAGTTCTGACTTGTGACATTTTGCTGTTGGATTGATGAGCTCTTGTCTTCTTTCTGTATTTTCTTCAAATACAGGCCTCTGTTTTTAGGATGGTGAAGTGGCATGCTTTATCCTAAATATATGTTTTATATATAGATCCTAAAAGATATGTTAATACACAGAGCCAATAGAAAAACATCTGCATGGCTTTCAGTTGGTGGGCTGTAGGGCCCTCAGGTCCTGGAATCCAGCCCCAAACCTTTTCCCTGCATATCTCACCCATTAGGTCAGGGACCACCTGCCTTAAAGTTAAACCTGTCTGCAACTTTGTATCCCAGATTGTGTCCAGACACTTTTGCAAGTGGAAAGCTCATGCCTGCGGACTCAAATTGAGGGCAGAAGCACAATTCTATTTCATGCTGCTTTCCAGGATGAGAACAGCAGTGGGAATATGGGAGACAAGGCTCAGAAAAGTTGTCCCTCAGTAGGCAGGGCCCATCCCTCTTGCCCCTGCAGCAGAACATGTGCCTCACCTGATGCAGAGCTGTCTGGGCTCACCAGTGCTTTGTTGGGGAACCAGGGGGAGCCCTGTGCAAGTTGCATGTCCATACACCAGTGTGCCTTAGCTGGATGGGTCAAGAAGAATTACATGTGAGAAACCATTGGCTGGTATCCACTGTATAGATGCTTTCTGTATATCTAACTAACCTTAATGAGCTAGCACTTGCTGCTTCTCTTTTCAATTCTGTTCTCTCCCGTTATAATGCAGCCTTTTCACCCACAGGCTCATCTACCTCACGTGAAAGTTCATGCTTACTTTGCTCCAGTGACTCCCCCTCCGTCGGTCGGAGGGAGTGGACAGCGCCTGTGCAGATGCTGTATTATCCTCTGACAGCCAGGGCAGCCACACAGAAAACATTGTTGTTGAAGAATGGGACGGCAAGTCAGCGGAAGGAGTCGGTTTTCTGACAAGTCCTAATGGTGGTGTTTGGTCATCCAGTTTTGTGACAAGAAAAGCATTTTTTTTTCCAGGTAAAAATCTTAATGTAATGTGCAGCTGTGGATTAAGTTGGTGATGCTTTGGTTTGTATTAGTAACTCCTTCCTTCTGTTGGCATGAGAACTGCGGTACCGTGTCACACGTGTGGGCATTGCAGCGTAGCAGCTACTCGGTGGAAGTGCACCAAACTTGGAAGTTCATTTGCATTTATCAGCACTGGTGTGAAGTTCTGCTGTAACGTGGGGCTCGAGGCTGCCTCAATAAGGAACTGAGCCTGCTGTTCTGTAATATACACCACAGATCAAGTACCAGGTTTAAGGACAAATCAGCTTTAGATGATGTTGACCAAAAAAATGCAAAGTAATCATAAGCTCTTACAGTGAAACAGCAGCTTGTTCTTTTTAATGATTCAGCTTCATATTTAATTATGTAACAGGACATAATAGGTAATATCGAAAGGTAAGGTAGTACCTTCAAGATACCATAGAACTAGAAATACATCCCAAGTTTCTGGACTTGGTTCAGTTGAACTCTGCTCATACCAAGCTTGCCCATTGCACGTTCTGCCCGATGCCATGGGCCTTGAACGGGGTTAAGAAATCTGCTGTGGTCAAGCCTGTGCACTCTGCTGTACCCGCTGCCACAACCATCCATGGGTGCTGCCACAGCCACTGCCACGGGCTGGAAGGAGAGGATGCGGCGCTTCCAGGAGGGCTGTAGCACACATGCTTTTCTACAGATGAATGGAAAACAGGCTCAGCTACAGAAAACAGGATGGAGCAAGGAATTCGGTTTGCCCCACCCATTTCATGGACAAGCATATGTCCATATGGGCCCATCCGTCTGTAGGCAGGAGCTGAACCATACCAAACCTGTGGTTTTCAAATGTAGAAAGCCAAACTCTTCACATTTGTTTAAGAAGCTGTCAATTTCTGAATGATAATAAGGATAAAAATCTATGTATTAACTCTAAAGGCCATGCTTTCATCCTTAAGTTTTTCAGTGCTAGATGATTAGATAAACTTTTTTATATTAAGCAGTTTAATTATCTGAGAGAAACTACTTGACAGTTCAGAAAGCTTTTTTTGTGCAAGTTTGACTCTGTGTGTGTTTTAAGAGTTCAGGGCCTGTGTTTACTGAAAATTAAGAAGCAGTTGGAAAAGATACTACTGGACAGTACTGCCATTTCCCTCCAGCAAATTTTAAACCACTTCTAAAAAGTGTGAACATGAACTGCGGCCACCAAGGGCTGGGTTGTGTTCATGACTCACAGAGGACAGGGACAGTAAATGAAGACCTCAGCTTTGGGGTAAATGACACCTTAAACAAGAGTACGTGGATTTCTTTACTACTACAAAGCCAATTTGGCTTACAAACAGAGTAGTGGAGTGCTGTTACAATCATACTTAAGAGTTCCATTCAGACACTGCTGGTCTAATGAGAGTTATAACCAGATTTTATTCTCAACTGTACCAGGGCAGTCATTGGTACCAATATGTCAAGATGTGTTGCCTTTTGTTGGCTCATTTTTTTTTTCTAAGACCATAATGAACCTTGTAAGTCTATTGCATTGAAGATGTACAAAAACAAATGGAACCTACTCTGATATACGACACTTAAATAAACAATCAGCTGATGTCAAATCTGAATTTGTTGGAATTATTTAAAATCTAAGAAAGATTTCTACTAGAAGCAGAAGATCCATATGAATGCACTGTGTGCAGGATATACTGCAGGGTTGGTTTACTTCCCTTCCTTACCTTGACCTACGATTCTTGCTAGGACAGGTCTTGCAATGAATCTGAATCTTAACAATGGACTGTCTCTAATGTGGGTGTAGGAAAAAAAGAAGTAAACAAAAAGGAAAGCACATTTACAAAATTATTGAAAAACATTTATTATACTTAAATTGAAATGTGTACATCTTATTAAAAAACAAAAGCCATTTGCTGGTGCCATAATTTAATTCCAATTTCAAGTGAGCTGGACAAACTACTGTACAACTTTCAATATTCTTTAAAATTAGATATTTGGATACTTTCCAATCAAGGATTTTTCCACTTTTATAAAACAGTTGGATTTGAATATGGTGTGAGCTAAAAAGACACAAGTGTCAGTTCAGGAAAATACTAGGACCAAACAATACCCAAAGATGAACAACTTATAGGCAGAAATGTTTAAGTACATAAAACTTTACTTTCAGTGCAGAAAAAAAACCCAAAAAACTAAACCAAAAATAGGAAAAAAACTCTAGGTTTGATGAATTTAAATTTTCAAAATGCTACAGCTTTCAGAAGCTTTTCTGCTAAGCACTTGAGCCAGTTATGAAAGGGGAAATAAAGTCAAAGTTGCTTTTTTACATGCTGTAGTATCAGTTTACATGGAACACCGCAGCATAAAAAGCAAACTATTCCCAAGCTTTTAAGCCAGAGATGAAGTTGGAACTTTCCAAAGGCACAGAATAACAGCTCTGAAACTGTCACCCACTACCTCTGGAAATACTCTCCCCTCTAAGTACCTAACCAATTGAAACTTAAGGTTAGCCTAGGAAATGTTGTGCCATGACTTTACAAGACACATCCAGAATACCAAGAAAGCACATTGCCTGTTTCAGAGAAAAGGAAATATTTGGTCATATGGAAGAGGCACTGTAACAGGTGTACAGTATGGATGGATGGAGGGTGCAGGAAGGTCAACTGAAAAGGTAAGAAGAGATTTGTCCAGAATAGGAGCTCCAGCAGGGCATTCACCTGCTGGGAAGGAGACTTACAGGGTGTGTATTTAGTGTTTCTCAAGCAATCTATTCGATGCTGCTGAAAGCTATGACAGCCCTGTGGTGCCAGTGGGTCATCCTCCCTCATCAGCATAATTCCACTGAAAACCCCACTTCTCACTGCCAGTATTTTTAAACCCACAATTTTACAAGCAAAGAGTTAAACTGCAGCAGTGCTCCGCAGAGAACCTAGGAAACTAAACATAAAGGATGCATAGGCAATTCTTTTCCATTAAAGTCATTAAAGCAAAACACAATTACTTGGTACCCCATAGGATTTATATTAATCCCTCCAATAAGGTACTATTGATAATGCAGTTTGCTGCATGCATATATTGCATCTGTCTAGGGCTTCTTAAAAGCCCTGTTCTGGCATTTACACTTCTTACATACACTCTTATACACAATTTACACGGGAAGCTGTTTTGACAGCCTTACTCTCAAAGACCTGACAACCTGATCACTATCACCTTAACTACTCATCTCCACACAGATTAGCATGTGCTCTGCTAACATCAAAAAATAAAACCAGCGTACGGTACAAGCACGTAATAGACAAACTGGCACAGAAAGGTAAATGCCCCAAAATAAGTTTACATTCATCTCCAACTGGATACAGATAATAGAAAAGCAGCATTGCTTCGCTTCTATAAACTGTATCTACTGGCCATAGTTTGCCTTATTTCAGTGAAGGGCAAGCACCTTTGCTTACATTGTCTTCCATGCCTGTACAGAAGCTGTCATGGCATTATACCTCTCATGAGGACACTTAGCTATGGCAGTGATAAGAAAGTTCACCTATCAAACAGCTCATTAGAAAGGTCATTTTGTGTTTTCAATATGAAACATCTTATACAGTGAAGTTAGATCCTAAGGTTTTGGATGATCTTCATAATCTTTAGGCAGGACTTCATTCTGCATTGGAGTATCAGTCTAGCAAGTGTGTGATGTCACTTCAGAATTATATGGAAGCCTTCTCCATTTTCAGCTGAAAAAAAATGAAGGAAATACCAGTTTGTCTTTCTTGAACAGAATCAGAGAAATACAAGCCAGTGCACCAAAACACCCAACTATGGACTTGGTTTTGAAAATAAACTCATCTACAACAAAAACTTAAAAGTTTCCTACTTGTACTAAACAAAAATGTTTGGATTAATGATTTGTAACTGGATCTTCAAATAGGGACCGTTTCTGTAGGTAAAGTTTACACAGAATCAAACTTGCTAGAGCCATTTGCTGGCATCTTGTACCAGAAATAAACTGTAGTTCTAAGGAAGAGTGGGATTCAACAACAGCCTACTGAGGATGACTGTTGACTAGCAGAGAAAGAACAGAATGTTATGTTCAGTTCTGCTGACTCTTAAGGACTCTGTTAAGATTTAGTTTCTGAACTTCGGAGGTATACTACTCTACCAGGATTTTTAATTTTTTTTAACCTACTTTGAAACTTCACCATTCTCAATTATTAGCAGCATCACTGTCCAGTGATGGCTGACTGAATTTTACATAAGGTTTGTTACTGAATCCTGCACTGGTTCTGAACTGAAAGCCTGGAGAAGAGCCTGAGATGCAATACAGAGGTTAAAATCTGGCTAGGAGAGGAAGAATTCTAAATATCTTCTGCCACTGTGTATGCAAAACTTTTATTATTTTTAAGGAAGGCTCCTTGCTGGAATAAATAATTAAGTTTTAGACTGTAAGAAAAGACAACGTACCTTTTATTGTGGTGAATAAGAAACAACTCTCATCTTGAAAGTTTTGAACCATCTACAAAAAAAAAAGTTTCAAAATCCTCTGAGTATGACCAATGCAAAACACAGAACAAAAATAACCCTCAACAACCCTGATACTCAACACAGCCTTTTGTGGGCAATTATTTTTGGTTTTGTTCAGCTAGGGACAGGCATATGCCAAATTAAAATCCATTACTATTAAAATACAGCTTTTTGTGACAACCAGCTGGGACCCTATCACTGCTGGCTGTGTTTTTGGAACTCTGTGGAGCAGACGCTTGAACAAGCAGGGTTCAACAGTGTTTAAATGCTCCCTGCCTTTGGGTGTGCTCAAAATAAATATGTACTAAATAATTGCTGCAGCTTCTCAGAACTATTTAAACCAGCTGCCTCTGTCTTCTCATAGTTTCAGTTAAGTCAGGCAGAGGAAGAGTCACGTTTAAAGAATCCTTCTGTTCATTTTATTGTAAAGGAAAAAATACTCTAAATGTCAGAAAATACTAGGGTTGCACTATCAAACAGCAAAAACAGTAATAAATAAGCAAGCATAAGAAAACCCTCCACTCCTAGTCATAAGTAAAATGCCAAGAAAATAAAATTTCAATTACCTGATCACTAACAAGGATGTGGATGCCTGTGGGACCCTGTCTGTAAACTTGGTTGATCTGATGCAAAGGAATATTAAATGCCAAAGCAAGCTTGCGTGTGACTTCTGAGGCTGCCATCTCCTCTAAGTAGATTGCATGATAAACTGCAAGGGAAAAGTCATTTACATAAGCATGGTACTAATGGATAACAATAACGATACGAAAAATGTCTGAATTTGTTTATACTCCAGGCTTTCAAAATTTTTAAAACCTAAACCTTTTAGTTTACTCTCTCCCTGTTCTCACTAAAAGCATGAAGTGCCCTAACTTTTCTTTCAGGGAAAAGTCATAAACACAACTCTGATGGGGAGAGGTTTATATTTGCTCTCAGACTGAAGGCAACTTCCACATTTTTTCCTGCACAAAAAGGTACAGTCATGTCAAACAGACTTAAAATGGATCTTTAGAGAGTCACCTAAAGATGGTTTTGAAAGCAATTTTGGGCAGTCCCAAAAGGATCAGGTAATACTTACATCCTGCTTAGGTGCCTATGCTGTTGCTTTAAATACAGATGTAGATTTTGTGTTTTTGGTAAATAAAGCCTTTTGCAACTGTCTGAATAAACTTTCTACAGATCATCTCAGAGCTGAATGCAGCACAGCAAACAGAAGAGTAAGACAAAGCAGCTGTTCAGTTTGAAGCTGCATTTACAGCTGTATTTAACAGTCCAAGTAACCCTTGGCAGCTCCAAGTTTGCATGTTCTGGCTGAAGATATCCTGAGTGAAAACATGTATTTGACAGCAGCAGTATTTTATTTGCAGATCCTCCTCCACCTCAATTCTTGCATGGAAAATCCACAAGCACTGTTGAAGTAGCCTGTACAGATTTCAGCTGGGGAGAGAGATCTCTCAAAGTCAAAAGCAAGAAAAGAGTAATTTCAAATAGCTCCATTCTCTGAATTGTAAGAGTGACATGAATTTACAAATAAACAGTTACATTTCCATCTGTGTTGAATCAAAACCTGTCAGGAAGATAATACTAAAATCAAGAGCCCATTCACTACTTGGATGTTTTTCCTGTCCAGACTCTAATGTTTTAGTTCAGTTGCACAGAAAATGACAGCAAAATCTAACAGAAAATGGGAAAGAACTGTTTCATTTGCATGCAGCTTTTACATGCACCTACATTTTTATGGTTGATACCCTGTCTGTAACAACATGCACAGCTGACTCCACAGGTCCTTCATTCAGGACCATATAATTACAGTTAGTTTTATCAATGGACTGAAAACGCTCAATGGTTTGACCTTGAGAGGTTTCAGGTGTGCTGTTGAGGCAGCAGTGTGGCTCTGACAACTTCCCCTGGTTGCTTTGTACACCAGGCAGGCCGGCCCAGCAATTCAGGCTCTTCCCTTTCCCACCCCCCTGGTGCACTGCAGTGAGCCCTGCCCGGGCCGTACCGTATATTGCACCGTTGCTGTCGCTGCTGCCCGTGTCCTGGCATTCCAGTTGTAGGCTCCGTAGGGGCTCCTGGCACACGTAGATTGTTAAACGGGGCCTCACGGACCTGCAAGTCAAGGAAATCACACGTCACACAAACGGCTTCGTGCCCTGCAAATACAGCAGCTGATGTGCCACAGCTGTGGGTTTGTTATGCTAACTTGATATGTTTTTTTATCACTGAGCCCAAAAAGTTAAATTAATCTCTAAGTAAGTGGTCTCTCAGATGCTGCTGAATTTAAACAACATTTCAATCCATTCAGAGCTCCTACAGATGCTGCTTGTTGGACTCCTGTAACAGGACTACTGAGTAACAACACCAGTTCCTCCATGAGAGCCAAACACCCATTTCAGACAGAATCAGACATCCCCAGGGATGCTGCCTGTGTTAGCACTAAATACCTGTAACCTCAAAAGGCCTCAGGTTGTTCTTAGCTCCTCAAATGACCAGTATTTTGTCTTGGCAATGAATCCATCCATATCCAAGAAACTGGCAGGGCCCAACTGCACTGGTGCAGCCTTACAGCCCACCTGCACCTCACCTGGGCCTGCCCTGGAGCTGTGACAGGAGAGTTTTAAACGTACTGCTGCCAGCTCCCGAGGCAATCACACAGGCACCAAGGCCCATCCTGACACTTAACTTCCCAAATCTCCCAGCTCTAGAATCCCCCACCTAAACCCACTCAGTCTCACAGTCAGCACATCACCTGGATTTCAGTGCATTATACAGCCGAATTCCATCGGCTGGACCACAGATTTGTACCAGATCTTCTCTTGTCAGCTTTAATAAATCAGCACCTGGACAAACACATGAGGATTTAATGATGATTACTGCAGCACATCAGTTCTTTCTACAATAAATTGTACGTTCACTTAAACCAAGAGTAACAAACTTCATGCTAAAAACAGAATTTGGGACACAGGAATAAGTAAAATTCAGACCAGGCTCTAGTGAGTGCTAAATAAATCAACCTGTTTTCCAAAGGTGCTGAGTTACAGTTGATGGTGTTTGCAGCTTTGAAACAGTACGAGCCTGCAAGGCACTCAATTTCTGTGGAGAGAGATGACTGTTGTAGAGACCAACAGTGATTTCTGCTGGCACCCAGGGTAGTGTATATGCACTACCACATATGCAAAATCCAGAGCAAAAATATTCCATGGTTTGTAATACTGTGAATTACCCCAGACATTCAACTACCCAACCATCACTTCCTCTGTGCACTTGAGTTACAACAATGCACTCAGGTACAGGAGGTGCTGCTGAAGCAAACAATGGGAGGACAGATTCTTCTGAGAAGCAGCATGAGTGTCAGCAAAGAAAACAACACTCTGAAATATCAGTCACTGTAAGAGAGGAGTGGGGAAAACGGAAAAAATAGTCTTTATGCATAAAAATATTCCACAGACTATCCAGGAATGCACAAATAAAAGCCAGCAAAAATGACTGATCACGGCCCTTAAATACTTTAGTAAAAAAAACCCCCATACTTGAGGTAGAATAATAAAAGTCACTATACCACACTTCTTGCTTCAAAATAATGCCAGGCAGCTTAGACTTAACTTTTATAAAGATAATAATGAAAAAGAAGGAAAGTTTTCCAAGAGACTTTGTCAGAAATTTGGTACTGAAGTTTACTGAGAAAGCTCAGCAACCCTCATAACAAGAAGCACAGGTCAAAAACTAACCAGCAGCAGAAGAAAAACCTTCCCAGGGAAGAAGCCTGGTACAAAGGGAATCCTGACAGAAGCATGAGCTAAGGCAAGAGGCAGAGAGCCTCTTGTCATTAATAACACTGTCCTCATCAAGTGCCACCAAAGAAAAAGGAGTTTACTTATGGTGAGTACTGTGTCATGCCACTCTTTGCACAATTCCACAGAAGACTGAAGGAGCAAACAGCAAAACACAGCCTGTTGCCATGTCTTGTGTTCAGACATACAGTGGGAACTGCACTGCCCTTTAACCAGCAAATTAGTAAATAAATATGCACAAATATATATGCCATCATGTTCTTAGAGAACTCTTTTGCCACACAGAACCTGCTCAGTAACACAAAGAAAGAAAAAAGTAAGATATAGATACCTGAGAAATTTGAAAAAAGCCTTGTATAGGCAGAGAATCTATTCTTGAGCAACCATTGCTGAGTTTCCTGGATTGTGGCTGAAGGATGAAGCTGCTGTAAGAAATGAGATTGGTATGAGAATTTAGATACTAAAAAACCCAAACAAAATCCAAGCAATTAAAAAAAAAATCTCCCTCAGTTCAACCCTTTCTTACAACCTATAAATATCAACTGTAAATCAAGCATTCAGCTATACAAATACACTTATGATCAATATCAGAAAGGAAACACTCACATCTCCTGACCCTTGAGAGGTTCCATCTCCTTGATGATTTGGGGAGGAAGAATTGCTACAGATAAAAAACAAAACCAAGTATTACTAGAATTCTATAAACCAAAATATTTAAGCACTGTTGAAAATTAACTTGAAATTTCCAAAACAATATGACAGTTGAAAGAATTAAAAGATTGCTACTTGGTAAACTTATGAAAAAGACCATTCCACAGTGTATGGACCAGACCACATCACTGTCAATAATTTCTGGATGAAGGGCAGGTTTGGTTACAGTAGTTTAATTAACATATCAACTGAAATGTTTTCACCAATGCAATTTTCATTGAAAAGCTTTTGAAGATATTTGTTGGGGCTTTTTCTAGCAAATTATACTAACCGTGTATGATGGGCTGTTCTTACTGAAGAAAGCTAAAAATAGTTTCCATAGACAAGGACTAAATTACAATAGTAAAAAGGTGAAGTATTTGCTATATGACAAAGTACAAGAAGTTGTCTTTAAAAATATATAGTAAGAAAGAAAGATGATGAGGCAATAGTAATTATCTTATAACTGAACCATGTGATACAAATGTCATAAAATGAATATATAGCTCAAATCAATCTCCCTATTCCCCAGTGGAAAGAGAACACAGTTGAATTTACTCAGTAAACATTTTGAATAAGCCTGATTAAATATTGCATTTAATGTGGATACAGAATAGAAACCTACCTGTCTGGGACACTGTAGGTGTTATGCTGAGCAGAGGTGAAAGTTGGAGCAGGAGTAGGACTGTTGTTTACAAATGTTGTAGGAGTATCAGGCCACGGTGAGCACTGAAGATAAAGAATTCAAATTTAGGTTTCTCTTGACAATATTTTTTTTAATCTGATGCACACTTCTGTCATTTAAAGCCAAGGGTTTATCCACAGAATATTCTGATTTGCATTTCCAAATAAAGACTCCCTCTATCCCACATATTACATGCAGATATTCCAGGTAACAATAAGCTCTGTTTTATCTTGAAGATAAGACTTATGAAGACTTCTTTTTATACTGTCTTCTCTTAAAAAAAAAAAATGAAGGTATTATTGGTGAAAGTGACAAAAGACCTGTACAGATCATTCAGTTTAAACCAAAACCAACCAACCCCCAGCCATCTGCTGAAAAAACCCATCTTTTATCCTGCACAGGATGAAAGGGCTGTTTAAACTGCAAGGATAATAACGTGACAAAAAGTGTTCTGTAATAGTAAGTAAAGCTATGAAGCTAGACTGCACCTTGTGGATAAATTTAATATCTCTGCCCTGAGAGCAGTCAAATAAAACAGAATTTTCAGTGGAAATCTGGTGAATTCAAAATTTTTAATAATTTACTGCAGGACTAAAATTATGCTTACTTACACGGACTGTTTTTTCTGAACTGCTTGGTAAACTGGAATTTTTTAAACAAGCTTAAGTCATCACAAGTATATGATAAGCCAGCTGTCCAATTTGTCAGCCTTTTTTGGGGTATTTTTTTTAAAACTATCATGATAAAGCTTTTCGAAACAAGGCTACCTTTTAGTGCTTCCAACAGTACTAAAAATCCAGTATTTAAAAAAAAACCAACAAAACAAAAACCAAATGAGTTTTGATATGCTCAAAGACATCATTAAAACAAGCAACCAGTCCAAGATCAGGTAAGCTAAGACCATGCCCCCTAAGACTGTTAACAAAGATTTCTGATAAACTTATCATGTACCAGCTAAATACCTTCTAAGAAATTTCCAGATTTATATCACAGCCTTGTAGAACAGGCTGGAGGGGAACAACTATGACTTAAAACCAATGGAAACTTGTTTCAACAATTCTGTGTTGAAAAATCCTTCATCTGTCTGGGGGAAACAGTAAATAAGGGCAACACCAGCTGCCACCTTCTGTAAGAGAGTTAGCAACATTTCTGTTCTGTACCCCAGTCTTCATTTATCAGCATAAGATGGCAAGATCCCCAGCATGGCACGTGGAATTAAAATAAATTTGTCTTGCATGCAAAGAGCTTAAAAATGTGGAACTTACTTTATCTGTCTGAGATTTGACTCAAACCAGCATTTTTGTTAGTCACAAGTGTCACCAGTCTTTGCCACCCTTTGGGCTACAAACACTGCCCCACACAGAGCATGCTCCTCTATGACCTGGTAGGGTGACACATTCCTCCTCCAAATCTCTATATTCCCACCCATTGTCTCTCTTTTTAAACTCGTTTAATGTTAGCCTCAAAGATGTTACATCAGGTAGTTACAAGTAGCCTTTGTTCCCTAAATATGTGACCCAAAGCTGTAATTTTAAAATAAAAGCTCGACATAGTAACATTAACTTTGTTCCTCTGAAATACTTTGAAAGTGTAATTAAAATTCTTTAGTTTTGTGACATTCTCATTTTAAATTTTAATCCAAGATGTTTATGTGGACACATAGATGCAAATTTCACATCCTTGGCCACCATTCCCACGCAAGATTCTAGCCACCATATATTTAAATTCAAGGGCAGAGAAGAATGCACTGGTGCCAGAAAACACCTTTTGAGCCATTCCCAAGGTCAGTGCTGCAGTCAGTGTTTCTCTCCTCCAAACCCAGCTGAAGTTCTTCACAATGAAACTCTGGGTTTAAAACCAGGAAGAAGCACATTTGAAGTATTCAGAAAAATAAAATCCCAACCCAAAGCAAGGAGCCTTTCTTCTCCCATAAACACGCTTTCCTGCCTTGTCTCGTATTCCAACAAAAACACCACAACTATCCACTGAGACTCAATAGGCTGGTTAGAAATAAACAATGAACAGTAAGTGTAATCCTACTGCAACACATCTACTACCTCTGCTCTCCTTGGTTCTGTCTTACAGGCTGAGGAGGGAAAAAGAAGTATTTGAGCACCGAGACATTTAATTCTGAAAGGTTCAGGAACAAGAAAGTCTTCCAGCAATTAACCTGAGCTGATTATGCTTTTGGAATCACTCTCTGCACAAACGTCCTGCACTTCATGAACTGGATTAAGCAAATGCCTGGCCACCAAATCCATTAACACTACAAAGACTAAGCAAGGATGTGTTTTCTAATATCCTGCATGATGATTCTGGATTGAGGGAGGTGAGGGGTGCAAGGGGAATGGATCCTAAAAAAGCACCTGCCACTGTCACTGTTAGGGACAGAACACTGGACTTCATCCTTGTGGACTCATCTATCAGGATATTTCTGATATTCCTAAGTCAGAACTGACTTAACCAAGGACATTCAGGAAGCTAATGATACTAATACAGAAGTACCTGACTAGTAGACACAAACTTAGGAGAAAATGTCACCCTGTCACAAGGAAGCATTCATCTCTGTAAAAAGCCATCACAGAATAGAAAGAAGATGGGCATTATATCTTTACCTGTAATAAACAATTAATATATACTGATGAATTTACCAAGATGGTGTTTTTGATGTCTCAAGACTACATGCCCCCCATTACTAGCACACTGATACAATACTACTGATACTACTATACTCCAGAAATGATGTCTTATTTCCAAATGTGGATTAATTCAGAAGGAGAAAACTATTTAACTATTTTGGTTTCAGATGTTTAACAGCCTTCTGTAAAGGCCATGAATGAAGTTTTACTGAGTTAAAAAGAAATACAGGTGACCTTTCTAAGTATGACTTAATCAGCTTTAGGATATATAGCATTTAAACTCAGGACATTCCTAACTGCAGAGGAATTGCAAAATCTCCAGTTATTCTAAACCATGGTTTAATGTAATATCCCTTCCTACCCCTAATATACTGGAATCTGCCCAAATTCATGCCTTACAAGAGAGTAAAGCTAAACCTTGGCAAAGAACTCCATATTATATTCAAAGACCAAATAAACATGAAAGCAAAATACAAAAGCAAAATAGAGCAAATTTAATTTATTCTCCAATTTAGACTTGATGTATTGGACACACAGAACCTCCTTAGAGAATAAAGCATCAATTTTCTTATGCATGGTATGGAGCTTTTTCAATCTTTCATATCTACACCTTAACATTCCAATTTATTTCAGGGTCTATACCTGTAAGTTTTTTAACTTCCATGTGCTCTATAATCAGCTCTATCTGCAAAAAATGACCATGTGACCAAGTTTAATCAATTTGTAGTTTATAGATTCTAGCTTGTGACATATAAAACACATTACTATAAAAAAAATCAACCAAAATACCACAGACAGAAAAGAAGTGCAAAGGCCCAACTACCAGAACAAATTTTCCTGCTTTTAAAAACTCAAAGCAGGGGAAAGAAACTGGTGGGGTTTTTTTCCCTTTTTCATTAGATAAGAAGTAATTTTTATATACAAAGGGAAAGGAAAACAAAGTGCCTCCTTCATAAAGTGGCCCTGAATGAAGGTCACATGTATGTAAACATCCACTCTGAGGTCCAGAAGGCAAGGTTAAACTTGTAGCCTTTTATATCTACAGAAAAAGTTAATGCACCGCAGTGTGAGGAATCTAACGAGCAGTTTAACTGTGTCCTGTCAGGACAATATAAACACTGCAGAAACTGCAGTGAATGCACTCAATTTTGATACATCAGGTGAATTCGGAGAAGTAATGGAAAAGCTTATGGCATTCTTATGAAAATAAGTGATAAAGGAAAGATGAGTGATGGTATTTAGAAAAAAAAAAAAAAAAACCTTCTTTGAAAGGCCAGAAGAGCAGAGCAGAACTACCATTCAGAAAGGAAGCTTCACCAAATTCCTTACACTGTGTTAGAAAGCCATATGAATTAAATTGAAAAGAAAACAGATTAAGTGTTTTCTGAAGGTAGCATTGTAAGAAACCAATCTGTCTAAATCCAGTTGTGACTAAGCTGGAAATGATCACATAGGAGAAAAAAAAGGACAAAAAATTGTAATATCTAACCAATAGAACAGCAGAATCTTGGAGGAACAGCAGAATCTCAACGTACAAAATGAGATGCAAAAGGCAAATAATGAAAGGTTAGGTTAGGTGTAGCAGGAAGATAAGAATTCACTGCTTTAAATATGAAGAGAATTATAGACTGGATCAATGTTAATTTCTGGAACTCAAGAAAAGGTAACAGAGTACTATTTCTGGGCAAATAGTAAGCAGCACTGACTAATAAACTTGTCTAAGGATACTTCACTGAATCTAGTAAAAATACATTCCAAACAATTTTGGTTTGTTTTTGTTTTTTGTTTTTTTCTGTAATAAAGCTACAGTTGCCACAGGACATGTGAAATAAAGAGCTCCACCATGCAGGAACACATAACATGTGAAAGAGTGTCCATCTCACACTTCAACACAGGGAAACAGGTCTTCACTTGTTGTGTCTCAGCACGTTTGTGACAAGAGTACTGCACATGTGGAACACTTGATCTGCACGTCTGAGGGAAGTCTGGAAACAGCCAAAGCTTCTGATGGCCACGTTTGGGAAGACAGATTTGCAAGGACAGAACTGCTTTAAGTAGAAATATTTATCATCCCTGTCCATATTTACAGGGCCCACAAAAATGAGCCTGTCAGGTGACAAGAGAAAAAGGTCAATGAATTAGCCTTCAAGATGTACATTAGATACTCCTTTTCTACATCAAGCAAACAAGTTCTACATTCAATTTCTATAGCTAAAACCAGTACTGAGTGCATAACAATAACAAAGGCTTTACTACAAATACGGAGAAAACAATGTTTCTTGGTATTTTTTATGGGCTCAGTGATTTCTAATAATTTTGCTAATGATAAAAATCATTGTAATGATGGAAATACCATGTGTTGAAATCTGCAAACAATACCAAGTTAGCAAGGCTGAAAAGATTCTATCCAGTATGAATAAAATTCAAAATGGTCTCAACAAACTGACCAAGTTCTCTCAAGACAGCATTTTATTACAGGCAAATAGGAATAGTGAGCTGCATGATTAAGAGAACTGGAAAGCTGTACATAGCTGCTACTCAAAACAAGCTCTGGATCATTATCCTTTGTGTGCCTTCAGTACTCTGAAGTCCAGTACTGTGCTAAGCTCTTCTTCACTACAATTAAGGCAATGTAGAATTAAGGAAATTCATAGAAGCTTAGTATTCCAAGAGATTATTAAGGAAAGGTTAGACAACTTCTAAGTATGATTTAGCTAGTTTGCCCTACTCTGGACAGTGGATTTGTCTTATCTGTTTAAAAATGCCTTTCTCTATTATTCTTCCTGTATGCAACAATCATTTCATGAAACACTTCCAACAGCAAGAGAAGAGCAAAACACAGAAACCCCTCCAAGGACAAGCTTTAAAAGATGCTTTCTAAGCAGAAATGATAAAAGTCTTGTTTTCTCCTGCCTCTCCCCCAGGGCCAGCTGGAACAAGTAAAAGAATGCACTGCCACAGAATGATAAAGGTGCACCTTAAAAGAAACAAAACCAAAAAAGAGCAAACCCCCAAAAACCAACAGCCAAGAACAGTAGAAGATAAATTCAGACAGCTCAGTGCATACAACAGTTTTGGGTGCACGAAACAAAAATCCAAATATCCTCCAAAGAACCCATCTGACTAATATTGCTTGTTCCTTCCCACCCAGTTACACGGATTATAAACAAGAGGCATACACTGAAGTATTTTATAACCTAAATATAAAACCTTATACATCACTTTCACAGATCATAAATACAAACCAAATCATGCCTGAGGGACAGGAATAAGACAGGAATTGCTGGGAAAGAGCTTCAGCACAGTATGCTGTTCAAAGAACAGTCAAATAATGGCCTTCCACAGTCATGTTATTAATTGACATTTAAACTTGCCAAATGAAAGATGTGGAATTGTTCCTCCTTGAGGAACAGCATTTAAGAAATCTAAAATGCTAACCCTTGGCAGGATGACTGCACAGGGCATATGCCAGGGAGGGCACAGGATGTATGTCAGATTCCCTCTGAGGTGCACAGACAGGATCAACATAACACACACCACGAAGATGAGCTGACTCTTCTGAACTGCATTAAACCTGCTTGGAGCACAGCATGTAGATGGCTCAAGGAAAAATCACTAACAACTATCTGCAACACAACATGGCTTTTTAAAAATACCAATGTACATGGAAACTTCTACTGAATATAAGTACAAATAGGAACAAACTGCTAAATTTCACTGTTCTTACTTCCACTAATTACACATGTATAGCAAAACAAAATGCTATTTTCATTCAAAGTCATACAAACTGAAAGCTCTTGACTCAAGTTACACAGTCCCTCTGCAACAGTTTAAGTGTTAGATTTAGGAAGGATTCCTTTGCTGAAAACAAACATGGAGTAATTGGGATACACAGAAGTGAATGAAATTAAGGCACAGTGATCAAAGTATTTTTACTTTATATAATGGAAATTTCTCCTATATCTAACACTGGACAAGGTATCTTGCATAATCAAAAGGTAAGCAGAAGTCCCTTACACTGCCTCGCTTTGCCAGAGAATCACCGTAGTCTGCTGGCAAAGTCCGCTTGCTGGACTTTTTCTGCTCATGTTCAACTGCATCTTCAATTATAGGCTCAAGCCTCATCTGGACAAACACCAAAGATGTGGATCAATTTCTTTTCATTATACAGTGAGGAAAGATCTAAAAGCCTTTTAAAAACTTCTGAATTATTTAGAAAAATGCATAGAACTCACTGATGTTTAAATAAAAAACTTAATGAGGCTCTGGCCCTAAATTCAGTAATCTCTGAAAAATAGACTTTGAAGCTCAAATTTGGTAAATAAACTATAAGAGTCCCCCCTCATTTTTTTTGGTTTTTATTTTTTGCTTTTCAGCTGCAAGATTTTGAAATCTGTATCAAAAGTCTTGCTCAAGGGTTCAGTCAGTGTTCAATCCAAAGGGTGTTTTAATAAAGCATCTATTGAATACCTAAATCCGAGTTTACTAAACAAAACCTTAAAATTGAATATTTCTGATTGCTGGACAAGTTTTTCAAATAAAATGTTTATCTCTATACAGAACTAATTCTTCCCCAACCCTTCCAAGACTGCAGCTAAGTAATGTGCTGTATCTCTCTGTACATTCTCCTCAGTCAGCAGATGCAATTTTATTTTGTTACCTCTGTAAGAACTGTGGTGTCATATGAAGGCTGATACTTCTCTTTTTCATGTGCAGTTCGCTTTTCCATCTTTTCTCTGTCTGTTTTCTGTTTTCTGTCTGCTCCTTTGGGCTAAAAATGAACAGTTATGTGAACATGAACACAAGTGGAAAATGGTTTTATAACTGAATTCTGATCTCAGACATGAACCATTACAAGCAGTAATATAACAACTTCCCATATCTTTATTGAAACTTAGAGATTTAAGGATCTGTTTTCTAATATTACCTTAAAAACTTTGATTTGACAACTGGCTGAATGCAGATGATCTGTATATTCTCCATTTTCAGTCTGTTTAAAGGTGTCAACCTGAATCCTAAAAGGAACTCCTTTCTCTCCTCCATGTTTACGAGGGGTAAATTCAGTGCTGATACAATGTACCTGGAATAAAAACAATCACCAAACAAAAAAGACCCTCAGAAGCATTTCAGGCATGAACTTTATTACATGTTACCTACATTACATTAAGAGTTTCTTGTAAAGAATATAGCAAAGCTATAAAAGGTCACTGACTGGAAGAGTTTTTCACCTCATGCATCCTCATCTTGGATTATTTTCAAATATGTCCAACTCCTTTAAAAGTCCACAGACCTTTTAATCAGTGTGCAATTGCTTCAGCTGCTATATCAGATGAACACTGTTTATAAGCTATAAAGTCCCCTTAAGGGTATCTAAGGAGAAAATCAGTTCAAGAGAAGGAATTGTGAACCATCTCACTGGACAGTGCTGCCAGGTTTTTTTTTGCTTCCTTATGGAATTTCAAGTGAGCCTTTAGAACGACTGAACTATATTGGGATAGTATCAGTTCCATTTTCAGTCTGTTACCATTTCTTCTAAGGAAATGCATAAACAAAACTATTCTGTAACATATCTCCCAGTTCTTCAAGATGACTACATTTTAGCAATTATGTAACTCTTACTAGGAAAAATATCTTTTATTGTACGAGATCAAAGTTAATTTACTGACAATATAGAATTGAACCTATTTTGACAGCCAGAATAAGAAACGTTGCTACCTGAGACTTTACAGCTATACTTTATTAAAAAATCAGATCTGAGACAAAAGTAAGCAATGTGAATATGAACTTTCCATCTAAATAATTTCCAAAGAAAGCACACTCAATTCCCCTGAATATCAAATACACAAATGATAGAATTCCTACAAGAAAGCCTACTGACAAAGTAAGAAACATCTTTGATTTAAAACCCTTTTCTTGAAGGACAATACTTTAAATTTTGAATCCTTAAGCCAAGCTTCTGCTGAAAGTAGTAGTAAGAGTTACTGAGAGCAATGTAAACTAATTTTTATACTTCATACAACTAAATATTTTAACTACAACAGCTTTCTTCAAAGAGCCTTTTGAAAGGTTTTTATTTAAATTTTTCTATAAACCCAAATTAAACAGAAAAACCTTACTAGGGACTCTACTGGACCTATGAACCCATGTTTTTTCACCAAGATGGTATTTAATGGCCATCCCACAAATAATAAACCAAGAAGCTTTGTATTTCATGTATACTGCTGTTTGTGACCTGAAAGGCAAACACAGACATCCAGTCAAATAAAGTTTCAAACCTGAATAAAAGCAGATGTACATTTTGTTGGATCCCATAAAAATTCAACTGCGTTGAGCTGGCTTGGATTTGTCTTGATATCAATGACTCCAACAGACATTGGAATATCTATTAAAATAAGCAGCATGTATTTCAGAACAATCATACAGCAAGCAAACATGATAGATAAATAAATCGTAATATATCATCAGCATACACAAGGTAGGATGGAAAAATGTGGGCTTTGATGGCTTGACCAGTTTCTTAGGACTGATACAAAGAGTCTCAGTAGATTCAACATACAAAGTGCTCAAGGTTTTGGGTGCTTTTTCATTCTCCCCCCCTGCTGCCACTCCTGAGGTTATGGACTAAACAATCACATTACGCAAAGTACAGAAACCATGTTGGCACCATTTTCACAATCTAACAGAGAGTTACTTCTGTCTGTGGTCTCCTAATCACTGCAACAATCTAACAGAGAATTACTTCTGTCTGTGGTCTCCTAATCACTGCAACACTTAGCAACCAAAATTAGAAATATTATTAAATGCATATGGCTGCAGAGTTGCTATCTTACTTTTATAGCACTTAGAAGTTTGAAGAGAATGTGAAAGTGGTAAGAACATTTATATTCAAAACACACACTATGACAAAACAGCATCCAGAGATCTGGTCTGTCCTTTTTCATCAGCCTCAGCATAAATGTGAACGTGATAAATTTAATTTTGGAAATCGAATTTCATACAGTGGCAACAAACAGAAACAATTATACCTAAGTCGAGCAGTCTGTCCCCAGGGCGGTTCCACTTCCAACCCTCCAGCTGCTGGTGCTCAGTGTACTGCAGCCTTCTGTCATGGAACACAACTCTTATAATGCTCTAACAAAGGACAAAACAAGCCTGTGATGAGCCACAGAGTCACTACACGTTTAGAAACAGCCTAAAGATAAAGTACTAAAACTTCCCAAAATAGCCACAGTGCCAATAAATACACATTTACGGCAAAAATTTGGCAAGCATCAGTATCTCAAAATATTCCAGAACACAGAAATAGAACTGAGCAGCAGGAGATACATGAAAATGTGATAAAAATGCAAGGGAGAGATACATCTGATTGGATACTCTAAAGGTCATTATGAATTACATACAGTGAACTAAGCAACACTGGCAGTACAGTATCAACACTGTGTAGGCAACACCAAATTATTTTAGAAAGCAAACACCAAAGATGTAATTTATTATGAAAAGTGGTGAATATTACTTGATCATTCTTTCACTGGGAATTCAGTGAACTTTTTTTGTAGGACATTTTAAGAAATAAAAGAAGAAATTCTCTTTGTTGTACTTATAAGATATTTACAATTGATCTATGATTTCACTTAATAGAATTTAAAAGTTCCAAACTTTCCCAACTACTCTAGATGAAATATTCATCCAGAACAACTATAACACGACTAACTTTATTCAGCTAGAACAAATTATCTAACAATACATATTTTTGTGGGCAGTTTTGGTACTGCTAAATGAATGCACATATAAAGCAATTTTGTTACAAAGAGGGTGGAAAAATACTGTACACATTGATTGTTACCCAACAAATAGAATGTAGACAGATTTGCATTTTTTTTTCCATTTTTCTACAGTCTTCCTTGTATTAGCAGCAGCTAAAAGTGTCCACAAAACCCAAGAACTTTTAAACAGAGTGCCTCTTCAAGATGGATTTCACTTCCTTGGGTTTAGTTCAAAGATAATAGCAAGTAAATGTGTGTGTGTGTGTGTGTGTGTGCATGAACAAACACAAACACACAAAGGCACCACTCCTTCTGCACTGCAAACTGGCCTGTTTAGAACTCAGAAATATCTGCCACTCTCACCTAACTGAAATGATTTCTTTGGTAAAATACTGTGAGATTCCAATATTTCATTGTCCAAAATGGAAAATTCACTGATGCAGCATTACAATACCTTCCTATGGGAAAACTGACTTCTCTAAACTTTTACACTGCTTTTCCCTATTGCACCTACCAAATGACTCATCACCCACATATAAACCTAGAAAATTATGGGAGAGACATCCCAAGGCTACAAGGAAATAGCACCTAAAGGGGCACAATAGTCCACATGCTTATTACAGCAAGTTACCATGCTAGGTTGTAAAAAGTTTAATTACAGAACCCTCAAACCCCACTTTTATGCTTCTGCCTTTATGCTTGTGAAATGATCTCTGAACAAGCATCCCACAGACAAATAAGAATAAGGCCTAGGACTATACAGTATAAGCAAGCCAAAGTTCACAAATTACACAGCCCTAAGCTAGCAGGTAAAGATTCAGCCTTCCACAGGCACACTGTTCTGGTGCATTTATCAGCACCAGTTTCAAAGTGACTTTAACTGAAGTTTTTCCCCTCTTTCCCAATACCTGAGTAAGACTTTTTTTAGAATTCAATAAAATCAATAATCATCATGTGCTTAGAAGAAAAGTCCAAGCCCCTCCATCAGTTCTTTTAATCATCTGTACTCCAAACTGGGTAATTTTTCGGTTTGTCTCATTTTTGTGCTTCATACAGTACCTCAGATCCACACTTTCTAGGAACACTAAAGCACAAGGAGACAAATCTGGAACTGAGGAAAGGGGCTCAGCTGTGGAATAAACTGCTCAACAAGCAGCAAAATTAGAGATCCATTTTCCTATGGATGAACCTCCAATATCCCACTGCTGCAAAACCCTCAGGTTGGTTCCATGTGTTTTCTGTAACACTTGTTAAGAAACAGGTTCACAATACCTCCACTTCTAAGTGATCCTCCACCTCTCCTAATCATTTGAAATAAATAATGTGATGGCTCAGAAGACAGTGGATACAAAATCTACAGATACAGAAAACTACCTTAAGCTTTGCATAAATACTCAGGTCTTCGGTGCACACAAGTGTGCATTGGGTACTTATATCCACATGTTTTTATTTGTAAACATCACTGGTCCACATATTCTGACCAATAGCTAGTGACAGTAGAAAAAAAAAAATCCATAAAATATACAGTCTCTGGTTTGTTAGTAACATTATCTAGTGAACTTAAATTCACCTTCACCAGTTTTCCATTGATCTCTGGTATGTCTCCAGCTTTCCGATTATCGAGCATTCGGATCTCATAGGACTGACCTTTAAAGAGAAAAAAAATTGCATGGGTAAAAGGGTAAGAGCAAAAGGCTGTTTTGTGTTGAGTGCATTTAGATTAGCTTTTGGTTCACTACACGAGAATACCAGTACCTAAAACCTGAGTTTGAGAGATCCAGATAGCAACGTGCACTTCACAGCATGCAAATTAACAAAACAAAGTTACACATTTGCTCCCCTTAAAACTTGGAGATATTTTCAAAGTTTAATTATTTCATTTTGTGTCAAGTGCAAGTCCTTGCTTCTCTACTTTTTTTTTCCTAAAAAAACCCCAAAACATTTCAAGGCTGAATTCCTTTCTTTTTTAAAACTGCTGAATGGCAACATACTGAGAACCATTAACTGGTCTTCCAAAACAAACTCTTGCAGAGTTTTCATAGTCTTTCCAAAACATAAACACTGTTCTCCCACGTTTAATTTTGTCCCTACACCTGTTGCCTTTGTAGGATTTTTATGCTTTGCAGATTTCAGAAATACAGACCTTTAAAAGAGACTGTTACTGTTTATATCAACACTATGAGCAAACCTATCTTTCCACCGAATATGATAAACTGTTGTGTTTCAAGGGAAGCAAAGCTTGTACTAATTTAATTCCAAGAATTTTTTTCCTTCCAGAGCGAGCAGTACATATTCATTTGCAAAATCGTATTTCCCTAACTAAAACATAGGACAAAATTAATTTCAACATCTTTAATAAGATTAAATGCAGTAAAGTCATCACCTGCACTGTCCTTCAGGTTACCTTTATGGTCCAGTGTACAATACATTTAAGACATTCTGACTTGCCCTACAAGGCAATAACCCTGTGAATGAGCAAATGATTTCTTAATCTCCTTTCACTTATCACAGACTGATATTACTTCCAACTATGGACTGTTTCAGGGTTTTTGTTTTTTTTTTGTTTCAACACAACAAGCATATATTTATGTATGTACTCTACATATGTACAGGCTTTCTTTACCCAAGCAGCCTGTGAATATTGATACAGTGATTAATGATGCAAATCCATATGAAATATAGGTTCACCTAGTGCAGTTAAGTAAATAATATATAATTTCTCTTCTTATATATTTAACAGGAGGAAACTTTTCCTGTTAGTGTGATTTGTTCAACTACCCACGTTATTCTACTCACATAGCTATAACATAAAAGTTCAACTATCTTTAAAGTAAGCATTTTTTAGCTCTAGCAATGTTAATAATCTTTCTCAAGTATTTCTCTGTTCTCTCTCAACATTTTTAGGGGGGGTAGGGAGGTGGGTGAAGAAAAAAGTTCTGATTGTTTCTTCAAGAGGTGTGGCTAACCTTTCATAGGTACAGAATAGTATTAAGACAGTAGATTTGATAAAAGTAAAAATCAAAGAATACAAGACTTGAAAATGTAAAAACAGCTCTGGAAGTTTTCAAGACAGAGGAACAGATACATTCCATTTTGGAGTTTTGGACACGAAGCTGCTCTGAAAGTGTGAAAATACCACAGCACTGATTTTTGTCATCCCTACATGAGACCTGTATCCACTGTTTTCTCTGCTCTTTCCTGGAGAACAGCCACAGGAGCAAGGTGACACAGGCTATGGACAGTAACTCCCCCCTGCTTCACAATGCATCTGTGGTAGCTTTGTTCACAAAAATACCAGAATGTTCAAGTTTGGAAGGGACTTCTGGAGGTCATTTTGGGCAATTCCCCTGGTCAAGGTAAGGTCACATACAGCCAATTGTCCAGCACTAAGCCTGGCAGCTTCTGAGTATCTCAAAGGATTCTCATTCAGACCATACTTCATAAGCTTCTCTGTAAAAATCTCACAGGAGAAACCAGCAAAAGCCTTACTTGAAGGAACCACTTGTAAACAATGCCTACTACACTCTCCTTCTCTACCAAGCCACCCAGTTCATCACAGACGTTTATCAAGCTGGTCAAGCATGATACCCCCTTGGGAAATCTGTGCTGACTATTCCTGATGAGCTTGTCCTTTATATACCAGGAAATGGTTACCAGGAAACACTGCTCCACCACCTTCCAAGGTAGCCTGTAGTTGCCTGGCTCATCTTTTTGAGGATGAGAGCAACATTAGCTTTCATGTAGTCTCTAGCACCTCTCCTGGCCACCAAGATCATTAAAAGACTATCAAGGGTGGCCTCACAGTGACACAGGCCATTGCCCTCAGCACTTGTGGGTGCATCCCATCAGGACACACAGATTTATGTATGTTCAGTTTGCTTAAGCCTTCCCTGACTTGTTCTTCTTCCACCAAGGGTACATACTCCTTGCTTCAGACTTTCCCCTCATGTCTAAGGCCTGGGATTCCTGAAGACTAGTGATGCCAGAAAAGACTGAGCCCAAAAAGGCATTCAGTACTTCAGCCTTTTCCATGTCCCATGTCACCATGGCCAGTGTCCTGTTCAGCAGGGGGCCCACTTTCAACTGTCTTCCTCTTGTCATTTACGTACACAAGGCCATCTTGCTTTTGACGTTCCTCACCAGATTCAGTTCCAGCTGGGCTTTGGCTTTTCTGATTGCATCCCTGCAGGCTTGGACAGTATCTCTGTACCCTTCTCAGGTTACCTGTCCCTGCTTCCACGTTCTGCATGCCTATCTTGAGTACCTTTCCTTATGCATGTAAGCCTCCTGTCATTTCTGCCTGACTTCCTGTTTATTGGGATTTACTGCACTTGAGTTTGGATCAGCTGATCCTTGAATGTTAACCAGTTATCTTGGGCCCTCTTCCCTCTGGAGCTTTATCCCATGTGACTCTACTCTCCTGAAGTTCAAAGATGAGATCTTGGTCTTCTGCCTTGCTTCTTTCTCTCACGATCCTGAAGTCCACCATCTTGAGGGCAGACAAGCCTGTCTGACCTTGAAACTCCCAACCCCAGTGAGGTCCTCCCTGTTTCATGATGCAGAGCAGAGCTATCCTCTATCACTTGGGTCAGGAAGCTGTCAATCAGCACTTTCCAGTAACCTCCTGGGTTGCTCATGCCCTGCTGTGCTGCCCCTGCAGGAGACATCAGGATGCTTGAGGTCCTACTACAAGGATTATGGCCTGTGAATGTGAGGCTACTTCCAGCTCTTCAAAAGTATCTCATCTACCTGTTCTTCCTGGCCAGGTGGCCTACAGCAGACACTCACTACAATGGCAACCATATGACATAATCCAACCATAAGAGCTCAACTGGAACATCACCTATCCCCAGGCAGTGCCCTAGACATTCCAGCTGTTCTCCCACACAATGCTTCACCTCCCCTCCCTTATCCTCTTACTCTGCCTTTCCTTAAGAGCCAGTATCCCCACACTGTAACATGGCACTCAGCAAGCTATCCCATCAAGTCTCTGTGACCCCAAAAATCACACAGCTGTCCTAAATCCTCACGTTTACTTCCTATGCCGCTTGCACTACTGATTTGTGTGCACTTCAGAGGCACCTCATCATGCTGATTTACCACAAAGGGCTTTGGTGTTTCCTTGGAATGATGCTCTACAGGCACTGACTTGCTCACATCCAGATGCTGGAAATGTCCCTGTTCAAGCTTCCTTTTGTTGATGCTGTGTTCCCTTTCATGCTCTTTGCTTATCAGCCATGGCCATCACTCCCTCACAGTGCTGCTGTCAGTCCCTCTCTCCTTCCCTCACTGTTCCTACTTTAAAGCTCTCCTTACCAGGTCAGTCACAAGCTGGCAAAGCTTCACTGCCCTTTCCAAGCTGGATCCTATCTCTCCCAAGCACTTCTCTGCATTCACAGAACTGCAAGCTTTGCTGCACTGTGGAAACCAATCTAAAGAATGCTTCCCTTTTAAAAGCAATTCTCTTCCATATCACTTCTGCTATTCCATATACATCTAGCTGAACAGCAGCCAACTCAAAACACTGTCCCATAACTTCAACATGTCTTCAATGGACCTATTTAACAGATTTCACAGTAAGAACCCTGCAAACCCCTGAACAACCCACCATCACCACTCCAAGATCTGAACTTCTAGAATCAGCTTTAGCTGAATGTCTAGTCACATTAAATATTCCATCAGCTCATACTATATCTCAAGTTGGAAGGAAAACAAGGGAACTGAGTACAACATCCTGCTCCTTGTAGGACTACCAAAACCTCCATCACATGACTGGAACATCAGCCAGATGCTCCCTGAACTCTGACTGACACTCTTAGCTAAGCTATACTAATTAAAATACTTACTGACAGAGGGTGAAGTCAGGGCTTGTTTAGGTATTGCCTTAGGAAATGTCACCACAGCTTAACAGACAGGGCAAATGTTCCCACTGCTTCTGATATTCCCAAGCCAGGAAACTAAAACTGCTGACAAAATTCAAAGGGGTACTTCCTCTTGAAAATTATTTAAGGCAAGACACTGCCTGAAAATGGGGCCAAACCTGACACTAGATGTCTGAATAACCAGGATGTAAATTACTCTTTTGCTAGAGGACTCAATATAAGCACAAACATACCTACCAGCACAAGCAGTGTTGCAGACAGATCCCAGCTTTAAGCTGCCTTCAGTGTGAAAGAAATCATGTCTCATAACTTTTTTTTTTTTTTACATATCACAGAATCTGCTGAGTTGGAAGGGACTCACAAGGATCAGAGTCCAGCTCCATCCAGGCCCTGCACAGGACACCCCAATAGTCACACCATGTGCCTCAGAGCACTGTCCAAACATTTTTTGAGCTCTGTCAGGCTGGTGCTGTAATCACTGCCCTGGGGAGCCTGTTCCAGTGCCCAACCACCCACTGAGTATATACACATATACAGACTAAAAGCTTGTAGAGAAATTTTAATGAAAAGGCCTTAACTTAGGCAATAAATGTAATGTCCTTCTGTCTGAAGTAGTAGCACAGAAAGGAGACTGTGAAGTCTATTTTTATTTAAGGAAAGGGTATACCAATGCCCTCATTTTTCAACATCAGGAAAACCTACCCAGGACACCGAGAATCACCAAAACTTCTTTGCCAATTAAATTTTGATATTAAAAGGTATTTTCAAGGACAGATGAAACATTTACAGCCATTTTAGATGCTGTTACTTTAAATGATAAGCTCTTCTCACAAGCAAGACAGCAAGCACTTTCCTCTTTCAGACTGCTACCTTGTGCTCTGTCTTCAAATTACAGCACAGTCTATTGAGACTTTGAGTCAATATCCACAAGGAAAAGAAACTAGATATAGGATTGGAGATCCTAGGGCATTAGAGCCAGAGGAGGGGGATGGAGAAGTGAGAGGGAATGAAGCCATTGATATGGTCCAAAACAAATGATAAATGATTTTGAGTTCAGAATACTAGCTAACTCAACTTAGGACACCAATGTCCTAAGTAATTCTCAGAGGTGAGGAAGGTTTTATCATATGGCAATGATCACATTCAGATTATTTTACTTAGCAGTCAGTGCTCTTTCTAGAAAAAAACCCTGCAAACAATTTTCATGCAAATTAAAACCCAGGAAAAAAGGAAAAAAACCCAGTCTGATTCCCGTGAAGTATTTATCTAGTATGTATACAAACTCAAAAGGTAACTGCACTCCTGATTGTGTTTAAACATAATACAATTCTGGACAGATATGTCTGGCTAATTTGAGAGCAGTTACAGTGCTTTCTTCTATGCAACACATCAGGAACTGACATTTTGACATTTATTATGATTTTTGAGGGCTGTTTGTGTGTATCCCATGCAAATATCCAGTTAATTTGCATCAAATATGAATCAAATTTAAACAGAAATTAGTCCCAAATTTTCAGCTATTACCACCTGAAATTTGTCTCCTAAAAACTCACTGGCTTGATTTTATTGGGGGATGGAGAGGGGCAAAACACAACAGGAAAAAAAACCCCAAACCCAAACCAACAAAGGAAGAAAGACCCTCACTCCATCACATTCCAAAGGGAAAAGTAACACCATACTACAGCTATGAGCCTACAAGTTGGACAAAAAAAGACAAGTGAGGCATCCTTACAACCTCATTTCTGACATGCATTTAGCTTGGATCTACACACATGTATCAGACATGAAATACCATTCCAGTTTCAGACTTACACCACAAGTTGCATTCACATATGTATACCAACCTTGATTCAAGTATGTGAGAGTTTCATCATATAATTTTACTGCTGGAGATGTTGCAGCACACATAACATACTGGAAAGGTGGATGTTTGGTCTCATTTTCTTGTGGAAGGCTGGAATCTTCCTGTTTGAAAATAGGCAGTGCCAAAACATCACTGAAAAGAATAAAAACAGACAACTTTGAGACTTCTGGCCCTGTTTTGATTGAAGTGAAAGAAAAAAAAGTTATTTGTGACTTAAAAAAACCCCACAGTGAAATACATCCAGAATTTTGTTACTTATTTTATTAGTAAAATCTATATGTGCAGTATCCAAAACATTTTCCACCCCAATTTAGGCCAGGATACATAAATAATACCATGGGACTTAAGCAGACAAACAGCTGCATTGATCCTCTGAAAATTTAATCTTTGTTTCCTGTCTCCACTTAAAAAATTCAGTGCTCTCAACTTTTCACCTGTCAACACAGCCAAGCTTGCCTAATAAACATGCAAATGAAAGCAAGGCCTTAATTTTCTTCTTTGAAATAATGTATTTCCCAAAGTAAGTTACCTACAGTATGAAAGTTTCTCTCTCCTCATTTAGTACCACTGTATCTAACCTATTCATTCTGTCCACATTGTCCGTCCTTTCTGAGGCTTCAGCAGAGTGATTAGTAGCTCAAAAATGATTAAGCAGTAGATTCACAAAACATAAGCTATAAAAACTATGCCAAGATTCACTTCACTTATCTAAGATTTACAACCACCAGAAAAACTTTGGAAATGTCGTGTTTCTTGAGAATAAAGAGCAATTCATGTTGTCCACAAGCTGTGGTAAGACAGCTTCACCACAACCAGCAAACACATCTTTGGCTTTCTACAGAAATAAGTAATCTGTATTAGTAATGATCTTCCTTGTAAACAGAAACCCTTCATAAATTAAACTTTTAAAGAGTTTCTCTTGCACTGAATTTTGTTCATGATGAAATCATCTGTACAGCCATGCAACTTGCTTTAAAAATGTTTCTAAGTGAATAAAGATCTCACACCACCTCACCTGTTTATTTAATTTTTAACCAACATGTATCTTGTTTGTATCTCTTGCACTGATCATAAACACAGATTAAATATATTTTGTAAAACAATTACAAATGCCTGTATTGCACTACTATTTGTATGTTGTACCCTAAAATTTTTGAAAAATGTTCCTCATTTCTCCAAGAGTGTGCTTTATTTAAAGAGAACTCAATTAATTTCTCTTGAATTCCAGCACGTCTGAAGAATCAAATGAGTGTATCATAATTCATTCAAAAAATGAAATGACAGCCAATATTTTTCTGTCACAAAGGGTTAGAATATAAGACTTGGTCTACTTAAGTCTTAGTGTGGGTGGGGCACCTCAACCTTTTTTCAGAGCAAGTGACACATTCCATTAGGGATGTCACTCTCTGGGCTACCTGGAAGATGTTATATTGAACAAGAAAATATTTATGAAGGGTGAAAATGTCTAAGAAATTTGTCTATACCTTGTAGAAACTGTACAGTGTCTCTCCCAAAAACCAGCTAGAATTAAATAAGGAGACCAAAAAAAGATATTCACACGGATTCCCTTTCCCTAGTAAGAAAGCACAGGAGATGCTACAAAGACTGATGTAAGCAGGTCAAAGCAGTACACTCTCCAAAAAAGCATTACAAGCCTACTGAACTGAGTCCTGACTACTTCTGATGCCACCTCCCCAAACTGGAGCCCAGAGAAGATTTAAATAAATTACAAAGGAAGATGTGACATAACCACTTGGGAGAAGTGGACACACTTAAAGGAGTTTACTTGTACAGAGACAAGGATCTGTGAGTGGGACACCAAAATCCAACAGATGGGTGAGCGCTCGTCAGTGATGACTCAGAAGAAACAAGGAGCTGCTTCAAGCCCCGATGTCAGCAGGGACAACACAGGAGGGAGAGCTGCGACAAGCAGAGGGAAGCATCCCAAGACAGGACTGCTACACCAGGAACCCAACCTCGCCACACACTTCAGCACCCAAAACACAAGTGCTTTTATGAGGAGGAATTTTAAAGCAGCAAGAACATGGAAACAATGGCAATGTTTAAAATACACACATGAGTCAAAGTGCAACAACCCAGGCATGAGAAGTGTCTCACCAAATAAATTACCTGCAATTCTTAACTAAGTTCTGCAGCACTTGCCTTCACAGAAAGAGAAGTCTTTTGTGTATTCATGAAAAATATTTTTAAAGCCTTCATTTTCTACTCACAATTTGAAGTTAAAAATGTAGCTGGTCTGGTGTAAGAAAGCGGTTACAAAGCAGTTAATTTGTGGTTACAAATTACTTAAGAGACAGGCATTGGAAGCCTACAAATACACCAATTTAGGCAGCTTTAAACCAGCTTTTGCTGATACTTACAAAGCATAATGATTAACCGCCACTGCAGAAGAAGGAAAAATAAAGACATCCAACTCTACAACCCTAACATTTAGCTATAAAGAGAGCATAATGTTCACTCTTAAATGCCACCATTCCAAAAAACACTCCAGAGGACAGCACAAGGCATATTTTTCTTCTAAAACTCTCCTCGGTACTAGCACATTCCAAAGGAAAAGACAAGCCAACGCAATGTAAACTTCATCCTAGAGCACCTTTAAATAAATACCACTTAAATAACATTTTGATTTATTCACTTGCAAAGAATGAAATACTAGTGGTTTTTTGCATTTCAACATACACTCTTCCCCCATCTAAAAACAGATTAAAGCTGCAATTAAAAGAGTCAATAAGGTATGAGCAAAATGTTTCAAATTAAGACCAGAAGTATCAGTTTAAATAGGGACCAACTAAATTTCACAGCAACAAGAATCTTCTACAAAATAAAATTAATTGCAGCACAGCTGAAAAAAAGATGCAAAGACTGCTCAGAATGGGAAACAGAAACTTAGTATATTTAATAGTGCTCTTTACTTCAGCTAAAGCTGCTAAACCGCATATAATATATGCTGGTGCGTCAATCACATTCCCAGAAACTATGGAGATGCTAAATCAGTCTTTTTACCACCTCTAATCTTATACTGATTCTATTTTAACACCCAACAAAACTAAAAACAAACAAACCCCAAAGAAATCCCACAAAGGAACACAATACAGAGAACAGATCGGCCTTGTCAGTTCCAGCCTTTTCCCCCTCAGACCTCCCGTTACATTTTCTGCCTTTATAATGACCCAACGTCCCAGCAGGACGAATCATCTGCCCACAGTCAGTCCCTGGCAGCCTCCACACTTATGTATAGTTATGGAGGCATCCTTTAGTCATCTTCCTACTCATCTGGTGAAACCTTATTTTTGCTAGGCCAGTACAGATTAAAGACAGGGACTTGTAGTGCCAGCTTTGCTGAAGTTATTTCACACAGAAAAGAACCTCTCACCTAAATTGAAGTGCCCAGTGGCAGAGCAGCCCAGACAGAGGAAAAGCCAAGTTTTCCAAAATAGCTACTGTTGAAATTATTTCAGACTACAGAAGAGAGAGCTTGAAGAGACTGATTCTGTTCGTTTTTTGCCATTAACTTTTGATCATGTGAAGTAAAGATTCGTTTACTTCACTTGTCTCATTTAAGTGAACTTTAGAACTACAAGTAAGCTGATGAACAGGCAAGCAGTAATGTTTCAAGGGATCTTTTGGTCTATTTTATGGTATCATTTGAGAAAGTCCATCTACCAGGGTTTACTCTCCTGATGGAAGTAACTCTGAGACCAAGTTTTTGAAACTATTAGCTCTAGTAAGAAAAGCCTTATCTCAGTTCCTCAGCATGTGTTATCTAAAGCATCCAAACGAAAGCCATTCTTTTCTTCCTACAGGGAGGAGGAAAATTTACCCAGAAAAAAAACCCAACAGAAACAATCTTCATGACACCCCAAAGAGGCGGCAAAGTTATCCTCCAACACAAGCCTGAGCTACATGGGCTACATGAGGTGCATACATGAGACATCACCACACAAAGGCAGGGAGGCTCAGAAGAGGAAGCAAGGTGAATGTCACCCCTTGAAGCATCCAGTAGGATGCACCACATGTGAGAAGGGCTCCTGTGTCATGTAACCTACATGAGCATTGTACAAAAAGAACAAGAAAAATGTCATTTATCCCCCCATGCTTGTGAAATGTGTTTGTAAGCCTTCAAAATCACCTTTCCTAAATATTTCAAACCTTTTTCCACACTTTTTCAAAGGGTTTTAAAAAAAACTCCTAACACACACATACAAAAAAACCCCTCCCTAATAATAGGGTCAAAAAATAAATTAAGAACTTCCTGTCTTTACAAGAACAGGAACTACTATGTCAACAAAATTCAAACAACTGACATGCCATCCATCATCTGCCTTATCTATCTTCTGGACTGTATACTTTTGGGTGTGAGTACTAAAGCATCCCAAGAACACACAGGCAGGCCTGTTGAAACTTTAAAGCATGTTTTTTACGAGGACGAATACCTTTAAGAAAAAAAAATCTCAAGCAGTATTTGAATTAAAGAGTTATGATCTCCAGGCCAAGCTCTGAACTGTTCAGAGGTACGAGCAAGCCACAGGAAATGTAAGGCAGTGGGAGACCTGGTACTTCCTCACACTTTCCCTGTGTCCACAAAATCAAGTTTGATGTGGGGCAAGACCCCTGGAATTAATTTCTGGGGAACAACCCTCTCTGCAGCAGCTGTCCAAGAAGCTGTCCAACACAAATGAGAACCAGGCGCAATTGTAATGCTGTTCTTGGGAATCTCAGAGACCATCACACAGAAACTCAGATGGAGAAAGGCTTCAATGTAAGGGGAGTCCGGCACAAAATACATGAAACCACCAATCAAAGGAGAAAATGCCAACACTTAAACCTGTGTCCTTCCTACTAAGGAAAAGAAGAACGCTCACCATGACAAATTCACAGTTCCACGTTCACTCCAACACAGGGAGGTCAGGCAGCTGCTCCAGCCTGCAGCAGCTCCAATACAGGCAGATCCCACACAGGAGAAAGCCTGAAGAGCTGACAAGGGCAGACCTGCTGCCCTGCTCTCAGTCTGGTATCTCCATCCAACATGAGATGTGACAGGGGAACACAGAAGACACTTCTGTACTTTGAAGTCTTTTCCTTAAAAATTAAACTGGGCCCTGACTTTTTTAATGTATTCACACATTCAACTTGGAAGAAAACAACAGCAACAAAAAACCCCAAACCCAAGCCAATGTCAACAATCAACCACGTGAGGTTTATCTTTCAACATTTTTTATCTGTGGTAACAAAGCAAGGAGGCCTTAGGTTTACAGATTCACTTTTTCTCCAAACACCCATATCCTGACAGGTATTTACATATTTGGATTCTTGCACAAAGAATCAAGATCCAATTCTAATCAGTACCTGACATTTGATTTTTGAGTCAATATAGGAGTGAAAATTATTTTTTCTACAGTGCAATGCATAAGAAAATAGAACAGACCACTACAACAGAAGCTTTATAAGGTACTCTGCAGAAAACAATTCGTACATCTAAAAATGAAGAAGAAAAAATCAGGATACCATCAGTAAGCATTCCTCTTTCAAAAATCCAATATAACCAGCAGCAGTCTCAAAAGAGTGGGAGACATTAGGGGAAGCATAAACAGCAATTTTGTCTGTCATAACGTAAGAACAGCCAAAAAACAGGGCCTGAATGAGATAACCCATTTTTGGATTTGCACAGCAACTATGAAGTTAAGGCAGTAACTGTCACAACCCAATCATGTTTATCAGAAGCCAGAAAAGGCTGTTAGGGACCCAAAAGCTGTTAGGAGAGAATACCCTCCCTCTCTCCTCCTTGAAAAGAGAGCTCTAAGTTGTAAGGCCGTGTTCCCCCAACTCCTGACTGAGCATCTCAGGGTCACTGCAGCCTGAATTGTGCTGAGGGGTGGTACAGAGTCCCCTCAGCAGCCAAGGCTCTCCACAGCACAGTAAGGAAACAAGACTGAAGACTGCATTAAGCTTTCCTTCTTTTCAATCCAGGCAGCAGACAGCTGCATTCTCCAAAGACACTAAAGTGTTTGGGAGATGCAGCAGAGTCAAACTGATTTGATTCTCCAAAAATGGAAGATAACCTCGATGTATTTTCATACAGTCTTTTGTGGACTTTTCCACTTCAGAACCAAAACTCATTTTTTTATCTAGTTTGATGAACTTCAGGTTTTAACCTACAAATATATACCAAAACAGCTATTCCTGAAATGGAAGTTCTCCATGAGAGGCCAGAATTGTAGCACTACAAACACCATTGGAACTGTAAGCATTTAAATAAATCCACATACTAAGCTTTCAAATTACACATAAAAATTACGTGTAATCATAAGTCATAATCACAAGTCATTAGGGTACTTGTCTATTAATGCTCAATCAACCCAACTGTTATTGATTTATTAATCAAATAATTCATTGATGAAAAATGGAATTCTGCTAGAAAGATGACAGGCAGTTCTTTGAAACTTGTCTTTTTAATTAAATCGCCTCCATTTTTTTGCAGTTCACAGCAACCATCAGTAGTCCTCAAAAGTACACAACTATTGTTGTGTTACAAGGGATATATGAGGGATTCACAAGAAAACCTGATGGGCGCCATTTTCAACTGAAATTAGCATTAACTCCCCTAAATTAACTCAAAACTCATTATCACTGAAGGGTACAGTGTTTTTATATGAGTTTTGCTGCAGGTGTCATTTGACACATCTGGCAACCATCACTATCAATTGAATTTAATTTTGTGGTTATAAGCAGTTTCTTATTGCATGAGAAGGTGCTGGAACAGCAACCAAAAAAAAACAGGCTTCAAGACTTTCTAAGGAAACGCTGAAAACTATTTAAAACCGTGTGAATCTGCAGGGAAATTCAGGAGGCACTTGGCTGCCTTTCAACAAAAATCCTACAATGGACTGATGATCAATGAACATGTGCAACTTCTCAGGAAGAATAAACACAGCAGCAATGCCAAACATGCTACCTGAGGGCTCTGACTTATCATCAACTCCTTTATACATAACCCCAAGAGTTAAAAGAATTACATGCAGATCTTATTTACAAAATCAAGGGGGCAGATACCTTGAGGAGCTCTCCCAGCACTCTCCTCGAGGCAATATTACACTTTCTTCATTTTTTTTTTTTTTTAAGAAAATAACAAGCTTCTATTGGCATACTGAGCAGTGACAGAGCAGGATCTCTCCTCTTCATGCTCTGCCATCTCTCTTGGTTTTCTCCTCTGACATCACTTAACAGGCCATAATTTCTCTAAAGCAGAAATTCAACCAATACATAGAATGACTTACATACGTGCTGGGAATCACTCTGAATGCAGCAAACACTAATGGCAATTAGGTGATCCCCTTAACTACGTGGTCCATGATTAAAGTTACAAATACTACTACTGCACATGTTTTCCAAAAATACTCTGCAGATGAAGTGTGTAACAAGATTCAAGACTCATATACAGCTTAGCTTATACAATATTACTTTTTAAGTGCTGTTTTAATGGCTACAACTCTTCTGTGGTAATTCACAATGTCCTAAGAAGAAGGCAAGTGTAACAAAAAGTCACTTAAGACTGCTGCCCACCATAACAGGATTATATGACCAGAAAAAAACAATTTATCCAACAATAGTAAGGATGATAATTCTTACAGTTCCTAGAAACTGAAGTGTGTGCATTATTGGGATGAGAAATGAAGTTATGAAAACAGAGGAAAAGAAAAAAACTAACAGTCAAAAAGCAGAATTTTTACTAATAAGAGATGCTAGAGAGAACTGAATCAAGGTAGAGAAGAGCAGTTCTTGAACACGAGCACATGCATTTTCCATTGGTGTCTGCACTTAAAACACATCCAGGCAACAGCCCCAGAGCTGCCCACAAAAGCTGGCCCACCACTTCAGGGGATCCGTGTCTGAACGTTTGCTAAGACAGGAACGGGACAGGAGTGGGATAAAATCCAGACAAGCTGAATATAAAATCAGGAGTATTCTCATCAAGAGAGATGAATCACCTTGTTCTCTAAACTGGCAAGTTCTCAATGTTATTTTTAATTAAAAAAAAACAAAACCCAAAACCCACACAAACCCAGCAAAACACAACCCAAACCCCACACAGAACAAAAGCCCCATCAAATACAAGTCCCACCATAAACCCACTGAACTCACAATACCAAATACTACCAGAACAGTGCTCATTTCTGTCCAGCAGAAGCCCTTTTTCATAACTTCCAGCAAAGACACTACACTTCCAAACTTTAAAGTACACACAATAGATAAAGCTTGTGGTTCACCTGCAAGTTTCAGTTTCCCTGAGAGAGAACGTGCCTTTTACAAAGGCCGGGCCATCAAAACTATCAAACGCGACTGTTTTAACTTCTCCAGACTTAAAACAAGGACAAACCCTGTGGAAAACCTTGGACTCAAAATGTCTGTCGTCGTCTCAAAAACAGTTTTTCTTTTTCACACTCAGTCGTCACTCAGGAATCCTCACATTCTGCCCATGAGCGAGCTAAAATTTACTCCAACAAGTACAAAGGCACATCCAAACGCTATCCAAACACTAACTTTGTAAAACCTGGAAAACAATCAAAAGGTAAGGAAACCGCCAAGTTGACTACGAGCAGAGAGCTACACTGCAAGAAAAAAAACCCCTCATCACTAAACACATAGAAAAAAACCCCATCACTACGCAGAAATACAGGAACAAACACACTGAACGAAGCACCACCATTCTACCACCCAACGTTTTAGCTGCTCGAGAAAGAACATTTTTAATCCTGGCAGGAAATGCGTATTGTTTAGCACGAAGAAGAAGAACTGCATTTGACGAGAGTAAGACGACCACGGCTCGGAACGTGGGGTCCGGTTACACCCGCAGGGAGAGGGAAATGTCATTTTTAGGGCAGGGATTCCGGATATAAAGGGAAGAGCCCCCGGCGTGGGGAGCCGCCCGCCCATTCCCAGTGGCACCTGCCCGCGGCACGGGAGGGGAGGGCGGGAGCCCTCCGGCCCTCGGGAACAGCTCAAGGAAAAAATAAATAAATAAATAAATTTTTAAAAGGGTGAAAAGGAGAACCCGCGGCTCCTCCTTCCCGCGGAGCCTCGGCGTGCCCGGCGGCCGGGGCAGGGCGGCGGGGCCCGAGGCGGCGGCGGGGAGTTACCTCATGCTGTAGGCGCCGGCGCCCAGCTCCTGCCCGATGCCCGAGAGGCTGGCGTCGAAGTCGTGCACCAGCCCGGACTCGATCACCTCATCCATCTTCAGCACCCACGCCATGTTCCGCCCGCCGCGCTCCCGCCGCGGGAGGAGCCGGACGGGGCGGGGCCCGGGGCACCGGGGGCCGGGGGGCGGTGCCGGGGGAGACGGGAGAGCGGGGAAATGAACGTGCGGGGCGGGAACGGCGGCGACTCCGCGCTCAGCCCCGGGGGGGCCCTGTGCTCGCGGCGCGACCGGGGCGCGGGGTCGCTCTCAGCATCCTGCGCCCGCCCGGCCGCCGCGGGGCGCTGGGGACCGGGCGGCCGCCGCCTCCTCCTCCGACCGTGCGCTGCCCGGCGCCGCCGCCGCCGCTTGTGCCGCCGCCCGAGCTCCGACCCAGCCCAGCGGCGCCTCCCGCCGCATCATTCGCAGGGGGGAGGCTGCGGCGGCAGCAGCACCGCGGGCGCCCGCCGGGGAGGAGCCGCCGCCGGAGGTCAGGGCCGCCCCGGGGGCCCGCGCCCGCCGCTCCGGCGCGTCCCGCAGCGCCGCCGCTCACGGCAACATGGCGGCGGCTTCCACCCCCGAGCGCTGCCGGGGCGGTGCCTGCCCGCGCTCGGCGCCGCCGATTGGCCGGGTCCCGCCGGGAGAGCCAATCGGGGGCGGGCGCGGAGGGGTGAGGGGGAAGCCGGGCCAATGAGGGGGCACTTCCTCACGCCAGGTGACGTCAGCGCTGACGGGCGCGGGCGGTCCCGCCCCTCCGCCCCCGGCCCGCGGCATGGCGGGAGCGCCCCGGAAGCGGCGGCCCGAGGCGGGAGCGGGGCATGCCGGGAATGGCGGCCCCTCGCCCCTCAGGTGTGGGGTCTGTTCTGACCCACAGACGGGGCTCCCGAGAGGCGCTTTAAACACTTTTATTCCATTTTCAGTCTCATGACAAGAGTGAGACGGTACAGATGTTACAATCCACGCTGTCACAATCAGAAGCTAAACTATTTCCTAATTACAACACATTAAAAGCGTTTCTTGGCCTATCAGCTTCTGCCACACAATGCTGCTAATGCCTTTTAAGCCAGTCATCTAAACATACCCCTCGTGGCTCCTACTACAATACACCTTTCATAGTTCTATTCCTTCAAAATGTCTATATTTGCAAGGCCATCATTGGAAACTTGTTTCTAGTTCCATTTCTCTCCCAACAAAGTCTGTCCTATTCCAAGGCCTTTCTAAGGCAGCGTGTTTTACCTCGCAGTTTGCACACAGATGTGTAACTGTGCCAGCTTCTGTCGGGGTCTAAGGATTCCCCACAAACCCATTTCCCACCCCAGTGACCCTGGGCAGGGGCGGTTTGGTGTGAGATGTTCCTTCCCATGTCTGGGGGACCTGGAACAAAACAGGCTTTGAGGTCCCTTCCCAAAGCAAACCTTTTGCTGCATGGCAACTCTTTGCAGGGAACACCGAGGAGCCTTCCCAGAAAAACCCAAACCCCACAGAATCACTGAGTGTTCCGTGTTGGGAGGGATCCTCAAGGAACACGAGGCTGGAAGGGACCACAGTGGATGATGCAGTCCAACCTCCCTGCCCAGGCTGGGTCACCCTGGAGCACAAGGCACAGGATTGTGTCCAGACAGTTCTTGGGTATTCCCAGGGAGACAGACTCCAAAACCTCTCTGGGCAATCTGTTCTGGTGCTCAGTCACCCACATAGTAAAGAAGTTCTTCCTCATATTCAGGTGGAACTTCCTGCACATCAGTTTCTGCCCGTTGCCTTTCTCATCCTATTGCTTGGCTCCACCAAGAAGAGCTTGGCTCTGGACACCCACCCTTCAGACAGTGATAGATACTGATTTTCTCTATTCTCAGAAAATTCCCCCTCATATTTAATAATTCAGAGAATACTTACGTAATTTTGTGAGACATTTCATTAAAATCTTATGTTCTGAGAAGAAACAACACAATAGTATTAAGACTGTAAAATGTATTTTGATCCTATAGTAACATGCTTTAAGTACAATTGCATGAGTTTTGCAAAAGGTAAAGCAGGAAGGCCCTAGTTCATTAATGGTTAACAAAATACTAGCTGTTGTTCAAAATGTGCATATGGCATCCTCAAAGATAAAGAGGGATACACAGATCATGATTTATGATCTTTAAAGGCAGTTTGTGAGTTAAAATATGACTGCCATCTTCTCAAAGAAAAAAAAAGGTACTGGTGTTGTTTTTCCTGCTGTAATTGCTGTAAGAGTTCTCTGGTTGTCTGGGTACAGATGAACATTTCATCTGCATATAGGATGAAGCTTAGAAAAAGTGAAATTTATGAAGAAGGCAAAGGGCTCATGGACAAGCCACTAACACAGGCACTGGCTACGCTGTTACAGCTTTTACTGAGAAGAACTGAAATTACCACAGGCAAAATTCCTCTTTAAAGCCTAACAAGATGACAACCCAGGCAGCAGAAACAACATAAAACCCCATTTTTGTAAGTCTTACAAAAGAAGGTTTGTGGGAAACAAAGTAGTGCACTTTATACTTCTGAAAGATAAGACAAGATCTAAGACCAGAGAAGCCACTTAGAGTTTGATTTATGCATAGCAAAACTGGTTTCTCTGCTTGCATAGCATAGACCTATGCTAACATAGCTACATAGCAGTTACAAGATCATAAATTGGTGATCTTTATACTGGGAATTGTTGTGACATAAATTCCAACCAATCCTGAGGCCATTCTGAGCTGATACAGTGAAACCCATCCTCTTGCATTTCAGTCTTTAAAAGTTGGGTGTAGCTTGTCTGTGATGAACAAAGTGACTGCTAGTATTTCTGAAGATGTTATCTTTAGCTATTTTAGGACACATAAAATAGCTTTTTCTGTTAAAACATGAATATTAAAGGAAGGTGTTTTTTCTTTAGCATTATTTGTATCCCTGGCTCATTCACATCAAGTTTTCTGTAGAGGTGTGTGTTGTTTGGTTTTTGCTGTTTTTTAAAGTACAGGCCTGTGATGTGTTTCTTTGGGGCAGGTTCCTTCATCAGTCCCATTCTCAGATCCTCAGCTGAGGATCAGCAAATGCACACAGATGGCTTCTGAGCAGGCCAGATCCACAAGTCTAACCTGTCAGAGATGACACTGCCTGTGGCCCTGCTGTTCCACTTCTGCAGACCCAGTAACTGGGATTGGAGACATGATATGATGGAGAGAAAGTTCAGGCAGTCAGAGTCTGATCTTGCCAATAGATCTGCAAAAAAAGCATTCCAAGTACAGTTCTGCTGGAATGTGGGGATCCTGGGACTTTCCCTTCTCCATCTGCTTATCACTAATGCTGGCTGCCATCCTCCCCTGAGGTCGATTGCTTCTCTGTCAGCCTTACTGATGTCCAGATGTGGGGCTGAGGTGTGGTGTTTCACCAAAGGTGGACTGAGGACAGAGCCAAGCAACTCAGTGATTACGACCAGACTGAAGCCTCGTGCCTTAACTGGTTTGTGTTCTTTCTCCTCAAGGTGGGCGGCCTCAAGGGGCAATTTCATTAGAGATCAGCTCCTGTACACAGCCCGTAATGGATGGAAGGGTGCCCCCCACGCTGTATTTCAATACCAAAACACAGGTGCAGGCTGCCATCCAAACCTAAAGGCAGCTGCTCAAAAGTGTGTGGGTAGAGCAACTTCAGAGGGACTCAAATGGCAGATTTTTAGATAAGGATGGGAAAATAGAAGCAAATATAGGGAGCAAAGGCAAGGAAAGGAAAGGCAAGGACACGGTGAAAACAGGCCCTGAGAAAAGCTGTGAGGGGACCAAGCTCCTCCTGGCTGAATGGAGGCTGAAGAAGGGAAGATGGGAGGAGTGAGTGGACACCCTCACTTTCCCTTGTGGCTTGTTTCCTTTTGTGCTGGAACCGTGCATGTCATTTGTAAACAAGACTGCATGAGGGAACTCGAGCGCTCGTCCTTCGTTTCTGCTTTATTGCTTGAGTCAATAGAAGCACTGCTGTGTTTACTATCTATTTGTGTTAGCCAATCTAAATTTCAAATCACTCTCACCTTTGTACTGAGAAGGGTTGATTTTATAAAACTCCACTGCAGTTTCATTAGTTTCATACATTGGAGCCCAAATATAGCCTCATTTCCTTCGTGTTTCTTTTTGCTTGGTTTATTTGTTTTAAAATCTAAAATTTAACACATTTCTAATAAAAACATGCTACTCAACAATTCTGCAGGAGAACTAGCAATGCTGTGATGCAGCAATAGCTTTAAGGCTACCAATATAGAAAGAGCCACGTCAAGATAAATGATTAAACACTGTCATGTTTATGTACATTGTATTTAGCCAAAAAGTAGTAAGCTAGAGTGTAATACAAAGAGTGAACCACATTATAAATTGAAACTTAATTAACATCAAGATTATCTGGAATCTATGAGCTTAGCTCTTGTCAAAGCACAATCATTTTTAATTATAAGAAAATATTATACTCAATATTTCAATCATGCAGAGGTAAAGTAGGTTCATAGCTCACAGGAATATGCTGATGCAATAAGCTGTATATTGCATCAGAATTTCAATGCAAAGCATTTAGTCTGTACTCATATGACATGCAGCCCAAAACCCTGGTCCTGCAGATCAGCTGAGCTCCAGCAAATAATCAAAGTAAATATGAGACATATTTCTAAGTCTGTATTATTTCATATAAATGGAGTTTTATCTACAGACTGCAAATGTAATTAAAAAAACCCCAACCAAACAAAACACATTATGAGCATCATAGTAAGCAGTAAAACATTCCTTACAGTACTAGCAGCACGCACATACAGACATAACTTGGGAAAATTGTAGGGCTACAGCAAAGTAAACCTCTACCATGTTGACTCTACTGCTCCAATTATTTTCAAATCACCAGCTCTATTTAAAGGCTTCAACTTGTGGATTAGCAAAGATTGCACGTACAGTCTGCATTCTTGTGTTTTATAGCATTATAATAATTATGATGATGATGATGATGATTAAAAGTCACCCCCGTTGTTCACTTACCGCAAGTAGCTGTTGTTACTGGTGGGATACTGGTGGTGGTGATAATGTTCAGGCTGGCTGTGCCAGAAAAGCATTTTGGGATGAGGTGAAGCATTGTGCTCAGCTAAGAGATGGTCGCTGCAGTGATGGGAGATAGGAAAGAGAAAACAAATATACAAATTCAGATTACAGTTGCAGTTGGGTTGCTCTCAGGCTTTTATGTTCAACTGCTGCCAGCAAGTTGTCCCTTTCTCCAGAAGAGGCAGGGATGTCTTTGCCTGCTCCCCACATGCTCTCCTGCTCCCCAGGCTCCCCGTGCTGCTGCTGCCCAGTTGCAGGGCTTTTTTACTACCAATGAGACATGAGTGCAGCTCAGACCTCACCAGGATCCCTGTTTCTCTCCTCCTCTCCCCCCACATTGTCCTAGAGTGTCACTGAGCAAACACTGTTAGAGCCACAGAAAGGGCTGTTTCACTGCACTTGAACACTGTAACCTGCATAGACACAACTGACTGACTGCAGAGAAAAAAGAAAAAAGGTGGAATGCACAAAGACCTCTCTAAGGGAGCATCCTTTTTGCCTGCACGTTTCATTCTGGTGGCAAGCAGACAACAACCTTATAGTTACCGTCTTGCCCATGAACAAAAATTTTAAAAAACTCCAACCCAACAATGAAAACACTGTCAAATTGCAGGAAAAAATATTTACTCCAACACCAACCCAATACCACTCCTCACACCCACACTTTAAGGAAAAATCATATTCAGATGCAAACCAGCTGCTTGGTGCACTCAGCGCCATTTGTTTGCTGGAATTTGCAGCCAGGATTGCAGTATCAATTTTAAAACACACGAAATAGTACAGGTTGATCCTGCAAAGACCTTGACACTCAGAAATAATAAGGGGCACACATCCAAAATCCTCATTTGAAAATAGTTACCTGCAGAGGGCACCCATTCTGCTTGAAATAGGAAGGACTACTGACATATAGTAGTAGTTCATTGTGGCTGTGTTATTTTTGGTTTTTAAATACCAGCTCATTCTATAAAAAGATACTTCTAAAAGGTATTACAATATTGTGGCAATACACAAGCTATGCAAATCAGAACATCAGAGAGCAAGATTCTGGGAAACAAAAAGGAATTATTTCATATTAGAGTGATAATAGTATGTAGCAGCCAAAAAAAGCTTCAAATAAACATAATTGGTTGGGGATTTTTTTATTAGCATCTCAGACAATTCTCCCTTAATTTACTCTATTTACTTAACATCAAACAATGCAAACAAAAAGCAAAGACCAGAATCACAGAATGGTGTGGGTTGGAAGGGATCTCAGAGATCACGTAGTTCCAACCCCCCTGCCATGGACAGGACAACCTTCCACTGGACCAGGTTGTTCAAAGTCCTGTACAACCTGACCTTGAACACCTCCAGTAATGGGGCAGCCACAATTTGTCTGAGCAACCTTTTCCAGCATCTCACTACTCTCACAGCAAGGAATTTCATTCTAATATCTAATCTAAATCTACTCTCAGTTTGAATCCATTCCCCCTTGTCCTCCAATGTCTTTGTCTCTTTTGTGGGCTCCCTTCAGATACTGGAAGGCTGCACTAAGGTAACCCTTAAGCCATCTCTCTTCCAGACTGAACAAACACAATTCTCTCAGCCTTTCCTCACAGGAGAGGTGCTCCATCCCTCTAATCATCTTGGTGGCCTCCTCTGGACTCACTTTGCCAGGTCCATGTCCTTCCTGTGCTGGGACCCCAGAGCTGGATGCAGCTCTCCAGGTGGGGTCTCACCAGAATGGACTAAAGAGGCAGAATCATCTCCCCAACATATAATAGTACAGAATAATAGTAGAGGAACTGTAAATATGGGGCGAGAAACAAACACCCCGATGTGACACTGCCCAAGAAAGCAGATAAAATTTGTGACTGCTGCCTTAGTGGTTCTGAGAGATTGTCCTCCTCCAAGCGGCACATGAGTACCTTGAGGAGGGTTGTTATGACACAGATCTGCTTGTGTACACAAACTGATCTTTGGTCCAGCAAGGATAAGAGCTGGATGAATCTTTTCAAGGTTAGTTGTTCCTCTTAAATGTCTCTGTAACCACAGACTTAACAAGCATCCTCACAGATGTAAAGGGCCACACATGTCCCAGTGATTACTGTTGTATTTTTTAATAATTATTTGACTTCAGTGACTGTAGAAAAAGAATATATATCCTGGTATCCAGTTTGTTCCATAAACTGGTAAGTTGTAAAATAAAGCTACTCTGTCTTCAGCCCTAGATTTTGGCAAAGGACTTAAATGCATATTTGGAAGCTCCATTCCCATTTGCTCTGATTATTCTAAAGAAGAGAGCTACACGTCCCACAAAACACTTTCACAACCTTCCCCTAGGGTTTACAAGAGCTTCCCATATAGAGGACAAGCATGTTTTGTTCTGTGACTTGTATTTCTGTCAAATGGAAAGGGTAACACCACAGATTCCCCTCCACTCGAAGAGCTCTACCACAAAATGGCTCTCACTTCTCTGTGCATGTCCCACAGAGCTCATGTGGCTTTAAATTGTGCAACACCTTTTTCCCTCCCCAAAACAGCCTGTTGCTTTTGACAGATGCCGATTTATCAGAATGCAAATGAGAAAAAACACTGCAGTTTTGCTTAGTCTTTTTTTTGTGAAGTCCAAGAGACAACTTGGGAGCAAAAGCACCTGTTTTTTATCTTCAGCATTAATTTTGATATTTTAAAATAACACAAACACCATATCAGGGTTGTAGATTTGTTCTTAATATCACAACAGACAATTTGCTGTCACTAAAAATAACCACCCCAAAGGGGACCCCACACAGGCAGCTGCAGATTCAGCTACTGGTCTGGGTTCAGCCCATGTATTCTGAATGCAGATAGTGAGCAAAAGCTTTAGTTCTGTGATTTCAGTTCGCTGTCATTGGCTTGCTCAGCTGTTACCAGAGCTTTAACTCTCCTGACCACAATAGAAGGCTGTAATAAAACACAGGAGCATCACAGCAGGTGTACCCATTCAGTGCCTTACCTTAATTTGATTCTTCAGATACTACCCTTGTGTGGACAAGTGTGTCACTGACAATATCCAAAAAATTACTGCCTGGAGGAGACGGGGTGTTTCCCCCTCGAGGGAGGGGGAATAATGGCAGCTTTTCTGATCTAAGCACCTGCTTCTTACAAAAGGTAGAAGTCCAAGGCCTGTGTGACAGGTGTCCCTCATGGTACACAAACTATTTCTTCCTTGACAGAGTGTGACCACACGAGCTGCTTCTAGAAACCATCCCATCCCACCCGTGACCACTGTCCCTGATGGTATGACAGAAGCAAAGCACAACCAGGTCTTGCGGATTTCTATGCAAAAGCACTGTGAAAGAGGGAATTTTGCCCTTTTTTCCTCTCCAAGGGTTGACAAGATGACTACCCATCATAGATGATTTGAGTTCCTTGTATGGAATATAGTAGCCAGAACATGTAGAAAAAAAAGTTATTATTCAAGCTAATTATTATTCAAAATAATTCAGTATTTCTTTTCCTTGTCCTATTCAGAGTCTTGTGTTTTGAGTGATCTCTGTTGCAAACAGTATATGGGTACAGCTTCAAGTACACTGAAACTTAGTGTTTTAAATCAGGATAAACTTCCCAAGTTATGTCTAAGTCTGGTATTTTGCCTTGTGCAGCACTCTATATTCCCCACACCCACGCCTGCTGCCCTTGACTAACCTCTAGACATAAAGGCATGTGGTTACACAGTCCTTCAAGTTTGGGGACAAATAAGGGGAGTTTTTTACCTTGTACTGTTTATTGTTAAGAGGCTATTTTATTTTTTTCTTGCTTTATGGTCTGCCCAGTAAGTACACAGATCTCAGCAAAGGAGCACTGTATACACAAACAACAAGACATTATTTAGTTAAAACATCTCTTGCTCTAAGGCTTGTGTATGGCATGCAAAGTCCAACCTGAAATTTAAGGTGGGGAGGCTCATGTTTTGCTAATGGGTGGATATGCACTGAAGTTAAGTACTTTAGCATATAACTTTATTGGATTTTTTTCCCATGAGCTGCATTCAAAATGATGATGTCTCCTAAGGCATCACTCAACTTGCTAATCTTTTTTATAGTGATCAGACTCCTCATATAATTTTTCTGATTGCTCTTCTGAGAACTACAACAAATGACCTTAACCACTGGCATTATAACTGATTATATATGACCAAATGTCATCTCTGCTCTTTGCTTTCAACAAGTAAAATTGTTCTACAGACAACGTATGAAAAACTTCATCAGGTACAATATAAGACACTGTGAATTCAGTACCTATTCTGAAAATTTTGTTTAATGGACGTTTTTGCTGTCCAGTGATGATTTTTGTTGTGCTTAATATACTAGTTTTCAGTTCAAAGTCAAAAAGTTTTATATTTATGCAGAAGAAGAATCCCTACATACTTCATTCCCAAACCAGAGTTTAAAAAAGTATTTTGATGCATCCTGTTTGGTTTTGGACTCTTTTTGGTTGTACAGCAGTTGCTGCTTAATGCAGGGTGACTTTGGGTAACAGTGAGTTAGTTACCCATGTCTAGATGATACTCCTGGCTGGGATGGGCTATGAATCCATCATACATCTCTATGAAAGGTGCTGACACACATTTCTAGCCCCTCTGTTTCTCCTAAACACCTTGTTAGTGTATAGGAGAGAGTAATGTGTTCACTCCTACTGCACTGAACTTAAACAATGCTGGGTAACAGCCACAAGCAGAAGAGCTGCATGTGATCCATTGGTGCACTGCCCTGCACCTCTCCACACACCTCAAGGGCTGACCCAGTCCTTTTGCTGTGTCTGGTCATCTGAAGGTGGCAGAAGTACAGGGTCACTGCTGACAGCCTGAGAACAGACATGCACCATCTCTGTGGACTGCAGCACAGGATGAGCAACTATGCCCCCCATGGTTCTCCATGTCCACCATTCACCTTTAATCTGGATTCTTGGATGATTTTAGGTGTTAGAATTTGGGCCTGTTGAATACTGAAGCACTGTAAGGACTGCTGCATTTACCACCCTTCTATGATACAGAATTCTTGAGAAGCAGGCCTGCCAACAAAAATAAAGGGGAAAATGGGAAAACCCACAATGAACATTTTTAATAGACCTCCCAAGTTCCAGTAGAAGTCTTAGTACACTACCAGCATAGAGACAAGGCAACACATCACAGGGTATCTGAGCAGAACTCTGCTTGATGCATAACACTAAGTGCTAAATGCTTCAAATGCTTCAAGAGCTGCTCCTGATAATTTTGATCAAATACATCAGATATGTAGCAGACTCTGTGCTTGGACTTGCTTCAGTGTCTCCTTGATTTGAGTGAGGCACTCAGAGAAGTAGCTTCATATGTAAAGGAGAAATATGGATTGCTTCCAGTGCTCAAGTGTCAGGTTACCAACCACATGGATTTGGCTGCTTCTGAAGAACGCAGCATGATGTGCTCATTTCCTCATGGAGTCTTGTACCCTTTGCAAGGTCTTGTCTCCAATGCCAGGTATTCCTGGTCTTCAGTTTATTCCTCCAGTCATATTCCTTACACTACCTACTTCTCAATCTCAGGATGCAGTAAGGTGCTGAGGTATGAACTGAGGAATAAAGGTCTTACTGACATCACATCTTACAAGATGGAGCATGGCAAGTATTACTTTTGCTTTCTTCTGTTTCATCTGCTGCCTTTTAGGAAGACCATGAAACAAAGAAACCTATGACATGGAGATAATTTCTAGGCACTGAGATTGACAGCATCACTGATCAGAGAGTATTTTGATTTTACCCATTGTATCAGAAACTAAAGTTAGCAGGTTTTTGTGATGGTAGCAAGGGTGGAGTCCATTTTATCTTTACACAGCTTGTAAGTCTTGTAAAGGTGACAAGTTCAAGTAGTTGTTATTCTGCTATTCTGTGCTTGGCAGCCCAAGAACCAGTATTTGGACTCCCAGACTGCTGTGGCAATGTAGGCTGCCTGACACAGAAAATAGAGCTTGGTTATTTCTCAGTCCAAATGGACTGACTCCCTTTTACCTGAGGCTCTGAGGCAGCTTTGGTACTCTGCCAGGTCTAATATTTTCTAGCATTGGGCTGGCTTGGCTTTGTACATAAAGTCCTCCAGCATCAGTATTTTCCTCTCAATTCCCAAAGCAGAAAGCAAGACATTGTGTATTCCAAGAAAATTCCCCTCCTAAAAACATTACAAATCACATAGGTGCTTTAAGATTTTAAATAACATTAGCTGCAACATACAAGGGGCTATATTAAATATATACACCATTTCTTTCTCCTCTTATTTTCTAGCAACCTTGCATTTTCCACCTCCTAACAGTGCAAACATCATCTTACATGGCTCAAGAAGTGGCTAATTAATAGATTTCCAAGAAAAGGCAGCCTCTGACAGTACCAGCTCTTCAAGTAAGGTTTAAAAATGTTTAAGCCGGCACTTTCTGAACAATCAGGTAATATCCAATTTAGATTTCTGCTCTAGGGCAGGTACAGGCTATATAAATGTTGATGCATGAAAATTCCTTAGGGAAAGCAGGTAATATTGTCTTGAAAAAGCATTTCAATTGATTAGTTGGCCAGCATGGCCGTAGCTGTCCTCTCAAAGATCAAAAACCACACCAAACGGCTCAGAAATTCTTTAGGTAAGATACAACCATCTGTAAAGACATTTACTACAGTGTAAAAATGTTATATCTGTATCAGTTTAAGTTGTGCTGAAAGGACACAAAGTAACAGGACACAAATAACTGTTTTGCCAGATTAGAGGCTTTTTGTAGTTGTACTCCGTTAAGTACATTTCAAATGTATAATTTTAAACTGGCATATAAATTAATTAAATGTTTTACAACATGGTGATCTGCAATTCTTAATGGAACACAGATCCATTCACCTACAGGCTTGCATTTGAGCTGTTTATCCAAGCTGAAATCACCAGTTTCCTCAGCTTTCCTGGTATTTTGGCATGAGCTATATGTGCTCAGGCTAAACACACTGTGCTAAGAAACAGGTGGGTTTTCTTGTATTTCCTCCCCCCACCACTGCCCTCTGTACAGGCAGACCCTCTCAGCCCAGGACAGATACTCGTTCATCCTCTGGCACAGGTTTGTGAGCCCTTGGTGTTGCTGGAGGACCAGACAGATTATTCCAAACAAATCAGATTGGGAAGCTCCCACAAAGGTACTCTGTTGGCTCTGCCAAAGGCAGAGATGAATAGATGGTGAGGGAATACCTAAATGAGTCCAGCTGACTTTTGACAATATCTATCTATGCATAACTTGAATCTACATACTTGTTTTTAACTGTTACAGGTGTTCTTTGGACAGCCAGGCATTGCTTTTTAATTTATCCTGACACAAGCAAGGTTAACAGAACCATTTCCAGTACTGGTTGTAATATGAGTTTACAGAAGTCCAAAAATGAGCATCATGATTTAGGAAAGAAAGGAGGCTGAAGAAGAAAACTTGTAAAACCATGATGCCCAAGATCAAGTTAATTTACCTTTTTACTTTCTATCTGATATCAATATAAGTGGATATCAAACATTTACGTGCATGTTCCTTTTTCCACTGAAGAAATATTTTCCATGTTTCACTATCCATATTTTTTTCCAATCTTGCTCCCTCAAAGTATTTCCACTAGGATCACTTATATCTATCTAAAATACATCAGAAGTTACAGAACTTTTATATTCAATAGAAATCATACAGTATTCAAAACTGCTTGCAAACTTCTTAGTAAATACACTTCTTATCCTAAAATCCCATCAGCAAATGAAGAAACTTCTTTTACTGGGATAATCCAAGCTGCACAGCTTGGAAACTCTGAAGTCTGATTTTTTTTGCCAGAACAGCAAAATTATGTCTTCAAACTTCCCACATTTCTGAAAATCTTCTGTGTTTTAACAAAAACCAAGAAAACATATATATATTATGAAGCAAATCTTTAAAGTACTTACTTTTAATGAGTTGGAAAACTCATGTGGGGGAGAATTTTAAGATGTTTTCTTAAGTGAGCTCAATATGAATATTGACTTTTAGCTTACCTGGAATTAGACTGCAATTGCAAAATTCATCAGTTTACTGTTATGACTGGGAGAAAACAAGAGACTTTGTTCTCCAGATAATCCTCCAGTTCTGAAAAGCTTATGCATCCCCATCATATTCATGTTTATTGTGTTCTCTGTGTTTGCAAAGTCCCAACCCAACACAGTGCAAGTTACCACAGCCAGTGGAACCATTCTCACTCGCCGCCCATAGGGAGGAACTGTAGTGTAATTCAACAGATTTATTTCTCAAAATTATTTTCTCTTTTATGATTGTTTTCAAAGGGACAATGTCACGTTCAGCATTTAAATTCCTTTGCTGAAAATTCAAACTGAGCAGTTTAGGCCTGCATTTCAAGAGACTTTTTTCATGGCTGTGTTTGTGACTTAATGTTTAAACAGGCATAGAAACCATTAAGAACATGCAAGTGTTGCAGGATCCAGATGTTTGTTCTTTTTGCTCTGTGACTCAGACCGCAAATAATAAACACAACTCAATCTGTTCCAACCTTTATCTTCAAAAACAAATAAGCAATCCAACTCAGGAAAATTTACATGATCAGCTCTCCTTTCAATTTACATTTATTATCCCAACTTCCTTGCTAAGACTTCATCTGAACATAATGTGCTACTCAAAATTCTTTAAAGCAAATGACATCCAAGTCTGAGACATCCACAATATCCATTTCCCATCCCGATGCTGCATGTTGCTTTTCTTCTTCTTCTTTTTCAAAGCCCAAACCCAATCTTTAAGAATTACATTTCAGTATTCAAATGACTGCAATGACCTATCTTCACAAGATACTAGAAGGAACACATAGAAACCCTGTCTGAAAGAACAGCAACTTGTAATTGTCCTACTTTTTCCCAGATCTTTATGCTAATCCATTAGAGAAACCACCTCCAGCAGGAACATAAGGCATGACTAATCACTGTTTGAATTTAACTGAGCTAATATCTACTTATAATAATAGGAAATGAAGGCAAAAAGCAATGCAATGAATCTGATAAACTGGCTGCTGTGGAAATAGTTTTCTTTCCAAATTCTTACATTCTGTTGGCTTCATGTAATATAAATAGATTCTATCTGTTTACAAAGGTAGCAACCCCATCTCTGCTGGAAACAGAACTAGTCATATCATAAGTAAAATATTCATTTAAATATATTGACATCTTTAATACATGGGATATCTTCACTTAAAACATTTAAAGATGGCTTAAAAGCAGAACTGATGAACAAACTTTGGGTAAATATCTTCCTCCCCCCTACCTGGAGCAAACTTTTTCAGTCATATAGGGGATAAAAAACATATCTTCTGTTTACACGTAAAAAAACTAGGTTTCTTCCAGAATATATACTGTATGTTTCAATAACTTATATTTTCAGTATGAAACACCATCTTCAAAAAGATGACAAGTAACAGTCATCTTGCAATGATTCTCTGAAAAGAAATATTTCCTATACAAAATGCAGGAATAACATACAGGTCTATTAAGCTTAGAATCCGTGCAATTTTTCGAAGTGACCTTTTGTATAATTAAAATCTAAAAACTGCAAGACTCTAGACTGAAAAATATTTTTAAATACTAAAAAAATAAAATGTAAATGATGTATAATGTACAAATAAATGAAATAATGAACAAAAAAATCTGCCTAGAAGAAGGAAACTGTGTTCATAAAGATTCTATTCAATTTTTTAAAAATTTGTCTAATATACCTATATTCACAGCATGTTCTCAAATGCCAAGTCAGATTTAGTAACAAGACTATATAAAGAAACATCATTTGGACACACCAAACATGAAGATCAAATTTTTTTTTTAACCAATGCTGTATGAATCACATTTATAATTTTACTTATAGCATGTGATCAAATAAAACAGAAGAACCAGAATGTATACATTGCTAATCTTTTAAGTAATGTTATGTACATTTTATTGCCAGTATATGCACAATGGTAAGCATAGAACTATAAATACACAATGTAATTAAACAGTAGAAAACAACAAGGATGTTACACGTAACAAAGGAAAGAAGGAGGAGATACTATTTTCTTGATGTAGCTGCTAAAAAGGGCTAGCAACGAGTTATGACAGTCTTGGGTTTAAGTCTTTACATATATTTCTACAACTTTTCCTCCAAATAAATCTCTGCAATGGCATTGCTTCTTTAATAACCACATCCTTCTATCGCATTCACTTCAAACTAAAGTACAAACAACCTTTCATGTTAACTACAAGCATCTGACTTAAATTTTTATTCAGTTTTGTTTTGCAGGGTTCCTAGCAGGTAAAGTGTGTACTTTCTTATGATATTTGGCTGCAATGTTGAAGAATAGAGTTTTGAATACACATTAAGTGATAATTTGGAAAAAAAAAATAAAGATTTTTCTGTAGATAGTTCTTCTACTGGGTGCTATATGCAGCAGCTCAGTCAAAAATTAGTCACCCTGAAGAGGTAGACAGAATTTCAGCCTAGCATAGATCATCATCCTTGGCACCACTATTTTCTCTCTTATCAGGATACACTTCCTACAACTAGAGAACATCACAGTCAAAGGGAAAAAAAGAAAAGTCAGGAAAAAAAAGTTCCACTATTCCTGGGAAGGGCACTGTTTCATCCCATTCCTCACTTAATTAGCTTGCTGCTTATATAACAAAAAAAAAAAGAAAAAAAAAAAAAGAAAAAAATTTAAAAAGGGAAAAAAAAGGAAAAGACAACATTTAGGGACACATTTACTTATCTTTGTTCTCTTTCCATTATCAACTTCATAAATACAAAGAACCATTATTCACAATATACTAACTCTTTTTCAAAAATGGAAAAACAAACCCTTGAAACATTTCCACACCTTAATCCAGATGGGTCTTGAGGATGCTATTCAAGAAAACCATGCAAATAATTTGGTGCAGCTTTTCCTACTCATCCAAAATATATTTTTTTTTCTTTAAATTAAAAGGTGGCAAGATCCATAGCATTTGTGACTATTCCCCCCTCCCCCCATTTAAATTCAATGCAGAAAATCTTGGTGCTTTTCAGAAGGTAAGGGATAAATAGTTTTCTGCACTGTTGTCATAAGATCCCATGTGAGTTACAATACAAGACTACTTGTTCCAGCAATTAGGTTGAGAGGAAACATTCTAGTGATAAAGATAAATACATACTGAGCATGCTTGGGCAGAGCACTCCATTCTGAAGCATCCTGCTTGAAGAACGAAAGGTGACAAGGATGGTTCACGTCCATCAAGTGACCATGAACTCTGCTGCTCACCAGCAAGCTGCCACACCATCGCCAGGTCGGCAGTGCTGCCCCGGCAGGGCTGTCTCCCACATTAAGAGGTACTGGTTGCACCAGTCCTCTGCTGCGCACACTAAATTCTTATTTATGCAACAAACATACAACCAATGAACAATATCACTGTGACAGAACTGGATCAATCCAGCTTTCTTTTTATAGGCATATTTCTCAATCTCCAGAATATCCCAAACAAGCTGTAAATAAGATGATGAACCACCAACACAGTGAACGAGTCTCACTGCAGTTCAGACTAGTTCAGCCTTGTTTCACATCACTTCTTGTTTCTAGCGAAGGACATGATACTCAAACAAAACAGTAATAAAAAAGTAATGTTATCTGCAGCTGAAGAAAAGCAACAGAATTTATATTTTAACTTCTGAAGCTTAAAGCATACCTTTTTAATTAGCATTAAAAAATCTTTTTTTTTAATACAGTAACACTGGCAAAAGTTAATGGGAAGACACATAGGATTATGAACAGGGTAACTGATGGATAAGATTATTTTGAAATTTTATTCTGCTTTGATCAACTGATGTTAATACTGTTTTTCCTTAGATTTGGAATAATTCTATTGCATCAGTCTCATGCAGGCTGAGGACAGCCGTTGGTTAAAGAAAAAAAACCAAAACCCCAAACAAATTAAAAAAAATAAACCAAAACAAAACAAAAGAAAGGGGAAAAAAAAAACCGAAACAAGAAAAAAGTTCCAGAAGTTGCATGTAAGTATTTTCCTTTCACTGAAGAGGGCCTTGCCCTTGCTTTAGGAGACCTGGTTAACTCTTGTCAGCTTCATTAGCTTTGTCCAGACATATCTGCTGCTGTATCCCCTGCTCCAGAGCCTGTTTGTGCACGTTTGATGTAAAGGTTCAATAATTTCATCTGCAAATTTAAGCCAGAAATTAACTCTGTTTAGTATTTGCAAACTGTACAGACTGACTACAGGAATGGTACAACAAAACAGACATGAATTCTTTTTCTTTTCCCTAAAAGCAAGATTGTACTTTACTCAAGTTATTCAAAAGGAGCATAGATGCCAATGAAAACATCAGACACAAGTAAAATTTGTCACAAGGAAACTGCTCAAGCTTCTCTAGGATGTAAAGGAGAATATGATATAAGGTAGCTAGATTAAGATAGATGGAATATTTTCCTCCACTTATAACGCTTTTCTACATACAGTAGTGCTTTGTGTTTCTTTTTTTTTTTTTTTTTTAAGTTAATGGTGAGGTTTTAGCCTCTAGTCAGAATTGCTGATGCTGGCATTTACTAAAGCTTTCAATATTGTCTAGAGTCACTTTAAATACAATCACTGACAGAGACTATTTTAAGGGTAGACCTGACAGACACACAAAATTAATTGTCCTGTTTTACTCCCAAGGACATAGAGATTCACAATTAACATATAGCTGTTTACATGCAAGAAACTGCATGAAAAAGCTATCAATAAAATCATAAACATCTTGAAACTAAAAGGACCACAGACTGGTTCTTATTATTTCAAATTAGAGGTACTGAATAGACTGGTAAAGGCAAAGCAGTAAGGAGGAAGAATGAATGAAAACTGCTGAATGTAAGATGGACATATTATGCTCCTTGTTTTTCAATCAGAGCTTGCATGAAAACAAAGACAAGAAACACTGATAGGAAAAGCCTGCTGAATACAGCCATTATCATTACTAGCAGCCTACAAGGAACTAAATGCATTAAAAAGCAGTAAGAAACACGGTTCAGTAATTATCTTAATGCTGAAGTTTGTACACTTGCATAAACATCTGTGGACTCTCAGTTTTGAATATTTTATGGTGAAATCAAATGAATACAACTGATATTCTCTTTCAAGTGTACACTTCATTGAAACTTGCTGGCAATGGTAACCGAAATGCAAATGCATGGATGCAATTATGAGCCAAGATTTCTTTAAATGGTATCTTCTACTTACTTTACTGCCAGTGAGTTGACTGAGATGCGGTTTTAGCTCATCACCAATTACTGCATGAATGGCTACAAGGCAGAAAACACATGCCTTACGAACGCTGCTCTCTGAATTATCATAACCCTAGAAAACAATAAAATTAATATCTTATCAGTTAATGATTAAAAGCCCCAGGAAGCTATTTACTTATTTACTGTAATAAATACATTGAAGTCTACGGTAAATTAATGCCAGTGTAACTCAGTGAAGCATTCCAACAAAAAACCAAACACGCAAATACAGAGCATGCAGTTAAAAAGCAGGCTGCATATTAATCACCATCAATAATCACTTTCCAGGCCAAATTTAAAACCCACACAATCCTGTTCGTAAGTTACACTGAAAACAGAGCTGCTGCCATGCAATAGGTGAGCACTTAAGAGAACTTTTCTAGATTATACAGGTGTTTACTTAAAGCAAAAGACCACTCACAATTTAGAGCTTTCTGACTCTGAATGAAGAACCTCTTAACAGCTAAAGACTCTTTCGTTAACCCCTATCTCATTCCTCAATGATTTTCGTTTCTTTTGCCATTTTTTTATCACCCCATGCATGGCTGTCTCACTCAGACTCAGGGCCCTTCTCTGCCTCTACTTTCCTGCAGATGTATGAGCTGGATCACACTCAATAAAGACAGAGATCTGCAGAACACAGCTGCCAACTCCAAAAAGTCTTGATCCATGAAGGAAATTAATGTATAATAAAATTATAATAAATAATAAAATAACAATAAATAAAAATAAATAATAAATAATGTATAATAAAAAGGTTGTAGAAAATTCAATTTTAAAGACAAAGGAAGAGAAAACTTGGATATACTTTTATTCTAATTTTATTCAACTTTATAAAACTGCTTCTTTCCTCGTGCCTGCCAAAAGCCCCAGCTGATAAAATTCTACAATCATACAGATATAAAACATGGACAATTTCACACCAAATTATGTAACTTGGAAAAAGTACAAACAACAAAGAACTATCTTTGAACTAAAAGTGTCTGCTGAGCTTACCTATAACCAGGACTTTACATTTTACTGAGATTTCCTGAGTCCTAATCATAGTTGCAATTTAGCTCCCTGTTAATCAAAGAGATTGTTCCCACTTTCCAAAGTATTTTGGGTCAAGGCAGTCATCAACTATCAGACAAGTGAAATAGTTCATGAGAACGAAGTGGTATATTTTTAAAACATCTTTGGAATTCATATGTATACAGTTTATTTTTTTTTGTCTGTTTGATCTTTTCCCCCTCTATTTTCTTCTTTCTTCTCTCCTTACCTGTATTAGACCCGGCACAATCTCTGGTAAAAGCTGAGTAAGGGTTTCTTTAGATACTCTTTCTATAACTTTTGTCTGCATTTTGATTGCAGCCAGATTAATGGGGTAATCTGCAGTTTGGATAATTGGACAGAGAACTTTGATGCACTGATCTGGGCTAATGGAAGTGGCTAGCATGGAAGCAGCTTCTTCAGCAGATCTCACCACCTGTTGAAGGAAAAAGACACAGAAAAGTGATTTATACAAGTGTCTTAGTCTGTGGTCCATTTTCTGGCAGTAATGGTCTTGAGCAAAAAACAATTCCTATCAAAACCTCTGCAATATTATAGAAACATGTGAAGAGACCAGCTGTTGGACATTATTTCTTAAAAACACAATTCTTCCCAATATTCTGTGGTTACTATGCCTTTAATAATACACATCAGTTTTCCAAACCTGTGTGTTTAATAGGATCTGTAATTTCTGCATTCTGCATACCCTCCAACTATGTATTGAAATATCACCACCTTTGTAAATATATAATTTTTTGTGATGTCATTTGTTATTGCTTGTTAGGTCAATGATCACCGATAAAACATGTTTTCATGTTCATTTGAAAGGTGTGTTTGATGACATGGGTAGATTGCTAACTGTACAAGCCAATCTAGCTGTTTTTATTCTCCTATAATTTTGAAAGAAACTATGACAAGACAGTGCTTTAATCCTGAAGAATATGTAGAACAAGCAGAACAAGAATAATTAGGTAGGACTTCAAAATGTACACAAGCTCAAATCACAAAAAGGGCATCACAGACAAAATTAACATCTGATCTCTACATTAGTGCTGTGGGGGTATCTGCCATCTAACAAGGGAAACCACTGTACAAAATGAGTGGTTGTACACCAGTGATGTACAAAAACCTCCAGAACTTTCTCTCCATCCTGGTCCCCTTTACTCTCTCATTCCTAACACACAAAACGATGAGAAAAAAAAAGGCCACAGTAACAGAGACAGAACGATGGGGAAATGACACTGCAATAAATATAGTGCATGAAACAAATCTAGAGAGCAAAGGGAAAAGAGAAATGAGTATCAAATGAGTGATAAAGTCATGGGATGGGAGGAATAAAAGTTGACTTAAAAACCTGAAACTCCACAGTAAATTGCACAAAGTGCCCTTGCATGAGGAAGAAGTACTCATTTAGTAATAAACATGGATTCTGTCTGCAGCATCAGTGACACTCATGTCAGAAGTTGAATATTGGGTTTGTTACTGTATCTGTGTTTCCTATTGTTACATGCACTGTCCTTTATTGTGTATGCAGGCATAACTAGTAACTCTGAGCAAGGTTACATTTACCCTTCTCCTGAACCCCTTCACTATTTCTGCCACAAGCACCGCCCCCACTGACAATTCCCATGCATTATCCCTTAACACCATTCAAAGCAATGCTCTCAAATGGAGCAGAATGGAAAAGGCTGACCATTTCTTGTCTTCTTTAGTCTCATCTCTCAACCATAAATCTCACTGAAATCCAAAAGCTTTTTTTATATCTCTAGGACACCTATATTTGGCTTAAGATGTCAAACAAGGAAAAAGCACCTTTTAGTTACTCCTTGAAGAGTTATAGTGACACACTTGGTTACGCTGTTGTGTGGGATGGCACCCAAAACAATTGTTATTAGAGATGATATTAACCATTCAAGAGCTTTTAGAACTGCAGGGGTTTTTTTTCTTGCATATTCATGTTAACTAATAACATCATTGTCATGAAACATGTAATAATATGCTTGTTATTAAAAAAATTTCTTCCTCAGTAAGGACTGATTATTTCACATTTTCAGGACAGCTCTTTCATTTTGTAATAATTTGTCATAACCTTAAACAAATAAAGTTACTGGTTACTGACCTCCTTATGAGGATCCTTATGCGCTTCTAATGTCTTCATGATTGTGAGCTCTGCATAATTCTTAAACCTTGCTGGCTGGTTTCTTAGAATTTCTCTTAGAACTTTCAGTGCCAAAGCTCTAATTGCATGCTAAAGATTCAATATTAAAATAAATGAGTTATGCATCTTTAAACAGGCATATGCTTTTAACATTTGTTCAGCTGCTGAAGAAGTCTTTAATAATGGAAAAATATCAGATTATGCTTTCCACACATATGCAGTCTGAATCCAGTGTTAACAAATAAAAGTCGGAAAAAAACCCTCTTCAATCTCTCTTTTAGCAGAAAATTCAGGTGAAATATCATAAACATACTGCTAAACTAATCTGACTTATCTAGTTGACTTATCTGTCAGAAGTTAAGTTGCAAACACAAGGGCTGATAAAACCATCATGCAAATACATTTGTTATATTTTCTTTTTACAATTATTTTAAAAATCAAACATAAGTACTAGTGTCTTTTTGATGCTGAATAATTTCAGAAACATGGGCTTTGTACAGAACTATTGCATGGAATTCAGTCTCCTCACAAGGACTATTACTGTATTTTTAGAAAAAAAAAATTAAATGCTTTGCTACACATGATGTTTTGAAATTCTAGATTCATTCAGGGTCTGTAAACAGGTAAGCTTTGAATCTCAGTGCAGAAATGTTTTGTTCAATGTACCATGTCAGAACCCACAAACAGGAATCCTGGAGAAGTTAAGTATGCCCTTTTCACCATCAGAGCAATCAGACTTCATGGCATTTTTGTATTTCCATAGTCTTTTTGTTTTTCCACCACTAACTAGATTTGTGCCCTTTCTGCAACTCATACAAATGTCAAAGGTACTGAAAGGAAGCCATGCACTTTATTAACATTCTCAACTGGATGTTTCTGAATTTACCTCTTTATCTCCAAGCGTTTCAAGCAGCAGAAGTAGTATTGTTTTGAAGTGCTCATCCCAAACACCAAAAGACTCTTCCTGAGTCAACTTCATGAGCTCATACAGGGCAGCCTTTCTTTCTTCAACTCTTTCATTATGGTTTGATAACTCTTTCAGTAGCTCTGCAACCAGATCAGAATGGTCCATGGGAGGCTCTGTCAAAAAGGAATGTGCAAATACAATTACTGCAAATAAATACTAGTGCCTGTTGTACAACTAAAGGATACTTCCTAGTATGACTTGCTCGCTTTTGAGCATGCTTTTGGTTTTTTCCCCACATTTGTCTTCAAGAATTGCAGTTTGGCTACGACATTTTCAGTGCAGCTAATACTGGTGAACAAGCTTACAATCCCCTTCAAACCCCTACAATGAGATAGCAAAATCCCCCTTGCAGGCTAGGCTAGTCTACTGCAGGAGTTTTTAGGCTGGCAGTACCCACTAAGTACTCTGCATCCTTTTAAATTTGATCTATACATGAAGGGCTATCTTTCCCATATAACCCCTCCATTCAAGATGAAAAATTTCCTCTGTTAGTATTACAGAATTGTTTGGACTTTCGCAAGCCATGATTCCACAACAACAGCTAGGTTGGTAACACAAACAGGCAGGAAAAAAAAAGTACAACAATGGTTCTTGGTACAAAAGAACTGAAATAAAGGCAAATCAGGGCTATTAGGCCCATCGATCCCAAAAACGATTCATTGAGAGATGGCTCAGGATTTTACTTTTGATTAGAGAGGATTCCATGATAACGAAAAAACATTAGTAACACAACTTATATTTGTAAACAGTGGACTGCAAACAAAATGAACTGCAGTCAAGAAACTTAAAAATGGTCTTAATGAAAACTCAAGTATCAACTTAGTACCTTCATTCTGTCATCGAGACCCATTTAACCTTTAAGAAAGGCAAGTATACAGATTCCATCTTGGCACTGAAACTTTTGGATAAATTAACAGAAACATGCCTTTTCCTAAGGCAAAAATTTGGAAGTTCTGGCATATAATGCAAATGCATTGCACTTTTCCTGAAATCACTTTATGTATTAACTAACACATGAAATACATCTTCCATAACAAATTAACTATATAATACACTGAGAAACCACAGCCCTTGAACATCCTGTATTACTGTATTCAGTACTGTACAAAGCACTTGTACAAAGGAAACTGTAAAAGCTGAATACCACAGAATTAAGTATCTTAATATCACACATCAGCTACTGTAAAAATCATGCTGTTTTAAACCCCAGATTCCTATTTGCATTCTGTCTTGCATGAATAAACAGGAGCACCAGCACCTGAAAGCAAACTATAAACACTTCTGCTGCCCGTGTATTAATGGATAATTAATGTTTGACTAAGGGGCAGACTGAAACTACATTAGGTGAGTTATTATTTAAAGCAGATGAGCAGAATGGACAATCATTTTTATGGAAGCAAGAGCATTACTTTTGCTGGCAGCACTATTACACTTGTTCTACCAAACTGTAAGGATAATAGGTATAGCAAATCCTATTTCAGGGAATGCATATCGACACTTCATTAGCAAAACTACTCATATCTGTTTAAATAAAGTATTTTCATTGTGGTGTTGTCTTAAATGTATGGATGGAGGGGTTAAAGAGAGGGGAAGGTAATAGCCATGTCCATGCAGGAATGAGGGCAGGAAAGAAGCTCTAGTATTGGACTACATAACTGAAAAACATGAAGATAACCAAGAGGGACATGCTTTTTTAGCTTGCCTTCTCTATTCCTTTGTATGACTTAGCACCCAGTACTTCATTTCCAAACATTCTCCAGATAAGAATGGAGAAGCATAAAAGAAGTCATGTTCAAAGGCTACTCTCAAAATTTCTTTTTCAGAAAGGAAACAAAACACAAATTAAGAGGAGCAGATGCAATTCCTTCATTTGAATGAATTAAAATATGCATTAGAGATAAATAATTGATGAAGAACAGCTCCTCTCAAACAAGTTCCTCTCAAATAATACCCTTTTGACAGGATAAACAATGTGGGGGTTAAAAGGGAGGATGTAGAAATGTCCTGAATTTAGGAGAGATTTTCCTACTGCCACTCACAGGATCTCAATATAAAAGTTATGCAAACATGATGGCCAAAAAAGCAAACAAAGCAAGTGCAAAACTTGATGAATCACTTGCAAGGTGACTGGATTATAAATGGCTTTCTATTAATCCAGGAGGATATGAGTGATGTCCTTGCTTGGATGTGTGCAGAGCCTGGTTCTGTTGGATGCCTTTGTTAGTGCTATCAAAGGAATGTGGAGCCAACTTAGAACATGTGTAGACGACATCACTTTAGGAACAATCACAAACATTCTGGAGAACAGGGTAAGAACTGAAAATTATCAAAGGAATGGTCTGAAAGAAAAAAGATGCCAAGTGTAAGGCAAGACAGAGAAGCAGGAATCTTAAGCCCATATACAAACTGGGAGGTAAAAAGGAAGATGTTTGTAAAGTGCAATCCATGGAAGTAAGCTGAAATAAATAAGCTTCTTTGGAGAAGAACACTTTTCCAAACAGCAGCTGTGAACTGCTTTTAAGGAGTCTGGAAGTGACTTAGAGAGCCACATTTCTGTATGCTTCAGATAAAGAGCATTTCCCTTGGGGGGAAGAAAACCAAAGTGCAAGTGGTTGGAAGATTTAGGCTTTTATTCTGAAAACCTTTTTACTCTAAGAGAGGCAAAATACTCAAATGTGAGTCATGTGAGGCACACTGCAGCATCTCCTCCACCGAAAATTTTCAACTGCCAGACAAACCATTTGTGGAATACACATTCCTGCCCCAGTGCTGTTGACAGGACTGTATGAGCAGCTAAGGTTTTCCCATCTAGCCTTGTATTTTCACATCCTTCTGTCAGTAATGCATGACAGAATAGCTAGGAATCCAGTACTAACATAATTCTGTGTCAAGAACAAGCAGCAATTCTGTGGAGATTCCAAGTCAAATGAGCCCTTCAAGTTTATGGGGAAAGCATGTAACTTGGAACAGAGGAGTTGTAGGCACAAGGTATTTTGCCAAGTGTATCTTTTCTCTTGCAGACTTCTTGTAAATAGTCCCAGATGAAATTCTAAAAGTAACATGCAAATGACAGAATGTGCAGGATGTTAAGGGTGAACAACACAGGGATGAAAGCAAGTACTTCATCAAGATCCATTAAAGAGCAGACCTAAATAATGCATTGCACTACTCTTCCAACCAGGACAAACCAATACTGGATAGGGATGCTTCATTCCAGCCAGTCACGAGCTGTTACAAAAGTGGATCATGCTGGCATAGCACATACTGCATCTGGTTTAATGCAATACCCAAAAATAAGTTGTCAGAAGTTAGAAGAAGGCTTCTCCCATGTAAAACAAGATCCCTAAATATAGAATCTCAAACATAACCTGGTTCTGTATGTGGATGGCAAAACTATTTAACTATTAATATGTAGATTACAAGATTTGTGAAACTGCTTTTCCCTCCATCTTTTTCAAAATATTTCACTACACTATATGCTTCTTAATGAAATGTCAAAAAAACCAAAGAAAAATGCACCATACTTGGATTTGGTTTTGATTTAATGCAAACTTAAATCCAACTTATAGAACAGGTGAATAAAACACCATGTCAAAAAATAATTCAGTAATTTCAACAGTTTCTGTAGCACATCTTTTGCAGAATGACAAAGGCAAAAACAGGTAGAAAGGAGATGATTTGTTTGTCCCTTGCTATAAATAAAGTGTTTACTTAAAAACTTAATCTATAGCTGAACAACAGTGAATACCAGATTATGAGAACCACTGACTATTTATCAAACAATTTATAATTTATTTATTAAAATAATGATAGTAGTGGTACTTTGGAACCTTCTTAACATACAGATATAAAAAATTACCCAGAGATATAAGGAGAAATATCCCAAAGAAGATCTGGAAGCCTACAAAACAGCAACCCATATTCCTAGATTTACATAGGCTAGATGAACCACCTTCTGGCTAAAAAACTGGTTTGTTTTGTTTCATTTAAAAAGAATGTTTAGTCAATAGAAAATGCCAATGTCATGTTTCAAATACAAACATATTACTAACAAAATACTTAATCTTTTACCCAATTCCCCAACTGGTTTGATCCAGTTTTACTTCCTTGTTGTAAATCCTTTCTCCACCCTCCCGCTCTGAATTTCAATTATAAAACAATCTGATAAGTGAATTTAAACTGGCAATACTGATACAGCATGTGCTACCAGAAGTATACAACACAGTTCAGCATTTCTTTAATTTTCACCCTTAGTCTCTAAAAATACCAAGTAATTCAAGAATGTAACTCGAAAGCAATAACTGAAAAATAAACTAATTCAAAATATAGCATTTTTAAAAACCTCTCAAAGAAGTGATACATACATTCCTAATAATAACTTAGAAACTGAACTCCAAGGTAGAAAATCTCATAATTTTTCTTCTAGCAGAGAATGTAATCTGAATCTTACCATCAGGAAACTGCTCTGCATCATCATCAAACATGGCTTCTTTCAAAGCAGATTTATTAAATGGGCTGATGCCATCAGAATAATTGTAAGGGTTGTAATCCCGTGAGCGTGGCGAGGAGTGGGGAGGCATGGTGTTGAGTAATGACGTTTTGTTATCCAGAGCTGTCCGACCTGAATCGCCCACACCACCTCCCGCTCGCATGTCCACTATGCCAGAAGCACTGCAAATCTGCAGGAGAGGAAGTATCACAGGAGTACGTGAAATACACTCCTACACCTTTCAATTAATTACAGCACTAATTCATTTATGTAGCAAAAACTTAACAAATTTCAAAATGCTTAGAATTTTCCAAGTAGCCTTCAAACAAGAAGTCTTAGTTTCCTAAACTTTGCTTTCCTTAAAAAAAAAAACAAACAAAAATAGAAACAAAAAAGGGAAAGTGTACAATGTCAAAAAAAACCCAAAAAACCAAACCAGAAACAGTTGTATTTTATTTTACAAGTCTGATGCAAAATAATTAAAAACATGTTTAGACATATTCATATGTGGCAAGTTCAACAAATCTTAAACCCAAAGTTCCATAGAAACAGAATTCTTAAATATTGCATGTAGCACTCAACAGCCCACAGGTTTTGTACACAATAAAATAAAACTAAACAAGCAGAAAACCATATATTAGGGTGGAAACTTTTCAAAAGCTTTACTCCGGCTGTTTTGAAAGATCACTGGTTTTTAAACTGTTAACATGTTAAACAGAGTGCCACTTAAAATCAGCATTTATATTTTCAAAATGTGGTTCAAGACCAGGAACATTATTTTTCTAAAGCTCCAAAGTAATTCAGGAGAAATTTCCAACTTAAGAAGAATATAAACTTCCTGAAACAGATGCTCTCCCATCTGTAATCAATCAGACACTGGCTGTGTTTGCTGATACCAACATGGCATGAGTTTAAATACTCACTGTATCGCCATCATCCTTTTTAGCATCTCGTTTTACAGGCTCATTCATATCTTCCTGACTACGAAAACTGAAATTCTGAATGGCTTCAGTGACTCCACGAAGAGAGCTGTAAATATCTTCAGAATTCATGTTTTCAGTGTCATAGTCAAATGCACTGTGGGCCATGGAGAAGGACAGAGGAATTAAGACAGATTTATTTTGTGATTCTTTTGTGTATTTTTAAGTCACATTAGCAGGTAACTACAGAGACTCAGGAAATATTACTACAGTTATTACTTTTCTTGAAATACATTAAGAAAGTTGTCTCTTCACAATACAAAACTGTGTTAAGGTATGCCTCAGTAAGTATATTACCACTGACACTGGAAGTAGCTAAGAGAAAAGCTACATTAGGTACCAGCACCTGCCTGAAGAACCAGATTTCTTTTGCTCTATTTTACTCTGCTGAATGTGAAACAACTGAAATTTTTATACCATCCTCAAATTCTAAAAAAAATCCTAAAGTAAGGAGTGCTGATAAAACTCAACAACAACTTGACTGCTAAAAGCTAAATTATAAAGTCTACTTCGCTGACAACATCATTACTATAAAAAACATTTGTAACCTATTACTTCTTTAGTCTCCCTAATCTTGACCCAATGATGTTGGTTTTAGCTGGAATAGACTTTACTTTTCTCATAGTAGCTGGTATGGGGCTATGCTTTGGATTTGTGCTGGAAACAGGGTTGTTAAGATAGGGGTGATGCTCCCACTGGAAGTAATGAATTCCTTGTCTGTCTTACTTGCACATGCAGCTTGTGCTTTACCTAATTAATTGTCTTTATCTAAGTTTTCTCTCTGTTATATTCTGATTGTCCCCCTTATCCTACCATAGGGATATTGAGTGGCTGTGTGATGCTTAGTTGTCAGCTGAGGTTAAACCATGACATCAGATGACATATTCTAACACTTGTTAGAGAAGCACACTTTGGCTCATTCTCTTGCTAATCCATTTGCATTCCAAGATGAACAGCCCTTTCCCACCTCAGGCCAGCATGTCATACCCTTCAGGGAGGCTGAGCAGTTCACTGTCATTCTCTGGAGGAAGGGGGATTATTTCTGGGCATCTGCCATTTTCTGCAAAATTTTGCCCATTCTTTCATTGTTGGAGTTACATTTTTGGTCAATGTGTTGTAAGCCCTTAGATGTGGAAATGTAACACCACCAGCCTGCATTACCTTGGTGACAAAGTATTCTGTGATGTATTGGTTGGGGAAGTGAGAGGACTTGACCAGCTTGCTGGAGAGCGTGGAGTAGGTCTTGTTAAAGGACTTCCCATTGATCCCTGGAGGAGGAGAGGTGAGAAAAGATATTCTAGTAGGACTAAAGGCTTCCCTTTTAACTTATTATATTTATTTTCTGGTGCCCAGAAACATTTAAAGACCTTCAAGTAAATTCCTGGACTGTCCAACCCATTACCAGTAAGTCCAATCCTGTGTAACTTCGAAATTAGAACTTTGAAATTGAATTAGTACAAGATAAATTACTTTTGGGAAGCATATTCAAACCCATTAAGTCACTTGGAAACAACACAGACTTAGAAACTGTAACTCTAGAGGAAAAAGTAAGGCATTCCATGAAGGGCTACTAAGATAGGTTTCTATGTGGTGACTTCAGAAAGAACAATAATAGAAGTGTGGATACCTGACCACTGTTGCCTGTATTCCGGAGATGATTATGGAGAAGCTTTGTGGCTCCATCCTGAAATGTTTTTGGTAAAGCACCCAATAGCATTGTAAACTCTGGAGTGTTGAGTTCAAAAAGGGAAATCAGCACTGACTGGGCAGCCTACAAAAAGAAAACACAAACTGAAGACATTAATTAGAGTTTCAAAGTAATTTTATCAGCAAAAGATGCTGTAATGAGTGGTAATCACAAAATGCAACTTAAGTCTTGATCAAGCTTGAATAAAGACATTAACAGATGTGAACAAAAACAGTTCATATTTGCTGGTAAGCCAGAAGTTCTGATTTTGGTAAATTCAGGCACACAATTATCTTTGTAACAAGTAGTCTTTCAGAAATGTGCTTTTCAACCCCCCTAGCCCCACAGCACTAACTCAGAAAAAAAAACCAAAACAACAACAACAAAAAAAACCGGAAGAATTTGCAAAATGGCTTTAAGAGTTTGGGAAGCTGAAAAATTTTAGAGAGCAAAATGAAAAACACCAGGCAGAAGCAAGCATGTGATCCTTTCTACTGAGTTCTGCAAGTGGTAATTACAGATGCTAACTCACTGGCTTGAAAAGGACCAGTTAGCACTGTAGAAATTAAACCCAACCAAACAAGATACCCTAATCTGGAATGGGACAGTAGTGATCACAGCACCTGATACTCCTTGTAACTTACCCTACAGCCAAGCTAGTTAACCTTGCCTCTGCTTCTTTTAACCTTTCTAGAAGTTAGGCCAATATAATGGGCAATGAAATTTAGCTGACTACATATTCTGAAGATGAAAACTGTGGAGTAATTTGTACTAGATGTCACCTCCCATACTCTCAATTTAATCAGTTCATATTTACCATCACCTTTTTCCTAAAGCATGTTTTACATATGTTGGGGGATTTTTTTTACCTCAATAAAAAAAATGAGCTACCTCTACTGACAAAGCAACACAGTAAATTACACAATAGTTTGATTCCCTTTAATACAGGAACCACTGATTGAATGACTTCAGTAATGTTTGTACAGTTTGAGGAAGATTCAACAGATAGTGTAACAAATCTGACAACAGAGTAATTAAACCAACAAGTGCAAAGAAGAACTGGAGAAGTTCTCCAGAATTACTTCTTTGCAGCAAAAGACTGTGGTTGTGAGATTAACTAACTATATGTAGTTTATACAGCTCACCATCAAGGTCTGCCAAGCACTGGAGAGAACCAGTGCCTCATGCTAGACAGAATGATAGGCAGCTTGCTTAACCACCAACACAATCCAAGCAGGTAGTTTAGAAAATTCTTTTAGACATTTATTTCCCTCCTTTTGCTTCCAGAGCAATGAACTGTAGCCTTTTTTAATTAAAAGTGGAAAGTCAAGGTATAACCACACATACCTGCACACAGTATTACGTTTAACAACAAAAATCCTAGAATGTCAGATCACCACAAATTGTGTTTGCATACTCATGACTGGTTGTTTTCTCTAACTTTAATTTCCTTCTCCCTTTGATAGCCTTCACTCCAAGTGATCACCCTGAATGTCCTCTGCAATCTGTCTAATGTTTCTGTTGTCCTTGTCCTTTTTAATGGTCAGCCTTTTTATCAAAATTGACACAAAGCAAAACCATGACAAATCCAGCAGCTGGGCAGAGGTTTTGGGAATCACTGCATTCATTTTTCTGTCTGGTTAGCCAGTCTCATTCCTAAATACTGTGTCTATTTAAGCTGCTATTAAGAGAACACAATAGGCAGTCCAGGATTTTATCAGGATACAAACCAATACCATCAAGTCTGCCCAAAATGAAGCTCTGCCTGAAGTATGAAAATTGATACTGACTTGCAGGTGGTTTTCATTGCAATTATCCATTTTCTCTTGTTCTTCTTTGCCAAAGTAACCCTGCATTTTAGAGTATTTGGAGGTTTTTATTCTAACCAGCATAAGTTCTCTTCTGAGATTAAAATTCAGTTACATAGAGATAATCTTTAGAAGAGTGAAATAAGGATTAGAATTATTTCTTTGGTTTTGCTCTCTTCTTAGAAGATTTCTAAGAAAAGATTCAAACTCCTTTCAGAAGCATTCTAATCTCAGATGAAATACAAGTTCTGAAACACAATTTTACCTTCCAGAAAGAAGTCTCATGTCACTGAACTACACTAAGAATGCCCAATTTCAGACTAATAAATTAGGGTTTTTCATAATACTTAGCACTGGAACTGTTTTTGCTAAGGAAAAAAAAAAAAAAAAACAAGCCCACGGATTACACAGAAATTACTTAGAAAAAACTTTTAATTTAAAGAAATCACACTAAGTGCTATAAAACTCGTTAAACTAAATACAATTAAAGAGCCTGTGATAGCAGGTTGAGAAGACTGTTAAGAGAATTAAGCATTTTAGAATATCAGAATAACTCTTTTGACTTCTTATTGGCAAAATTTTATTCTCAAGAGTTAAAGAATTTTTGCAGTTAGTTGCCTCAAAGAGCTGTATTATGGAAAGAAAAAATAAAATTCAAAAACTTGCATAATTAAGGTGTTCCAGATGATTAAACTCACTGGCAATTCTTTCCATGATTCAGTTACTTATTGACATAAAAATGCTTATTAGAGTTATGAACCATCAGATAAGACGGCTTGCCACGTGTCTTAGTACTAAAACTTCACTGATTTAGAAGATAGTGCTGCTCCAATTCCCCTCCTGTTTTATGATCTTTTATATGTTACTAGAACATGATACCCAGGCAAGCAAAGTCCATTGGGTGTAATCTATTACTATTTTCTCAAACTCATTAAGTTATGCAGGAAGCCAATGACTAAAACATTACCTCCAATATATAAAAACTTTCTGGTGTTTTTTTATTATGTATTACAAACATTCTAGATACCAAGAAGTCTTGCAAGTTATTTTTGTTTTCTTCACATTACATTTTGTAAGACAGCTCCTACTATACTCTCCTACATCCCTCCTAAACAAAGGAAGTTGCCCTTTCCAGAAAAGATGAAGCTGCCAAAATGCAAACTTAATTGAAAGTAGCAAAACAAATCTCAACAAATAAATTGCTGCAGCTTTTCAAACTGCAGAAACAGATAGAAAAAGACAGAGATGAGTTAGTTTTTTTTGTCACAGACACTTGCACTGAGGAATCATAAAAGATACATTTTTGTAGTGTTAACATGCTGGAAATGGCAGCTACATAGTACGACCTGTAACCATCAGACCAACAAAACTGCAAATACATTTAAAAGATTTCTTGCCTTCTACAAATTGAAGTACTGTTTAGAAACCTTTTCCGAAGAATGCACTAGTACGTTACTTACAGTTACTTAGTATCCCTCCTATATCTTTGTAGCTCACAAATGTTAATTTTCACTTCGCATCATTATGTGGAAAAGGGAGGTTTGCACTGGAAGTGCAGCATTACAAGAATAAGCCTATGATACTACCATATCAAAGCACAAACTTTCTTTGTGCAAGGCTCAACAGCTATCTACCTATCTGTTGTTAAAAAAAAAGGACTCTGGAAAATCCAACAGAGATTAGACTGAGATTGCTATCAAATTTGCCTACTCACTCCTGTCACAAATGTGCTATTTCGTATCACAGGGGGTAGTCTCTGAAGTAATATTGAAACTCTACAAAAAATGGCCACTAAAGAGATTTTAGTACTAGATAGTACTTGCAATGAAGAATGATAAATTAAGAACAGAATCTCAACATATTAATGTATATAAAAACACAACTGTAATGGCGAGTTTCAAGACATTAATTTAAAATTTCTACTTAAATATTCTTAATTAACTGGAATATTTTACAATTCTAAGGACACATAAACAAACATACCTTCCTAACATCTGAGCTTTTAGGTTCTGTGGTCCAGGTGATGATTCGAGACACTGCTAGCCTAGTTTCACTTGAATTTACAAAATCTCCTGGATCCATCTGCTGCGCAAGAGTTTCTATGTATTTTAGAATTGCAACTTTGACCTGCAAAGAGAAACAGAGTCAGGTAGACAATAAAAATGGTGTGCTGCAAGAACAACTGAGCTCACAGAGTAGTGTTCATTTCCTAAAATAAAGATTTTTTTTTTCCAATTAAACTACATGTTTTCAGCAATATATAATTTTTTGCAATAAAACAGTTTCCAAATGGATTTAGCATTTAAAGAAGGAAGTTATTCCACAGAAATTCAAATACTCATAGAAAGCTTACATTTCACTGCTAGCAAGTAAAGACAAATCATTGCATATGCAGAAGCTTATAATTAAAAAAAAAAAGAAGAAAAGATTCATTCAGAATTATTAAGGAAGTTTTTCAAGTACTAAAATGAAAAATGAACATCATCTGATGAACCAATGATCACATCTTACTAGCTCCTACCAACTAATTAGCACTCAGTGCTTTTTCATAAAACATCAGGTTAAGCAGTCACAGTCTGCAGAAATAAGCCAGAGGCTTCCCATTAAATACTAAAAATATATGGAATTGAATTTCTAGGAAAGACTTAAGATGGGTCACATGCACACTTTGTTTGAATATATTTACGTGATAGAGATGTGGATTTCCCAGGAGGACAGAAAACCGCTTGTACTCTCTCATTTATCTGATCATTCTCTTACAAACTTGCTTACTCCTCATGCAGAATCCCTGTTTTGTACATCCCAGACTGCAGCCTCTCTCTGGTTTCTCCAATACTGCACCACTGCACAGTTTTGGGCAAAGGGCTATTACGCCTGCATACGTCTAAAGTATTTACTTCCTCAGCTCCTACTGCCTCAGAAATTTGTCACCCAATCTGTCAATGAAAGTTGTGGACATTTGTTTAGACCATCTATCAGATTTAGCTGCTTTTATTTTCACTAGTAATTATAGTGAACCAAAAATACCTACCAGGAGGGAGAGACCTATGTCCATCATAACCAGAGAGAAAAAGAATTCTGGGTGTATTTCTGGTTGTTTATGGTTTGTAGTACAACTGTTCTGAGCAAAGCTATTTAGAAATTTCTCTTGTTCATGAAACTTGCAAGCTATTAAAAACTCAAGAAACACTGGCACACATATGAGGATTAATAATGAATACTTCATTTTCAAAGCAGCTGTTAAAGCTCAACTTCTCTGAAGTTATACCAAGAAGTAACTGAAGGCTTTCACCTTATATAGATCAATATCCACAAATGCATACTATTTGCTAGCTATTTTTCAAGGAAAAAAACAAGCCATGAACATCTCTGCAGCAAGAAAACTTTAGGCCACATGACTTTACAAACTCTAAGCAATAGCTTACATTTCTAGATTAGGTAGGGAAATCATTGTAACACCACTACATTTGACTGTTGAAGATTTAAATAAACCTAATGTAAGACTTGAAAATGTTGCTGATAAGGAGTGTAACACTTAGAATACCCAGAGGCATTTCTCCCAGTGAAGAGACTCTGAAGTACTGTATCTGAGAGAGCAGGATTATTTAGTGTTTAAACTGCTTCCTGACGAACTTGCACAGACTTCTGCAAAGATGGAGGCTCTCAGACAGAACAGCACTGAATAGAAGATGAATGGAGGGAGTTCTTACTAACAGAGCTTTTTGCAGTGAGACAGATTCCTAAAGCTAAACTTGACAGCTATTTTGAAAAAAAGCTTTTTTTTACTAATTGCTTTTGAGATAAGAAATTCTGGAAGGGCTACACCTTTCTGGTCAGATACAATGAGCCAGTATTATTACAGATCAAAAACCCCAGGGTGAAGTAAAACTCCGTAAGAGCCGCAAATCTACTTTAGAAGTGTCTTTGCTAATATTTCCAGTAACTACATACAGAGCTGAAATTCAGAAATAAAAAGGCTAACATCTTCAATGATCTATTTCAGTCTTCAACAATCCATTTAATCTTTTTGAGAGAAAAATTTTTGGAATGCAATGAAAGCATCTCCAGAATTCTTACAATGAATATTTGCTGTTAAGTTGAAACCACTCTCTATGAAGTTGTTCAATACTGTCACTTTCAGACTGCCACATCCCAGGCATCTGTCTCTAAGTTACTGAATACTTAGGAGTAATTGCCTGTGCCATTATATAACCAAATGACTAAAATAGACACTAAAGATAAATTTTGGAGGGTTCTCTCATAGTTGCCAATCTGTGTTACTCAGGGGTTTTTAAATTCAGAAATTTTAATATTGACTTAGGTTAAAAAAAATAAATCTTCTGACCAACTGTGGCAAAAACCTTTGTCAACAAATCTGCATTTTCAAAGTAAAGAAGGATTCAGAAACTTGAACTTTGGTCACAATGCTTAAATTAACTCCTCACTGATGCCAAGCTGATATGAAACCCAAGAAAAATGAAGTGATGATTGGAAGTGTATGTCAGGACAATATTCATTCTTTGGAAATTGTACGTTTTGCACCTGCAAAAATAAGCTAAAGAGATTATATCCCATATAGAACATTTGACTCCTAAGCCCATCCAAACATTTGACCAAAACATACACATACATCTGGCACCTCAAAACTCCAAGGAATTCACCACACCTAAGCATAAAATGGCTGCAGAAGTATAGCATATAGAGCACAGTCCACTAAGCTGCATCCTCCACGGATTAGGTCAGTAGAATTCTATCTTCTCTATGCTTGGTCTTCTTACTGCCCAGCTATCCAAATCCACCTCTGTGGCCACTCTAAAAGCTCAAGTTTTATTGTCTGAGACTTAGCTGCTTTTCTAAGTGTAAGAATGACAATGACAGTTCACTCTAAAGGATCACAATTGTTTATTACTATCAAGTGAAAACCAGAGGAAAAACTCATTTGTAGAAGGGAATTGTTACACGGCTCAAATTTCTGAGCTACCTTCCCTCCTTCTATCTGACCATCTTTAGGCATGCTGAAAATCCCTTCTCTGACTTTTGCCTGTCACAGCAAATGCTGTTTCTCACTATTCCTAGAAGAAAAGCAATGAGATAATCATTTATCAAAGAACAAAAGCTCAAGACTTCAAGAATTGGAGTAATCATCTAGGATTATCAATTATTCTGGGGGTTTTGATCACATCAATTATTCAACTGATTCTATCAATTATTCTACCTGGGAGCACCGAAGACGGGATTTAGGCAAAATATTCAGTAATGTGGATATTAAACAAATACTTCTGATCTGTGGGCAATAACTTTACTGTCTGAATCCTGAAGTTGTAGTCACCACACAAAAAGGAAGTAGGGGGCAGGTTCCACTTTCTTCTGGGAAAAAAATCTTACCTTCTCCTCAACAGTTACAAAATTTACTGTCCCAATAATTCATTTGGAATATTCTTGATTTTGCTTCAAACTAACAGGTGCTCTTCTATGGAGATAACTTTTACCGGCATCTTGATTTCAGAATTCTCTCAAAATTATTTTCAGTATGTCTTCCCATCAAGTGTTTTGTATTTCTGAATTCCCTCTAGGCTATTTAGGGAATAATCTTAAGCTTAGTTCCAACTCAGCCTAGTAGGAGTCCATGTCTCATTCCAAATCTACACTCTCAGCTTTGAAATGTGCTTGATACACTTTTAACAGCTACACACTACTGTATGGAAAAACGACTATCTGAACCATCAAATTCACCTTCCTGGGGAGGAAAACCAAGTAAAATAAAACCAATCTCAATTTATTCCAAGGATTCATTTAAACAACAAACTGATTTTTACTACCTCATTTGCTGTCTTCAATAAATGACAGCAGTCCCTTTTTAACACAGCTCTACGAAGCAACAGTGGTCAACGTATCAACTGTCCTCAAAAGCTTAAAAATATAAGTTTTACTGTATTGTAGACAAAAAAGGCATATTCATGTGACTTTAGGTTCAACATAACTCTGGAAAAGTCATACTCTTGTGCAGTATCAAACTGAGTAAAAATATTTCGTGCAGGATAGAGCAGAAGATGCCAGTTATCATATGCTTGTTATTTCCCCATTCTCATCACTTATAAATCTTAGGATTTGATGCATTTCTTCTAAAATCAACACTCTTTGGAACTGCAAATGTACTACAGAACACATTTTTACTTTTCAGATGTGCTGGCAGGTCCATGAACTACAGATTCTTAAGTAAAAATGTGTGTAATTATAAAGCTACACACAGCTTTCAGAGAAGTAGAGTGTACCTCAGAAAGACCTGATTTTTAACATAGTAACTCAAATTCACATTAATATTAGAGCAATTTAAAATAACTCAAGGCCTATCAGGCTGAACACAGGAAAAATATATATGAACTAGGGAAAAAAGTATGGGAAATCACAAACATAAAATTAGAAAAGACTTGATAGAGTGAGTTTGCATAACCAGCTTGATGTTAGGCAGCCACATTTTTGTTGCTCATTTTTACTGCACTGTGTTTTTATTAGATCTCTCTTGCAGCAAACATTTTCATACTAGTGTCATGTTTAAAACTGAGCATCTGCATGCTTGGAGTTTCCCGCAAAGGTTAGTAGCAGCATACAATGCATTCAAATAAAAATTATTGGTAACACTGTAAGAGTTTCAAATAGGGTTAAGAATAAAGACAGTAATTCAGACAAAAACCTTTGAGCTCCAAAAAGAGCGAAGCTGGTCCTGCAGTGCTGGCTTGACTGTCTGAAAGTTTATAAAAACAAAATCCACTAATTGAAAACCTTTTCTTTTTCTTTGTTTTTACACAAAACAAAAATAACAATCCAAATTCAAGAATTAAGACAAGCAAATTTCTATTGATGACAATTTCTGCTTGCAAAGCAAGCCTAGAAAGTCTTACCTTCAGACTAGGTGTTTGGGTCTGGTCAACAGTAAATCTCATTAAAATACTGAACTGGAGGTCATTTGGAAAAGATTCCCTGTAAACAAACAAAATAATGTTATAAGTTATGTTAAACTTTTAAATAATAAGCTATGTTAAATTTTCTTGTAAGAACTGTTGAGAGGCACCAAATAAGCCTTCTTAGTAAAGATGAAATTGCTACCAGTTGCCACTATATCTGACCTTTCAGAAACATTTATCTAGCATGTTAAGGACGAGATTTAAGGAATTCCTGCTATGAAGCAATTATAGCTAGAACAGATAAAGCAAGTAATGGGTAATGATATAATCATGATATGCTAGAATTCTGATTTGAAATCAGGCTATTAGTGAAGACTGGGGAGAAGGAAGGGAAGACAGAAAGCAAATCCACTATTACCATAACTCCTTAAAAGTTATGGCTGATGCAGAATATTCCAGTGAAACTTTTACAGCAAACACTATTTCTACATCACTGAACACAAGGCAAGACAACAAACATACATGGCTCACATGCACATTTTGGAATCAAGTAAGTAGTATCATATTAATTGTTCAGCACTGAGGACTTAAACCCTTCCAATTATGAGTCATTTTATGAAACCAAAATGTGACAAGGTTTAGTAAAGTTTCAAGATTTGCTAGGAGCTGTGCATTCTTCCAGAAATCAAACAGCACCAAAAAAACCCCCAAAAAACCAACCAACCAACCAACCAACCAACCACAACAACAACAACAAAGCAGCAAAAGCCTTGAAAATAGCTAAGAACTATGTTATTGTTACTATTTTAAGAGCTCATTACCTTGTGACATCAAGTGCCTTCTGAACTTTTGCTTGTACAGACCCAAGCAAATCAGCACCCATTTTTTTCAACAGCTGTGTCAGCAGTACAAACAGCCAGTCCTGAAGATCTTCTTTATGGACCTGGATGAAGTCGACCAGTGTCTCCAAAAACATACTGAACACCTAAAAGGCAGAAGAAGATGCAAAGAGGGTAGGATGGGGCAAAAGAGGAAACAACACTGACGTATGCTGAACTTACAAACGAAGAAAGCAGTAAGGGAATCAGAGGCAGAGAAAGGCAGTGTTTTGCAGCCAAGCGGGAATAAAAGAAAAAAGAAAGGAAAAGAAAGAATTCTGCCTTGCTTTTTCATTGGATTTTAATATAAGAGTACATTGGAAATGTTAGCTGACTTCTGAAGAAGTTTGACAATTAGGTATTCCATGCAGTTTCGTCAAGAAAAGGAATGCTTACTGTGATGGCTGGCGCAACCTCAATTTTTCCAGTAAAACTTTTTTTTTACCCTTCAATTACCCTGTCGTTAAGTTGATTTGTCATACTCCTCAAAGACTACAAAAACACTTTCTCTTTAAAACCAAAAAAGTTGCAACAATTCTTCAGCAAAATATTAATTGTAAATATCTGCATTACTAAATACTGCAAAATCATGACAGCTGGTCAATTCCTTTACATAAAATACTTGTGGAACAGAACAAGCTTCTTCTACTATTGCAGGTATCCCAACACAAAACTGCTCACCATGGTAGGGAAAAAAGCCACAATCGATTTCAGATTGGCAGGTGTTTTAAACACAGAAATACTTATGTTTTTTTGAAAACACAATATCCATTGTCTTCTTTTCAACAAATAATGTTGAAAAGACTGCATTAGATTAAGGAAAAAAGAAAACAAAACCAAAAGAATCAAAACCATGTTATTTTTTTATCAGACTCACACCAGGAAGAAGGGCTTTTTGGAGGGAAGGGGTCAAAGAGGGTGTGACAAATAGGTAACTTTGTTTAAAGAGCTCTTTTAATATATCTCACTCATTTAAAGTTTTTTCCAGACCTAAGAGTGAAATCAGGATGTATACACTCTATAGTTGTGTGGCCCATAGGTTTCCTGTTTCTCTGACAAGAAAAATGGCTGTTTGGGCTGAAAAAAGTTCCTTTGCAGAACACACTCCAGCTCCAGCAGAGCTGGGTACAGAAGTGTTGCTGTGGTGCAAAGAGTGTTGGGCAGATATTGCCTCCTGAGTATTTATGACATGAGTGCAAGGCTAAAGTGGCTCGTGCAGAGCAAGGGCTGGAACTCCACACTCTCCTGCAGCTGACCTGCCTTGACATTCCTTAGGCCAAATTCTGCTGCTTCTGTGAGAGTGGAAAACCCCAAATTGTGATCACACCTCACACGGCTGCACTCACTAGGCCATGGAAGCAGACTTCTTCCACAGCACTGATTCAAGGAAGGAGGAGCTGGTATGTGCTGCTGCACACTGTCTTCACTGAGGAAATTTGATTGCTTTTCATGTTGATAATGAAGTCAGGGAAGCAAATTCACACCATTAAACAGACAAAATCCATACAAGTATCTCCTAAAGAAGTGCCTCCAAATTTACACTAGAAGTAAAAAATAAATTCAGATTCATTTTATCAAGAAGGGTTGGACCAGATCATCCCTGAGGCTCCCTTTTAACCAGGGATTTTACGATTCTTTCAGGATCTACTAGAGATGTGGGAAAAATTGTTAATAGATACCTTAAATACTGGAAATCTGTGTTAGAAACAAAACAATACAAATCCCTCCTCAATGTAAAGCCCATCAGGAATAGCTACTTTAATTAACTTCCCTTTTGGGACAGATTACGTTAAAAATTTGGGGAAAAAAACTGTCAACTTTTGTGCTGTCTGTGCAGATCTATATTCTGAGGTTTCAAAATTACCCTGTCAGTAGTGGGACTTCTACATGCATGACTGGAGACGTCTTCTGTCTCAGGCTAAACTGAAACAATACATAGTTTTGTGGATTCACAAGCAGTAGCCACAGTTATAAGACAGAGGCAAAACCAAACCAGTATGTACTTTCTGTATTGTAATATGATGTCTTTGGCTTTCACATCTCTAAACTAAGGAGAAAATATCCTCAGGCAAGCAAACAAATTCTGGTGCTATAAAGATTACACTGTGTGTGTGTGTGCGTGTGTGTGGCAGTATCTCACAAAATCCTTCAAATTGAACTACACAGCTCAGCAGAATTTAAACCTACATCTGTTTCTTTGAGTTTGCAGACACTGACACACATGGCTTTTCCATTAAAACATGGCAGGCCAAACAAAATGGTTACAAGCTCTCACTTGATGGAGTAATGTGGATTTATGACACTTCGAACATGTAAAGTGGCTTAAACTGAAATTATTACACGGTGAATGTACTTCAGTACTCTGAAGATCCTGTGCTGACATTTTAGCTGTTGAAAATACAAATAACTGAGGACTCAGCTTTGTTTTCAAGCTTTGTTTCATTTTAGATTTACCACAGAGAATGTCTAGAGAAAAATAAGTCGAGTAATTTTGTTGCATTTAAAAAAATACTAAATATAGTATTTTGTCTCAGTATGAAGAATTTAAGAAGGCTGAAAGAGCATTTAAGGTAAAGGATGAATTTGGAATGGAAAATGGAACTCAAACACCTATGTGTTGAAGAATGTACGTGGATACCGCAAAAATTGCGGTTTCCATTTTTATGATGCAAACTAAAATTCTGACATTAACCATCTAAAGTTGAGAAGTTCATAATAATTGGACAGTGGAAAGAAATAAACAGATATGGAAATAATTGTAAGTGATCTATGCCTAAAGTGAATTATTTCAGATGTGCCAACCACCACAATATAAAGCAGGAATGCAAAAACCAAACAATGTCAGTTAATTAGTAGATAAAGCACATCTCGAAACTTTACCACACATTTTACTAATTGTTTATAGCATTTTATGATTGCAAAAGGCTTGACACTGCATGAACTCTTTGGGGAAGAAAAATAGAGAAAAGGGGGTTAATTGCACATTCATGCAAGTAAGGTTAGGCTTCCAACAAATATTGAACCAACTTACTCTCTAAAGAGAGTTCCAACACAGGGGACAGCATGCAAAACGAAACAAAAACAGAACAGAACAAAACAAAACAACAAAAAAGGGAAAAAGATAAAAACACACAAATTAGTGGCCATCAATACAAAGTTCCTGTATGGAATATAAACCAAAATAAAACAAAAAAGGTACTTCAAAACTTTTATGACAAATTTAAGTAATTTTATTGGGATACCCAATGTATTTTTAAAATAAGCACTTGGCATGTCCTTTAAGTCATTCTCCCATTTTCTCCTCCAAATATTATTACTCTGTTATTCTATGTAACTCCCCCATCCATATATCATGTTAAAGTAAACCTTATAAAACCCCACAAAAGTGATGACAGAATGATTCCTACAGACATTTGAGTAGAGTCTAAGATGAGATTTATGTAGACGTATGTGTGTGATTTAAAAAAAAAATACAGCTTACAAACTCTTAATACTTAAAGGGTTCTCCTGAGAACCTGTTGATAACTATTAATAGTTTTGCAATACCAAAAAGCAGGCAAGGTTTCAGTGACTGATAAAGCTGTACCACAGGTTAGAACACAAGGGCAAATTTGCAAACTTGAAGCTACATTATTTCGTATCACAGAGGCCAGTAAACAGAACAATCGACTAGAACAGTCAATGTTTCTAAGGGCTTATTTAAAAGGTAAAATGCTCTTCTGACACATACAACTGAAGTTTGGAACATTTTCATTATCCTTTCCTAGCTCCCATGTTACACAAAAATCTCCACAGTAGCTCTGACATATTAATTATAATGCTAAAATTTTAATTACCACACAACAAGCAGAAGTAAACCAAGCTGCTATTAACAATTTGGTCATTACTTCATTTAAAAAGTAAATATTGCAGCAATATTTCAATATTTAATATTCTTTCATCTGCTTTGGCTTTTCTTTTTATGTAATGTTTTCTTCTTTTTAACTGCTTGGTTTAGTAGTCTTTTCTTCTGGATTTCTGCAGTATGTGATCAGCTTTAATACCACGTTGCTGTCTGCAATGCAAGTTGTTTCCAAAATACATTGTGTCAGAGATAGCAACTAAGTCACTTCTTCCAACAGGAAAAATAAAGAGGACAGACAAACACTAAGTTAACCCGTCAAGACCTCTCATCACTCTGAATTTAATTTTCCATAGCAGCAATAAGGAAGACTTAAAAATATGCAAAATGTATTGCATAATCAAAGCAGTTTTTCAGGAGTCTTCTGGGAAACGTCAATACTTCTGAAATAATATCCCGTTACAAATTTATCTTCATAATTTTATCAATTCCAAAATATGGATACAAAGTGGGACATGTTATACTTAGCATAAAAGATATCGCTTCTTCCAAACAAGCTTATAATTAAACAAAATATAAAGTTATGTAATTTTTTTTACATTATTACATTTATTAGGCTCCTTACTTACCTGCCTTCCTTCTGCTACAAGAAATTGTGACATTTAATCAAGCTGTACTAGTAACCCACCTTCCACAAAAACTGTAAAAAAATCTATCATGCCAAGCAACTCACTTAAAAAGATTTTAATGGTCTTAGAAAACAGAAGCATTGTTTTCCTTGTTATATCATACATACTGAGTCTTTAGCTAAGTAAAACTGAATAAAACATCACATAGTCTTTTACACCCAAGTATCGTCTCCTTATGGAATATTAAAAAACTGATGTAAAAATTATTCACCAGTCTCAACTGCCAGTCCTATCTACAAAATTCATGGAAGACATCATAAGCTATGATAATACAAAATAATAAATAAGTACACATTTGGCATAGTTCATCTCATTATGTATGATTTGGTCAGACAAGTTTATTTTTAAGTTAAATTACTGCAGAGCCTTTTTTTCTAATTGAGAGAAAATCTATACTTGTGTTGAAGTGGCCTCTGTAAACAACAACTTCTTAAAAACACATTTTGAGCACAAACTGCTGAAGTACTTTAATGCATTTTGTATGGCATTAACCTTCACTTTATTTCCATGCTCCTGCAGAGAAAGGGGGAGCATTATCTTGTTCAAAACTCCAAATTAATTGAAATATGATACCATTAACTACTTTTGCATGTGAAATTTTAACCACTTTGCATATGAAACATGCAAATATCACTGGGGTAATTTACCATAACTGCCTTTCTTTTAATTTATGTTTTCAGACATTTACTGAAAATAAGAAAAACCTACACATACCTTACTGTGAGGATCAGCAAACATTCTTGTGAAGATCTCGCACAATCTTTTCAATTCAACACGACTGTCAAAACAACAACAGTCCATTAGTCAACTCCTTTGCTAATTCTGCTAGAACACTAATGCATAGCAATCAGTGAAATCAAGAGTAAATATTGAATCAAATAACCTACTAAATTAAGTAGAGGAAACCGTTCTGTTCAAGACATGGACAAAAATGTAATAGCTTTCATCTAAAATGAAACCTATAAATGTCTCTTTAAACTGTCCCATATATTATACCATACTTTTGTAACAGAGCGGATACTGAAAAAGGTGTTGTAGTAGCGAGTAGCAAACAATTTGTTCTGAACAAATACTCCCAAATTATAGTAATAAAAAAAACCAAAAGGTCTTCCATTCATAATAGATGGAAGCATCTTATGAACCTTCGGTATTGCAAGAACTCTCAATTTTTAATTCCCTACTTCCACTAGTATATAAAAATACACTAGTAGCCAGAAGTGAGAAAAGCTTTCTTGCTCCTTCCCCCATCTTTACTCTCAAAGACACACCCTGCCTCCCAGCAACATTGAAACAAGATGTTATCCTACCTTAGAGTTCTCTGGTTCTTCAGCAAGTTCTGCAGGCCTAGAAGGCCTTCTTTCCTCTCTGACCAGTTGGTGCTGGCACAGCGGTTCAGGACTTCAGCCACGTCTTCTGTCTGCCTCATGTAGGTTGGAATGCTCCCATTCCTGGAGCTGTAGGACCTTTCCGAGCAGGCACTTGATGCATCGCTGTTGGCATCATCATCTGAGTACATCCCATACGACTCGTATCTCCTTCGCACGGGCTTCTTCTGTCATACAGAGACACCCCAGATCAGCACTGATTCTCAAAGAATAATACAGCACACCCATAGCGGGTTGAAAGATCAGCAGTTAAAAGAACCAGTGTGACCCCTACTCCCTGCAGTGACAAATGACTCCAACCACTCAGCAGGTCAAACCAAGTTAATGGAAATATTCTGAAGTATGGCTTACATAGTATTCCAAATATAAACCCAAAGCAAACACAGAGAAGAAGTACATTTGATGAAACATTTAACTTTAGGCCTTCATTCAAGAGCCCATAAAATTGCATAATAAGGTGAAAAAAGACTGTTGCAAGTTAGTTATTTCACTTCATAGCTTTATCTACGTTACAGAATTTAAGAATCAGAGGTCTACACATATTTTGACATTTTAACTCATTTTGTATCAAACATGTTAATAGCAAAATATTAAACTATTGAATAAGAAAAATAGTTTCTATACCTTAGTCCGTATGTCTCCTAAGAGCTGTTAGCAGTAAATTATTGAAAAGAAACAGAAATTGAGAACAGGAAGGTAAGGCATCGCAGCACTGTGAGTAATAAACTCCCTGCCACTGGACAACATATAGTCTTACTGTAAATCTTGTTCTTTGCTCTCTGTGTCTGATTAGCATATCATACATTGTCAAAAAGTAGCTTCCATTTCCACAAAAGTATTACATATCATGGGTGGGTTGGTCACAAAGAATTCTCTGTCAAGATCTTTGTGTCTTATGCAGTGATATTTGAGCATGAACACAATTAACTTAACACATGCAATTGTTACTTAAGTACAAAACCTTGATTTGAACTATTTGTTTAACTTTAATATCTAAATTTTGTCATTGCAACAATTACAATCAATGTTCTACAAAAAACCTGATTACATAATGCAAATATCTCAAATCCCCTAAAACAAAAAACACTCCAACAAAACAAAACATACCAAAGGTCAGAGGGGAAAAAAAAAAAAAAAAAGCTATCCTAAAATGAAAAAAACACACATCTCTGCAGAACAGCTCTTGCCATTCAAACTTTGGAGCTGAAGTTAGCATTTAGAAACTCTGTTTCGTTACATACTCAAAGAAGCAGTAGCACAAGGGATCCTTTTCCCCTTAATTACCACTGCCATTTGCACATTTCTAACCATGGAATAACTTAGGAGATACCAAAACACTAATCACAAACTAATCAATACAAGAGGTAACAAGCAGGCTTATTGTCAACAGAACGAGCATACATACATGTGAAAGAGAATAACTGAAGGGAAAAATCACAGAGATGTTAAGTGTTTTGGAAAAGAGACACCATAAGGTGTCATTCAATAAATGAGTCTGAAATGCCAAGGATGGTACTAAAGCAAACGACATAAAAATACGTAAAAATTTCCATTATTGCTGCATTTTATATAGCTATATTCAAAACAGATCTTAGGCAGAAGACTGACACCTCTTTGGCTTCACCACCACTAAAACTGGTCAAGTATTTTGCATAATGTAAACAAGAGTAACACAATCTGGAATTTTTTTTTTTTATTATTTTAATATTTATATTACATATGTCAGGACTCTACATTCTGCCTGTTAAAAATACCATTATGAGTATGAAACTTCAGTCTATGCTAAAACAGTAAGGGTGTTCATTACCAGATTTCCATCTAAATAAAGCCATTCGTACAGGACAACCCATACCTTTTAGAGTATGGCGAGGAACCAGGCATGTGAGCATTGAAATAATACAATGTTGCAGTTCTTGATCCTTCTTTGTAATGTCAGACTAGTTAAAATATACAAACTGATTTTCCTCTAACATTTCTATCAGCATCATGATATTTTGGATCCAGGTAAGGCAAGCAAACCAGTTTCTTTGAAGCTTTATTGCTTCACCAAAGCAGGACACCTTCAAGTCTCAAGAGCAGTCATTGGAAACATGACTTTCTCCTCAACTTCTATTCTTATTCTATTCTCCTCTATTCTATTCTTACTACATAATTTGCCCAGCAAATTAGAAAACCAGGAGGCTGCTAAAAGTACTGAAGATACTGTTCATGAAGCAACTGTGTGGAGAGGACTACAGCACAGGCTTTCCAGTTATAGCCAGAAAATTTCCATGTACCATGGACTGTTTTTGCGTTGTTCCCTATCCCAAAATCCAGACTGACTTCTAGTTTACAAACCAGCATTCATCATCAATGCTGAAAATTTTTTGCAACTTTGTGATAACAGAAAGGGGAAAATGCACTCAACTTCACCATGACCTCTTAGGCAAGATTTCAGATATTCTGATCTCTACGTCAGTGAAGGCACAGAAATTTTAAACTAATATGTCAAGAAAAAAGTACTAATCAAGAATTCAAGAAATAGTCATACTAAGAATATGACAGAGGTCTACAGATTTTGAAGTTTTATTTCTCTCTATTCAGTTATATCTGACTGTAATTTAGAGTCTAATTTGTAGATTTTTACTAACTTCCAAAATAACTTTTTTCTTAAACCCGTGAAATAATTTCTTTAAAGCATTATGGTAACTAGAAAACAGGTACTTACAATTTTTTAATGATATGCAAATAGCATACATTAATTGATAAAAATTTATCTGATTCATAGCATCAGTATTTTAAATTAACTGAGAATTTCAGCTTGGTGATGTCAACTCAACCCACAATTTTTCTGGCTTTTACCCTCCTGATTCTCTCTCTGACATCCGTGAGAGAGAGAGAGAGTGGCTGCGTGGAGCTTGGCTGCCCAGCCATCATTTTCTCTCTTCAACATTAATCTCACCTGCTGTCAGACAGAAAAACTTTAAATGGCACCAGGCTTCTGGTAATCAGAGAGCTTTAGCTGTCATCATTCCCAGCTCTAACAGGCCTTCAAGCTATCCTGAAGTTTTATTGGCTGTTGTGAGAAACTGGTGGTTAGTTCTACCTGCCCAAGAGCCTCCTTGGGCCACTCCAACACAACAGGCCAAGACTGTTCCCTGTCTGCCATGAAAAAAACATGCTTCTAAAAATTAAAACTTGTGTAGGGAATGAAAATTCCAATACATGCAGCTCCAGCAACTCAATTTCTTTTTTTTCCCCCAAGAAGCTAATAAAACAACAAATGACTGGTTCTTCTGCATGCTTAATGTACAGGGACCAAACACTTAAAGAGCCTGTAACCTACACAAGGTAAGTGTGAGATTCTTACCAAAGCATCTGCTACTGCCTCTTCCACGTCAGAACCTGTGTTCAGAACTCGCATAGCACTGACTGATGACGACAATCTACTTGACTGACTAATTCCAAAGCCAGTACCTGTTACAAAAAGAAAAATAAATACAAAGAATTCAATCAGAATAGAAAGTTGGGATGTAAATATCACACTCACTTCTAAAAACCCAAGTAGAAGAAAAACGTTTGCTTAACATTTTTAATAAATTATGTAGTGGATAAAAAACCTCCCATTTTCATTCTGAAGTCTTTAATGGTACAGACAAGAGTAAGAATTCTAAGTAAAAAGCCAGTCACCTACAAACGTTCTGTTCCAACACCACGTGGAAAAGCCCCTACAAAGCAATGGTTTTATCTGAAAGAAGTTTTGCTTTTTTAAAAAATTAGTGTCTTCTTCATTTTGGGTTTTTGTTTTCATTTAGAAAGAAAGCAAATATAACAGGAAGGCTATTGAGACTGTTGATTAGAAAACTACATGCATAAAGAATGCTCTACAAATACTAAAAAAATGGAAAACTAAAAAAAGTTCTTCTGCAAGTAAAAAAATGGTGTTAAGGAAAAAAAGGATTAACATTGGAGGATGAGGGTGGAGACAAAATCTAGCAACATAAACACATCTATCTGGATTATTAAAACCACACAACTCAAATTAATATAAACAATGCTTTCTAAAACTGAACTATGAGAATAACCAAGTGGGTGGGGAAAAAAAAAATCCAGGATGACTGCACAGATGACAGCAAAGGGTACTCATCCTTCACCTGTGGCCCCATAAGCATCAGGAGCGTAGAGGGCACCAGTGGATCTGGAGTGATGTCTGGAAGCTGCAATAACAGGATTAAATAAACCCTATCTATGACCACAGAATCAAAGTTCTGCAATAGCTGCTCAGATGAATAAGAGAATATTTATCAAAAAGATTCAGCTTAAGCACAAGGAACTGAGTATTAAACAGAAGCAAAAATCATCAGAGAAGTTCTTTGATTATACCAAATATGATTATATTGGTTTATGTACACTGGACATTTCATGCATAATTTCTTTTTAATTTACAAGATTAAGAGCAGGGTGAAAGCAAGTATGTTTAAGTTCAAAGAAGAAAAGGTGCACAGACACACATGCACACACTCACACACAAACAGAATCATCAGAAAAACCTAAAAACTTATCAGTGCACTGGTCTTGCCTTGTGGACTTTAAAAAAAAATCTGTGTGCTCAAGTTAGAGCCAGAGCTCACACATCAAACATTATAAACGAAATGCCTCCTGCACAAACCCACTGTGTTGGCAGCTGACAATCTGTACACCCTTCAATTCTTGCCTATGTTGCAGACAACTCAACCTCAGTAAAAGCTCACCACTATGTAAATGACAGTTAAAATCATCCAACTACAATTGAAAGTTTAACATAAGCCAGCCAATGCAATTAATAATTCACATATTTACTATTTTACTTAAATAAATAAAATGTGAAATTGAAACACAAGTTAGTTACTACAGCTCATTACAATTCTTTAAAGTCACGGAAACTGAAAATTGAAGATCCTTAAGGATTTCTGAATAAAACTGAGTATCTCACTCCTTATGGCACTTGTATAAAACTGTTTTTTAGCGATTCTGAAGAAGTTGACTCACCATTGCCAGTATTTTATTTCTTAAAACAAGCACTTTTAAAATTAAATGTATTTTTAAACTATTCAACTTTTTTCTTCAGTTCAGTAAAGTTACTATTTTATCGCTACATAAATAACAATTTCAACCTGAACCCCAATATCCACCCACAGTAGTAAAACCCCCAGACAAAATCTTATGATTTAATAAATAACTGTAAATGCAAATATTTTACTCCTTCTGGATATATAAAGTAGTATAAACAGAAACCAAATCAAATTAATAATAATTTTCTCTGATTAACAAAGATTATTCAAGAGTCTGTTTTGAATCACATAATGGTGACATCGACCAAATGACATTTTGGGAAGGACTTTTTAACCTGAGTGCACTTCCACAACGACCCTAAGTCCTGTAAAGATCTCAGAGGAAACACTGTGTCTTCCCACATCAGATTTTCTACTCCTTCCATAAGGTACAGTGATGTACTTTATTTCTAACTAATCCTACACGAAGATGTTTGGCTAGGGCATTTTAGTTTGGAATTAATGCTTCATGGAACAGTTGGTTCTTTAGAAAGTGTGTCTCAGCATGGAAAAGGAGACAGGACTGAGGATGTCACAACACAGACACCACAGCTGACAGCTCTCTAAATACAAGCATTAATGGGAGAAACCTTCCTCCTACTTTCCACCAACGAGCCCCGAAAATTAAAGGTCCAACTGAAAACTAAAAATTCAAACTTTAGGGAAGAAACTTGAAATTACTCTTGCCCCTACATACATTTGAAATATGCTGGACAAGTTTTTAAGAGAGTGAAAAAGAGCACTATATATTGAGTGAAACATATCTCATTCCAAAACATATTTTCAAGAATATTCTTTGTACCCCTCAAATTGCAGAAATTGTAAAGTATTTACTTTTGCTGTTGGATTTTTTAAAAGGATGAATCAAAATAAGACTTTAAATGGACTCACAATAAGATGATTTCTTAGCTAAAATACGGACATTACACGGGTCTGATATCTAAAATTGACTATATTTAACAAAAGTAGACCCTTCTATATAAATTACAAATCACTTTCTTCTTAATTGCTCTTATTTCCCAGTTTATAACATTATACTGATATGTGAGATTACATAAGCACTTCATACCAACGTATACAGTGAAGCAATTATGTAGCATTTAGGTCATTTTATACCCTAAAGGGGGATAAAACCCATTTTATTTTGTGTTCATAAGCAAAAATTCCTGTGCTAACAATGAAAAGCAATACAAGTTACATTCCCCTCTTCATCCCCATGTCAAACTGCCTCTAGCTACACAGAGATGAATTTGCCTTATTTCATCTTTCACTTGTACCAACAAAACACTAAATGATATTTTAAATCATCCAAATAGAAAGTAATACTAAAGAATGTTCATTTATTCCCAGTATAATTTACTTTCTTTTTTTTTTTTTTAAACCAATGCCGGATTCCTATACATTTGCATTCTCTGTGCTATCCACCTATTTCTCTAGTGTAGGTACTTGTTTTGGTATCTGAATTATAAAACTGAACTACATAAATAAGAATAAAACCTCCAGTGGCATCTATCCCAGCAACACTGGTGGGATCTCGTGGTATTGTCTAACACAGACTTCTTAAGATAGTAAGCATTCGACTGATTACAAAATGTAAATCTGATCTTGGATGCATGCGACTCAAAATTGAGCTGTAAGGCAGCAAATGAAGCACCAGGAGTTCTGCAAAACATCCTTGGTTTTAAAAGAACAGTAGGTACATGTGTACCTCAACACAATCTTCCAGCTGTGTTTTAGAAAAAAAGATACAGGTTTTCTAATGGATCCTGCGTAACATCTACTTTTAGCATCATTTCCCAGTTAAACAGCATCTGGGCAAACTAGCATTAGTTACTGGAACAGCTTTCATTCAATTAATCTGTACTCTCCAAATAAAATCATGGCTGGCAGGAAGCCCTAACAGACCACAGCATATGTCCAGTGCTAATTAGGAGCACAGTTGGGTGCCTCAATTTGAGATAGAACCCAGAGATTTACTATTTTCAGACTATGTTTAACAGCTAGTATTAGAAGTCCTTAACTGTAAGCTACACTGAACAAACCAAATAAGAAGGATACACAATGAAGACTATTTCAGACAAAGGTAACACCAAAAAGAAATCTGTTCCAGATTCAGTTGCACAGAGAGTTTGGTATTACCAAACAAGCAAAAAAACCCAAAACAAACCAATCCACAAACTTAGTATGTAAAAGCACTTGAAGCAAAATTTATTATCAACTTTGTAGTAACCTTGACATGGAGATGAAAACCTTCCCTAATCCTTAACCAACATGGTAAGGTAATTTTAACTGACATCTCAGAAACAGACTGATAACCTTGCAAAACCTTGCAATTTGTATCAGACAGTAAGCTGCTGACCATACAGCTAAGGGGACATAATTAAATGTATTTTCTCCTTACACACTAAAATAATTCATTGACTAGGTAAAAATTTTGAGCAACAGCTGACCCCACACTCAAATACCCAAGTAATGAGTGCTGCAATGAAAAGAGAAACACAATTTCAAAAAAATATCCAAAATTAGGAGTGCCTTTCCAAAACGGCATCCAGACACTGCGCATCACACCTTTCTAGACTCGGTACTTCAGACTAAGCCTAGCAAAGCCTGTGTTTTCCCTGTGTGCAGCCCATTCACACATTGGTCAGTTCTCCATGGGGTAAGTGGGGGAGAGCCAGAGGAAGGGAGAACACGGTGGCCAGCTACAAGCTAAATGGAGGAGCATGGACTCGTTAGGCGCAGGTAACGAAGGGCAGGGACAGCCATGCACGACAAGGGCTCCGGGTACTTACCGAGGGGCGGGAAAGAGCGGACAGGGCTCGTGTCCCTGCTACTTTCACGGCTGGCCTCCCTGCTGCAGCCCTGACTCACACTAGGCCGAGGAATGCGGCTGCCTCGCGCTAGTATGATTCAGGGTGCAGACAAACAGCGGCACAGAAGGGAGAAGACATAAGAAAAGTAGTGGTTTTAATGCAATTCTGTTTTGCAGTAAGATCAAAGATGCATTTCTAAGAAAAGACATTGATGAATATGTCGTATTTTAAGTCATAACCTTTTTTACAAACTTTCTTGTTTGTGCTGGATTAGTCTAAGTGTAGCCAGTTCAATGACATTATTTCTTTGCACAGCTTAAAATGGAAATTCACTAGTTAGTTACCGAATGGTTGAAAGACCCTTTGGAAAGGATGGAGAAAAACAAGCAACATTGAGTAATGATTCAGAATTTGTGCTCAAGATCAAGTTAATCAACAATACCACCAATGGAAAACACCACAACTTTCTAAATAAAAAAATTATGTGGTTACGTTAAAAATCAAAAATACAAAGGAAGAAGAGCATAAATACCATTAAAATCAACAGATGTTTTTCAATAACATGGTTTGCAATAAAGTATAATCAAATTACACTGTGAGACTGAAGACATGTAACTTCCATTTTAGCATCATAGAATTTACACATGTGCACACACATACGCAGAAGACATGAAATAATGAAGAACATATTTTCAAAATGGAATCCCACTTTCATTCAAAGGATATGGCTACTTTGGGGTGAAGTGAAAAAAGAGAAGGAAGAAAGGGAGGTGAGAGAAAGAACAACTACAGCATTCTGACAAGAAAAACATCAAATTTCAGCTTCAGTTTAAAATTGTCTTGTATATCAGAAACTAGTCTCAGAAAACAGCCACATTCTAGGATACATTCTATTTTCTTCATCCACCTATAACTAAATACCAGCTGTAGATATCCAGCACTTAAAGTTAGAAGGACTATAAAGAAACAAAGAGTTACTTGGTGATTCTTACCTACTGACAACCTAGAAGGACTAGCTTCTCTACTGCATCCCTGACTTCGTGGGATTTTGCTCCGTTTTTGTGCAGCTGCGGGATTCACCAACACTCTCTGAACTCCTGTGTTCATAGTGGAAAGTGTGGTTGTTGTCAAAACTCTTCCAGGAGACCCAGATCTACTGCCAGCTGAAGGTAGAATGAATAAATATTAGTAACAGCACAGGGGACAAACAATTATGGTTAAAAAGAAAATAATATTTGAAGTTAGTAGAAAGGTGGTGGTAGATTGAAATGATCAGGAAAAAACTTACAAGGTAAAGACATGAAATAGAATGCCTTGGTCCGAGTTCTTACAGTGCTGCATACAAGGTAGTTAAAATTATCGACGCAAGGAAGCACTTGACAAGGTATTTAGCACTACATAAGGTCAAGAAATCACAATTATTATTTCTAGACTTTGTCAAGAGTTCCATGGTCTCTAAAAGGAATGCCCCTGTGCTCTTTCTTTTTAAGCTATGTGGTCTCATTAACCCCATTTTCTATTAATAAAGAAAAACAAACAAACCTGTTTGAAAGGTAAAGGGAGCAACTTTTAAACTAGGATTTAACAATTATTCCAGCTCTTCCAATGCAACCAATGTTATAATTAAATAATGTGATTTTCCTAACATTTAAACTCTTCTCCCTTATTTTTAAAAGCATTGGGTCTTCAAGCACTATTCTGACATTAAATAAAATGTGACTGAAGAATATTAATGTACTCATGTACATTTCTGTGGAGGTTACCCCACACATTACAGAATTCATTAGATTAGTTTTAAACAAGCTAAAAAATTGATTAAGATATATTTAAGTGTCTTAAATTTCTGTTAATTAAATTGCATATTACAAAGCACTACAGATGTTCAAGGTACTGTATCACGACCAGAAACTGTGGTCACTTATCTTTCATTTTGATATCTCAGTTACAGAACATTTAAATTCTAAGTTCTTAACAAACACTTCATTCTTCTCTAGCTGTAACTGATTTATATCACCAACTGTTATTAATATATTGTTTCCAGCTATAGAATTCAAGGAATATGATCAAATGAAAAGCAAAAAGAATTTCAACCAAAGACTAATTACATACAGATTTGAACCCTTCATTAATCTTTAAAATACAATCAGGTAACTGTATGACCACAGTGATGCTATCAGACTTACAGACAACATGCAACTTTTCAAGTGAATTTCATGGGTTACTTCTTATGAGGCACATTGAAAAAAAGATACAAGTTGACTAAAGCTTGACTGTATGGGAAAAGAAACAAAATCCCAAACAAAGTAAAATATATGCTGGGTGGAAGAGAGAAATCTAAAAAAATGTACCATGCATATACTTTCAGATTCATTGTTTGAATTCAAACTTGAAATGATTATTTAGCAAAATCCCTTTTCCAAACTATGGACCTATTCAGCAGAAATGATAAATAAAGTATCATACAGTCTGGAAAAAAAATTAGCACAACTTCTATAGCAACAGAAAAAAAGCAAACCTATAAAGCTGCTATGATGTGCAAAAATTAAGGGTTTGACAGTTTCTTCATATCAGGGTATTTCAACTTAGATCTGATATTACTATGCTTTCTTCCTGTTTTGTATCTCTTTAAAGCAACAAAAATATCGTGGAAGGTTTCACTGTGCTGCAGACTTGTACATTTTCTTCAACGGGTCAGAAATCTGAAGAAGCTTACTCTTCTCAGAATATTCCGAAGAAATGCAACCTCTTGTTTTAATACTTCATTTGATCTTTCTATAGTCTGACCTGCAAAGTGTACCTACTGCAGCATAAATTAACTGAATGCAGCTAAATAGCCTGAAAATACTATGCTAGTAACAGCATTGGCATACTCTTGTCAGTATCACAACTTCCAGCAGATCTAAGTGAGCTGAATGATGAAAGAAAGATTACTAAGGCACTATTCCAAAATGATAAATCCTTCCCACCTCTCCTGCTTTCTACATAAGGATTACACCCAATTAAGTTACGTGCAGCATATGGAAAAAAGGCAGCCAGAATTTCTGCTGAATAGGGCCCTTAAATGAGGTATGTCAAACAGGTGATCAAACAATGATGTGTACATGAATTCTGTAGACTCTTACCACCAATGGGGTTAGCAGACTGTGATCCTGAACAAGTGTAAAGGCAGGATTAGGGTAGGGATTTATAATCCATGGAGAGGGAGGGAGCAGAGCAGATTAAAAAATGAATGGTAAATGGAAATAAGAAAGCTTTAGTCATTTCACACAGGAAAAAAAACCACAAGGGGGTTATGCTAAAGCAGTGCTATTAAGTAGCTTCCACAATTGAAGAATTAAACTCAGATGCTATGTACAAAGCAGATGAAGCAAAGCTGCACAAGCAAATTACAATTCTTCAGCTTTCTAATCAACAACTCAACACTGAAGAATTAAATTTCAATTAAGCATGAAACTGTAGCCTGCATATTATTTGAAAAGAATATTACATTGCCAAAAAGGCTCAATAAGTTCAACAGCTGAACAAAAATTACATACAAGATCAAAACTTTGTTGTTTGAGACACAACAGTAAAGGAACTGAGCTGCAGGTGCAGTGGATGACCAAAACAAAAAAAGCAAATTCACAATGGCACAACTGAAAAGACTTGCATAGAATTTTTCGTTTTCCTTTTTAAAATAATCTCAAGTATAAAAGCAAGAATTTGTTTTCATTCAGAAATTCTCTGAATGTCGATTGTAATGCAACTTTAGCAGACCCTGTTTAATTATCTGCTAACCAAACTGGAATGAAAAGGAAAAAAATGTAACCATTTTTTTCCATAGGTAAGAATAAAATAATGAAGCATTTACTTTATGTTAATTTAAAAATAGAAGAGTAAAGGGCTTTTAAAACCCTAAAAAGTATTTTTTTTGTAATAGCATTCAAATTTGCAAGTCTTTCATAAAATGATTTTTGAACAAAAGATAGCTGTAACCCAAAAATTAACAAAAGCATCTGTGCTACAGTGGTTTTAAAAAAATAATGGTTTAAATCTAATATGAAGCTACTCTCTCATTATATAAGCTGGGGAACTGAAACAATCCCCGTATGGAAACAATAAGCATCACGCTTCACACAATGCTATGAAAATTTTCAATCACATAAAGAAGCATCACCCAAATCGCTGGCATACAGTGCCTGAGAATTCTCCTTCGCCTGCCCATTTGTATTTGCCCTGTTTATCTTCCTTAAAACATCTCAGAATTCTTGTTCTCCCCCACTGACAGGTTATAATGAGCTATTTGAAGCAATTGGTTCTGAACAGAAGTAGTAATAAAAGGCTGTAAAGATGCATTCATGCATTTAATTTTCACTCATCATCACATGAAGTCAGATCTAGTTATCTCAATATCAATTTATCTCTTTAGACATTAATATTGTGTAAAAATGAAAAAGAAAACTATCATTATTAGTAAAAAAACTGGAATGGCTTAATTTTGCTTCTCTGGATATACAGCTATTTAATGTTATATGAGAGTGATCATCACTAAAGTATTATATATTGCTACCTAAATTTACCCCCTCCCCCAGATGTTTATTAAACATCTTCACTTCTTAAGAATTTATCAAGTCTATTCAAAGTACAGAAGTATTTTCAACAACCTTAATTCCAAACTTTCCTCATACTAATGAAAAAACTGTTAAAGATATTGCTTATAGCTTTTCATAGAGGGGGGGAAAAGGGATTAAAAGGAACTTTACCTTCCCTCCCTCTTTTAATATTCACATATTCTTTGCTTATAGTATAGTGTAGCCATCTGTAAAACAAGTCTTGCAGACTTTTGTCCCAGCCAATAACAACTCATTTTCAGGCTCTCATTTCACAAACACTTCTGGGATTAGAGCATTGTCAAAGCTCTTAAGGGAACTTTTTCTATTGAATTTTAGTATGCTACATTTATCTGTTCACATTGCTTGAAAGTTTTATTTCAGAAAACCTGCAAACACTGGATCAGGTTTGATCCAACTGTACTTGCTGGAAAATCAAATTATGCAGAAACTGAATGGCAAGTACTCCAACAGGAGTACCTGCTTTTTTAAAATTCTATTGCTATGAAGACAAATGCTTCTGCCATTAAACACATTATTAAGGGGTTTTATTTAAAAAAGTGGGTATGGGTAGTGATAGCAAAATAACTGTACTGAAAATTTTAAACTTGGTAAAATTTACTGGTTTAGAACATTAGATCTGACAATTTATACAAGTGGGAAGTTAATTTTAATTTTATTGTGCATTTGTCTTCCTTTCACAAATTTAGTTGCATTTCACTTAATTGGACAAAGATAAGACTCTGAAAATGCTACAGAGCTTAGTCAGAAAGTGTCTGTTGGAGACATGAGATGTGTGGACGAATTGCTGTAGGTCAGCCAGTGCCAAAGAGTGTGAGATAATGGGGTGTTTTTAATTAATGACTGAGTGCTTGGCTAGATCAAAAACGTTGCATCTGCTCTGGTAACTAAACACACACAGGAAATTACTGTGGATTAGCTGACATGCATTAAATTGCTTGGTTTAGCCTTTTGACTCAACACAAGCTAAGTAACTGATTGTAAAGTGAGGGGTTACTATTTTTCCTTCGAAAGAAGAGTTAAATAAAGGCAAGAGCTGTAATAAAAAAAAAAAAAAAAAAAAAAAAAAAAGGAGTTTATATCCAAGAGGTACAGCAGTGCCTAGCTTAAAGTGAAAATGGGTATTTCTGGCTAAAGCAACTTTATTAAAAAATGAAAAATTAGGTCTGGCAGGTAACAGTCAAGACACCATTCTTCCTATCCATTCGTCTCTATTACTAGTCTATGTTTACTGGCCTGGGGAAGTCAGAAAAGGGGGAAAAAGAATGTTGAGAAGTTATAATTGAAGACAGAATTTAAGTATAGATTTCACTTCCTGTTACATTATCTAATTTAATTGGCAAGCTAAGACCTAACCTAGTATTTTGTCCAGAGAAAAACAACATGAATCAGAAAAGCATGCAAATACCACTGACCCAAAACACTGAAAAAAAATACCTTCATTTTGGTCTGGCGATGATGAACCTAAGGCACAGAACAACAACTCAGTATGTCGCTTTTTTTTTTAAATTAACTTTGACTGTAGCCATTGGTCAATGAATAATGCTTAAGAATTTGGCCTCTTTATCAGCTATAATTGATGAACAGAAAATACATACGCTGAGATTGTGACACCACTTTGGTTCTACTCCGTCCTCTGGAATCTGTTTTAGAATTTCCAATACCAACAGAAGGGGTCGAGAGCTTTGATCTTATACGACCTAGGAAAGAAAAATGGCATTAAATCAGTTTTTCACAGTCAGGTAGGAAGCACAGCATCAGTAGTACTTACTAATGCTTTCTTAAGTTTCTGCATATAAAAGAAGCGCAATATAACTCAACTGGTGACAATTCGCTTGGGATAATTAGTAGAAATTTGAACACCTTGAGAAATTAAATAGCTGAGAAAGCAAAATACTTCTCCTCTGATGCTACATGTTTCAGCAAACAACTTGCACGTTACAACTTCAACACCCTGGACTGGCTAGCTAGTTCTTCCTTCCAACATATATATGTTGATTACATTAAAAAAATGGGAAGTTTGCTCAACACAATGCAATGCAAACACTAATGTTGCTGTATCAGGTACTGTCTTCTCATGATTACTTGAGCTTGTAATTCTACTTTTGCTGTCATAAAACTACAGAATAGGATTCTGAGCTTTCTTCCTAACTTCATTCCTCTTTTTTATAGAAATCTAAATACTAGCTGTTTTATTACTGAAGGTTCTACTGTTTTCCTGGCCCTGGTCATACAGACTTCTACAGGATTTCCCAAACCTTCCAGATAATTTTGCAAACACTAAATACATTGAAGTATTTCTCATGACAACATGATATAAATATTATTCTCCCCAAAAGACAGAAAAGCTGAGCAAGAGACAAATTAAACTAAGTATCTACAAATCAAACAAGAGATTCACTTCTCTCTAGAATGCCAAATGGCAAATGACAAATTCTCTTGGGTTTGGTCAAACCTTTCTGCATTGTGAGCCATGTTCCTTGTAACATCCAGCTTATACAAAGAAATTACAAAAGAAAGGAAGACCCCAGTTGTCTGAATTATAGCTAACTGAAAGATCATCTATAAAAGTAAATAGTGGTGTTGTATACTACATTTCCTAAGTCAACCTCTCAAATAACAGAAAAATGAAATTAAAACCAAACTCATGCTAACCATAATTCTTCTAAGTGTCAAGAACAAACCCCAGAAAGTCTGTACAGGGTGGATCTAGCTCAACAAACTCAACACTTTCAAACACAGCACAATTAAAATATTTTCTAGACATGCTGAGTCAATATTTGACCTAAAAGAATTAGGTACACAGACTGTTATTTAGTTCTAGCCTCTTTAGGCTTTCCACAGCAGAATTTGGAGACCAAGTTAATATTATTCATCCAAGGAGAGGGAATAGCCATAGATGAAAGTCTATAAGAAGAGAATCAAGATAAAGGAGATTATTCACTAAACTATAAGAAAACAATAGGCTTAGCATGAATGGTTAGATTAACCAGTCCAAACTCTACTAGTTATCCCCGTGCAATGGCAATGTTTTCCCACAGAGTGCTGTGAGACTGCAAAGCATGTAACTGCATTCAGAATTGGGCCCAAAACCTAGGAATACAGAGTGCCACTATTTCAATACTATGTTAAAATATCAGCTGGAACCTGTTTCAGCTTTATCAATGTAAAATAAACCAGCTTGTGTCTGTGAGTTAAATGAACGGTTAACTCATCTGGAGTCTCTACACCCATTCACTAATGGCAGGTTTAAATGTTAATAACAGATTGAAAATTAGCTTCTAAGTCTCACAGAGACGAGTAATAGTAGCACCTGCTTCCCAGAGCATGAACACATTTGATGAAATATTCTGTGACAAGATTTGCTTTAAAAAACAAATGCAAAATTATAAAGCCCCTGTATTTTCACAGTAGAAATGTTAAGCAATGATACTTAAGACTGCAGATGAAAAATTGAGAATAAAAGCAAAAGAATTTTAAAAACAGTACATGACAACCAAGTATTAGATGCGTAAGCTGTTAGCCCATAAGCCCATATCTGTTATGAACCTCCACAAAGCCCAAGAAACACCAAGTTCTACTTTTAAAGCTTCATTTGTATCAATGAAAATATGAAGCTGAAAATATTAGCTAGTCTAACAAAGTAGTTTCTTACCATCTTCAGAAGCTGTTCCTAAACAGAAAAAATAATAAAATATGTGATATTCCAAACAATACTATGTCTTTGAAATTTCTTTTTGAGTTTAATCTTGGGAATCTTGACAAATTTTATCAAGTCAAGAGAGCTGAACCTTTTATGTTGCAACTCCGTAACTGAAGTAAAATTACCAAGAAAACATCCATACTACACTGATAGTGATTTAGAAGGACACAATGCACATCACCGCCTCCCAAACCACATAAAGTTCAATAGAAAAAATATTACATCTATGAGATCAATCAACAAAATTACATATACAGATCAAAACAGAGACTGTGTTTCCCACACTGGACAGTGATAATTTGACAGGAACTGCCAGCAAGGAGGACTTCTCTGAATTAAGCCTGTAATTACTCTGAACATACACATGCACAAGATCTAGTCTCGCTCAGAGACATGGAAGGAATATGAGCTTCCTGAAATCAGATCACACTTGGACAAGTATGCCAAGCTTAACAAGGCATATTTGACAACGTGAGAGTCAGACAAGCCTTTCTCCCATCAGTACCTAGGAACTGATGGGACACTGAGTCATCAGCAGTCCTTCCTCCAAGTTCCTTTGAAACAGATCTTATTAGCGAATAAAATATACACTAGTAATGATAAAAATGTTAAATGCCCCTTAAAAAAATAAAATCAAAGGGTACTTCCATTTTTATTTTCAATCTCTACCATTTCTGCCTTGCAAGAGAACTAGAATGAAGAAAACATCTGTTAGTGTCTTTGGCAAGCCTGAACTTAAGTCATATTTGCTGGGAAGGTTTTCTAATGTTACAGTACCTTCACAGAACTATTTTTAAAACTGCTTCTAAAAAACCAGTTCAGTGTATATTTCAAATCAGTTACAGTAACACGTATGTAGGAGTGCCTCAAAGTTTTCCAGATAAAATTTGCCAGTTTCCAAAAACTCAAAACCAATCAACCCCCCCCAAACCCTGAGCTACTCCTCCAAATCCAATAATCTTGCAGAGCTGAATCTTGGAAGGCAGATTCTATGCAACACCTAAGACAGGCTAACACACAGCTGCTCCTAAAAGGGGTGGGTTCTGTTTCTCTTTCCTCTCAGCCTTCAGCTGAGATATCAGCTTCAGCTATTGGGTCTGGATAGCTAAAGGCTCACTGGCAGCTCCAAAAGCTAAATAATGGAGTATCAGTCACTTTTATGAAATCAGTTTTATGGAGTCTGTTCACCTACAGTAATAATGGAACTATTACAAGGTGCTAAGAGAAGAATAGAGAAAAAATATGCGGACAAGGCTAGTGGGAAAAGGAAAAGCGATTAGTTCCTCTTGGTGGTGGTTAGGTCAGAACAGCTGTATCATACAACCACATCTGGACAGCTAAGCTGTTTTCACTCCATCTTGCAGATCATACCTAGAGACAGCCTCTAGAACAAAACCCTCCCCTGTTATTCGGATCAATTGTATAGCACTTCCTTTGCTGGTTTTAAACAATATATCATTAGTTGTGACTTCTGGTCAAAACAAAAGAAAAAGCCTACCTGGCCCTAAGAACCTTTATTTCTGGTGACAATGTCCAAAGCTCAAGATCTGCTATAAATAACAGCTATAAACAAACAACTATAAATAAAGCCTACTATAAGTACCCTAAGGAAATGCAACACGGAAATAAGCAATACAGACTCTACTATCCTGTACAAACACTCCTCATTTTATTAAACTAGTCTTGACATCTTCAGTGCTCAAAATCAGCTCCAATTCTTTCAAGAAGCATCTGTGTTTTGAAATTATTCTGGATTCTGGTTTAGAGATCTACCTCTTCTCATTTCTGTGAGATACATTTGCTTCCAATAAACTACTCATTCTTCCAAACATGCACAGTTAATAAATACGTGACAAAAAATATTAAGTAAGCAGCTAACTTGTTAAGTGCTCCCAAGCAATAAATTAGAGCTACAATCACCAAGCAGCAGGTTGGGATTGTCACTTTATTATATGTGATGCATTATTTGCACACACCTGAAACAGACAATTGCTATGAGAAGCTTGATGCTCAACTGCTTTGCAGTCCCTCCATGTGTTTGTAACAGAGTGAATTAAAAAAAACCAAGTGCTGAAACTTTGGTGGAATACTTGATAGGCTATTTTAACAGGTAGGTCTTCTTCAAAAATGATTCTTTAATAAAATTACATTGTACTACAGAATTTACAGACACTTAAAAATATGTAGTAAGGCTAGATTTTGATAGAGTTCTTTGGTTTTTGCTTTGCTTTATATTTATACGGTCAAGCATCTTCTGCTCTTCCACTGCTGTTCTGCTAAGTCAAAAAAATTGACTTCACGTGTAAAACTATGGAATAAACTGGAACTAGATTAATTTAAAAAAACATGTATTTAACTACTTCAAACCAGCATGTAACAATCACCAAACTGCTCTGTAATTAAGAGAGCTTCCTTTTCAAAAAAGAGGGGTAATGTCAGATTTCTGATGACATTTCTGTTGCTGATACAGACCAAACTGACAAATACAGCAATAACACATATAATAAAAGACATCAAGATTATACAGGAGTTAGTGGAAAGCATAGTACTTTGTTAATGAACAGACAAATATAATAAACATCAATACTTTAACATAAAAGACACTTTATTAGATATTTAATAGAATTAGAGGACAGACTAAATAATTTCTTACCATCCATCTTGTCAGAAGTATCCTCTTTGTTGAAAAAGCAGGCAAAGAAACATGGAAAACTTAGTGTGTTAGAATAAAGGTGTTCACAGCAGAGTCATAAAACATTAATTGAGGAAAATACATTAATATTAAACACAGCAGACATGTTTATCTAATTAATGCATGTATAAGCCACCTTAAGCAAAGTTGGTTTTGCTCAGTGAAAGGTACAAAATTACAAAATAGGGTACAAGTACCCTGCACAGGGATATTGATTCTGTATTTCCCAGATTTGAGAAAACCCTTACAGTAAAACATTAATAAATGGTTTCATTCTTGGTGTAAACAGTTACTGAAGCATCGGTACATATTTATATCATTACTGAACCACATATTTATATTTCTCATGAAATTTGCTTCTGAGCATGAAGCCCCACCTGGGGCAAGGGACAGAAGGAAAAAAAATAGCACAATTAAGACAAAGGACAAATGAGAGAAAGTTTCACTCTGGTTTAAAAGTATTAAATATTTACCAGTTCAGCTGGAAGGTAGTGCATAAATATTCTGACAGTAACAATCAAAATTAAAATATTTAGCACAAGACATATACAATTACAGCTCAAGCTCCTCAACAAGGACATTAATACTTAAGGATGCCAAAGATAGTCAACATTTAAAATAACAAGAGAATATCCTCCTGCTTCTAGAATAATCTTTTAATAAACCATAAATAAGCAAGAGTTCTTCTATTAATAATGAAAAGGGAAGAGATGGGTGAACACAATTATGTATTACTATCCTTATAAGCTTCTGGCCTTCTGAGGCTTTAAATTTGGTAGCTGTGTAAGCAAAAGGTGGATGTTTTTCTGCAAGCCAGGCAGAAAATAAATTTAAGCTCTAGGAGACAATGTCATTTATTTTGGTACTGACTGCAACACCTAAAGGAAGTGGAAAGCATTATGGAAATAAAGTAACATTGCCTAGGCCTTTCCAGACCATGGTCAGCACTAGCTTGATAGTTCTGTGATTTAACTTTCCATATTTGGGCTGCTATAAATAAACCCTGTAAAATGAACAGAGAAACGAACTTTACAAATTAGCCCAATTTCTGAAACATGGTCCTTACTTGGATTTGCACTTTGCAACTTTTAAGGTTACCATTTGAAAACTAAGAGTAAACAATATTTTGAAGCTAATCCACAACAAACAGCAGTCACACTGTCTACGTGGTATGTATCGTTCAAATTACTTTACCACAGTCAAAAAACTGTTAGGAGACTGAGCGCCAAGATCAGTCAAGCAAGTACTGCTTTAATGTGACTGAAAACAAACCTTGGTCTCCTTGACTACCACTGCCCTTTCACTGTCTGCACTAGGATTTGACTTGTACTGTAATTGCCAGTATTACATTATTTTGCCATTTTAAATGACCATTACACTGTTCTCCACACATGACTGCATCTGCTAGCAAGGTAAAGCTTTCTAGCAACTCAAATCCTTCAAATGAATGGGACCTAGACTTACTGCTTATTATTCCTCTCCCCCATCCTCACTCATCCAATCAATACATTACAAAGAGAATAAGCTATTTCTGTTATTTTCCTGCATAAATCCACCACTGTTTACTTCACTGAAAACCTCTGTGCCCTTCTCAACCCTTGCTTAGAAAATTCTTCACATGAATCAGATATTGCTTAAAATGTTCTAAAAGCAAATCAATACTCCAATCAAGAGCTAATTTTCCGTGAAAGTCTTAAGACACTATAGTCCCTTCATTTGAGCAGCATAAAGGAGACATTAACAGAGCAGGATCTCTTTGTTTTCCATTTGACTTTTCCCTCTGTCACCATGCTCTGCACCACTTTTACTTCTCTGAATGCCAGCTTTGTCTGAGGTTCAAAATACATTTTGTTGCACATCAGAACACACCAGGCAATACTCTAATCTTGGAAAATAATCATCCCACATATTTCAGGCTTTTAGGAATTAAGTTAGGAAGAACTCACAGTTCCAGAATTATCAAATGGTTTGAGTAGAAAGGGACCTTAAAAATCACCAAGTTCCAACTCCCTTACTGTGGGCAGGAACACCTTCCACAGGAGTGGTTTGCTCCGAGCCTGACCCACCCAGTGTTGAACACTGTCAGGGATGGGGCATCCACAATTTCCCTGGGGAACCACCAGTGTACCCCCTCCATCAAGCAGCCTCATGTCGGCGTCCACCTGCGACCCAGCAAGTTCTGCTGCCCCCTGTGTGGGCGCCAGAGGGAGCCACGTCCGAAGCTGCTATTCCAAGTACCAACTATTCCTTTAAAATCAGGATTGCTCACTCTTTAAATTAAAGCTAAAATCAATGCCATTCACAGCATTTCCAGCAGGCCCTGGTGACAAAAGAATCAACTAATTTTAGATAGCTTTTAACTTAGGTTTTGATCTTAAAAAGCACAACCAAAACCTTCACAAACCACAGCCTACATGTATGCTAACATCTACCCAAATACAATGCAAATCAGAGGAACTATATAGTTTCTCTGTCTCTTGTGATCACCTATGGCCATACTAACATTAAAACATGTCTCTCCTTGTGATCTAGCTGGCATAGAAGCTGAGAAGAAAAAAACAGTTTTGTGAACACTGAACCTCTCCTCCTGCACTGTTATCCCTACAGCACAGAAAAGCTAAAAATTTAGAATGAAAACACGTTCATAGTCCCTTACAATTGCCACTTAGTGGATGTTAAAGCATCTACACCATCATCACCACTATCAAATACTTTTCCCTACTCTTACTACTTGTAGCACATCATATGTCTAACAGCAAATATCAATGAAGACTGTATTCAGTCTTCCTAAGGGCATTCCTAATCAATGCCCTTAGGAAGAAATTATGTACTCAATGTAGTAAGTTATTGTGTAAAGCACTACTTTATTTCATGAAGAAGCCATTTCTTACTGCCAGGGTATCTCTTTAGCACTCTTGTCAAATACCTGAAGAGTGAGCTGAGAAAAATGGAACATCAAGAGCTCTCACACTCATTTTCCCGTTATGTTTACAAACAAAAACAGGCATGATCACCATGAGCTGTTAAGTAAAGGTACCACTCCTTCCAACACTTAATATTAATTCTAGATGAAGACATTCAAAGAGCATAGAATGGACACACTCTTTGCACTGGCATTCTTCCAGCACAAGAGACATAAAGCATTGTGACTTTTTTCAGAACACCTGCTCTTTTGCCACACTCCAGTGTGGCTACTAAGAAAGATGACTGCTTTTCAAACGCAGGAGTATTGCACAGCAACTTTTTGATCAAGAGACCACAGCAAGCTCTCGGAGCAATGCAGGGGTGGCTCCCTTACCTAGGGAGGCGTAGGAGCCCGGGGGCAGCCCGGCTGCCGAGAGGCGCCCGGCCCCAGCCGTCTGTCCAGCGGCATGGCGCGCCTTGGCGCCGGCGGCAGCGTTCACGTCGATGTCACTGCGAGACCTCTGCAGGGTGCCTGGGCTTGGGACACCCTTGCTGCTGCCTGAAACTACCAGAAATGGGGAAGAAAAAAAAAAGGAGTTGATATTGAATTAAATGAATGATTTTTAAAAGGTTAGCATCCTCTACTACTGCAGCATGCTTGCAACAAAGCACAAAAACCTAGGTTAAATAGCTTAAATTAGTATTAAACCAAGAATTACTGAGATTAAAAAGCAAACTAGACCTGGTCTTGCCATGAACTGTGTATACAGGACAGTTTGTTTTACAGTTTTTTATGAAGTTACTTATCTTCATTCAGCATTATTTAATACAAACTGTCTGTTCCCACTGTAGCACAAATGACAATTCTGAACTTTTGTGTGATTTATTACATTATTCAATGATTCCCAAGTGTAAGAAAATTCACATCCCTCCTTGAGATAGTGAAGGAAGAAAATACTCCCACACTCCGGCTAAGGTAAAGCTACAGACAGGTAAGATGAATGTGTACTCTAAAATACTTTAGGATCTAATCCTTTACTTCCTATTATTTACTGAATTTTAACTATTTGCTTAGTTTTAACCATTGTGTTACGTCTTCTAAACTTGACTCCCCCGATCAGTTCCAGTATCCACTCTTAATTACAGATAATAATAATTTGTAAAAAGCAGCTCAGTAATTTACTCTCAAAGAGTCGCTAAGATATTATAAGAAAAAACACTGAAGTTATTAAATTCTGAATACAAAACAAATAATTAAACTTTCTGAATTACAAATATGTCATTTGGCTGTTGTTTTTTATTTATTTATTTAGAAAGAGCAACAGCTAGATGGGAACAGATGAAAGAGACAGTGATTCTTTAATTTCCAACTGCCGTAAGTCTAATCATGAACAGACCAAAAAATAATGTTTTGTCTCTCTGAGAGACTGTTCTATGACAAAACTCCAGGACAGATGATCCATTAATACTGAATTATATCTTATACTTTAAACAACTGAAACTACATAAAATGTGAAGTGAGTGTGAGGCAATCTTAGCTCCAGGTACAGTTTGTAGCGACACATACTATTATTTATCTTGGAAACAGGGCAAATGCTGATACAGTCAAATTTTAAGTTGCATTTAGAACTTTTAATTCAAAGAACATGAAGAATAACTATGCACTGCACTACAGTACTACTACCTTACCTCTGCCTGCAAGACTTGCTGGGCTAGCTGCAGACCATTTAGATGATAGAGGCCGACTGAAAAAAGTCAACAAATCCAGTAAATCTCATGTATCAGATGCAAAAGTCAAAAATAAAAGAGGAAAACATTTCTGTTCTTTTCTCCCTTTCAACCTTCTCAGTATATCTTATAGATAAATACTTTAAAGAGAGAATGATAAGAAAACCAGAATTATCTTATCCTTTATATTTTATATAGTTACATCTTTATCATGAAGCACTAATCCTTCAGCTACCGACAGGCACACTTTACCAACCAAGTTCAGACATTCCAGACTTGGTCACAGAAACATTTTGGTGGTCAATACGAGGTTCTAACCACAGGGCTGATCTTCTAAATCAGCCACAAAACAGGAAGAGTGGGAGCTACCCAAAAAGCTTTATTTGTGAAAGTCATTATGTGAAGTGGTGTCTGCAGTAACAAGAAAAACAGGTGTCCAACTCGTAAGCCTCCCCCACTCCCAGATGTCTCAAGAATTAAGCTATAAATTAAAAAAGGAAATGTTGATGCTTCCAAGCAGCTAGACCCCATTTCCCCTGATGGAATGTAGATGCTCCTATAACCTATAAAAGGAGAAAAATCTCATGTCTTTTCCTCTGTGTTTTGTCACTTTGTTTTCACTGCATAAGTGAGTAGTTACTGAAGCACAATATCTCAATCTAGTCAAGTTTAACTGTGAGCACATCCTTTGGTCTGGTTTGGAAGGGTAAAATGCAGTCAGAGACATCAGGGAAAAGAGAAAGTCTAGTAGAAGAAAACATAATAGCCTATTCATTGGTTGAATATCTGCCAGGGAAAGTTTGTATTTGATAAAATAGTTGAGTATTTCATCAACAGTCAAATTACAAACCAAGTCAGTGTCTCAGCTTTAGTAAAAATAATTCCTCTAATTTTAAACCTAAAAGAGAAAAGAGATGCCTCATACAGTGTATTTACTCCAGTTACTAGCTCAGGAGCTCAGCAGTAATACACAGTTCAGCATCATTACCTAAATCCTCACAGAAGAATGCGTGTTTGCAACTTATTCTAAATAGATCTGCTTTTCTGACATGACTAACTAGTGTTTTGAAGGTACTTCACTTCAAGTAAGGTGAGCATGCTGAGGCAGAGCTCCTGTGTCCATCCTGACTTTACAATTTGCTCCAAACAGAAGTCTCAGACAACTGCCACGATCTACTGCAATTGACATTTTATGTAAAGCAGTTTCATACAGGTGAGCAAAAGTCACCACACTTCTCTCATTCCTCCATCTTCCCTAAAACAATTTTGGATTAATGATCTGTATGAAACGTAAGTTCAGATGGTTAAAAGTTACAGAGGAGCAGACTTTTAAGGAAAATCATACCCATATTTCCTAATTTAGTTTATACAGGGGGAATTCAGCATCTATACTAAAAGCCAGAAATAAAATTTTGGGTAACAGAGTAAAAACAATCCATCTGAATCCAAAGTTAGTAATAAATCAATTAAAATTTCATGAATTTCCAGTGCCATCACCTCTTCAATTCATTTCTTATGAACTTTCAGTACTGTAGCACTTACACATCTTGCAATAGAAGCAACATTTGAAGATTTAAGAGTATTTTAAGATTCTAATTTCCCTGTAATTTAGTTTTTAACAGTATATTACCAGCAACTCATTAACAGCACTTTTATTTTCAGATGGGAGCACAGATTAACTTAAACAGGAACATTTAATCTTTGAATAAACATTTGTGGAAAATGAAGTGCTGGCAATTGCTTGCATCAGAGACAATTATTTTTTTAACGATTTTTTATAATTACAAGTATCCTAGGAAAGATGTGGTAAACCTCTGGGATTTAAGGCCTTTGGGGGAAAAAAAAAAAAAGGAACTTCTAATATGCAAGAAGTGCAAGAAGCAGTCTTTGCTTTCAAGTCAAAAGTGAGCAGACAAGCTCTCTGCTTTTGGTAATGAAGATCTGAAATATTAAAGGACTGAAATACTTTGGAGGAAGTTTTCTAGCACTTAAAGGCAAAAATCACCACATACTACTACTTCACTTTTCTGCTAAAAAAGCCAATAGATTTCTTTTGCTATTGGTACCTAAGAAAGCTTTAATTTATTCAGGTCAAGATTTTCTATGCATTTTAATACATCATTGACTGCAGCACAGACCCACCCTGTAGTAACCGGCAGAGCTGCGAAATACTGCTAATACATATTCAGTACTGTGAAGGCAGGGGAAAAAAAACCCAAACCAATCTCCACTCTGAATGAATCTCATTGTTGATGCTCCTTTTTCATGCTTGCCAGTGGAAAGAGATGAAAAAGGAATAACACCATTATAGCTTTCCTAGATCTGTTCAGCACATCAGAATGCCGGACATCAATATGAACCTTGAAGATACTCTGGTGTTTAAAGCAGCTGTTAAGGAATGAATGCATGAATACAGTGTGCCAAAATCCAGTTTAAGACTGCTTGTACTTTCCACCTTGCCAGGGTACCACTGTCATATAGCAAAACACTAAAAAAGAAATTTTTATTAAAAAAATTGGAAGTCAAAAAATAAAACTGCAGCTTTTCTGTATTCAACAGGAATCTGGATAATTTGCTTTTGAGAAACTGCATTTGTTTCTTGGCTCAGAAATAGTTAAGTGACCCTTACTTGAGGCTCTCCTGTGAGCTAGAGGATGACCTGTCTGACTGAGGGAGAGATGCTATACTGCCAGAATTCTTCAAGTAGGTCTGAAGGCTTCTTTGATAGGGTGGCTCCAGAGAATTGTATAGAGTCTCAGCTTCACTAGGAAAGTGATTTCTAAGACCCAGATAAGCCCTGCAAGAAAGAATAACCACACGTAAATACTCAGTATTTTCTTTAAAGGGTGGAGTCAGGAAGTACAGATTACAGAATGAACCACCGATGGGAGTGAAAGGAACTGAGAGTATGTAAAGCATACAACAGTGCTCATCAAGTCATGGAAGAAACCAGCTACACTGACTGAATTAGTATTTTCAAAATAACTTAACTCTATCCTCTGAATGTCTCACATTCACTTACCAGTTGTGTGGGGAAGCAAAAGGAATTGTTTTCTGGCCTTCTCACTAGTCAAAGTACTGCAGTTGTTTAAAGACTTAATTAATGGGAAGAGAATGATTATGCAGCAATATCAATCTTTCTAACTTCTTTCAGTGGAATCATCAAATGCTGCACAACTGTATTGACTGACTCAGGCTTTGAGAACATCTTTTGCAAAAGAAACTAGGTAGTAATTCAGGACAGAAACATCGGTTTTCAAACAAACATGTCCTCCACTTCAGCCATGGATAGCAGCTCACCTTGGATTAGAGCCTTCTATCACTCATTTAGCACATGCAATTTTTCAGAGCAAAATTAATCACAACTCACTTTCTTGCCTCCACTCTTGCTTCTGCATCAGCATCATGAATGCCCTTCTTGATTGTTTCAACCAAGACAGCTGCATGCCTAGAAGAAAGACATTCTTCATGCCATTTTGCTACTCCAAATTCTAAGCAGTAGCTTTACACTTCAATTAACATTTCACCAAGTAAAAACCAGCTGCAATGCTAGTTCTTTCCAAAATATGCAGTAAACAAACACTTAAGCACTGATGACATAACTGTATCTTCTGTAAAGGTTTAGGTCAGCTTACTCCTTCAGTCTAAAAGGATTTTAATCTACTTTTCTGACATACGTCCATCTATCACACTTAAAAAGTTATATAAAAATATCTTTTTCAAGATACTTGCCTTCCTAAAATGAAAAACTATTTCCACTGTTATATTAATAGCAAGAAAAGGGGAACAATTTAGAGTGCAAGTCTTCTTTCAGCTCTGAAAGCTTTTGGCATACAAGTTCTAAACCTGAATACATGTTCAACGAAAAGCAAAGCACCCATCAGAACACAAACTTGTGAAGACAAACACGTTTTAATTCAAGGTAAGTTTTGAGTGAGAGGTTTGTTATTTGGGGAGTAGGGGAGAGGTGGTGGGTTTTTTGGTTTTTTTAGACACTTTGGCATAAATGAAGTGATTTCCCCCTTAGTCCCTTTCTCAGGAGCACCTAGGGGAAAGAAATGTGACTGTGAAGCTGGATGAATTCTTCAGAGCCTTTTCTGGATGTCCTTCAGTCTCTTTGCTCTTGCTCTGTGTTTACAGTGATCATCCTGCAGAACTGATGCATGTACTATTTTCCCATCTCTCTGGAGAAGCCACAGTGTGCCCTTACTCATTACCACAACAAGTCCTCCAGCCTAATAAGCCCATCTACCCTCTTTCATAGCAAACACACAAATGTCCTCCTTCCAGGAGAAAAGACAGATGCTTACCTGTGTATGCATTGCTCACACGCAGGATAGGGGAGCAGAGGGTAAGGAGAGGAGGCCACAGGAAGGCAAGGCTGAAACATACAGCTCTCCTTCCCCCTGGCACCTGAATGAACCACATGACCTGCTGTGCTAGAAAGGCTGTCTATGCCAGAAAGCCTGGCCAACACTGAACAACATAATCCAATTAAAGGATTCAACGACAATATTTCTGTCTTAAATTACATTAGCAGTTTATTTTAGGGGAAAAAGTATACTGACCCATACCTTTCCAGTGAATGTGTTTGCCACTCTTGTAGTAACAGGTCTAAAAATTCAAAGGAGCGTCTAAAAACACAGAACAAAAGTCATAATTAAATACTCATTTCTCTGAAGTGTTTGTGGAATAAACACTAGCTTTACTCTTTTCCCCTGAGGGAAATAAATGAAATAATAGTGCATTTACCTGTCAAAAAAGGGCATTGGTCACCTTATTGGAAAGTTAAAATATTCTATATGTTAAGCAAACATGCAGGCTAACTAATTTTAAACTTCAAAGTAATGTATGTGGTTCAATTAACTACGTGTTGTTCAAATCATGTTGTTACATATACCCTATGTTAACTGTATTAGTCCCAAAATAACAGACATAAATTAATGAAGTTTAAAAATTTGTATAGGGTATAAAATCCTAATATAAAAAACAAGTATTAAAAACAACTTCTGTCCCAAAGACTATTTCCATCCTTCCATCTGTCACTTCTGAGTATATAGCATAAAGGGAAATATGAGACCACTAGCAGAGGGCTCTGCATATAGAAAGCAAGAGATTTTCTGGCACTGTATTAATGAAGTTATGTAACTGTATTCATTATTAATCTGGGAATCCTGACAATTTAGCAAACTACCATTAGCAAAAGACATACTTTTAAACTATGTCTGAAGCTAGATTCTGATGAAAATCAAACTGACACAGATTAGGGAAGTGTAGATAATTTTCCAACATGTCGTGAAGTTGACAGCTGGAAACTATCACTTTTTCTGGTTATTCAGCATTTTTTACCTGCTCTAGAGGGACAAATTTGGATTTTATTCCGCCCAAATCCTTTGGACACGAGCAAGGCATGGCAAGAAAACCTGAAATGCTTTTCACTGCCACAACCAATCCAGTATTTTGCTGTCTTTCCAAAAGAATGAAAGCAGTATGGAGACAACGCCTTCACTGATACTCCCTGGATTGTGAACTCCAGTACCAAAGCCACCTACAGTGTAATGTTCCTCAGTAAAGCCACAGCATGTGGAGGCACTGAAGGCCTGTGAATTGTTTTGCAGTGAAACCAGAAGTTGTGGCAGGCCAGTACAATCTGGGTTGAGGTAACAGTTGCTTTGGATGCAAAAACAGCTTAGACTCATCAGATGCTCAAGTTGCTTCCTGCATACATACAGTGACATCACTTTCAGGACTAGTGTCGGTCCAGGAACAGCATTACCTGCTTTTGTGTGATTCAGTGCAGAAAACTACACTCTGTCAAAAAATAATTAATTTTCTCAAGAGCCAATCAAAGTGTTCAAGCATCATGTTATCAGAGAAAGCAACATGCTAGAGATGTAGCTGAACTGTTGAACACAACACATAAATGCTCTGTGTCCTAAGGTAGCTGTCACTGTGTCAAAGGCTGAAATTAATTTTTGTAGTTTGCAGTTTACTGGGTAACAGTTTTGTGTGTTCAGAGTTTATGGCCATAAATCTTCTAATTGGTTAATTTTAACCACATGATAATCATATTTTAAAATGCAATAGCTTTAATCATTTTAGTTTATAATGCACTCACCTTCTAACTGCAACTGATTTTGAGGTACAGTTGCTTGTAATTAAAGGTATGAGTCGTGGCACATGAGTATGCTGACAAAAGAAAGACAAAGCAGTTAATGAGAAAAGCATTCCCGAATTTGTACTGTACTAATTAATTCAAAGAGAATTGACAACATAATAAAAACTGCAATAATTTAAAATGCTTATCAAAATGAAATCATGGAATACTATTAAATGAAAGACTGCTGTTAGCATGTCTATTGATTAAAGCTATTTTCTTCCAAAAGGTCAAGCAAAAATCATTTCCAGCACCATCAACAATCACATCATAACATGCAATACTTCGCTGTCAAAAGCAATATAGGAAGTTCAAATGTAGCTGTCCTCTCAAAGGAGTTGAAAGCTGATGCTATTTTAGTTTTGCCACAGGAAAAGAAAAAATAGTAGACATAGATGTCTTAAAAGTCAGGGTTATGGAACAAAAAGTGAATCAATATGAAAATATGAGTATTCTTACAAGGATCAGTTTGATTAGTGCCACAAGGACCAAATTTCCTTTAATGCAAAATATGTCAATAAAGTAATAAAAGCCTTGGTATATAAGCAAGCTTATATATATAATTCATATGGAAACACCTGATGTAATAAACTGCATTAAATCTAAATGCATTACAGAACTCAGAATTAAAGCTGCCTTACTTCAGCTTTTCTTAACTACTTGTAGACACAAAGCATTACCATTTTAATTCCAAGTAAGAGTAATGTGGTTCAACAAATCTATTTTCAGTTAATTTCTTTAGTCCTTTCTTGATTAAATACCTACAGTAAACAGGCCCCAATACAGTGTGAAACGGTAGGTTAATTAAAAAAAAATCCAGGATCTTAAGAAGAACGGTACTAAAGAATTCTTACTCTCTCATGTATCACAGCTGCAGGATATAAACACACAAATCACAAAAAAAGCAGAGATAATCATCAGGTCACAGAGTACTGCCAATTTTAGAATTAGGAAGGAATTAATCAGAAATTCTGGAAGAGCCTAACAGTTACATTTGTTTGCCCTGATATACTTTTAAACACGGTTTTAGGGGGTTTGTTTGTGTTTTGCATAGGTTGCATATTCTAAAGATTCATGTGACTTCCAGAAAGGGACAATGGGCAAATCAGGGGTAAAAATAAAGATTTTTACAGATGGAGAAACCTGTACATTCCGAGTCTTTGGAGCTACTGATGTTGTAATTTCTAGAAAGTATTTTGCAAAGAAATCAAGCCTTAGGCTGGCTTTCATTCAGTTTTTAAGATGTCACATTTCATCTGCTACTCCTTTGAGGATGTAATGATATGTGCTTCCTCGCAGAACACTTTGAAAATCAGTAGACAAACCTGAATCCCACCTCCTTCTGAAAAAGACTTCTGCCATCCCTCCATGATTCCCTTTTGCTCATTGGCTTCCCCCCACTTTTTTTTTAATTGGCTTCATGATGTACTAAGAGTCAAGAGAAATGAGACTGCAGTGTAAGAACTTCCTGAAGAAGAAATATGAAACCCAATGAAGGCACAAAGAGGCACAAATTTTCTGCCAAAACACCTCACATATGCCATTTATTGGTTGAATATTGGAACACTGTGGATAGGATTTTCTTGTTTTTCAGCTTCAAATCCACTATGTTAAGTCACAGCTAAGAAGAACAGAATTTTAAACAAAATCAGGGCAATTATAGCTGAAGTGTAAGCTTGTCTTCAAATGAACTGAACCAATAAAGCCAATTTAATGTAACTGGTGAATGTTTATAGTTTCTTCATGCCTGAGCTTGTCTTAAACTATTGTAAATTGTACTGTTCTCTTACAACTTTAATTATCCTGTGTAAGATGTATTCCTTCCCTCACTCTCAAGTCTGTGGCACCTCACAGTGCAGTGTAAGAGTCTGGTGAAAAAATGCCAAGGGATTTTGTCTTAGCCCAAGTGCTGATGCAAATGCATGCAGAGGTCTCAGAGCACATTCTCAGAGGCACAGACAGAGCAAGTACACATTCCAAACCGTGCTAAAGACTATACTGAACAAAAGGTGTAACTGATGAAACCCCTTAGGTTTTCCAACAATTTACAAAATTAAAAGCACTGATGAGATCATAGTAAACTGCAGTAAATGTTTGGCATTAAGTACCCCACAACTTCTAATGCAGAAACTACAGGCAATCTCCTGCTTCATGTGAAACACAAAAATATCAGAACAAGTCCCAAAACTCTAAGTAGCTTGTCTGAGACACCAGTCAGTAGAAGATGCTCAAAGAACATTCAGTAGAAAACAGATAAGACAGAGCACTTCTCTATTCCATATGCTATAGCTTTAAGGATTCAATTTAGAAAGTTCTTGAATTAAAAAAAATCGAGTCTATTGGATTTTTCTTTCATGAACTTGTGCTTTCTGAATTGATCCAGGTATGCACCAACTCTTCAATATTTTTATCATTAATTCCACGGTTCCAAATCTTTTTTGGGTGGAGTGTATATGTAGAAAGAAATACCTTTATTTTGTTGTTGGCACTATTCAAGTTCTCACTAGTTTCTTAGCTACTAGCTTAACTTTGTCTTTTCCAAGAACACGGTTAAAAGCAGCTATCCTTTGAAATGCACTTGGCCTTTTTTAAATTAACACATTACATTCAATTAACACATCCAATTAACACATTAAAAATCCTCCAAAACCATGAAAACAGACTTTTTTTCATATCTATTCTTCCATCTTTACTATGACAATGCTGACAATTGGTTTCAATGATACAATAAGTATTATTCCACCCATGAGAAACATTACTCCTCTGTTAAAGAATGATTGAAAAACCTGTATTTCAGTATAGTTGTTACCTCTGCCAAGAGCCACTACCTGAAAATTCCTAGCAGGCAAAGTGAGAAAGGAACACCTACCCGAATAATGAACCTGATGGCTGCACACCCAGAGGTTGCCATCACTTTGGCGCTGTTGGGAACCAGGTTAAAAAGAGTAGGCACAATTGCTTCGGCGCCATGGTCAAACTTGTTTCCCAGAACAGTTGAAAGGTGGCTGTTTAAGGAAAACATAAATTAATTTCTTAGTCCTAAAATAACAAAGTTCACTGTGGATTTTAAAGATTCATCTTTCCAAACAACAGACTCTCAATTTCACGATTCCCAGGCATGCTAAGAAGCCAAACATGAATAACTTTATTTCATAATGAAAAACAAATACTACAGTTGGAAATCCTAAATATTCACGTCCACATAAAGTATCATTTCTGATTTTAAACACACTACAAGATGTATAAATCCAAAATTTTAAATAAGTTATTGAGGGTTTTTTTCCTTTTGAAGACAGGCAAAACTACTAAACTTGACCACAATCAACCAATCATAAAATTTGACTCCCTGGTCTGTTAAAGGTTACATTTTCAGTTTTAACAAATATAAAAACACATGCCACACACAGTGATTTAACTGTCCACTGGTGACAACAAATGCTTCTTTCATGCAGAAAGACTATATAAAAAGAATTTGTAGCCTGCAGCAAATGACAGTTCAAATATATCAAAGTTTTAGTGATCAAGGGAAATTCCAGGTTGTTAGGCCTGGATGAGAACATCTGCAGAGTACTTTTACACTGTTCCTAGCTTCATGTTAGGAAAGGTTACTATGATTTTCTCAAAGTCACGACTTCCTTGGAAAGGGCAATTGTATGTTTCAACATTTCCCCTCTGTCTGTTCAGACAGGAGACCACAGTATAGCAAGGGTGAACTCTGTGGTGCTCCTGTGGTGTTCAGTGATGGCCACTGCAAATCAGTGGTTACACTAATGTCTTTCCAGAGAATAAAAAAGTCATGGAAAACATAGAAATGGGAAAGAGTACTCTGGTTTTCCCCTCTGCCCTTGAATTTAAAGGGGTCCACGACATGATAACAGTGAAGATTTCATTTCAGTTTAGCCACAGCTTCTAAAATTATCACGGTCATCTGTTTCTTGCCCAGACAGACAACCCTGGAAGTGTTCAAGACTAGGCTGGATGGGGCTTTGAGCAACCTGGTCCTGTGCAAGGTTCCTTGCACTGCCAGGGGGATTGGAACTAGATGGCCTTAACATCCCTTCCAATCCAAACCCATTCCATGGTTCCATGAGAGGTATTACCTCACCAAAATGCTCCATAGTCAAACCACTACAGCGCTTTACAAGCAGTGCAATCACCCAAGCAGAAGTGATGCTAAGATAAGTCCCCAATATTATTCACAGCAGTTTGTATTAACCCGCACTAATGATGACTTTGCAATGATGGTAACTGGTTATCCACACACAGTCTGTTACAGGAGTATCAACTACGTGTATCCCCTAAGAGAACAAATTCCTTTAAGCATTTCTTTTCCTCTGCAGCTTCTGATCCTGACTTGACTCTATCAGACAGAGCATACAGCAGTCCAAGAAGACAATCTCTCCTGGAACACTGATAAAGCATCTCCAAGCCAACCCCACATTAACATCCAGCAAGGCACACAGAGGCACAGGGCCTGTACTTACGCTACAGTAATGCAGGCTTCTCTAACCACCTGGGATCTGAGATCCTTGGCTGACAGCTTGAAAGCCCCATCCAACAGCCGTAAGTGCTGGAAAAACCCATCGTACTGGGCAGCTCCAGCAACCAGCAAGGACCGAACCTTCTTCAGCTAAAAGAATTAATGTGTTTGGCTTAGGACACTGTCAATAGGCATCTCAAAATAAAAAAAAACCAGGAACAGCTTCACTACGCAAAAATAAATGCAGGCATATCTTTAAAGCAAAATTTTCAAAATATATGGGAGTAATTTAAAAAACTATAAAAAACTTATATTAAGCTCCAGAGCTAAAAAAAAAATCTCAGAATCCAGAATACAAATCCACAAACACATAATTCTGTTCACATACCTGTTTATAAACATTAAGATGCCATAAACCAGATTAAAAAATAAAAACAGTACATACACCCAAACATTTTAACCCTCTAAGTTGAATTTTTCATAGCTGCACAAGAAGTACTAATGCCAGCAGTTAACCTGTAGAATATGTAATTTTGCATAAATGCGAAACTTAAACATACATGATGGCTTTTAGTAAAGCTTCATCTTAAATGTCAGCAAAAATGCATTCTAGATTTTAAAAAATACTCAAACTTACTTGGTATACAGAAATTCAAGGTGTAAAAATTAAAATTTAAATTTCTTCCATTATGTGGAGTGTAATGACTTTAGGGAAAAAAAAAATTTAAAATATCTGGCTGTCTGTGCTTTATGAAATGCACCCACCCAAGCCTGAAACCAGATTAAAAGTTTACCGCATTAGTTCGCTGATCCCAATCGTGTTTGTCATCTGAGAGAATTTCCCTGATTTTGTTCAACGTTTCTTCAAGTTCTCGACTAGAACAGATCTGAAGTATTAAAAAAAAAAAAATCAGGAACTTTATGTTGTTAATATCCCAGGTAATGTGATGAAAAGTAGCTTGAGAAGAGTGAAAATGCAATTCTAATCCCACAAATCTTACCCCCAGAGTTCCAGAGATCTGTGTAAGAGATATAAAAGGGAATTTTAAGACCAATCTCTAAGAATATCACTCAGTAACCAATATTCATTAAAACAAAAGGTTGAGAAGTAACATTTTCCTTTCCTTCTAGCTCATCACAAAGATTTTACCCTTCATCTTTGTGATGAACTAATTCTATCTACAATTTCATTACCACCACTTAAAAAAATAAATAATTCAATAGGAGTAGAGGTTTTAGATATTCTGCTGCAATACTACTGAAAATCAAGTTTCATTTTCCTACTCACTCTTATAATAAAACTCAACCAACATTTAAACTCATCACAGCTCTTTTGAGTTGGGACTCTCTGAGGAACTAACTGGGCTGTGAGAACACTAAAATTAAAATTTATCTGAAAAATTAAATTAAAAGGCTTCCATAGCTTCTTATGTATTGCTTCTTTAAGATTATCATTCATTAACTTATACCGTCAGCAAATAAATATAAGGAGCCACCTCTAGTCAGAATTCTCACTACACAGTAAGACCACCAATACCGAAATGTGAACAATCTTATCATGCAAGAGTCATTGTTTGGTTATAAATGAATTAATGTTTTTACTGAACTGTACATGTATAAGAATAGATTTTTAAAGAAAAAAGGAATAAAAAAACTACTCAAAGAAAAATATTACTGTCAAATTAACTGATTTCCCTTCTATTTTCCTAGACATAAGTCAAAGAATGCTTTTTTCTGCTTCCACTGCATAAACAAAATACAAATATTTTTCCCTCCAGCCTGAGAACAAGTTGAAGAGACTACAAAACAAAATACTAAGCAGAAACTTACTTTGGCCAAGGTTTGGGTTTTTTTCTTCAAGAAGTATTTTCAGCTAAACATTTCCAATTTTTTGGATCAGAAGTTTTTTTACATAAGCACATTGGGCAAAACTCACTGGCCCATACACAAGAACTTGGCACCACCTGAGACACTTTCAAGACACAGGACTGGCAGATATGGGCCAAGATTTCAAGGGAACTCACAGCTTTCTACAGTGAAAGCTGGACACCAGCAAAACAACACATGCAGCACCTAAATGGCAGGCCTGATGCTCACTCATTATTTAAGAACAAGACTTAACTTTTCTATGTGCAAGAGCAGAAGGGGGAAACAAGGCCCAGTGGTTAGGACACCTTTGCATGAATTGCTTAAGAACTCTGTCTCTTAAACACACTGCTCTAGCATGTATATATGCATGCATCTTTGATCTTACTGTTAAAAGATGCAATGCCTTTCTTCTGTTCTGCAGTTAAGCTGAATGATTATTTTCTTTAAAATATCTTAATTTCTCAGGCATCTTCAAATTACTGTAAGGGTTATTTCCAATACAATTTAGTTTTCCAGTTTCCTGAACATATCAAATTAATTTAGCTTACAGAAGATATGGAATCTTAACTCTACTGACATCTACTCTTTTTTCAACACTTTAACACGTCATGGTTATGGAGGCGTGCATATTTCATGCTGGAATATGGAGGAGGTGAAAGACTTCAGAGCTCTAAAACAGAATACAGTGTTTCCAGAATAAACAGGGTAGGAACCTTTTCAGAAACAGATGAATTAGTACACCTAGACCAGCTTCACTAAAAGGTGGAAAAGAATTTCTGAATATACATTATGAACAAAACCGAGATTTTTATTGCCAGGGAGCTCTGTGAGCTCTTCCAGGATCCACCATGGAAGCAGCTTTGCTGTTCCAAAAACCAGAAAGCCATTCCTCATTATTACTGTTTCCTTCATTGGAAGTCACTAAGCATCTGGTACATAACTAACTTAAAATGAACAAATGACTTAATGAAAAAAATTGGGTCCAAGTGTAATAGACTTTCAACTCCACTGCCCCCTCAAAAAAATCAAACACAAGTTTTGCATAACCATTTAATATATTTGTGTATACTGGTAGTCTATTAATAGTTGTTACACAGCCCCAGCTTATAATAACACTAAATCTGTAAGTACTATACTCTTTTAAAAAAACAAAGTATTACATGTGTCTCAGTAAGCTTTTTAATCAAAGTAATTTCCATTATGAAAGAAAATTCTTATTTTTCTTTGAAAGCATGAGGGACTAGTCACTGATTAACTCTAGATGCAGCTTCAGTGACACTTCATGACATCAGAATTCATTACATGATTCAGCTTCCTCAGGATCTCCCTTTACCATAACCCACCTTGATCTGTCTCCTGCTCAGTTGAGAGCTTTAATATACAAAAAGCTCATCCTACAAGAGGAGATGCAAAAATTCTCAGGAAACTCAAGATTTCTCTGTAAACTTATCATAAAGAAGCGAAATGCAACAAGAAGGGAACAGGATGATGCCTTTTGGTGGCATTTAACTGAGGACAGTTCAATGCACACTCAAATCTCACTCTGAAGTCCTGGTCAAGGTACAAAAACCTTTTGCAAGCTGTTTCATTAAGCAAATTCTGAAAACAGGACTTTTTTGTTGTCAGTCTCTGTGCTATGGAAAGACCATGTTGTACAGTATAATTACTGCTGCAAGACTAAAACATGCTGGGCACCAGAAGCAACCTGTCCAATGGGTTAATGTCCACCCCATTAGCATTTCTAGGAAAAAAAAAAAAAAAAAAAAAAAAAAAAAAAAAAAAATTTCTTTAATTACCTGGCACAAACACAACTGGACTGAGGAATACTCAAATTGGCATTGTAGTGTAGAATTTAATAAATAATATAATTACATTTTGTCAAGAAGAGAAATCTATGATTCCCCTGAAAAATCCTGTATTTTCAAGGTTGCACACACCTACTTTAATTTCACAGGAATAGAAGGCAATATTTTAATAATTTCTTTTCTCCCTGCCCTCACTTAATTATACTTTTAGGAGGCCAAGATGAAATTACATGTTCAGCCAATGACATAATGCATTTTTTCCTCACAAGTTCCCACATCAGACTTCATAAAAAGAACTGAACTTGTTTTCAAACAAATTTTATCTATTAATGGGAGTTACTCCTAATAACCCGAACACAGAATTTTCTTCTGCTTCAGCAAAGGCTTAAGTTGTAAAAACAGGATAGTTGTAATGTTGAATATGAAGGCACAATCCTGTCATTACAGTACTTTTCAGCACACAGATCCATCAGACTACATCTGAAAATCTTCATAAACTGCTGCTATCCATTAGAGGGCAACATACACACACCTCATTAAAAGCAACTACAACATCAAAGACAGAAAAATTAAAAGCTCAAACACAAGTAAGAATAATAACTATACAGGTGGAAAGTGTTTTCAATATGAGGATTAAAAACTGGGTACAAGTGAACAATATGACATTCCTAAAAAAAGATGAGCAGTCATATGAACAGCTTACTGCAAAGTCAGATCTACCAATGGAGATTTAAAACATATCCACACTGGAAGTAACCTCAATTTATTTGATTAATTCAGATGCACTTAATCTTGATCCAGAATTGAATCAGGTTTTCCATATAGTTTCCTTTCTTATTTTCATTGAAGCCACTACTCAAACCCATAAATTTAATGAGAACAGAAGAGACACAGGAATGAGCCCAGTAATGTCCAAATAACTAACTCTCTCTCCTCATGCTGTCCTTTGCTTTTAGGATAATTTGGTAAACTACAGGTCACAAACATTTTTTCTGCTCAAGTCTAACAGAGAAATTTCCCACCTCATTAGTAATTAACATGGTCAGAGAATGTGAAATCTGCTTGGTGTTTTTTTGGGTTGTTGTTGTTGTTGTTTGTTTTTTTTTTCCTGAAAAATCAGAGATTGTCCACAGCCAGAAGCATGAAGTTGGACAGGAAGTAATTATTTTTAAGGACACTAATTTTTATTTTTTTTAATTTCATGCTCATACATGAAACATAGGTAATTATGGAGCCAGTTAAGCATTTCTCTCCTGCCTCCTCACCTCAATTTGAGGGATATTAGTAAAGACACATTTCTTTCTCCTCTACCTTTTGCAGTTTAGAGAACAACCTACCTTCCTAGGCCACCCAACAGTCAGACAGAAAATAACAGTCAGATTGAAAATAACATTTCAATATGTGTCTCTCCATAACATGTCATGGACCAACAGTTCAGTAAAGACATTAATTCATTTATAACCAAATAGTGACTGTTGCATGATAAGTGGTCACCCCACTTTTGCTCCTGCAGTGTTACCAACCAGCCTGAGCAATTAGAAAACTCTGCTTGGGACTGCAAACACTAAGGCACTGAACCACAAGCATCACATTCTCTGTTCTGTGGAATATGGCTCTGTTCAACATAACAGGGATAAACAATATTAAGAGCTGCATGTTTTCGTCCTCCAAAGAATTCTTAACACACTCTGAAGAGGAAAAGATACATAAAGCTCTTACAGAGTTAGACAAAGACTTCCTTGATGTGACAGGGATCATGGAGATTGAGTGCTCTCTCATGAAAGCAGACAGTATTGCTGCCTGCAGAAGCAGATCTAACAAATAACTATGCTTAGAAAATAAAAATAGAACAAAAGTACATATCAAGAAAAGGGAGTCTTACAAAAGTCTTCTGTCATCTGGGAACTACGGCTTACGGAGTTTTTGGTTGTGTTCCACACCTCAGCTGCTCAAGGAAAACTTATTCAAAGCAGTCCATATAAGCTAAACACACATTAAATGACTCAACTATGTGAAAGTATCAAATACATGCAATTCCCACACTAAAAGAATTAAAATCTGATCTTTTAATTAAGAACTCAGAATCCAACAAGTTCATTAGTATGAAAATAAGGCACTAAATGTAATGTCTTAAAGTATTGCTAGAATAAGGACATATACACCAGACACACATCATTACAATTCAGGCAAATTTGAAAATACAATTCTTGCTTTTTAAATTATTTGCCTGCATTATTATTATTTGATTATGCCTTGAAATTGCAGCTCTAAGCTTTCCAAATGTTATGTTAATCTTTTTCTTATTAAAACATCCAATTATTTTCACTAGCTTCCTGAAAAAGTCTGAGAAAAGCAGGAAAGCATTTTAGCCAAAACACAACATGGTAATTATTAGTAGGACAGTAAAAAAATGGTGGCACTTTTGGTAACTGCTAGAAAAATATAAAGAACTTTCCATGGAGACTCAAAGGTCAGCAAGAGGGAAAAGTAACGATGTTTGCATAGAATACTGTAAACTACATAAATTTTAAAAGCAGGTTAACACGTATTTGCAAATAAAATTTTTCTCAATACAAACATGAATATACACAGCATCTTACCTGTACAGTAGGAACATCTGTAAATGCCTTAATAAAATCATCCTCATCCACAGCTCCAGCTCCTCCTTCTTTAGAGGAACCTAAATAAACATAAAATATTGTTAAACAGGATGCAACATACACCAAGGTTTTAAATCTCTTACAATCATCTTTCACCATACCTACTTTCAAATATTTAATACATCTTACAAAAATTTTTGTGTAGAATTGTACATCGTGTGTACAATCATAATACCTCAAACTCTGACCTTATCATATGAAAAAAATTACCCTTTTTTACCTAAAATGAACAATTCCAAGTAATTTCCAATTCAATAAATTTAATTAATATTTTTTTTGTGTGTCAAATTGGAAACATGTTTCATCTAACAATCCTCTAGCATCCAATTCTGAGACCTGCACCCTGACAATAAGAATGTTCTACAATAAAGCTCCAAATTTCAAATTATTTACCAGAGCAAGAGCTATTCATTATTAAATGGAATTCCTCAGGATAAATTTTCATCCTACAATATGCGCCCCTTAAGTAATCAGCCTGGAAAGTTTGGGGGTTGATTTTTGTCCTTTCCAATATTCTCACATGGAGCTAAGAAGTGTGAGATACATTTCTTACTCTTAGGGTAACAAGAACTTCAACAACAAAAGAAAAGACACTGTGAGGAGAATTTGTTCTGCAACAAAATCCGAACTTTGGTGATCTTGTTTTCAGACCACTCACAAAGGAGCTATTCTCACATGAGAGCCAAAGATGCCCAGCAGAAGGACCACAGAGGAATACTGACAGGTAACCAACCACCTGCTGGTTTCACATTGGTATATGTTGCAGATTTCATTAAAGTCTTGGGTAGAAGCTAAAACAACTCTAAGCAAGAAAGCTATTTGAAAACAACGTCTGGATTTTGCTTTCCTGAAAAAACTCAGGTTATCAAGAAAGCCCCCTTTCTAAAAGAAATGAGCCCAAGTTTGCTATCAAATCAAAAAACATGGTCATGAAGTGCAGGCTATGCTGCAAGTCTAGAACACCAAGCACAAGGTGAAGCTTGGCAGAATCCTTAAATATCTTCAATAATTGTACCAGGATGGTAATATGCCAAAATATCTTAGCCACATGGAGAGAATCAGTCCAGTTGAACATTCCCTTATTGCAAGGAAAAACAATCTATCATAGTAAATAAGTACTCAAGAACAAGCAAATGAGTACTCCTTTCAGAGTGAGGCCAACAAGACAGATGGTAGAATGTCCTCCTTAACTGGCAGAATGCAACTGAAATGGAGGCATCACTCAAAGAAGACGGGTATTTTACAAAATACAGAACAAATAAAAACCATAAAGAAACAGCATTTAAGAGGCTGAGTGGTCAACCAGAACAAAAAGCTAGGAATTCTTGATGGATCAAATTTTTAGTGGCTGCACTCTAAGAATGATGGTTTACAGTTCCTGATCTCTTAATTATGGTGAAGGAAATTATGTCTGCTGTGTTTGTATGCATGTGCAGTTTAGAAGCATGAGGGTGCACTACTGCTACAAATTTGGTGGCAAACTTACTAGATCTCAACATTGCTATGCAGAACGAGATCTCTCACATACCTTTGTGGCTCATTAGTGTAAAACCACAGAATCTGGACACAGTACCTGCGGTATGATATAGGAATGAATATCTAATAGATTTTGAGTGCCTTAGCTCAAGGATGCTGTAAAGACACACAACACATTTCAACCTGTGTCTCTCCAACACCATCTGTCATAATTACCAGTGGCAGCCAGAAGAAAGAGAAGAAATTATAACCACCCATTTCTTTTCCTTCCAGAGAGTAGAGAGAACAAACCTTTCCATAAAGTTCATGAGTGTTTGACCAGCTAAAAAACAAAGATGGAAAGATCCATTTACACCCAAAATACACCCTTCTGCCACACAAACTTGTACAACTCTTCAAAGGAAGAATTTTCTCTCTCTCAGAGAAGAACTTTGTGGAGAGAAACCTTGAAGAAGTAATTTGGCCCAGCAGCACATGTAAAGTAGGTGGTACAAACAGCTACTTAGATGCTCAGATCATAATCTCATTTGTTTGCCCACAAATACTTAGACATTGAAAGTCTCATAGAAACAAAACAATCAGAGTCAATATACAATACCTATTCTGGAAAACTAAATAGAAAAGTACAGTTATGAAAGTTCTGTATTATTATACAGTTACATAAATTCACAAGCACCTCTGTAAACACAGGGGAAAGAGGTACTTTGCATTACCATCCTTTACTTACCAATTTTTTTTCCTAGGGAATAAACTACAGAAACATTACAAATTGACACATATAGGCCATGAACACAAAAATACAGAAAAATGTTTGGATTTAAAGTATTTCTAGCTCACTGCTGCACACCATAAAGAAAAAGACTGAAAGGAGATGAAGTTGCCTTTGCTAAGTAAATAGATACTGTCATCTTCAGTCTGCCCTTAAAATATCACTTTTAAAACTAGGAAATAGCATGCATTACATGACAAGTATTTCTAGCACCTAAACATAACCTAGTAATGCATCCTGAGCAGTAAGGGAAACTCCTTTATCCAAGGAATAAGAATTTTTTATTTTGAAAAAAGAAATACGAGGGACAGACTATTATTTAAAATCCATTTTGCATAGTCTAGACACAGAGAACTTTCCATCTTCCAGCAGCTAGTTCAGATCTACAAACCAATTTTCTTTTAAATTAATACTCTCCAAAAGTTGTTTTATTACCTTGTTGGCTGGTAAAAAAAAGTATTACGTGGTTCAAAGTTATCTGTAAACCACCTTTCACTTCTATTTCACTGATCTTCTTCCTCAACTGCATAATCACATATGAATACCAGAACAAAGTATTAAGTAATTTCTCTTCATATTGTATAAAAGTCAGAAGTCCACACTGCCTGAGGAAGAAAAATACTGTTTCAATTTTCCCCATCCCTTTCCAATCTCTCTGCGAGTATTTTTACCAATTAAGTTTACCAAGTCACTGTTTCTGTAGAGACAATCAAAAAATGACAGAACTCCACCTGCCATTTCCCAATTCAGGAGAAAGTATTTTACTGTGCTAACAAGATACATCACAGTCATACACACACACAGATGCCTTCAAAGGATCTCTCATGCTTTTGTAAGGCTCAACTCTCCTCCACAAAAGCAACACCAGAGCTTTAGTACATTCTCAATTCAGACAGTGCTGCCTCCAGACCCCAAACTGATACATCTGACAGAGCACACGCACAAGCTGTTTTGTTGCTGTTATTGCTTACCTTCTCAGACCAAGCTTGTGATTACAAATTTCCTGTATCTCTCTCTAGTATTAATTCCTTCGACTGAAAAGTGCATGTTCAAGGCTCCCCACGGCACATACAGTCCTTTGACCAAATACGGACAAGTTCAGCTACTGCATTCCTAAAGGCAAGAGCACTATAAACAATTCTAGGGGGCTTTAACCCCACTGCATTTTTAACATCTTTAAGTGCTCAGCACACAGCTAAAATCCAGAGCCTCATCAACTGGGTAATTACATTACTCTGTCTTTGGACTTGAATCCAACTGAGCTTTTTTCAGCTGAGACACAGAAGAAAAAATTCTATCATAGAGAGGAAGAAAAATACACACAAGACATTTATCTACATTGTTTGTTAGTTTTCATTTATAACCTTTACTTATTCTTCAAACCTTCTAGTAAGACTCACAGAGAGCCCTGGAAGTCTCAGTTCCACTTCAGGAAGCTGGTGAGAATATAGCAAACATAGCAAACAGACTTGATATGGAAGCATATCACGACAGCTGAAGCCTCTCTCAGTTTTACAGTGGAGTTGTGGAGGGTTTTATAGGTTTATCTTTTTTTTTTTTTTTTTTTTGTGTGTGTGTGTCTTCAGGTTTGTTTTGTTGTTTAAACTGAAGTTCAATGAGTCTGGAAATGAAACCAAAAAAAAAACAAAACAAAAAATCCCTCACTTCCTGCAGACTGCTAACAGAGAGGACACTTTCATGAGTTAAATTTAAGGGTTTCTTTAAGCTCTTTTGCAAGCCCTAGGAGTCTTTTTTTGGAAGAAGGTGTATTCCAGTCATAAGGCTAAGTTCAGCACTGAGAACACTGAGAATAACTCAACACCAGAAAGGGTACTGTATGCAAGCAAGGGAATTACCCAGGCTTTTGTGAAATTAATTTTTCACCCAGGAGTTAATTCCTGCAGTTGAGTTCTTCCCCTCTTCAGACTGAAACACTTGAAATACTTCCAAGATATCACAACTTCGGAATGCTTGCTTGCTGTACTGCCTTGATGCTCTCCCCAGTATTATATACAAATCTGTACATCATGGGTTGACAAAACAATGGGACAACACTATAATGGGAAAATAAAGATGCTGAATGTGATTTTTGGACTCATATTTCTGTTTTGAAACAGAGAACTGCTTATTCAAAGCATGCCTAACTTCTAAATAAAGTACACAAGTGTTGGCCTAAAAATACAAAAAAATATTGCACTATTTGTATCTGGTAGCAGGCCTTTACTAGTCAAATTCTTAAATTCTTTTTTTTTTTTTTTTTTTTTTTAGTCTTTTGACAAAAATTTCCCGGTGAAAACAGGGAATTTCAGAGATGGTATAGAAACTTAGGAGTAACAAATACTCTAAAACTTTGTTTTGCTTTTTGTTCCTAAATCCTATTCTCAAAATGTTTCCCTAAAAAAAGTTTAACTATTTTATGATACACAATATACATCACAATTTAACATTAGTAAACTCTGAAAGGGCTACTGTTTCTCAGGCATTTTTTATCCCTCAGAAATCCCTAACTGCTCAGGCAATAACTTACTTAAAAACCTTTTACAGAACATTTTACTTATATCTAGAGAATGATGGGGACTACATTTTTTTTCCCTGAAAGACAACAAAATCTTATGGCTCTGTATCAGCTAATTCAAAAGCTTCATTTCTTATCTATTAGAGACTGAAGCAAAAGATGCAGGTCATTGTAGACTGAAAGAAAAACCTACTGTTACCCTTTTGGCTTTGTAGGCTAATAAACAATCAGCTGTAAATTAAGAACAGACAGCAGCTTCAGCTCTGCGTGGGATAAATGGCCAGGATAAGCTCAAGTACTTACTCAGCTTTTCATATAATAGGTTAACTGGCAACTCCCACTCACTCCTACTGACCTCTCTCATTCTAGCCCTGGTACAGCTGAGCATTAAATCACAAAAGGGAGGGGCAAAACCGAGAATAAAATAAACTGGCCAAGAAGACTAGTTTCACTGAGCAAGTTCCCTAGTCTGCCTCACTGTGGGGCCATACAAACACCAAGGCAACACAATCTAGTGTCTGACTCAGGATACAAATGAGTTAGAGAAGACAGAGAAGGCAATTAGCCCAGGCAGCTTAAAAAGGTACAGCTGCTGAAAGCCTAAGTACAGGTTGAGGGGAAAAGAGCAACACTTAAACAAAATGAACTCAAGGAAGGACAACTGCAGAAGCTACATGGTGAAATGGACAGCCTCTCTCACAAGACACTGAGTGGAGTGGATCTAAGGGAAGTGATGATACCAAACAAAAATAAACAAACAAACAAGCTAATGCACACACACAAGCTATAAATAATAGATCACAACAACCCTACCAATGACAAAGACACAAAACCTAATTGTTTCTTCAGCATGGTACTTGTGATAACAATAACGACATTCTGTTCCCACCCATAGTGGGCAGATGTTGCAAAGGTCATATTTAATTCTTTCTTTGAATGCACATTGTGCTGCCTGTCAGTCTCTGTAACTGGGATTTTTCCTGAATTTTCTGTAGCTCTCAGTCTTCACAAAATCTACTTGTTTATCCTTGGGTCAGGTCAGGCTTTATTATTTGCTTTTAAAGTGGTATCTGTTGGGGGCCAGGGAAGGAAATATCCAGTGCTTCATGATCTGAATTACCACCTCTGAGATGGGAAGGGTGACTTTTAAGACAATGACTCTGATAATGCCCTCCAGTACAGACCGATTTCAATCTCAGCAGCTCAGTAAGGAGTCTCTTTATCTTCCCAGGTATCATAAGATTACTAAAATAGTCTAGAATAGACTAGAATCTTTTCATATGCACTTTTTTTAAGTCTGCTGCTGTAAAACAGGAACCAAATGTTCAGAAAACTGGCTGGAGATTGAGGAGTTTTGAAAATTCCCTTCAGGTTTTAAACTACTGAGTTATCTAAAGATATCTGATATACTGTGCATAGAGACCTTGATGTATTAACAGATTCTAACATTCTACATGTTCTTATTTCCATGTTTGAAAAACTGATCTGTGAACTTCAACTGACAAACTTGAATAAAAACCCCCTATAAAACGAGTAAATAAGTATTCTTCAGTCTCAAGTATCTGTGTGAAGCACGAAGGTGTTCTTTCATCATTGGGTGATTGAGAGTCAATTAGTACAGATGCTTTCAGTTTGCCTTCTTAAGTTAGGAAAATATTTGAGACGGACAAAGAAGCAGCAGTTGGTTAAGTAAAAACCACTTTGATCAAAATTAGACAAGAGGGTTGTTTTTTTTTAAACAAGAACCATCATTTCAGATAAGTTACACTGGTAAATCCTAAAGGATGACTATAATTAGACCAACGTAGATAAAATTATGTTAGTTTAAGTAACTTGTACTGTTAGCACCACTTACTGGCTTTGCTATACAAGTTAAGAAACAGATCATGCTGCTAATTGCCACAACTCTGCCAATAAAACTTCGGGGAAGACCAAACCATGAAGAACTGCAGAGATCTTACCTTAGATAAAAGACTTTATCAACTGAATTTCAGCTGCTTTGTGTCCATTTCCTGACAAAATAGCAACTGCATCTGCAAACAAGTAACTCCCCATTCTCCAAAACCTCTCTGTTATTATAAACTTTTGCAAGCACACAGCTTGTCTACCAGAGAAACCTCACAAACAGAAGTCCATTGGCAGATTACCTTACTGGGTTGCTCAACACATGTTTTATCGTAGTTATTACCTGCATATAGGAAAAAAAGGGAGTGAGATTAACAGCAAAAGGAACCTGTACCAGTCTCATGGGCCACTGCAGTTCATGATTCAGTAACTTAGCCTAAAATGCCTCTGACAGAAGCTGAACTGCCACTAACAAAGACACTCAGGCAGCCAATTAGTATCAGCAAACCTGTTCAGTTGTTTCAACACAAGCCACCAGAGTTTTTGAAATACATTTCAGAATACAATACTAAACCCAAATAAACTCTTTTTTTTTTTTTTTCTTCCTCCCCAGCATCTGGACTGGCAAAGCCTTCCTGTTTTTAACTAGCTTAGAAAACAATTCAAGTGACTAAGCAGAGTAAAAAAGCATTCACTAGAAAGCCTACTTTAAGGAAACTGACAGATGTACTCTGTCATGTTCAGCTCCAGCGACTGACATTCACTCTGAACTGACTTGTCCACCCCACTTCCTCCAATGCCAAAAGCCATCATCCCTGAGGCACCCAGGAAGTCATTCAAACTGAAAAAGCAGCACAAACTGAACAAAACAGCACAATATCTTAAAACACCTTTACAATACCTTGTATTCCTTACTTTATCTGCCTATATTAGAAATTTTGCAGACATAATTAGAGAACTTCCCAAGAGAGCCCACCCGTACTATGCCTGTTCCATTAAAACATTCCTCCTACATGCCAGAGACATTGCTCATGAACAGAAGTTTCCACCCAACAAGTGAGTGTGCTGTCTCTGAGGGCTGAGATGCTAAGCAGATCTCTCCATACAATTACATACCCCATGAGAGAACAGGAGCATGTCCCTCTGAGTAGGGACAAGCAGAAATTAGGAGTGAGCTGCACTTACAAGGAAAAAAGTGGTGCCAGGTTTTCAACTATGAGGATAGCACATCTCAAGCCTTGAGGTGTGACATGTTAATCAGGTACAAATACAGGACTCCTGTACCAAGAGGAAGCACAAAATAATTCTTAGGTGGACTGAAGATGACAGCACCAGCATGCACACTGTAAAATTTGAAGCTGCTCTTGAGATTATAAATTCCTTTGGAATTATGGATTATTATTGAATATTACATGCTCCAAGAAACTTAGTCAGTAATGTCTGAAGCTGATTCTTAACACTGAAAGTATAGTTTCAACAAGTTTAGCCTCAATTCCTTTGTACACAATTTCACAGGTATAAAAGATTAATAATACTAGCTCTTCACAGACATGATGTGGAGATCAATTAAATTAATAAACATTTATCAAGTTCACAGTAAATAAGAAAATTACAAAACAAGGAAAATAATAGTGTTATACTTAGTACAAAGTTTGGACAGCACACATTAGGTTAAGAGCAATGCCTGGATGTGGAGGAAGACAAGCAGTTCCACGAGCAGTGGGAACACAGATGCCTGACTTTTTAGGCTTATCTCAAATCGATTAATGTTGGTTTCTACTCAACTGGAAGCTCATGCAGTCATCCTTCAACTCATGCACAATGTTCATGCTCGCACGGTAATCTTTCAAAGCACTCATGTATTTCTCTTCTCTCTTGGCACTCTGTTTTCATAAATAATTAAAAGAACATACATTCATGACCCTGGCCATTTGTTCAGTTTCAACAGGTGAGTTTTGAAGTTACGCTGATTTTATGAACATGATAGCATTAGTCTTATTTTCAGTTTTTAATATAACTTCCTAATAACCTGACATTTTACTGTAATTTGATCCTAGTTTTACATTTGAATGGGGAAAAATGCACTAATTATTTTACATTACAGAAATTACTGAGAACAAGCAGGAACACAAACAATAGATTTGTATCATCTGTAATTCTGATGTCAAAACAGAATGATTTGAGATACTGTGATCTAATAGTTTCAGTAACAGAACTTTCATTAATGTTGTCAGTGTCCATTTGCGTATTCCATTTAGGAACAATTTAAACAGACACTTTATTAACAACAATTCACATTACCTGTCACCACAAACTACACAATTACCATTTTTACATGTTCTAACTAATATATTTTTATCTTTTTACTTCTAAAAGTTCACTAGGGCAAGACAGAATGTCAAAGTAACTTGACTTTAATGCGTTGTTTTTTCTCTTATATTTTAAAGAAAATTTAATTTCTATGTTCCAAAAAACCATTTCCAACACAGGTGCAAATACTTATATTACAAAAATCATTTCCATTCCCTGCTTCTCCATTTGAAAGCATATACAACTGTCAAAAGAAACGAAATAGGTTTCTTAAGACTCTCCTCCCACACACCAACACACCACCCTACAAAGAGGAATCACACCTGCTACTCCACAAAGCAGCAATGCAGGAATATTTTGGAATGGTCGTCTTTGCTTACTTTTCAACACAGCCACAGTCCATAAGGACTCCAAGTGGCAGGGTCAGCTGATTTTAGTCCATCTTCCTCCTCCCTTCTTCCTCTTTTTCCTTCTAGATTAACCCACATGAAAATAAAAACAAATTGCTTCCCCTTCCTATTGCTTGAAATAATCAGTACTCAGTGTCAGCAGCTAAACAAGGGCTGGGTTGTCTTCCTTATTCTCATCACTGTCTGGTACAACCATGACTGTCTGGGACCAGAACCCCAGGCAGAAATGTCACAAGCAGGCTAGGCTACATCTTGCAGTGTGCTTTTATCTTCAGACCTCTTCATTTGTGTTCCACTGGTACTCTCTCCCTATTTTATCCATTTGTAAGCTGAATTCCTATGAGCCTTTTGAGAAAAGACTGACTGATAAAATATCACGCTTATATCAACATAATGAATCTTACAACATAACTGAAACTTCTAGAAACTAAGTGAAAAACAGGATAGTATGAACTATAACTTGAGTGACACACAGAAAACAGAGAGACTGATGAACAGTGTTATGGACACATACACATATTTTCTGAAGGTATATGTACAGGTGTGTATACATATATATATATATTCAGAATTTATCATGTTTGTTTGGATTCATTCAGATTCCTTATTTAGGTGGATTTTTCAATCGCACTGCTGAAGAGAGATGCAAAGGAAGGTATTTGCTACAGGAATGGAAGCTACAGTGATTGCACAACCATTTATAATGGTCCAAGGAGAACAGAGCACTGATAGTATGGAAGGGAACCCTAACCTTAAGTGCCATTCAGGGGAATAAACAACAAAATCCAGTAACTCTCAGAGGACATGGAAAGTTGAAAGTCCTCCTACCTCCCTGAACTCGGGATTAGGTTTAAATAGCTGCAGTTCATGACCCCAGGATTGCAACCCAGCAATTCCACAGGCAAGGGATCTCTTGGGATGGAAGTTAATTGACATTAACTGTGGGGAAAAGGAAGCAAACAGGCATTCTGCAGCAAATTCTCTGATTCAGACTCTGATACCCAGGGCTAATCTCTAAGGCTGCTCAGAATGACAAAAAGACTTTTTAGCTGGCATGTTGAAGAAAAATCCTTGAATTTCACCACCACCTGGAAATCAAAAAGGAAATAAGTGCCACAGAATGCAAGGGGTGCTTTGCTGACTAGTATTACCTTAGAGCAGCTTTATGTCACACAAAGGGGCAGGGTAGAACAAGGAAACCCAAAAAAATCCTAGTTTATTTTACACAACAAATACAGCACTTCGGAAATCGCTTAATGAAGGCTAACAAGAATAATAGAGGAAACATTCATGAACTCATTTTCTGCAGCATTCAAAATTAAAAAAAATCCCTTGCGGGCATTGATGATTATAAACTCTTTTTTGGTTTTTGTACAAGTGAACATAGAACTCTCTTGAGTCTGAAGGCAATCAATACAGTAAGCACGAGTCTATCTTGTTTCAAGTCTATTCACTAACAATGTGTATTTACAGTTCCACAATTACTGAAGCCCTTTTAACACAAATGTTTCTTAACTACAGCATGTAGTTTTAATAAGGTTTAACTTCAACTGGCTGAAATGCCACCCATCTTTCAGTCTGACATTTGTCTTATACAGAGCTTTTTCATAGAATTTTTTTCCTACTAAAGCCTCTAAAGGCTCCAAAATGTCTTCTGCTAGGAAATCGAGCCAAAAAAAAGCAAATAAGCACCATTTTATTACTTTTCAACAAAGAGCTGTATGTCTGTAATTGAGAAGAGGAGAAAAGTATAATGACAGATATGAAAGCCTAACTTAAAATTTCCTAAAGCTGGGAACAGCCTCCTACAGTTCCTTCATGTATGGGGTTACGACAGTTCTCACAGACTTCCACTGCCAAACTGTTCAACGGGTTCAATCAGGTTTTTCAGTTACTTGATATCTACAGATATGTTGTTTCAAAAAGTGTAACCATGTTGTCAGTGTAAAACAATAACCAATACATAATATTGCCAGCCCACCAAGGTACAAAAGATGTAAAAACCCCCAATGAACTAGAGACTAAAACACCACACAGTATCTTCCTTCTGAAAACGCTGCAAACAGCAAATTTAAAACAAGGTGAACTTCATATAACACTAACTATAATGCTCCAGCCCCACAGACATTTTCATAAAAAAAATACAAAAAGTTAACAGAAACTTCTGTCACAATTACATTTCACCAGCAAGTATTTCTTCCAAGGGCCACATGGCTCTTTTGAAGAATCACCATTTCTACATTTAATCCATTTTAAAGACTACTGACCTAAACTGACATTTTGGGAAAAAAGAGGGTGCCAGACTTCTTCTTGAGACAGCCTGAGGTTTCCTACTAATACTTAGATTACATAAAGCTTCCAAATGTATACAAGCAGGCAATTCCCTAGAAGACTTGGAACAAGGCTTTCACATTTGCAAGAGAACTTGCCAAACACCTATAAGATATCTTGAACAGCACAGGAATGTAGCTCATTTGGCTGACATACTCAAGTCCTTTTCTCCTGTAAATTATGGCATCCCTTACTATTAAAAAGCTGCTTGTGCCATACTGCCAAGAAAAAGCCCCTGAGTGTCCATTTCTGCAAGGGCAGAAGACAGAGTGCACATCCTCAGTAAGAAGGCTTTAGAGCAAAGTAGTATTTCCAGAGGCTCTACCACCTGAATGAAGAGCTGAGAGCAAGTGTATCAGAAGTAAGTAGATCAGCTGTGCGCTTGCTGGCAAAGGTCTAACTTGGGGAAGTGTATTGACCATGGAACAAGAAATATGCCAAACAAAGCACTGTCCCTATTAAGTGGAAGACCTATCACTTCTCATTCATCACTAAGAAGCAGCTCAGTGTCTGAACATCTCCAAGCAGAAAAGTCCAAGGAGAAACAGCCTGCTGGATTCTTTTCTCCCACCATGGCTGCCTGATGCAGCACTTCTTTGGCAAACTGTCTTCAGTAGGCTTGATCACACCTGTCAGCAACTCCACAAGTTCTACAAACCTTCCCATCCCAACTGCCAATAGGAGAATGTCTGGCACACTCATTCCCAGCACAAGGAGAGAGAATTCCAGGCTGAATAGGACACTGCTATTGCTCATATAAATACCTGTTTCACCTGCTTTCTGGGACAATGATGCTGCACTTCCAGTGCCACCAAAGTATATTTCCTGCATTAAATGGAAAATGCCCAAAACAGTGAGAAATTATTTTTTTGACTATCAGGTGGGTTCTTTCACTTGAAGGGCATATCTGGGCAGTGGTGGAATTATCCATTTCTTCATTAAGAACCATCTCCATGACGAATATACTGAAAAGCCAAGCACTCAGGCATCTGAAGTAGAAATTCAGCAGGTGTCAGCAGATAAGAAAGCCAGCAGCACAGCTAAGGAGTTCCATTTTCTCAGTCTCAAGACAGGATAGCCTCAAATCCTTTCTGGACCCAGGAAAAAAACCTGTACTTTGCCACCTACTACTCATAGGAAAATACACCTTTGTCAAGCAACATCCTATGAAAAGGATCTTTGGGATCCTTTAAAATATAAAAGGCAGTTTAAATGAATGGAACTTGCAGTAATCCCAGCCTTTGCTCAACACAACTTCTATCTGCACTGAATTCTGCCTGGTCACAGAAGTCTCAAGAGGAGGAACTGCAGTAAAAGACTTGCTTCAATTGCAGGTCACTTATGTGACTTTGGAGATTTTTGTGAAAGGGATATAAAAAGCAACACGGTTAAAGGAGCTGCTTCTAGTTCTTCCTCCAAGGCTGAACTGCAACTTCTGAATATGGATTAATGGAGACTTGAGAGTCAGAAAAAAGGGACAAGCAGGACCAACAGGTGGCAGAAGCACGAGGTGAGCACTGAAAGCCTGAAATACCCATCCAGTGCTTATGAGGAAAAGGCGAGAAATGGCACGCCCACTGACTACTGACTTGGAATGCAGTGCTGAGCACAAGGATTTAGGACTTTAGGATACAGCTGAGCCTTACTACATCAGCAAGAGTAAACAACTTCCAGAACTATAAATTTACTCTACAGAGATGGCAATTTTGATGCTGGAGAAAAATCTCAGGTGTCATTTAGGCACCTGCAAATTAGATCCTACAGAAACCAGATGCAAGAGAGCATCAAGGTTTTGTAGTAGCCATGAAGGAACTCTCTAGATAAGCAGAACAGGATGCCCTAACTGGACTCTCCAAAGACCATGGTTCTCTGTGGAATAAATCTTTCCAAACCCAGCATTTCGTCCCATAATAACAGTGTGCCTCTAGACACTTCTCCTGTTCCTGTACATGTCTCTGGTTGCTGTTTCTAACCACTGTCAGGTGGGACAGTGGACTGCCCAGACCTCTTGTCTGACCTGTCATTGCTCATATTAAGATTATTACAGGAAGCTCCTCACTTCCGCAAGAGTCTATGACCTTATTTAAGAATTTAAGAAATACATTTGGCATCTATACTAATGTTCTTGATTAGGCAGGAGATGTAGGATTTGTAAATACTATATTAAAATTCTGACTACAGACACCCAACCAAATAAAAAAATAGGAAGGGAAGTAGATGGGTATGTAAACACAGCCCAATATTTTCCACAGTTGAAAGGAGATGGTATAAATCAAGGAATGACCAAAGTACTCTGGTTCTGACATGCTTAATTGCAATATTTTTTAAGTTTGGCGATATAGGAAAAGGAGAAAAAAGCATGTAATAATTTTTGGGGTTTGATCTGCTTTACTACTGTATTTTTAGAAAAACTGAAAAATCAGTGAGTGGTTATTTTGTTCTTATCTCCCTTCACTTTCTATCTCCATGCTTTTACTGCAGAGCATGTAAAGTGAAAGCCTCCATGTAAAAAAAATACATTAAAACCCATCTATATTAAATAAAATATTATTAAAAGCCCATACTGAAATAAACAGGAATCCTAAGCATTCAGTTCTGGTACTATGTATGTTAGTCTTGCATGCAAAAAACACCATGCTTCAGGTTAAAGGAGATTACATTATAATTAGTTGCTTATTTTTATTTATTTATTTATAATACTTACTGTGTGCAATAATAACAACAATAATAAATATCAATGGGATAATTTTCTTTATGGAATCTTTTAGGTGGCATTTTCTAATACTATTCTGATATATATTGCTATCAATTCACAGTGACACTATGACAGTGCTGATCCAGCCTTGTGGAAATCTTTTCAATTTATTAAGAATTCTTAAGATAACAATTAAAAACCAGTAATTTTTTGAAACATTAGCTGTATCTTAGCAATGTGAAAATACTTAAGGCAGCTTGTTTGCCATATCTCCTTCCAAATTTTATATTTGCTTTGCAGATCACATATGGGATTACATGAATAGGAACACGGAAAAATTATTCTTACAAAAAACCCTTACTAAAAGAACCACTTATTCATAAAAACCCTGTACCTGAAGTATGGTTTATTTCCAGAGAATTATGTATTTTTTCTGAATGTGTACATGAACCATCAAAAAAGCAGCCACTTCTTTAGCAGTAAACAGTTGCTTTTGTTAGACTACCCCCGCCCTAAAAAAATGCGGATTTCCCTGTTCCAGGATCATAATTACTAAGCATTCCTCATTACACTGCTTTAAAGCCATATCATACAAAAAAATTCTGCCAAGGGTTTTGGCCCTCATTTTTTATCTTTCACAACCAATTTCATAATACTGACAGTTAAAAAAATAACAATAAAAGTCACCCAGATGTAATATACACCTCTGATGAGGGCTCTGGGTGATGGTTAATTCTTTCTAGCCACGTGAAACAGTGCAGACCTACAGTAAAAATTTCATTGACACAGACCTTCTCCAGAATTTCACAGGATATTTATATATACAGTAAGTGCAGTGTGGATTCCAGCAGAGACACCCATACATATATATATTCATTTCACCAACATATGTGCTAACTCCAGACATTAATTTTATTTATAATATGAGAGACCTTAATAAGCTCAGTGTACACTCACAAAAACAGACAAACATGCACACACCTTTACAGATGAATAATTACATAAAACAGGGTCCCTCTTACTGTTCTCAGCTCTGCAAAAATACTGCAGTCATGAATTAAACATCACCTTACAAAGTTCTCTGTTTTGTGCCTGCTCTGGCAAGGTTTCTGGGAACACTGATTAGAATCTGAATAGCTTTACATTACCTCCAACCTTAGGCCCACCAGCTGATCCCGGCTTTCTTGCACTGTTTGAAGGATTTCCTGGCTTTTTAGGTGCCGGAACCTTGAAGGCTGAAGCAGCTGATGATGGCCTATTTCCATCCACTGACTCTTCATCATCAAAGCTTTTGTCTAGAAAAAGATACATTAAATAAAAAAAGAGCTATTAGAATGGGTGTATTTTCATTTCCTAACCAACTATTTTCCTTCACATTTCACAGAAATTCACAAAATGCACAAATAAAAACAAGTATTTATCAGTTCATCCTGTCTCTGACCGAGGAATAAAATGACAATGGGAGATAAACAGCATTTTCTACATCTCGAGTGCTTATAAATATTATTTTCTCTTCATAATTAACCACAGTAGAACTGAACATAAAAATGAATCCTACACATCCACTCCCACAAAGGAAAAATATCTTTGCACAGACTGAATTTTTTTAACCATTTCTTAATATTTTCCTAAAAGTAAAGCCCTTAATATAATTTTTATCATTCCAGTCGACCAAAGAATAATGCTTCTCCTTTTCCTTCTTTCACTCATGCATGCATTTTCTGCTACACATCCTCCCACAATGTGTCTAACTAGCACTCCCTGTCTCCTTCCTTCCACCCAGATTTTTCAACTTACAATCACAGATCCTCTTGCAGATCAGTCGCCTCATTCCTCTGATAGCTCTTCAATCCCCTCACCCTAGGACGGACCCAGCACATCACATGGCCACATGCAGTAAATTCTTCATACTAATCAAAGATTCTATCAAAATCTGCTCGCAAACACCCTAGATCCACCACTGAGATTTGTGCCGGCATCTTTCTCTCCCTTCCCTGCACTAGGTGCTGCACAACCAATGAGCTGCAAGGTGACATCATCTTCTGGGAGCCAACGCCAGAGGAAAAGGTGAAAATTCTCCATGCAAATAAATTCATTCCCACACACGGTATTTGCCACTATTCCAATCCTTCGTTAAAAAAATTAGACAGGCAGACAATATCCCGGGGCTTGCACTCCTCTCTCCTCTCATTTCAGGTTTGTGTATTTTTAATCATGAAAGAAATTCATCTCTAATGACTAAACAGTCTCTATTCTAAATTCAAAATATTGTGCCTTAGAAGAACCCCAACATATTCCAATAGCAGAACATAATGTTTTCCCCACCCACTTAGGGAAGAAGGATTAATCTATAAGCTCGAGCACAGAAAACATACCAGCCTATGGTTCCTATAATAAATAAAATGGGCGAGGCTGAGATATAGCTGCACTACAGTAATGACAAACCAATTTACCATATTACCTGCTCTAAAACCTGCCATTTTTTAAAAAAACCAAACCCAAATTAATTGGAAAGCTTCATCATTTCTGGAATGGTTAACTGTTTACCCATCGCTTATTCAGAACTTGCTCCCAGGAAATGTCAACTATATTTAACAATGTAGCCTCCCAGAGGAAGGCAGCTCACATTAAAGGGTATAGCAAGGTTTTGTCCAGCAGCGTTTGCAGCACCATCGAACACCAGAACACCCTGTATTTAATGTGCCCAAGATCACTGCTGCTATAGTTAGTACATTTTTCTAGCATCTGCCAAAAGCTGTGTTTCGCAGTAATGAACCTCCATGATCAAAGAAACAAACCATCACATGAAAAATATGGATGCATAGTAACAATTTTCATTAACATTATTTCCTCCTCTCCTATAAACACTGATTTTTAAGTGAATCTTGCTAAGAGTAATTGTTTGGATCTGTAAACTCCGAACCGGAGGAAAAGGCACCAGCCTTCCCCCTCACTGGCCTGTGTGTTGCCATGGAAACAGCACTCCCGCTCAGCACACGGGCTGAGCCAGAATACATTTTGATTCCTGATGCTTTTACTCTCACTATCTTAAATAGACCCCGACATAAAGATTTTGAGCAAGGAAACCACTAACACAAAGGCCAGATAAAGTGAAATGATTTAAAGACTGTCATAGAAGGGTAAGTGGCAAGGGTTAATATCTAGGATACCGGCAACATTACAGGTAATTTTGAAATAACATTAGAAATATCTTGCAGATTTTTGAACAGCATGACCAGATCAACATTGACACGTGAGTATGGAATCATGAAAACAGACTAAAAGTGAAAACACACTTTGCAAATAAAAATGGTTCTGTTGCTGCATTTTCAAATCTGATGAAGAAACAGGCAAGACTTTCACCCTACTACCCAACAGCTCTACAACGCAGCACTGATATGCAAATATTGTACAAGCCTTTGGAACAATAGTTATGTGCAATACCATCTTAAAAAGAGAAAGTAAGCATTTGCTTATTTATGCAAAATCTCCTAATCAAGAAAAATCTAGACAATCCCAAACAACTGTGTACTTTGGGAACCAGTGACTCAGACAAATTAATTTTATTTTTACCAAACAATTCATTATGAAGTAGCATCAAAGATGGGTAATAGTAGAAGTTATTGCTCAACCCCAAAATGTACAAATAGAATTTCAGAAAAAAATGCAAATGCAAATGTTATGACCTACTGATGTGTTGTGTATATTAGAGGATACACTGAAGAGTGTTCTTGTGATACTGTCAAGTTACTTTGCCTAGTTAAAGAGTATTTTTTCATACGTTTAAAAGATTTTTAACATTGGATTAAAAATCCACACTATGAAATAGTTTTAGAGTTTTTCAGTCCACATGAAAGTCATCTTTTTTTTAAGACACATAGAACTGATTTAAATCACTGATACACGGGTGTTCTTAAGCAGACTTTAATGGTTGATGCTAAAATAAATTTAAAATTGCTGTACAGTTACTTGAAGTGTTCCAAAATAACAGCACAGTATCATAAGCATGTAAAATTAATGGGTGAAAAGAATCTGTTTGAATTCTATTAAGGCTAAAGTGATAATGCAGCTGAGCCTCTTTTGCTCTGGATTTGTTTTTTAAATAAACATAAGCAGGAAAATTCCATACTGTCTTTTAAAGAAACCAGAGGTTGCTCCCTACTCTTTTAGGCCTTTGCACTTTTACTTCCCTAGGATTGACCATCAAAATCCTGAGTGATCTTTAGGGACATTTTATTTTTAGAAACATGCCTCACACTGTGAAGATCCAAAACTTGAAGTCTGTATTTACAGCACTTCATGAAAATAGAGCATTTTATTTGCTTCCCCTACTACAGTGTGCCTTCTGTGTGCTCTCACTCATCGGCAATGATCCACTTGCTGGTAGCTCCTGTAAAAGCATTTCCATGTACTTCAGCATGGAGAAGCCCAGCTCCAGCTGTAACTGTTGCTCTCCAGGGTATCATCAAGGAGCAGTTCCGCTCAATCTGGCTTTACTACACGCCTTTGGCTGGCCAAAGGACCAGGGATGGAGCTCCTGACAGTCAACACACAGAGCAGAGGAATGGCTGCATTTCAGTATCACACTGTGCCTCTAATGTTAGTTTTATGCAGTCTACAAACAAAATATATTTCTACAATCGAAGTCATAAAAGCCTAAATGTAATTGGTATTTCAAAACAAAGCCATTGGATGGATGCAAATGTTTTTCATTCTAAAATGGCTGGATAATTTTCATTCTAGGTCATTTTAACACTTCCAGAGTATCAAATTTTGCGCACGCAAATACACTTGACAGCTAAGACAGCATTATCCCAACAGTGTTTTAAAACAAAGCTCCAAGGTACTAAAAATAAAAAGTCATATGAATAGCTAGCAACACACAAAACATCTTAAAAGAAAAACACAATAAAGACGCCTGACCCTCTATTAAATCTCACAACACTGCTCTTGTACTTGATACGTAGTATTTTAAACCACAGTGGAAAAGGAGTTTTGGAAGTAAGCACACCATACAGAGAAAAGCCTGGAATCTAGTATTGCCAAAAGTTCCTGCAGAAACCTGATGAAACAAATGCTCTCACTCTGGTACAAGTTCTCTTCCATATGAACAACTACAAAGCTAGGGAAGATAAAATTCAAGAGAAGGTTTTTATCTTCAGAAAGCTAGGAACTCAAGGTTCAAAATCTAAGCATCAGAAGTTTTCTCTTCTAATGAAGGGCAGAGATCTGCACCATAGAGGATGTTCTGCAGGTACAGTGAACCAGTGAACAGCAGTGAACCAAGAGAACTGCTATCAATGAACTGCTGCGCATTTCTATAAAACTTTTAAAGAGTTGTCTAAGAAATCTTTCCAGTAAAAGACCCTCCAAACCAACCTGCAGGACACACCATAACCCAAAGTCTACCACACTTTCTGAACTTATGATTTACCAAAGTTATTTGAAGATTAAATCCAGGCAGACAGACCAAAACTTGAACTATCACAGAGCATTAAATACTAAAATTCTTAGGAAACAAATTATGCCATTTGAACTAAAAATAAAGAAAATACATGTGCTATCTTCCTGCCTTGTAGCATTACTCTTGGGGGCCAGATCACAAATACATAGTGTATGTTTTCTGAAGTATTCAGAGAGATCAAAGCATAAACACTTATAATGAAACTTGATATTCAAAGCACATTCTAGTACTCAAAACAATCTATTTACTGTGATTTGCCTGTAGAGCAGTAATTACGTATCCAGTAAACATAAATATGTATCCAGTGACAAGGACAATCTAGAGAAGAATCTAAAGTTTTTCATATCCAGAGAGATTTTTTTTTTATTTTCGAAGAAGATTAAATTAGAATACAGTTGTTGTCACTACAATTCAAGCCTCAACTTTAACTAGTTTGAAGATTCATATAACTAATGTGATATTCTGGTATCAACATTCTCTAAGTCATAGTAACAGAAAAATTAAATCAGTATCACCTACACAGCAGCACAAACACAAGATCCATATTCTACAAGTGCTATTCAGCAGCAGGAAATCAGAAGTTAACTGACTTAAAGCAGCTCCTCAAGTGACATTATAGGGGTGAAAAAACTGGATCCCTGCAGTAAGACTTAACTAAAGCTGGCAATAAAGGCAAATTTGGATACTGTTTTCAGTAGCAACATCTTACATATCTAACACAACTAGGGTTGTAAATATCAACTTGCAGTATTTTACTGTAGACTAACAATAGCCCAACCAGATAACACAATATATTTAATACTTACACGATTGATAAAATGGCTTTTAAATTTACTTCTGTTCAAGAAATTTGTATCAATTTTGCTTCAATAACTGATAACTGTAGGTTTTGCTAATAAATACGAAGTGTTTTCTACCTTCTGTTAGCACTTCCTTTTTCACACCACAAAATATTTATGAGGACGACTGCAAAATCCTGCCTAAACAACAACAAAAAAAGCCAAGTAGATGAACTCTTCACATTTTCCAAGTCACTCCCCCATTCTGTGTCTACCAAGACACTCACTGCCAGTCTCCCTTCAGTGACTTACAAACATAGACTGCATCAATTACTTGGAACATCTGGGACTGGATCATTAGCTCAATTCCAGATGAACTGGTGTGGCCCACAACAACTTCTGTCAAGCATGAAAATGAAGCCGCAAGCACTACACATGCATCAAGTTAGCTGATCCTTCTAATCCATACTTCAAGCCAATGCCCCACATCATTTAGTGAGAACTTTATCCCTTACACATCAGGCATTCCATACAGTCCAAATCTGTTTGTCCTGGACAGGACAAAGGACAGGATTCATTTGCCTAAGCAGAGTCATCTAAAACCAGTTTAGACAGTGCTGGGCATCCTGTCTGGTGGCCAGCTGACATTCCAGAAGGCCACAGATCTCCAGTGGGTCTCCTGTCACGCCTGCTGGCTCTGCGTGGCTGCTGTGGACACTGCAAGGCACGCCCACGGCTGGACAGATGAACTGCACCTAAGAAGCTTCAGATCTACCACAAAGGCATCATTCCTTGGCATTCTCCCTGTGCCACAGCAGGTCTTGGGATCCTAAACCATTGGGAGATAAATTCTCATGCCTAAACAAAAGCCTGCTTCCCACAATGATGGAGCATGGCTCTTCCAGAGACAATAGTGGAGGCACAGAGGCAACATGTGGCCACTTGCTGATGGATTTAAGTTGACTTCACATTACCTTCTTTGCTCCTCTTTGCCTTCCTGGAGGAAGCAACTGTACCAATGACTCAGTGCTGGCAAATGGTTCTCTTCTGTGCAATATATGCTGATGCTCATCAGCAAAATCTCAAACTCCTGCCAAAAGAGTCTCCTTTTTCTGCAGTAACCTCATAGAGGATGGACAAGGTAAAATACCAATGAGAACAGTGTTTAAAGAACAATACAATTTGGTTCAAAAATCCCCCAAAGTTCTTAAGCTAAACATATTTTTTCACATGCTATTTTTTCAGTCAGTGCCAGTGAACTAATGTCTTAAAAAAAAAAAAAAATCAAAAAAGGCACCAAGTAAGGGGATCAAGAGTCAGTAACAGGAGTAAGGCAAATATTTATCAGTTAAATTTTGCTGCTGATCTGATCTCAAATTTTTAAACATTTCCCCTTAGTTTTCAAAAAGCAAAATGCAGCTCTCCTACATTCCATCCATCAGTTACAGCACTTTTGGTGTAACACCTGCTCACATCTGCTTTTGGTGTTTTTTTTTGGTTTTTTTTTTTTTTTGTTCTGGTATATGCATTTGGTTTTTTTTAAAACATGACCCTCAATGAATAGGACAAAAGAAAACAAGGAAAATGAGGAAGAAGATACTAGACCTAACAGGCTTTTAAGAAAGAAATATTTAGGAGAGGCAATGGCACATGCCACAATAATTATCCACACTTATACAGGTCTATTCTAATGACATTAGTAGTTTATCCATTCTGCTCCATAATTACATGAAGGACTATATTCAAAAGAGGTTAATTCAGAAAAAGTTTAACACATCCTCAGTCATATTTTCCTAACCTCAAAGAAAAGTTAGTCTTTCAGTGTATCTTACTACTGTCTGGCTGGAAGACAAGATTTAACTACAGGTTTCAAATAAAGGTGCAATAAGCTCAAATAAGCAACTGAGCTAATTTTGCTCCCAAGGAAAGCTTCAATCCCATTTCTAGCTCTAGAATATCTCCTGTAAACTTAAGTACTTTTGTAATTTTTACCTATTATAGTTTAAGACCGTTTCTGCAAATCTTGCCATATTTTATATTTTTATAGCATCTGTAAAATTACCACAGTCCACACGTTTAAATGAATTAATAAATCATTTAATCTTTTCTAAATTCTTGCAATTGGACTTTCTTTTGTTATACATGTGTAACATTTCCCAAATGTTACTCCCAGCAAACTTACTGAAAACTGAAGGTGCACTCAGTATCACTGTACTTTAAAAATCAATTTCACTTTATTTACATCTTTCCTGAGGCACGCACAATAGCCTTCTGAATCAACACCTAATAGTCTACAACCTATTAGTAAATGAAGCACCATTTTCTCAGTAAAAGGAGAAGAGAAAGAGGTTCTCCAGAATTCACGACAAGGAAACACATAAAAAAGGACTCAAGACTAAACAGCAAGGCTTAAAATAAAGCTACGTAATGCTATTGTTCTTCAACATCTGCACTATGTCATTGCTCTAGGCCATGTTATTTGGACCCCTATGTCCAGCACTGAAATGTTAACAATCAGGTGCCTTTTAGGCAGGGGGAAGGCAAAAAGGTGTAGAAAGAACATAGATTTGCCTTGCATTTGAAATCAAAGACTGAAAATTTTTGACATTTTAAATACACAGGTTGAGTCACTAGTTGTAACACAGGAACTGATGGGACACTCCCCTATTTTAGCATAAAGTAAAACATGCCTACCACAGCACAAATGTTTTGCTCTCTTGTGAAATACCGGAATTAAAGCTGAGAAAGACAGTAACTTCTGAAGCACTCAAGATTCCTGCTAAATGAGTGAGTACTCCCTCAGAGAGTTTCCCTATCCAGACACTGATTAAAATGAAAGCAGGTAATTCACTTAAAACCAGGATAAAAAAAAGAAAGAAAAAGACAAGGCTCTAATAGAATTTTTACTTGATGCCTGGTTAATTTTTGTGAGCCACTTTACACATAAAAGACTCATAATTTCTACCAAAACTGATAGTTTATTTAACTATTGTAGCCTATCAGAATTCAGAGCCCACTTGTGGCCAAACCCTTCAGTCCATTGCTTAAGCTGCCCTCCAATAAAAGCTGCCACTTCAAGTATCTTCAAGTATAAACTTCACTATTTGCATTTAAAATATTCTGTAATCTAAGAGCCAGTCTTTGCTCAGTAGTCCAGGTTTAATTACTGTCTTTATTATCTCAGCTCCAGAAATCATTCCATTTCTTTCTTCACGAATTCCTTTTCCTTATACATCAAGTATCCAACTCTCAGTAGCACTAGCATTTTCTTCAGTGAATCTAATGACCTATTTTAAAACCAATATATTTATCACAAAAATACATTTTATCTAGAAACCACTATCCATAAACTGCAATAATATGGCTAGCATTATTGATGTATTTAAGTTCAGAAAAGTAGAAAAAAGGACTATCATACTTACCTATCTGCAGCTAACTCAATCGAACAACTGATATCCATTGAGGAATGATTCAATTCAGGACATTTCCAGTACTTAATTCAGTCACACAGAAGCACTTGGGCTTAATGACTTGAATTTTCAAACTATCAATTACATCACAGCAAGGGTAAGAGAGGCACTCATAAGTACCATGTTCATTCATCTTTAATGTATATCACAAGTATGTGTGATAGGGAAGGGGCATCAGATATATATAACACCAATGAGAAGGTTTACAAACAGGGAGCTTAAATTGTGATTTACTATTAGAGTGTGACAGTGACAGATATAATTGACCATCAGAGAGATCATGATAGCTGCTAACATTTGCATTAGTTTTTAGTGTGGCCAATTTCTGTATGCTCAGCTCAATTTGCATGTTGAAAATGTAAAACAGCAAGGCAGATTAACAAATAAAATATAGATCCTAGAAGCAGAAAGTGTAATACGAGCACATAGCAAATAAAATGTTGAGAGACTTAACTTTTCTGAATTTTAGATCCATGTAGTTTAGGAAATAATCTGCACATGAAAATATGCACACCACAGCATGGAATGGAAGGGACTGTTAATGGCCTTTCAGCTCACTGACCCACCTGATCTCTGCCTCACACAGTAAGAAGTAGCGATTAAGAAAATGTGGCAAATTATCTTTATTTTACTCTCAGTGCTGCCACTTCACTTGCGGGTAATAAAACTGGTGGTTTTAAGATGCTCAACTCTCTGCAAACTGGACTTTTTAACACAGAATCATAGAATGGTTTGGGGTTTAAGGGACCTTAAAGATTGTCTAGTTCTAACCTTCCTGCCATGGGCAGGGATACCTTTCACTAGATCAGGTTTCTCAGAGTTCCATCCAACCTGGCAATGAACTCCTCCAGGGATGAGGCATCCACATCTTCTCTGGGCAGCCTGCTCTGGTGCCTCACCACCTCCAGTGAAGAATTTCTAGTCTAAATACACCTTTTTCAGCTTAAAGCTGCTCCACCATGCCCTGGTAAAAGGTCCCTCTCTTTGCTGTGGGCCCCCTTCTGGTACAGGAAAGTGCTGTATGGTCTCCCTGGAGCCTCCTCTGCTCAGGGCTGAACAATCCCAGTTGTCTCAGCCTGTCTTCACAGAAGGGGTGCCCCAGCCTTCTGATCATCTTTGTGGCCTCCTGTGAACTCACTCAACAGCTCACCTCCCTTGCCCTGCTAACCACAGCGCTTTTGATGCAGCCCAGGACAGAACTGGGTTTTTGGGCTGCAAGCCCACAGTGCCAATCCATGTCCAGCCTCTCACCCACCAGCACCCCAGCAGCTAAAAAACTCACACCAGATACGGAAAATCTGAAGTACCTGGTATATGGTTAGGCAACTTTAGTAGCTGCCACTTCTCTAATATTTTGGGAACATGATCCAACCCGCAAATAATACACAGAGACTGTTTCTCACAATGTTTATAATGAGTTTGTAAAAATTGACTCGACAATGCAAAGAAATTTTAAACAAAAACAATCTACACACAAATGTAGAAAGTTTGACCTTTAAGTTCAATAGCAAACCTCACACTGCATAAGTTGATTGACCAAAGGACTTCTATCAGGTCAACAAAACAAAACAATCCATAATGATAAAGGATTTTTTGTCAAACAGAAATCTACTCATGCTCATTGCTTAGGCAATCATGGAACACCATGGAGCTCCTGACATCTGATGAAAGCAGAAGTATCTATTTTGAAGTACGGTTTTTCTGCAGGCTGCTAAGAGCTTTGCTCTACAACTGCAGCCCTCCTCACCTTTCCTCAGGCTCCAACCATCCAGAACTTTGAGGACTTTTAAATTTTTCTCAGCTGAACAGAAGAATTTTCACATCAATTAAATACACATATAGAGGAACCAGAGAAATTCTAGCACCATGAAAATCTTGTTGTCTACACTCCATATAGCTGTGAAACTCCTGGGAGTTTTAAATTGTAGTTAATTCTTGTAAGAGTCTACATACACAGCTGGTTTTCAAAAGGCACTTACAAGTTTTCAACTTGCTCTTTCCAGCTGTTGCTATGAAAGCGTATTTTGATGAAGGAGCTGGGCAAAGAAAGTAGACAAAAAAACCAAAACACAAGTTTTTAAAACTAAGATGGCTGTATAAATACAATATACAGAATGGAATTTCTGATTTAGGTAAATACTACAGGAGCTCCTTTACCTCTGAAGGCATTTCAGACACTGAAATGACCCCGATGTAGTTTATTTGCTCATCAGTATTTACTACAGGAAGACTTTATTAAAAATAACATGTAACAGTAAGGAAATACTCCTTACATTTCAGAGATAACAAAGATGAAAATAAACCCTGCAAGGCAAATATCCAATCAGTCAAGTGGAAGATTCTTGCAACATCTATCAAAGGAAAACCTTAGTAGGCCTTAAATTTCTCCTGTGGCTGTTCACAATTCTAATGTTCTTTTTGTTGTTGTTTTCTTTTTTTTTTTTTTTTCCCCCAAAATGTACCTTCAAAAACAATAACAACCCCCCACCAAACATGTAATATTACCAACATACTGGAATAATCAAAAACATGCAGACAGAACAGAAAATATCAAAAGAATTTTAAAAATTATTAATTATTAATTTAATTATTTAACTTATTTTTAAAAACTAGTAACTCCTAACTGTCCAGCACTCCAGACAACCAACACCTTTGGATGACAGATTAAACATATCTGGAAATCTTTTTGGTGAACTCATGTTTCATATTTAATGAAAACAACAACCACCACCACCCACAAAATTCCTTGCTATTTTGAAAATGTCTTTTAGAAACAGGAAGAAAAAAACTCATAGTTATTACTCTAGAATATATTTAAAAATCAGGTGCACTTATAATTCTAGAAGCTATGCTGGTTTTGAGAAAACCACTGTGTCTGCCATATGCTTGCAGCTTTGTTTTTTAAATAAAAAAATGCTCTGAGTTGCACCTTGAAATCTTCCTTGAATTTTTTTCTGTTCACATCAGTCCTGAACCTTGCTGTATTCATCCGTTCTCTTAGTAGAAACTGTGTCTTTTCATACTGCCCTTGGCATGTTTACACATTCTCTCCCTCTCCCACTCAGCTGCTTCACTTTCCCACTGTTCTTTTACTGTCTATTATTGCACTTTATAGACAAAACACAACTCAATTTATGCTAATCACTGGGAGCAGCATATGACCTTACTGTGAAAAGAAGCTCTGCACTGGTTTGGTTCAGAAGAGGAATCTCATTCCAGCTCACGGTATCTGTCCTTCCTCTCTGAGGCCCCGTGAGTAAAGCCACTATTCCCAAAGTAACGTGCCCACTAATTGCTAATAACAGCAGAGGAGTGCTGGGGAGCAATTACAGGAAAAGAGGCTGATGCAGGTGGAGTCAGCGTGTTAAAGAAAACACAGGCCCAAACAAGAACAGAAGAGGGAACAAGTGAAACGCTTCTATCCCGCACAGAAACTTCTGCTACTATTTATATTCCCACACCCAGGAGATGGCTCTGAATGGTACAAAGCACCACAGTTACAGCCTGACCAATTTCTAGGCCAGTGTAGCAATTGCTTTATTATCATCATTCACAGGACTCTGTTGGTTTAAAAAGTCTCCAACCAGAGGATAAGAAAAATCAGACATACACCTCAGAAATCCACATGCACTAAAATAATACATATATTTTTAAATCAAGGTAATGTCTCAAACATCACTGTAGCTTCTGTATCTTTAATAAGTCCAATCCCTTTTTCAGTCAAAAGTAAAATATTAAAGCTGTGCAGCACCCACACTTCACAGAAACTAGTTAATCAGATTAAAGACTCAGGAAGACAGCCTTCCTTCAGAAGAACATCAGGGAATGGAAGATAATTGTTCTCATGCTTTAGGACCATGCATACATTAATCAAGTATTTTGAAAGAAGACAAAACACAAAATTTGATATGCATACGCAGTAGGATAGAAGGATAATTTCTATTCATAAACCAGTCACATATGCTTTACCATCTAAAATCTGACGAATGCTTAAAGTGATGAAACATCATTACACTGTATGCTATTTACATAAAAATACACTAATAAATAAAGAAGTGCTTATTCATTATATGGTACAGAACAGTATACTTAATATACACTAGTGCAACAAATGTGTGTACCAAATATGTCCTCTTACAAAGCTGATTATATGCTTTTAGATAGCCCTCAAATACCTTATGTCTGGTACTGCAATATGTTTAGTACATCTTAAGAAAACCTATGTCTAATCTTCCCTTTAAGGCCATTTGTAGTTTCAGGCAGATAATTTTGTCTTTATCCTAATTACCTTGTTCAACTGGGATCAAGGCAGTCCCTTACCTACGAAATAACAGGGTAGCATAACACAGACTGCCAACAAGGTGAGGAAACACCAGTGGAAGCTGCTGAATTACAAACCCTGGAGAGAACGTGCAACGCGATGTGCGCACTGCGATTCCGTTCGCCACCTCCTCAGCAGCCTAATCTGGTTACCAGAGGATAATGGCAGAAATGCATTATCCTCTCCAAGGAGCAAGGAACAGCTCCTGGCTGGTTTTCCTCAGCAGCCTCCACAACTTGCAGGGCAAGCACAGACCTCCACTCACACAAGTATGTGAAATGCCTTTAAGATTGAGGCAGCGCATGCTTTCCCACTGGCCTGCATTCAGTACAGTAGAAGTTACGGTCCATTTGTTTGCTGGGCCACAAGCACAGGATGATTTTTTTCCCCCCTCTACATTCTTCCTACAATAGCTTGGAGAGCTTGAGACAGTTAACATGGGGGCAAACAGAAAATCTGGTTCTTCCCTTTAATCTTGAGAAATCAGATTAAGATTCAACTGCTAAGCATCATGTTTTATTTACATTTCTGCTTGTGCCCAAGAAAACTGGAAAAAAAAAAATCCAAAAGGTTCCAATAAGCTAATGTCTTGCATTTAAGATAAAATCGACATTACCACTTCTAAATAGCATTTCCAAACACACCTAGGCTGATTAAGTGAGCAAACCAAGTAAGACCAATAAAAAGATCTGCTCTCTGGAGTATCTGCACAATGTCTTCAGCCTAGTCTCACAAATATTAAGTTAACCATACATACTGGCCACAATAAAATGACATTTTGCCAAGAAAAGACATTTCTCAAGGGCTACAGAATCACTGACCCTAAAGCATTTCCTTCTATGTTGCATATATTTGGAAGATATACAGAATATTTGCAAAACAGAAGACCGCAACCAAACCATCATTAAATTTAGAAAAAAATATTAAGAAGTTTTCTTAATAGTAACTAAGGTTTTGTTTTCCCTTGCAGTTTCATAACACAACATCAGAAGACTGAATTCCTTGTAAATGTGGTAAGCAGTAGTTTTAGGAGAGACCAACAGCTACATAATCATCCTACACACTGTTAATTGTATCTGGCATTATTGCTCAAAGCTCCTACACAGAACGTCAGCTGACTGCCTGAACAGTACTTTGTTCTTAGTGCCTTTGTTAATGACGAATTAAATTATACAGAAGAGAGCTCCACAACCACCCTCACTTTATAAACCTCGACCATTACAGAATGACAAAAATCCTACAGCTTTGCCTAGAGAATGCTGTTATTTCTTAACACGCTACAACTTATATTCTTAATCTGCAAGTTACCACAATTCATGTTTACACCATGGAGGGCTGTGTTGCTTCACAGGAAGGAAACAAAGATGAAGAAAAACATTAAAAAAAAAAAAAAAAAATCTCAGCAAGAGTGAGCTTGGTACATATTCAGTTCTACAAAGACTATGACTTCCCTTGCACCTTGTAAATGACAAAAACACAAACATCAGGGAATTGCTTGAATTTTTTTTTAGACTGTACAGTCCAGACATAATTTCACTGCTCCGGTCACACTCATCATCTCTTTCAGTCTCTGACATATGAAAGAACTAATTGAAAAACACACATTTCAGGTCACCTCAATAAATGGTCTCTCTCAGGACTCTTACAACTACTGTTTCAGCAAATTCAGATGAAAGATTTAATCTTAACCTGTGATCTTTATAAACCATCTTCTTCATGCAAATCTACATATATAGTCACTTGTAAAAGCAGAGCCATTCTGCCTCATCCCTAAACTTGCTGCAAGTCCAATGAGCATCTCAAGTCTCTCTAAAAATAATAACGCATTATATAGAAAGTCATCAAGGTATTAAGCTCAGAGAACCCTGGCTGACACGCAAACCCAAGAGGTGTCATAAAGATTAAACATATATCTTCTTTTTAATGAAAACACAACCATATAGTCTGTATTGCTTTACTGACCTACTTTCCATTGGTTTGTGTAACAATACACTGTGTAGGGAAGGAAACGTAGTAACATCCCATGTCTTTATTAAATATACATCTCCAACTCCAGCAGCCAGGCTCTTCTCTTACGGCTATGCTGATTAAGTATGAATTTCTTCACGTAACAGCTCAGGTTAACATCCGCTTGTTTACAGTGCAGTATAGTAAATTCTGCGTTATCTTGCAAAGGCGGCCAACACAAGTAACACCGAGGCGAGAGGGGTAAACACAACGCCAACATAAAAATTGACAGCGGAATCCGCCAGAGCGGTAAATAATTGGGACCCCGGGCCATCCCAGGAGCCCAGGCAGGGTTACAATTCTCAGAAGGGCTGGGGCTGCCCCGCTCGGTGCCCGGCCCCCTCCGGCTGGAGCAGCAGCCATGCCCAGCGCCGGCCCGGGCGGAAGCCGAGCCCGCCGGCCCAAGGCGCCAACCTGCCATACCCCAATCTCCCCGGCTCCCCGGGCTGCCAGAGCCCCCGGCCGGTCCCCACTCACCGTCCCCCACAGCCATCATGCCCGGCGGTGCGGCGGGAGGGCGGCGCGGCGCTCCCGGCCGGATCCCCGCCGGATTCCTGCCGGCTCCCCGCCGCTACCGCCGCCGCCTCGCTTCAAAATAGCAGTCCCGCCTTGGGAGGGAGCTCCGCTCCGCTCCGCGCCGCTCCGCCCGGCCCCGGCCCCGGCCCGGCCCCCCGGCGCTCCGCCCCCGAGCCAGGGCCCGCCAGCCCCGCCACCGGGACAGCCCACAGCCCGGGGGAGCTCTGCCCCACACCAGGAAAAGGAAGCCAGACGAGAAGCAGCAGCCTTGGTTAAGGACGAGCACTCCACAGAATAGAGATCAACCAAAACGTAACATGACGCGAAATAAAACAAAACAATAAAGCCCAAAGGAAGCAGGAAAGGGCTCCGTTGAAGAAAGCTGCCGCCTCTTTGAGTTTTCGGAAGATTTGATTGGAAAGCCCCCGAAACTTTAAAGGAGAAGCTGGTTCCAAGGCATTGCGTGCACCCCATGCTGGGGAGCATCACTGAGAGCCTGCCCAGAGCCCGGGCTGCTGAGCAAAGCTGGGTCCCGGATATACCTTTGGGGTGACCTGCTGAGGGTAGAGAGTGCAGTCCGACAGGGATCAAAACAAACAGCCGCAATTAAGTAGTACCAATTTACTTAGTCTTGCCAATAGAAAAGTTTAAAACTCAAGCAGACTGTAGCATAGGCTGTTGCACAGAGCATGAGAACCACACATTTGCAAGGAGACAGACACAGTCCTCTGTAGTAATAATCCAAGAACTCAGGAAATTTCTTAAAACCAGTGGAAGCATCAGCCCGATGAGGCTCTTGTCTTCCAAATGGCCTTGAACTGACCAGTACACTTCACTGGTCAGTGAATTTTCCTATTTAAAATGATAAGCCATCGGGAAAAGCAGCTGAAATTGAAAATAATGCGGCTACATTTTGACCACCTGCATTGAGCAAGCCAAAGGAATAGATGCGGCTCAAAACCTCTATAAAACAACCACAGCAGCTATCACCAGTATTCCCAAACGATATATATTCATGTTGTGCCATTCCCAAATTATATATATTCATGTTGTGCCGCACTGGTGAGCTCTATTAAGAGTATGTCGTCACTGTCTCCATAGTAACTATATTTCCAAATAGAAAACAGCAAAGGGAAATAAAAAACAATAGTGTAATGTGGAAAACCAGATACACACTAGTGCTATAGATTTTTATTTGCCCCTTTTTTTTTTCCAGGAGAACATGTATTTCAGCTGCATCTTCATCACCCATAACACGGCTCCCCTACACCATGATACTAACATCACATATCCCACCTGTCATATTTTGTGTTTGTAAAGCCAGTCCTTTGAGCCATTAAACATTAAAATGGAAAAAGTGCACGGGTTGAATAGAGATGTACGATTTATCTTCAGCTCAATCATTCTGCTGAGTGCAGCAGGGAGCTCAGTATTAATAGTTTCCCTACTTTTGTTTTAATTCCCTGTCTCAATAATGACACTTCTATCCAATATAGGAGTCTGCTTGAATTCTCTTAGAGAAAACAGTATTTACAAATCTCAGGCAGCAGAAACAAGTGCTTTTGTAGTGCTGAGATTGGCTGCCAGTTCTGTTTCCATAGAAATGAACATTCACTTGCTGAAAAATGGGGAGGGTGCTTTAAAGAATCTTCTCCAGTTTGCAAGCCTACATACAGTTCTGGTGGAGTGAAAGGGCAAAACCAGCAGCACACAGAATATATTGCTTAACAGGCAAACATCCTGATATGAGTCTTTTAATATGCATCATTATGAATGTAAACAAATCCCAAGGTTTGCATAGCAGCTCATTCATTCACATAATTCACACTGAAGAAATGATCTCTGATTTTACTGTACACATCTGAGAGTAAAAAATAAAAAAATCAAATGTCAGCTGGAGAGGCAAGCTAGCACTGGGATATTATTTAAGGCTGTAAGCCATTCTCATCAGGCAAAAGCACTCCCCTTGTTAGACATGGTACCTTCTCATGGCTTTGGAAACTCCTCGTTACATCCTACCCCAATTATTCCATCCACAAGTGTTTGAATGTGCTTTCCACCTCGTCTACCCTCCAAGAGGATCTGTCAGTCCCTAAAGGTAACTTGTTCTCTTCCTCCTCTTTACCATTCCATCACAGATCAGATTCAATAAAGGAAAGAGGTAACACAAGGCTTAAAGGGACTGTTCTCACTAGATCCCCTCTAGCACATTCAAAGGGTAAGTTATTAAATCTACCAGTGTGCAAAGATGGGAGGAAGAAGACCTTTTCCTGTCAGACCTATATTTCTCCCACATACCTAAGCATACTAACATGATGCTTTTTAAAACTCTCAAGTGTTAAATCATGTTAGCACAAATGTTTTTTTAAATATGTATTTGTTTTGACTATCAATATAGTATGGAAAACATTTTTATATTCAGGCTGTTTAAAGCTGCAAGCTTTGACTCTTTATTCCTTTTTTTCTTGCTAAGTACATGCTGGATAAAAAGACTGAACAACTGACGTTAGTATTATTTGATGAGAGAATCCTAAGTCACATCTCTGGATTCTCAGAAACTAGGTCAACACACCAAATATTCACTACCACAGCAGTGTCACTCAGGACTATGAAGAAGATGACATCCTCTAAGGTTGTACTAACAAGTTCCTTCTTATCCATCACACACGGAACAGGACCCCCATCAGTACAGTCACCCATCCTGGGGACAGTAACTCCACTCCACCTGGCAAAAAGTCATTGCTTTTGCTGATAAGAAGGCCCACTATAGAATGTAATTATATTAAAGCCAGTTGAAGTGTTTTTGTGCTTTCCACCCCACCTCTGCCTCCCCTACTTGGGAAAGACAACCTTATTTTCCCCCTACCATCCCAAACCCTACTACAAAATATCGAAAACACAAAAAAATTCCTCAACACCGTAACAGATGTATTTAGCCACTAAAATCTGGCCTTTATCCAGAGATGTTCGATAAAGCTCCTGAAAGAAAAGTTGGAACCAAGGCTACAGGAATTCACCAGTAACTTTAAATCTACACGTGCAAGCAGTAAATACAAATTGTCCTTCAGAGAATAATGAAGGACAAAGCCAAGATAAAGCACTAACAATGGAAGAATACTTTTGCAGTAACATTGAAAAACTGCCTAGATGGAAGCAACAGATGAACTAGGTTCAAGCAAAAATACTGAAACCAAAGTATTAGGAGGGATTCTGTAATTTATGGTACCAATACAGAATCACAGTAACTTTTGCATAGAAATTGCCACCTACGAAACAAAATACATGGTTTATACTGTCATATATCAGCATTAGTGTCTGTGTTTTGCATATGAGATAAAAATAGCTTCAAAATAAACTTTGTTAACTCTCTTAAATGGAGACAAAAAGGACAGAAGTGCTACGTTAACTAGTCCAGCAATGTGGTATATATATTTTCATATATTTAAATTATTTTAATTATATATTCCCATGTGACTTTCTCCTGAGAACTATCAACAGAAAAAATACACATGTGCAATGCATCTCTGAATCTCTCAAACCTACACAGCTGTATTAATGTTGAATGTAAAAGATAATGGTTTACCCTTTCATGATGACTGAATTTACAATGTAATGGAACAAATATTGTGGGCCTGATATTTCTGGGTCTGAGAAATTTTTCCTTGGGAGAAAGTTAGCAGCTGCTAGCAGGCTAAAATCTCTCAGACCCAGAAATATCAGGCCTACAAAAATTTACATTTTTATGTAAAAGGTTACTCTCCAAATTAGAATGCTTTGGGTTTTTAAAAAATATATAATTTTTTACAAATCAATTTTAAATGTTCAAGAATAGCGATGTTTTATTCCAAAGCAAAATGCAGCATAGAAACTTACTATGTCAAATAAAAGGTGACAAAAACACTTTCCTTTGAACCTGCAGTCACTTCTGTTTTCAGATTAACAAGAAAAGGGTGAGAAAATTTAAAATTAGAAAGGTACACTTGAGTACATTAAGGAATTACATGCAAACCTCAAAATATTTCTACTCTTAAATAATCTTAATATTTCTATTCTACACTTTTTAGATACAGCAGTCCATAATCAACATAGTTACTCGGAAAGGCAAATTAACGTGAGAAAACTCTTCCCGATAAAACAAGATCTGATTCCTTGCAGAAGACAATGAGGCTTCTAAAACTGACTATGCTAAAGCCACTGCCACAGCACCTCCTTTGTTTTGCTGTTATGTAATATTATTTTCCTAATTTACAGTTTTAATTTAAATTTTCATACTAAAAATACTGTAGCAAAAAAGCATTAAGAAGCAACAGGGATTCTCTGCATAACAGGTTGTCTTTTCTTGAAATACACCAAAATAAGGAGCTCAAGCTCAATGAAGTTCATAACTTCAACAATTGAGTTGTCCTTGAATGCTGCAGTCTCCTATTTCTATAATTAAAACTCCATGTATCATAATCATGATGCATCATTTTAACAGAGAAGATACCAAACACACCCACCACTAAAGTCCAGTTTTCTCTTAGAAACATACTAAGGATAAAGGTTCATGTGATCATTTTTCCCATACATGAAGAACACTTAGCAGCATTCTTCTATCCTCTACTGAGCACATCTGTAACTCGTTAAATATTCACTGCTTGTTTCCATGCATTTCAACACCTTTTCCAATTGTATTCTGACAACAATCCAGCAAATACTTCCAGTAAAGTGTACAAGCTTGTTTCACCAAGTATCTCATTTTCTTGGCATTTACATGTTTCTATTCATCCATCTCACATGGATAACACTAGTATTTAAACACTTATCTTCCATTAATCTAAAGCTGATTATAAATATATGATCTTTCATACTCACCACTGACGTTACTTAAAATCATATTGTCAGAGTTTCTTATTTCATCAAATTTTGCAAAGATGGTTTGCAACCTATAAAGAACAAAAACAACAAAGGATTTTTATATCTCTGAAGTCCCACTGGCTACTGGTAAAAACAAATTTATTAGCATATATAAAGCAGCAATGCAGAATATACAAGGGAGTAAGTGAATGAAGAAAGAATTCCTAAAGGATTCCTCTTTAACTGAGCATCTTCACAGAAATGCACGGAAAATTAAGTAAACTTAGCAAATAACAGAAATTGAGTATTATTATTAGCATTATTAAAAATAACCTTCTAAAGTTCAGGTTCAGTAATAGCATATACTAGGTGTATATATATATATTCATACTCAACAAAAAAAAAAAGGTTACAATTTGAACTATGGAATGTTCACTTACAAGAAAAAAAAAAAAAAACACTGCTATTTAATTTGTTCTAAGACTATTACTAGTTTACTTCAAAGTTTTTGTTCCACAAAATTTCCTCAGTTTGGTTATGAAAAGAGCTCTGTGGTCATTAGCACTTCCATAGGGGAAAAGAATCCCAAAAACCAAAACTTTTCTTCTAAACTTACAATACACTAAACACTTAAATGTGTCCAACCTGCACACCACTGATTCTAACCGTCACAATAGAGAATTACTATTTTTACTGGAAATTCTTTGCTACATGTGAGCAACAAACAGACAAAGAAAACTCTGAATCAACATAACCAAAAAACTCCACAATCCTAAATTTGCAATATAGTCCCACAAGGCAAAAAATAGTGTTCAATCAAGAAAGTTGGCAAAACACTTCAACAGCCCTTTCTCATCATTTCTGCAGACAACTCCATAAAAGCAGTGGAAGTATCTCCCAGAAAAACGTGACCCACGCATTAGCAACGGATTTGTACTGACATAATACACTGTTCAGCTGCAAACAATTGAGAAGATTTTCTTGTATTTCTCCAAAGACTTTTCTGAATTTTAGACTACTTAGAATATGGTAATATGTAACATGCAAGTGGGATTTTCAGCTCCAGGACTATCAGGACTGAATCCTGATTTTAAATGAACGAAGTTATGAACTACAAATCACAACAGTCTGCAGGTCTCTGAACAGGTTGAGTTCAGCTACATCAGAAGAACTAGAGACTGTACTACCCAATTCAAAATTTGCTAAAAATTTGCACTGAAAGGCTGTCTTTACAACTCACAATCCAAACTGTTTTATGGCCAACCAAAAAAAATAGGTAAGAACTACACCCGGGTATGAAAATTGTCACAAGGAGTAAAGTCAAGGACACACAAAGATTTAATTTCAACATTTCGTTATGCACACACCACTTTTATGCAATGATCCATGCAGAGAGGCAGTGCACTTTCACTGCACAGTCTACATATTCTGAGGTTTGCATATCCCTTTCACTCACTGAGACCTCATTTATTTAATAAACCTCATTTATCTAATAATGAAGAATGTGATAAATGAAATGCAGACAGACAACAGCACAGAAAATTTGAGCCTTCCCCCCCACCTTTCCAACAATTTAGGAGTCTCACAACTGATGCATTATTTTTACTTTCCAAATATTTCAAAGCAATCTGCTACAGAGCAGATTTGTCCTGGACTTAGTAGGCCCACAAGAAGAACTATACAGATCTCCACAAAAAGGCCAACCCTACAGCAAACATCTAAAACAACACAACAAAACCCCCTCTTAATCATTTAAGTCAATAACCCCTAACACAAACCAGCAGTTATTCTACCATCTCAACTTATCTCAAAACTGTAGGTAGCTCAGTAGTAGGTTTGCCTAATCTTTCCCCAGCATACTTGCCAGCTTGTCTCTGGAACCTATTATCCTCTCTCCCTTTTGCAGTGCCATTGCATTTCCAACCACTGCTGCCACAGCAAAATGTCTGAAATAGCAGCAATTCACAAATGTCCCTGCTCTACTATTAAACCACAAGTCTTTTAATGAAAAGATCAATTTTGCAAACCAAAGGCAACATATACCGAAATGCGTTTTTTTCTGCACTTTGACTTGAAAAAGTAAAACTTCTGAAATGAAATGCTTTTTGGGCACTAGAATTTATTAATGACACATGAAATCCCATTAACATGCTATGTGCTCTCAACCGTACGAAGCAGAGAGTTCACATGAGAATCAATACGTATAATAATGCATTAGGCCATCTTGCTTTCATAACAAGAAGTTAATGTGTTTGCCTCCCTCATATGTTTGTGTTTTCAGGGACTGCAAGTTCCCCTCAACAGTGCTGGATTCCATAGCAAACACTGCATTAACAGTTCACGCACTTAATGAGGAAGACTTAACCCCATATCTGAAAGGCTAAAACTGTCGTCCTGAGAGAAACTGATTATGACTAGAGATTAACAGATTTGCTTTAAAATTTCACTTTAATTTTTATATCCTGTAAAGCTGATGTTATCCATTTGGCACAAATATTTTAAAGAATTCAAAAGGAAAAAAATATTTCCTGCTGTTTTGAACTTTGTTTTCAAAAATGCTTTCCTGAGTGTTTTAAACAAAAACGAAAAGCAAAATGCTTCCTTACAAAATATGTTATAATAATATACATGTTGCCTCTCACTCTGGGCAAAATATTTGATAAAGTATTAACTATAAACAATTTTTAAAAAGTGTTTGTAGCACTGGATGCTATGTTGTCAGTGGTGCAGGCTGGAGAACAACACACTGTACTGCCACTCCTCAAACTTTCAAAGCATGTCTTTAGGACCAGAGGCACACTCTACAGTATTTGTCATAATTGCAACAACAACAGCAGAGTCCATTATAACACAGCTGTCAACGTGGTAAAGCACTACTGTAGAACCAACCCTCTCTTTAGATGAGCTTACAGGATCAGTAACTACTACTTAGCGAAGTCTCTCACAACAAGTTTCTCCCTCCCTCTCCTCCCACCCTGCTCTTCTTACTACCTTCTTTTCTTGTATTTCTTCACAAGGTCACAGGCAGCAAGGCAGTATGGGCTAGAGTCTCTAAAATTATTGCAACCACAGTCAATTTAGGAATGTTTACAGGAGATTCCGCTCCTGGCTAAAGAGAGCCTGCCAAAAGGAATCCAAGAAATTCTACAGGGCTGCATGAAGACCAGTTTTACCAGCAATGAAGAATGTTCTTTGCGAAGAGAAGCATTATTACTCCTTCATCTCATATCTGCAAGCCCAACTCTGGATGTGGCAATCATAATCAATTCCTGAAGTCACCACGTGTCACTGGTGGACAGAAATACTGTCTTGTTTTCCCAAAAAGGCATAGACAGGTCTTCTGCAACTTCTCATATAGGGAAAATCCCCACTGACAAAAACCACACGTTTGGGACAGCAGGTACTTCTGGATGGGCTGTCAGTGAATGAATGAATGAATGAATGAATGAATGAATGAGTACATGAAGTTGTAGCACTTTAAATGGGGGGTCCTGGCAACCTGCCAAACCCTCTCCTCCAGCAGGAGACAGGTCTCCATCAAACTAATAACAAACTGTGGTGAGGATGTGCAATAAGGAGGAACATGTATGTGCTCTGCTAGGACACAGCTTGAGCTGACATGCACACACATGGAAACATGGATGCTTCCACAGAATGGGCACAACACTTCACACTGAAAAGCTGTTATTCATGACCATGCTTGATGGAGTTCAACTGTTCTTCTGACAGGCAGAGGGGGATACCTAAAAGTGTGGACCTTGTGGTGAAGAAGCTAAAGAGCACCACTCCGCTATCAACAGCAGAAGGAAAAAGAAGAAGGGGTGGTAACTAGTCTGTTGTTCATGTCCAAACTGAGTCTAAAGCAGGAAATGGCCCATATGAAACTTTGCAGTTGTTTCTCCATATTTCCCCCTTCCAAGAAAAAAACAAAAAACAAAACTTGAAGACATGTGTCCACATCTGGACACACAGATGGACCTCATCTACAACTTGAACTAGACAGATAAGTAGAACGTGCATACCACATAAAATGTACTATTCAGAAATGCATACTACAATATCCTTCAACATTTTAGGAAATGAAGTTGTGGCCCCAGACATAAAAACGAAACAAATGACTGTTTTTTTACATTTCTGTTTCTCAAGCAAGAGCAGAGAAATTTGTCAGATGACTTCCTCAATGATAAAAGCTTTTAACACTCAGACTAAGTAACTGCTATCCAGAGCCATGTAAACTATTTCCATTCAGGGAAATATGGATCAGCCACACAGATTCCATACTGTAAAACATTCAGTTTGGCGCACAGAGAACAAAACCTCTTCAGTATTTTCAGCTCACTGAACAATAAATGTAACATCCACTTTGAGTATTTGCAGATACATTAACACTACTACTTTCAAGTCTGACACCAAAGACTGTCAAACCTCTCTGGCAGAAATTATAACAAAAGGGAAAACAACATCCAAATTTCTAACCACTGACTTGATACTGATTGTTCTGGAAAAGGAATGTGCTTCAAGTAAAAAGCATAATAATATTCTGAGATTTCTAAGTTAAAAAATAACAAATAGAAAGAGGAACTCACTGATTTTATTTATAAACAAACTCACCAACTAATCTCAGTAACGAAGAGAAATGCACTGAAGAAGAATAAATAGCAAATAAGTAGAATTCAACTACAAAAGTAAGATCCCATATTTTATTCATTACCTAGATGCTGACAGGTCCTGTAAAGCCCTGTAGAAAATCCAGTTTTTTCCAAAGGCAAACCCCACCAGGTGCAGATTACAAAACCTTTTAAGCCTCCTATTATTAAAGTACTGACTGTATTTGGCTTTATATAGACACATGTATATACCATTTGCATATTTAAGGAAGTTGAACCATTTCTCTAAACAATGCTTGATTAACTTTCCTGCCTTCCTTTGAGCAGACATGAGCTCTTATTTTCAGTGCTCTAGGATGGAGTGCATTCAAGCAGCAACACACAGCTCTGTAATGTGTGATTTGTTATGCAAACTAAACAAGCCTATTCTATTGATTCGTGTGTGCACCAAACACTGAAGTAATAGATTTTTCTGATAATATTTATGTTTACATGTAATTTTTAATGCAGTGACTTACAGTAAAGGAACTGCAATGCAGTCCTTTAAGGCTGAACTCAACAACTGAAAGCAGCCGTGTCTGAACTACAGATTATGTGTAATACTTAAAACCCTTAAAACCTACCCAGACACACAAACATGAACACAGATTCCCCTGAAAATAATGATGACACTCTACATCAAAGGTTTTTTTCCCCACAGATCACAGCTCCTGCATAACCACCTGATAATTTTACTGCATCTAAGCAAAGGGAAAACCTCTGACAGGCATGGGGGAAGAAACGCCTTAAATTAGGTCTGCCTTTGAAGGAACAACAGTCTGAGCTACCACAGAGCTAATCTGTCTTTCCTGAGCTTTGTCAAACGCCTTCTTAGCTGTGTGAAGGAGTAAGAAGGGACTACAGGAACTCTGCTTTCTGTCAGGGATGGATGGGACAGAGAAGCAGTCTCATGTTGAGCTCAAGCAAATCATAACTCCCCTCTTTATCCCAACCTAAAACCTACTGCAGAGGACATGGCACTGACACTCAGCTCATGTACTATTTAACACTAGTCCCGACTGTCAGGTGCAAAACTGTTGGGAGATTTAGTGGCAACAACCCCTTTAACATGCACCAAGTAGAGTCTTGCTTCTTTATGTAAATGCAAATTATACAACCATGCTTGCTTTCAGATCAGGGGCAATTTTGTATTCAGCTGATCCAGACAGTAGAAACAACAACTTGGCACCTACTGCACCTAAATTAGAAGCTGTTGATTGTCCTGAGGATACAAAGCACCTATGGTGTTTAATCCTATTTGGATCCCAAGATGTACTCAGCTTGTATCACGTGGAATTGTAAACAGTGAGTTCTGAACTTAAACTTACAGTCAGACCCAACATTCATTGCAAAAAGGCTGTGTTACCTGCACTCTTTTAAAAATTCTCTGTTCCAAAAGATGTCCAAGGCCCTATCTTAATGCAAGGAAGGTCTTCTTGAATATATGTTCCATTCATTTGCTAGAAAACTTAGTTTCTTGAATTGTAGTAATAATATGGCCAATACTTCTATGGTAATCACATAATCCATTACTAATCTAAAACCAAGACTATCATTAAATAGAAGAGAATATGTACAAGTTCTCATTCTCATAGGCAGGGTGAACTTGTGTCTCAACAGGCTGAACTTTTCCTGGAATGCAAAACAATAAATTCAACATCCTTCTCCCATGGTGCCTTCATAGAACTGTAGAATGGTTTTGGATTATCCAGTTCCAACCCCGCTGTCATGGGCTGGGATACCTTTCACTAGACCAGGCTACTCAAAGCCCCATCCAAACTCCCCTTGAACACTGCCAGGGACAGGGCATTCACAGCCTTTCTGGGCAACCAGTTCCAGTAAAGAATTGCTTCCTAATATTGAACCTAAACCTATCCTCTTCCAGTCTAAAGTCCTTGCCGCTGGTCCCATCACGTCCTTGTAAGAAGTCCTGCTCCAGCTGTCCTGTATACTCTCTTTAGATATTGGAAGGTGCTCTAAAGTCTCCTAAGAGCCTTCTCTTTTCCAGGCTGACCAATCAGCCTGTTGTCATGGCAGAAGTGCTCCAGCACCCTAATCAATTTAGTGGCTCTCCCCTGAACTAACAGGTCAATGTCCTTCTCATGTTTGGGCCTCCAGAGCTGAATACATATTTTGATATATTATCAAGCTGTATTTTGCTATCCCACAAATGACCTGTAAAAACTAGGGCTCTTAGTTTTTTAGATGGGTCTGATGAGGCACTCATCTGATATTCTCTCTGACACCAAGTAGTAGACATACTCAGCTGTATCAAAATCAAGAAGAGAATGAAAGTGATGGTAAAGTGGTATGTTATTATAAAGGGTTAACACACTTCAAAAAGTATTCATTGTTTTAACAAGGAATTTTAAAGATTTTATGCAATAAAGTCTTTTTCACTAAGTACAATTTCAAGCTCTGTCTAGCTTTATTAATTTGTCAAAGGTAGAAACAAAACAATGGCTGATTTTCTTTCATATAAACTAATCAACATACAACACAGGCAGTAACTCTAGTAACATCATACTGAAAGGCAAAACTAACTAGAATATAAAGCAGAAATTACAGCAATTTTGAAACAGAGTTTTTAGTGAGCTTGAAGTTCAGATAACAATCTGTAAAACATAAATAGCTCAGAATTACAAAATTAGAACAGCTAGCTCACCTTCCAGGAGGAATTCCTCTTTTTGTAAGATCTATTCGTACTTTCTCTCCCACATATCTATAAACCTCTACAATGGCTAGTATGGCAGCATCTCTCACCTGTGAACACAGTTTAAATTGTTAATTTCAGGGTTACAGAAACCAAAACAACATTTGCTGACAGGCCACTAATCCTACAGTTTCTATGGCCCTGTATGCCAATTCAGTTGAAACAGTAAGGATGAAAAGGAAAGGAAATACAACTGTTATATCAAGATGGCATTTGTTCCAAGTTAGAGCACTCCCAGATGGTAAAAAAATCCTAGAAATAAGAGCTTTAGAGGGAATTTCTGGGTCTGACATAAGAATAGCATTTGTGGAAAAAATCTGCTTTATCTAGGACTCACTCACAGCGGGCAATACTTTCAAAAGTTAGCTACTGCACTCAGTCTTGACATTTCATCTTATTTTCATCTGTTTCTACACACAGCAAGGTCTTTGGGAAGACTAAGATTGCCGATAAGTGTGGACCAAAGTGGTAAGCATTTTCTTCATTTATATAAACAGGTAGCATGACATAAGCACAATAAAGGGAATAGGGCAGGACAGTGGAAGGGAAAGAACAGTTAAAGAAAGAAGATAGAGTACCTCTTTAAAAATTTTAAACCATGGTTGTCACAATAAAAACTGCCAAAAATACATTTTAGTAAGTGCTATTATTCTCTATAAAGAATGTCTGGAATGACTTGTTCCTTGAAAGTATTGTTCTTTGCAGCAGTTCAAACTAAACACACAGTTGCTCTAGAAAGATGTGAACTACATCTCTACTAATGATCAGCAAACAGGACAGTATCTCAACAGAATTTCTCTAGAACAGAACAATGCTGTGCAGCACAGAGGAGACAAGAACTTTGCTGCATTCGGAAATTAAGCATAAAACCAACCCTGTTTATAAGCCCATCTCCTACCAACGTTAGCTTCTCCCTTACTGTATTCTTTTTCCTCAAACACAACTTCAGATAAAGCAAGATATTTTAACCATATCCACTGGAAGACTTTCTGAAATTCAGATGCCACTATTATTAACTACTTCCTGATTTTCACTGCAGATGTTTTTGTTTACTTTAATAATTTTAACGACAGTCCTTGCATGTTCTCAAATGCCATGTAGGTTCCAACTGGAAAACAATTACATGTAGTAAAGCTATCTTCTGCAAATTTGGAAAACTATCACAGGTTTCATATAAGGGCTGCTTCTGGGAGGGAGCTAACTTTTTGCACCAATAACTTCTTAAAATTTATTTCCTTTCAACATGTTCTGTAGGAAACAACTACTTTCAGTAATTACTAGTTTCAAATTCTGAAGACAAAACTAAAGGGACCAGTATATTGTGATACTGCTGCCTTTACAACTCTACTTTCATCTTCCAGTGGATGGACTGATAAAGAAGAAATTGGGTTGACTTTTTCTCATGGTAGAAAATAATGACCTGCCGCACAGAAGCACTCTTATCAGCTTTTTTTTAAATGCTTATATTTATTTTGCTTTGGTCTGTGAAGTATAGTTGTTCAAGGGCCAGTAAGTACTGAAATCCTTACCTGACTGTTGGAGTCACCAAATGCTATACACAGATGTGGTACCAACTTGCTGAGGATTAATGGTTGTGCACCATAACTAAAAAAGAAAAAAAATATACATATTTTTAAAGGAAAAAAACAGAAAATAATTTTTGCAGAAGTGAACTTTTGGTGTAGATTTCACAGAATACAAACTGACATAAATCAAGCTCTGTCTCTCTCTTACTACTCCTTTATTTAGTTTTAGGTAAGATAAAAATTCTGTAACTTAAGTCTTTCTTTCAGAAAGCCTGCTACTTGTTTGATTTTTCCCATATATTAATTAAACTGAACCAGACTCACTAAAGAATTACCTTCAGAGAAAAATGACATTCAGAAGAGGGAAAAAAACATTACATCTCCATAGAAACAAAAAGCTTACATGTTTAAGGTAGCAACAAGACACAAACACACTCCTTCTCGGGATCGGTAATTCTTGTGTTTAAAACCAACAGCAAGGCGTTCCCAAATGTACTATAAAAGCAGAAATAATGGTATTTAATTACCAGGAGCACAATACAATGTAATTCTATTCCATATAATTACATTCATAACAGTTGCAGAAAAATAACAGAAGGCAGGTCCACTGGAAAAGTGATAAAATTAACTTATGAAATGCACAATATGGAAAACAACACAGATTAATGCTATGCCAAAACCAATTCCTAAAAATGTCCTTCAGCAATCTAGCTATTTTCCTTGTTGGAGAAACAGCTCTGAAAACACACAGAATTGTTACAGTTAATGCACACAAAACAAACATTAACATTACAAACTACTGACTCAAGCAAAAGTTACTATATTCTTTTTGCTTCATATTCTGTTCCCCCGCCAAAATTTCCTCACATCCATTTTAGCTCATCCTTATCCATACTCCTGCTGTTCCACTTCTCTCTTACTTTTGCTTTAGATCTATTTCTTCATTCTTTGATTATTTCTTGCCCCCTTGTTGTGATTTCTGTGCTTCCATTTTTGTTCTGCTTTCGGTTCTCCTCTCTGTGCTGGTGCCACTTCCTGCAGTACGATCGCCAGGCTCGCTAAACCCTCGCTCCCCTCCTTGCGCACTCGTTTTTCTCTGCCTGCCCTGGCTCTCTGCCTCCTGGGTCTATCCCGTTACCTTCCCATCTCCTTGCCGTGCTGCAGCTGCGTATCAGGGCGTTGGAAGCGCAAACGTGGAGCTGAGGAGCTGGGGGATTCTCCGTGGCAGCAGCTGCGCGGGCTCAGCCTGCAAGTCGCCCCAGCTGCAGCGCTGCCATTGCAGCCCGGCCAGCATCCGGGCAGCGTTGCCTAGCAATGGATGGCTGCACACTGCCAGGAGCTGCACACTTTGCAGCCCAGGCACCTCCCTCCTGCCAACTGCGCCCCGGAGTGCTGCAACTGCAACCTATAATGATGCCACACAAAGCTGCTAAAATGTATTACATACTAATTATTGCAATCGGCTTTCTGAGGGAGAAAAAAAATAAAATAAAATAAAGCCCTCACAAACAGCTGTTGATCAAGAAAAACACAGTATAAGAGCAGGGAATATGCAACCTCTTTATTAATGAGGTAGCAGGCTTCACAGAGGACATAAAATTTTCCAATTAGAGCCCTGCTTGATAATTTTGTCCTATCTGTGGGTTTTTGTTTGTTTGTTTTATACTTCATTGCATTTAGAGAAAACAAACCTTAGACGAGCAGGATATGGCTTGCCAAAACTGCATAGCTTAAAAACAAAGAACAGGATTTTACGGAAGAAAACATCCTTCCAATTAACCCACTCTTACGGACAAACGTGGTAAAAACATCTCCTTGCTAGATGTGTAAAAATACAGGTAGAGAGGGAACTGCAGAGTACTGAAACAAAGCAGACTGAAGAGTAAATTTAGTCTTTCACTGAATTATCCCTTAAGAACTGATTTTTTTTAAGCAGAGAAATTCAAATGGCTGCTTAGAGATCTTAACTCTCAAAAGTTCCTAGCAAGAGTTGATGTCAACCTCTCTTTGCCCCTTTCATGCACATTTATACCACCTATATTTTTATGCTTTCCTGCCCATAAACAGCTACATCTAGTTCTTGCTCATAAAAGAAACAAAAAAACCCTAAAACATGTAAACATCTAAAAGAAGTAAAGTGATTCAACAACAGAACAAATTAAATATTATTCAACAACATGCTAGAAGAGGCAAGATGAGTTGACTAGAATGAAATTTACAGGACTTATCCTCAAAAAATTATTCCATTCAGCTCTTCTAAAGGGATGCTTCTCTGCAACAGAGAGCCTAAGGCTCTGTATTTCAGTGTTGGAGGCACAGGACAGACATCTCTGTTTCAGTCCCTGCTGTGAGGATGATTGATGCTTTTCATCCAAAGTTGTAATGACCCATAAGCTCTCCTGAGAGCAACAAACAAAGCCAGGCTTCTCCCACCCTGGGGGAGTTACCAGGAGAGCCACACATTGTCCTACACACACATGCTCTTCCTTGGATCCCACAAACCTTGTGTGCTTTCTGACACTGAGAGTCATTTTCACAGGGGATGGAAATTTCCTTCCATCACCTCTATGTACGGCCTAACAACTCTGCACAAATAACGATGGACCAACAATGTAAAACTTTCCTGACAAGGGCTTAGCACAACACAACTACCATCAATTTCTTTATCAGCAACTGTTCAAATGAAGGTATCTCCAAGGTGTTCTGCTGTGCACTTGTTCACATGCTGTTGCTGTAGAGGTTCTGGTCTGTATCCCAGGTATTTGGGATCATGTTGAGCATAGTAACATCATTTATGAACTACTGGCCCTTTGACACAAAAAAATAATGCCATGTCTCTTGGTCAATGAATATGGCCGACACTGCAGCTTGTGAATAGATAATGGCGTGTCTTTGTGGATGATATTACTAGACCCTGATGCCTAAATCCCAATCAAATCTGTAGCCAAAGGGAGATAAACGTGTTCTGTAATAGGCAGCTTGCTACATGTTTTATCAGGGAAACAAAGCAACTGACAATAGTTTTCTCACTCCAGATAGACTCCACAACATCTTATTCACTGCACACAAACATTCAAACTTGTATCTATGAATAAACAAAGCCAGGAATTAGCACATACAAAACCCCCTTTTTTCCCCCCCTATTAACCTCTAGAATTAGAACTCAGATTTTCCTCAGGAACTAAAAACTCAAATAGTAAGTTCCTACTTACATCCAGGCTCTCCAGACTTCCAAATAACATCACTATTCAAGAATATAATCTTGTTAAACAGTCCTCCATTTTTCAGACTTGGAGTTGAGATGTAAGATTAAGCACTTGGAAGCCACGTAACACTTAGAACTGAAGGCTGAGTTAAGCAAGCCTCCTTACAACCAAAAATGACAAGCCAGAGGGCAAGTTAGACCCACCTCAGTTTGTTCATGGTTTGCAGAGCATCATTGTCATACAGCTAGCAAGCCAGATTTTCTTTAGTTATAAAACATGCACCTTTGCACATTTGAGTAGTCCTACATGTTCAAGTACAAATCTAATTTTAAATAAATTTGGAGCTAATTAAACTTATTTATTCCCATTGTCCAAACCCAGAAGATGCTTCAAACATGCTTTAATTAACAAAGACTTGTCACATGCCATAAAAAGTCTACTGAGAATTTAGTTATAATGTGCAAAATACATAGAATCACATTGTGATAAGATTTTTATCTTTAGCTGAACAATACATCACTGTCAATCCATTAAGAGTATCTTTAACATTTACAGCATTAACAGTCGCCATAACATTGTGACATGTTCAAAGTTCATACAAAAGTCATATGCTCACTGGAGACCTCCATGTGAATCTGCATTAAGCAATCATACCATGGGTGGTGCTGCTTCACACATCAATTTCAATATAAGATTCTGTGCTTGCTCTCGAACTTGGTCTTTGGCATCTCCCATACGATCTATCAAAGGCAGGAGAACTACAGGAGAGGGGAAAAAAAAGAGAAAGTAAAAAAGATTAAACATCCAGTAGAGACTTCTAGTGCTTAAAGATATTTTCTGACACAGATGTAATATACATGTCATTCAAAAATAAAAGCTGACTTTAAGTAGGCCACAATATTTTAAAGTCTCAAGTGCATTTCTGAGTATTTTATAAGACTAGCAACAAATCCATAAAGCTGAAATGGAAGAAAATAGTAACTTTCAACAGGTTAAAAAGAAAGCAAACTTCCCATCTTTAAAACTGTGTGAATGACTTTGATTTCATCTTCAAGAAGTGTTCCAGTTAGCTTCAGAATGTCTGGCTTTTCTAAAAAAATAATGCTAGGTGTGGTGAGTGGCAAACAATTGGAATAGGAATATATGACTATTTTAAAATCAGTGCAACTTCGCTGTTTATTGTAGAAAAATCAAAAGTTTTAAATCCCTTTATTCACACCGTATCTTCTGGAAACCCAGCCTCACCTCAGTAAAAGCAATGTCAAAAATTACTATGTTAAAACAAGCATCCTCAAATAATATTTAAGTAAAATTGCATGAAAGCTGACGATTTCACACCCTAAAAATAAGTAAAAATCAAAATCAAAGTACTTGCCAATTCTTCTTGCTTGCTTTTCCAGACAGAAGTTTATAATTACATCAGATAAATTAATGCTATGACATTAGGAAAGATATCCCAGTGAACACATAGCCAACTCCATGTTGAGCTCCATCTGGAGTTGTCCTCCATCTGGGCCCTACTCTTTGTGAAATTCTTCCCCCCAGTGTTTTCAGTACCACTTCTCTCAAATGAGGGGTGATTATATTGAGTGTGCTGCCTTCCTTCAGGAAGCACAACTGACGGAGTTGGTGGAATTGGTGGAGATGTCATCCCTCACGGGACAGTGATTTAAGGTATTCCAAGTAAAAAAACTTTTGTTACATTTGGTACTACATCACTGAACACCTGAGAGTATTTTACAGTTGATGCCTGACCTCAACAAACTGCTAAAGAATTTCCACTCACTAAAGAAATAACTGTATTTGGCTATTATTTGAAAGGTGGATCTGAAGTAATTTTATCAGTACTTGATGATTTTATAGCAATAACTAAGCAATAGATTTGCCTGTAACATAAAGGGAATAGAATCATACATCCAGGAGGTTTCCTGAGTCCCCTGTTCCTACATTAAAAACAGCAGCCATTTCTGTACCATGATTGTTACTGACAAATACCCTGCTGAAGTCTGAATTTCCCCTCCTGCAGTTTCTGAAAGCTTTCTTAGTGCCCTAATCTGAGTATTTCATTCTACTGGTTCTGGATAGTCCACTGACATCTTCAGCCACCATTATCAAGGGTTTGTGTTTCTCATCTGTCTTTTCTACCCTTTCTCCTCTAAAGAAGTTAGGACAACTACTTTCATTTTACAGTTTGAAAAAAAGAGTCTGGGGTTTTTTTGTTTGGTTTGGATTGCTGCTATTTTGATAGTGTGGAAGTATTTCTTTATGGTTTGGGTTTTTAAGGGGTGTTTTTGTTTTGTTTGGCGGCTGGGTTTGGTTCTGGGGATTTTTTTCCATTTTGTGAAAAGAGAAAAAAATCCAGAACTTTAGAAATTATTTTTGGGAGTACACAGCTGACCACTCCCATGAACTTCCAATCACTCATATACCTACTGATTATATTTTTCTTGCCAACAGTACTTTTCATGCCCATTTTCAGCACTTCTGAACTGACCTTGTCCCCATGCCTTACCCTGCTAGTGATGTCTCTACACTGACCTGACTGCTGGGCAGCTGAAGGCAATTCTAGCTTTACAGAGAAGGAAACAAACACAGCCAGTGCCAGTCCTGAGGGAACACGGCTCTTTTGTGACTAATTAGCACTCTGAGTCATTTGATGGAGCTGCAGATACCAGGGCTCTGCTCAAATCACCAAGGCAAGCACAGAGAACAACTACTAGAAGCTGCTGAACAGAGATGAGGTCACTGAGTTAAACTAAGCTATGACACAGCCTGCAGATTTCAGTGTGTGCAGCTACTGAACACACCAGCCTTTGCCACTCCTGGAGCTCTGACAGAGGGACAACATGCTGTGAGAGCTCTTACAGGGCCCAAATGGCTGCAGGCTTGGCTTTTTCCCCCTGAAACTCAAGTTTCTGTAAGACCCCATATAAGGCATGATATATTCTGTCTGCACAAGACAAATGAAATCAGGCTGCTGAATGCTGGCAACCACCAGCTGGTTGTTTCAGTGTGGCTGTTCATCTTTTCTGTCAGGATAAGCTCCAACAGGAAATCATTGGAAGTTGGGTTTCCTATTGATCAAGTTTCAAAACTGAACATCATTTTGGCTGCTAGTTTTCCTTTAAGATGCACAAGCTATCTCACCAGCAGTATTGAATTAGTGTCCCTCTTTATACTGCAATGTAAATACATATTGTTTCTGGCATCAGCCTGCAAACTCAACAATATCAAAGAGATGTCAGAATTAAAAGAAAGGTGACAAAGGAGAAGTCGGACCGTACATGAAGGCTGTATTCAACGTGACAACCTCCTAACAAGTTACTCAGTGAGGTATATAATTTGTCACATGCAGTCTGGACTCACACATTCCTACTGTTTTATCTTGACCTTATTCATCTTTTATTTTCTGTTGCCTAGATTCTTAAATTATTTCAAATTGATTTTGGAAAACCCAGTAATATATGACATCTTTCTGTTATTTTTCAGCTGATATGCTGAAAAAAACTACACTAAATTTAGGAGACAGTGATTCCTTTTGTATCTGTTGTTTGTTTTTTGTCAACAACTGTACTCCATTCAACTTGCCTTTTTGCTAAATTTTAGCACTTTGTCAAAGCTTCCTACCACTTCCAGCCACTCCTGAGGTTTTCTTGTTAAGATTTCCACATTGTTATACCACAATTTTACAGGTTTTGATTACTGAAGAAAACCTAAAAGCATTAGCAAAAATATTCCATAGTGGACATTATAATTCTACCAGACCTACCTCAAACTGACCTGCTATTTCATAGTCATAGAATATTCTCAGTTGGAAGGGATCCATCAGGATCACTGAGTCTGACTCCTGGCCCTGCACAGGACATGCCAAGAGTTGCACCATGTGCCTGAGAGCACTGTCCAAATGCTTCCTGAACTCTGTCAGGCTGGTGCTGTGACCACTGCCCTGGGGATCCTGTTCCAGGGCCCAAACACCCTCTGGGAGAAGAACCTTTTCATGATATCCAACCTGAACTGCTCCTAGCTCAGCTTCAGGCCATTCCCTCAGGTCCTGCTGCTGTTCACCACTGCCTTCCCCTCTTCTCTCCCCTCAGTGTCCTCTTCTCCAGGCTGAAGAGACCAAGTAACCTCAGCCACTCCTCACATAGCTTTCCCTCCAGACCATCCTTGTTGGCCTCTCCTTTGGGCACTCCCTAATGAGTTAATGTCTTCTTTATGTTCTGGTGCCCCAAACGGCACTGAGCGCTTGAGGTGCAGAGCAGAGTGGGACAATCACTCCCTTTAACTGGCTGACAATGCTGTGCATTTACATCTGAGCTGCTATTTATGCCTTTTTCCTTTCTGCTATATCCATAACAGAGCTTATTATCCCATCAGCTTCTTTTTCCATTGCCTTCCTTCTCTTATCTCAGTAAATCTGAATAAATTTTCATTTATCCAAATTCACCAAATAATTTTATCACCACTAGCTGGGACAGTAGATGCATGAGTTAAGGCCACAACCAGCCTTCAGAGTCAGAGGACAGCCTGAGAGATTAAATATTTATTTCCTCTGCCAGGATTGAAGATGATAAAACAAGAAATCACAGAAATTGCCTAGAATGGCACGCAATGTATTTTTAAAAAACCTGAGCAGTTTAACTACATGACCCCTGCAGCAAAGAATGCCACAGGTAGCACAAACAACTTTCTTCTGTTAAAATTTAACGAGAGTTCCTTCTGGAGTTTCAGTTTATATTGTTGCTTTTTCTTCTCTTCTGACAACTTACACATGCTGCTCTTTGTGTACCTGTGCTCATTTTAAGTCTCAGGTCTACCTACTTCTTATGAACTGACTTTAGATACTCTATTACTTCAGACTTAGAAAAAAAGCATTAAACAAAAAGGAATCTTTACTGAGGAAACATTATCAGTACTGGCAAAAATTCTGTTACTGAAGTCTTTGAGGACAGAAAGATTAAACCTAGGCAGCAATATCTTCCTTGTTTCCTCAGAAACCTTGCCAGCTCAGGCAAGGCACTGAACAGCTGTCATTAGAAAGGAGGGAGGGAAAGAGCTGCCTCTGCAATTAGGGCAGTGTTCTGGGCAGGATGCACAGGAGAGAAAGGCATCCCACAGGGGCTCCTACAGGGCCAGCCTGACAGATCCATGTGGACAAGGGGATACTTACAAGCAAAGAATCATAAGCAGGCTCTCAGAGAGAGAGCCTCAGTGCTCCCTCCCCTCCTCAACATAAAGTCCAGGCCAGTTTAATCAAAAGCAATTTCAGACATTAATGTGCTGCTTGGGGTCTCTCCAGAAGCTAATTAAGAAAAGCATTAGTGGGATTAACGACACATACTGTTCATCATCAAAAGCAGAGATCAAAAAACACTTTTTTTTTACATGATCTATCCATGGGCTTATCAAGGTGTCAGCCTCAGCAACATGAGAATAGTCTTAAAGGCCAAAGAGTTTCAAGAAGTGTATTAAACCCAATAGAAAACTAGAAGATTATGAAAAAATGTTCATGTCATCTTCTGAATTTTTTTTAAGCTCTAGGCTAGGTTTTTTACAGAACCAGAATAATCAGAATCAAGCAGAAACCAAAGAAGTCTGGGTTTTCTCTACTCTGAGTTAAAAGCACTGCATTTCTAGGCATCATACAGTGAAATGCCCACGGACAGCAAGCAGATGGTACTCTAAATCACAGCCTATCACTCAAGCATGGATCACTTCAGGTAAAATGAATTCCCACTACTAATGAACTCCAGCACTAGCTAGCCAGGACAGACAAAAAAAAGAAAAAAAAAAAAAAAAAAAAAAAAGACTAAAATCCTGCATGAATTTTTACCTTTTTTTTAATGAAACTTCAGAGAACCTAATCAAAAAGATAAAAAAAGTCACAACTTAATTATAACCTTTAGCTGTGACGATTAACTATAGAGGAAACCAAAGAAAGGGATTTTCTGAGGTGTTGCAGGAAGTTAGTATTTTTGTTACATTTGAAAACACAAAAACAGCTATTATGGAGGAAAAAATAAAATAATGGACTGTCCTCTAAAAGCCTTTTTCACAAAATAAACAGTCAGCATTTTATTGTTAAAGAAAATCCTACAACAATCCAAGACAGCTTTTCCTGAGGTACGTAAACTATAGAATGAAAAGGCAGTATCAGACAAAACACCTGATTTGCGTTTAGATGCAACAAGACATCCTTGAGACATCTCTCACATAAACAGAAAAGCCTGGTTTTCTTTATCTGAGCAACTCAGTTTCTTGAGTTAATTTCCATGTTTTCTCTAACACCATAGCTTGGCCATTTTTTTAAGACAAGACATGGAACAGAAAATTTTGAAGGTCCCTTCCAACCTAATTATTCCCAGTTTTATGTTTAGTTGTTATGCAAGCATTTTTAATCTTCAATCCTCAGCAGAATGTGCCATTAGTCTCAACATTTCAATTAAATTAATAAATATGAGAATATGAGAATAAAATTCACTCGGGCCCCAAAACCTGAAGATCCAGCAGTTTTCCACATGTTATATATCCATGGTAGCTCATGCTAATACAGTACTTGGTTTTCATGGATTTTCAAAGCATTTCTCCACACCACATTAAAAGCACTTAATAAAGAGTCTCAGCTTAAATAAACTGCCCATTTGAGGCTTTTCCACACGAAAAAGTCAATCATTAAGTAAGAGAAAAGCAAAAACTTACAATGTCAGTGCCACTTACTAAATGCTGACTTCCTCAAACAAGTATTTCCAAATTCTTGGACCAACTGCTTTTAATCCAGACTCACAAAAAGAGTTAACACATGTTGCAAATTCTTACAACTGCTTTAAAACACATCAGGTAACAGAACCAGAAAAACCCTTTAAGATCATCAAGACCAACCACTAACCCAGCACCGCCAAGGCCACCACTAAACTATGTCCCTCAGTGTCACATCTACAGTACTTTCAAACACCTCCAGGGACGCTGACTCATGCTCTTCCCTGGGCAGTTACAGAGCTTGACAACACTTTCAATGAAAACATTTCTCCTAATATTCTATCTAAATCTCCCCTGGAACAACTTGAGGCCATCTCTTCTTGTCCTGTCGCTTGCTCCTTGGGAGAAGGGACTGACCTCCACCTTGTCATAACCTCTTTTCAGGGAGTTATAGAGAGCAATAAGGTCACCTCCTTTTCTCCATGCTACATAATCCACAGCTGCTCCTCATCAGCCTTGTGCTCCAGACGCTTCCCCAGCTCCCTTGCCCATCCCTGGACACACTCCAGCAGCTCAATGTCCTTCTAGCAGTGAAGGGCCCAAAACAGAACACAAGATCTGAGGTGTGACCTCACCAGTGCAGAGAGTACAGGGGGACAATCCCTGCCCTGTTCCTGCTGGTCACACTATTGCAGATACAGGCCAGGATGTCATTGCCCTGCTTGGCACACGGTGGCTCATGCTCAGCTCATGGCACACCAGCTGCACACCCAGGTGCTTTTCCTGTAGCACTGCCTGGGCTTGTTGTGACACAAGTGCAGGACCTGCCATCTGGCCTTGTTGACCCCCATAGGATTGGCCTCAACCCATTGCTCCAGCCTGTTCTGATCCCTCCACAGAGCCTTCTCACCCTCCTACACATCAACACACCTGCCCAGCTTGGTCTGATCTTCAAACTGTCTGAGCATGCCTTCCCTTCCCTTGCCCAGATAATGGATAAAAATATTAAACAGAACCAGCCCCAATGTTGAGTCCTGGGGATCTGCCACCAGTCACCAACTGGATTTAACTCCACTGACTATCAGTCTCTGGGCTCAGCCATCCAGCTAGTTTTTAAGCCATATATGTATATGTACATATACAAATATAACCTATTTGTGTTATTTTAACCGTCAATTACTTTTCCTTTAATTTTCAGAGAAGTAAAATATTTTGCAATACCTTGTAAGATTGTATGTAAAAGCTAATGTCAATATAGTTATATAACAGACCAATGGACAGTTCAATATCTGCAAAAAAAAGTCATGGTATAATACTGCACAGTGAAACTGAAGCAGATTCTCTATACCTTTACTATAGTTTTTTTCCTTTTGACAATAACAACAGGCTCAAGTTGTATTCACTTGTTTTAGAAAAGTATGAGTACACACTTTTCCCAGAAATCTTATCAGCAGACACACATGCCCCATAATTCTAATACTCTCTTTTATTTTGGATATATATGATTATTAAAATAATTAATGCAATCACCTGGGAAAAGAGACTGTGATACAGTAATTATATACTCTTATGTAACATCTCTTTTAATCACAGAAGAAGCAGTAGTTTTAAATACCAAAAGACATAACACTCAAACACTGCTTTATTTTTCCCAGAACACAGACACATAGTCTTATGACAGAATACATACCCTGGTATTTATTGCTTCCAAAGTATTTTCAAGGATCTTTAGTGGAAGTACTAAAAGAAAGATTCCAAATTTGTGTGTCTAGACTCCCAGAACACTGATGCCAGCTGCAGAGCACGCTCAATGTGGTTAATCATAAAAGGATAACACCTTAGAAAAAATTTAATGCAACATTAGATGGTTGCCTAGGAAACTGAATTAAGTCTCTTATCAAGCACTATACTTCAATCCAAAGATCACTAACGTGCTCTTTGAAATACTGGAAAATATCTGCCTATCTGCCCTACAAACATCGTATTGATTTTGCCCAAATGTAATTTATGGCATATATGTAGGTTGCAAAGACAGAGGCAGTAATAAAGCATTCATGTCTTTCACTTCATAGCAGAAGCCTGTAATGCTTAAGGGGGTGAATATGCACTGACACTAGCTGTTCTCTGCACTTAAGGAAATCTATTCCCATCAAAACAGAACGGGAAATTAAATGGGGATGAGGTGTGAAAGGTGGAATATATTTTCCCATATTGCCATTGGATAATACATTATTATACTTTCATCATTTACTGAGATCTGAATCACAAATAAAAACATCTCAGGGTCACCAAAATGCAACACTCTTTATTAAAAGAAAAATGCATTTAAGGTTGCAGGTATGTTATTAGCAAAAACAGCTATAAAAATGAAACTTCACCTAGAAAAGAGGATGCATTCTGCTTTAAAAAAGGCAGGGAACAAAGCAGGTAGGCATTTTACATCTGTCTTCCTTCACTATAGTCACAGTACAATCCCTTTTTTTTTTTTTTTTTTTGGATAATGCAAGTACCTACAATAGCTCAGTGCAATAAATGAGAAGTTAACTATAGTTGGAATATTTCAAACTAATAATTGAATTGCCTGGAAAATTTGTTATGTTTGCCTTCAAAAAATTACATACTCACATTTATTTAACCAAAATAGAGAAAATAAAATAATAAAACCCAACCATATAAAATACTACTAAGATGGTCTGTGGGGCCCTAAGAACTTGTCACTTAGCTGAACTGCTTTGCTTACACATTTCCCAACATTTTCAAGCTTGATTCCATGTTTTTTGTTTTCTCCTCATACCACCTGAACGCACTGCACATCCGCAATACATGATCACATGTGTCATTAACAATATTCAGATCAAAGAATCACTTAACTGGACATAACCAAGCTACAAAAAAACCAAAACCAACTAAAATGGCAGTCTGCATAGAATACTTGATTCTTGTCAAATGCCTAACTATGGATACGGACTGTATGAGGTTCAACAAGGCCAAATACTAGGTGTGCTGCATTTAGGCCACAACCACCACATGTTCTGCTGTAGGCTGAAGAAGTGTCTGGGAAGTCAAATTAAAAAAAGGAAGCCTGTAAGAGCTCTCTGCAAACAGCTGTGCAGAAGGAAACTCAGCTAACAGAGTGCATTTGGACTTTCACACACTTCTCAAGAAGGAGTCTTGCCCTAATGAAAAAGGCACAGAGCAAAGACACCACCCTGGAGAGTGGGCCCCAAATCCACCATCACTGCACAAGAAACTGCACAGCACAGGCTGTTGCAGTAGACAGTCTCATCCATGTATTAGGTCAGTTTTCAGGAGGCAGCTATGCAACAAAGAAATCTATCATTAATAATTACAAAAGTAATAGACCAATAAAAACAAATACAGTTATGCCATTATGAACACATGCTGCCTCTCTATGGTATGACAGATATGGCTCCCTCAACTCAAATGCACCACAACAGAAAGGCACTGAAAGGGGAAACAGTTATATACCAGAAAAAGCTCCACTATGTCTCTGAGCTGGGGCAGGGATAGCAGGGGACAGGCATGGAAGAGATCCATAAATAGAAACTGGCAGTCAGGAAGGTAAGAAATGTTGGCTCACCTCTGGAACACAAGATCTAGAGCAAGCACTAAGTTTTTCAGGCAACCAGTCCTAAAGAGTTTTGCATACTTAAGTACTTCTGCAGAACACTGCAAAAGTCAAAGATCTATGTGGGTCAGAAGCTAAACAGATAAAGCTGTAGGAAAATGAGGTGACAAGGCAGACACTGAAGATATCATGTGCCTCAGCTGGCTCTAACCTGCAAGACTCCTGCTGATGAAGGAGTTATCACTGCCTGTTTCTCCTGTCCTTAATTTCTTCTCAGACATCTGCAACCAAATCACTGTCAAATACAAGTCTTTGGTCTGACTTACTGGAGTCAGATTACATTAGAAGGCAAATCTGCAGAGACAGAAGAACGTGATTTAGGAAACTCCTGGTTCTTTTAAGTTTTCTTGAAGGAAGCAGCTTTCTGGTTCACCAATGTGCTTTTAATTACTCTCATAAGCCATGGACTATACAAACCCCAGATACTTCAAATAATGTTTTTATATTACTGCTTCACTGACAAAAACCAAAAATTATTCCGATCATGTTATGAAACTAAGAGAGAGAGCTACCAACTGAGGAAAATGCCTGTCACTCTTTTAAAAAGTGACCTACAACACTGTTTTCTGCCTTTACTGAGACTATGATTTCAGCATCTGTTAGGTTTGTTTATACAGAAGTTGATAATGAACAACAGTAACTTGCATATTCTAGAGGTCTTGATTCTGGAGATGCTCTGAGGACCAATTTCAGTTGAAGGCACTACTACCTAGCTTAACCAAAGAATATTTCTACAATATACACCTTCATATGTTACATGTGTTTGACAGTCACCTAGTGTTAGTACTCTCTTACTTTTTAATATAAATACTACTGAAATTTGTATCTTCAATTTGCTCATAATCTCAAACTATTCAACTACTGTGACAAGAAAAGCCCAAACCAACAACAGGATTTTCAAACTATTCTCTGATAGCTCATACTTAAAAAAACAGAGAAAAATTGAAAAAGCTTCCTGACCGTCCTTTAATAATGTGACTGTAATTTTAGGTTTTACAGAGTCTTAAAATAAAAATCAAAACTTAGCCAAACTCTGGAGCAAAACAGTGTTTGTAGCTACAAATGGAGACTATTCAGAAATCAATACTGTGCACAGCACAATATGCCTCCAGTTCCCTTACACTGCTCCAATATAAAATTAACCAGCCAAAGAAAAACTCTCCACAACAAAACAGATTCAAATTCTGTAGCACTCTACTGCAGTAGTTCCACAGAATGCTGAAATACGCTTTCAATTAATTTAGTTAGCAGCTTGTCATAAATTATACTTTGTATTCCTGAACTTTGAAAATTTATTTCAAAGCCCTTGAATACAAAACTAGACATGTAAAGAAGAGGAAGCTTAAAATTTTGACAATTTGAGATTGCTGGAGTCAGGGAACGTGATGTAATTTATCTCATGCAAATTTTTAAAAAGGACATTAACTAGAAGCTTCTGTTAAAAACAGCCAGTGCTATAACACCAATGTTAACGTCCTAATATCACTATCTCTTTTCAAAGCCAGCAGCAAAATGAGTTGAGTAGTGTAGTTTGCTTGTATCTCCCAGAAAAAAGGTCTCATACTCCAGCACCTGTAGATCCATTAATCTGAAATTCACTTGAGTAAACATTTCCCATAGGAATAAGAGTCAGTACTTTTTTTCATCCCATAAAAACTTTAGACTGCTAAAAGCTACAGTAAAGTTATCTAACAGGAGGTGGACCACATAATCCTCTGAGACTACACGCCTCAGCAGACAAAGCTCTGATTAAAGTGATCTGCAAATCAAACCTACCATCTTTAACACAAGTTAAAGATAATACCTGTGTTTCAATGTAATTTTAGATTACTGTCTCAGGATGTGGTAAGCAACCATACAGCATGGAACTAATTACTGGAAAGGCACCCCTGGAACTTTCAAAAAAATCCCAATCACCACCTAAGAAATCAGTGACAAATGAATACTGACATGCTACTGCACAATTATTTCAATTCCAACACCAGTAAAATGCCTGCCAGTACATTATAATTAGCTCAAGAAGCTTCCGACATGTTCCAATTCAGCTGCTAAGAGAGGGGAGGGAAGTGTATTTTACTGTTTTGTCTTAAGAAAAGAAGTTGTATTTCACTTACCAGTTCCTATATAGGGTTTAAAGCGTCCTGATAGTCTGTCAACAAAGGCACCTAAAACATCTAATCCCAGTAGTGCTACCTGTTGAAACAAAAGCATTAGGCATTATAAACCAGATCAATGAGGGATTTTTAAGAATATACTGCAAATAACTTAGACATATAAATGCAAGTATGCTGAAAAACTATCTTAAAGATAAATCAAAGTTTCAGTTGAAGAGCTAATAATTCCTTCAAAGTTCCAAGACAAACTTATCAGAATATGTTTGGAATGGATTGAGTTTATTTACATATGCCAGAGCAAATCCTATTTTTGAATTCTTATCTTAAAACAGAATAAAATAAATATTAGAAATCCAGTGTTTTTGTAATTTCAACTACAAAACCCAAACAAAGACATGGTTTAAAGGTTTCCCAGATGCTAAGAGCTTACTCCAACAGCTTACTTCTGGCCACTTAGCTCATCCACTAAGGTCATTACATCATTTTCCAAACTCCCAAAAGAAAATAACTGAGAAGCTAATTGCGCTTTCCCTAGTGGTCCAGACTAGACCATTTGTCCACCTGCTTGTTAAGCTAGGAAGCCTAATTTTTCATTCGCTCTTTAAAAAAATAATAAAGAACCCCCTCAAATCAAATAAAAAGAACATGAAAAATTAAACCAAAACCAACTCAATACACAAAAAAAAAAAAAAAAAAAAAAAAAAAAAAAAAAAAAAAAAACCAAAAACAGAAAAAAAAAAGGAAATGCAAAATACTGCTGGAGTTTTGAGGAATTTCCCACCCATGAACAAAAGCCAGATGAGACAACAATATCCACTAATATAGAAACAAAAACACAAACAGAAATTATCAGTTAGACTAAACTATTTTAAGAAGTCAGGACACTTCTTTTGCTGTTTACTATCCTGCATATTGTTCCAAGACTCCCTTCTTCATTTCCTCCAACAGCTCATAAGGAACACCAGAACCTGCATTTTCACAACTTGTAGTTACCTCAATTTGCTGCTGCCCATGAAGGTGCAAATGGAACAACTATTTGTCAAAGGAACAACCTCCTCAAGCTTGGGCATTCCTTACAGCTTTTCCTCCTCTTTATTTTCTAGTAAGACATGAACTGCACATTTCCCCCCCATGAACTCATGACTAGGATTACTCTCCTTTATTAGTTGTTTATCTTCATAAAATTTGGATCTGTATATTTTGGACCCCTCTGTTTCCTTGAGATGCCTATCTTTCACTATTATCCACATTAGGCAGCAGGCCAGAAAAAAAATCTGACTGGATATGCATGTGATACACATGGCCCACGCACACAACATCATATGAGCCTTGTTTCCATAGGAAACTAGACAAATAAGGTCCCCATAAAACCCAGGATGAGAAGCAGAAGCAACTGCACAGTGAAGCTGGTTTTAATAAACTCAGCATTAGTACAACAGAGCTTCTTTTAAAAAGGAGATACAAAACTGAGTTTGCCGTTAGTACAACTTACCTGGACACAATTCTAATATATGATAAAACACAGGATAGCATAAATAAGTGGATGGCATCACCAGCTTAAATTAATATACTGCCAACAAGTGACTCTATCTACAGATGAGGAAAACAGAATACTGTAACTAGTAACTTACTTAGACAAAAAAAAAAATTTAAAAAAATTAGCTTTTATGGTAATGTCAAGGCTTTCCACAAGGTTTTTCCTTTAATGTTATTTTCCAGATTATCAAACAATATGAAACCATAGATCCAAAAGCTCCATTTAAAAACCAGTATCTGAAAAAAAAATAAAAAAATCCTTCTGGATCCATTGTTTTCCTATGCTTCTGTTTCCTGACTACAAACCCCACCTGAGACTTGTAATGGCAATTTCCATGTATGTGTTTTGCACAAACAGGAGCCTTTCCTTCTGAAAATATACTTTTAAAAAAGTCTCTCTCTTCTCTGCATGTTTGATTATCTTTGCAAAATCTGTCTTGAAGACTTCTATCCTCACAAAGAACAGCAACTCAGAAACTCAGAGTAAAGCACACACACATGAGCTTTACCTCGTGAAAAGCCCTCTGTGGTCTGCAACTTTGAAGAGGTAACAGGTATGAAAAGTCTTGATAATTGGAGAGTTAGAATGTGTGGCCACAAGCTGAAGTAAGGGGAAACTGCTGTAGCTACAAAATTTGCTTTCATTCCCACATTACCAAACAAGTCAGCTGAACCACACAACTACAGAGAATAGCAAATGAACTACCACCTGCTGGTTTTGTAAATCACTTTTAATATTTCTCTGTTCTGATACATAATGCTCTAAGCTTCAGCATCTCTGGGTACATATCATCTGTGCAGCATTCAAGCAGCCCTTTGGAAGGACTCCTCAATTTGTATGGGGTCACATAAACAGCATTCCAAAACAGAAAAATTGTAACTTGAGGCAGAACTTAGAGGTCCTGCAGGAGACCTGCAACAAAGAGATTCCAAGTTGTGAGGCACTTTGTGGGACCATTTACCAACACAGGCCCTCCACTATCAAAAACCTTTCACCAGCATCACTGCTCTTTCCCCAACAGCCCCAATGAAGGATGAATGCCTTCTGGGATTAAAATCAATGGATTTGTTTCTTACTCTGCATTCATTAAGCCTTTTGCTTGCTGTCTAGAAAGAGCCTTTGTATGTTGAGACTGATTCATCAGCTCACCATTGTTTGAAGCGTTTAAACAGTGCTTTTAAAGTTCATAGGGGAAAAGAAATTTAGGCTCATTTGAACTGGAGCTGGCTAGTTGCTATTCTTTAACAAGTCAATATTAAGCCCATCCTTGACTTCTCAGATCACATCAAAGTTGCCAAACCAACTGAGAAATACGTTATCTGTTCTGGATAAAAAAAGACCAGACTCTTTAGTGAAATCAAGATGTTCCAACCAAAAAACAATTATGAATAGAACCAGTGATTAGTAATTGAGCCTATTCTTTCTCTGCAGCTTGTTCCTTTTCTAGCTTTCCTTCTGCACACACTTTCCAGCACTGCCCCTGCTCTTCTGTGGACAACTTCCAGGCACCTAAGTTTTCTGCTAGAAAAAGAAATACCGTTTTTCAAACCATACCTGGATAACCATGGATGCTTAGTGTTATTTTCATGGTAATTCTGTAATTTCCTATCCCTGTGGGAGACAGCTAGGGGCAGGACACTACCAGGAAAACATCTCTACTCCTGTAAGTTGCCAAATGACCTTAATACAAATGTCCTTGGATTTGGTCATAGAATCTCTGTACATGGAAATATGGATTCTGTAGATTGGGATCTGTGAACTAGTCATGAGAATCTAATGGGGGATTATGGAGGTCACTATCTGGAACTCTAAAGAATGAAGTTAAGGCACTGGACTTCCTGTCACCATGGGGACAGCTGTGGTATCACTAACAATTACTGACAAACAGGATACTGCATGCCAAACAACTACGCCCTGCAAGAGCAAGCATTGTTCCAGGGCTGCACTGCTGGAACAAGATATATGCAAAAACTTCATGAGGTTTTTTTTTTTTAAAAAGTATTGTCAACCAAGACCCAAGGTACACTTTCTTAATTCTCAATCTCAAGAACCTTGCAAGCAGCTCGATGTGAAACAAAAATGTTTATGTTCATAAAGTATCTTGTGCTTTGCTTTTTCAGGTTTCATATTCTTAGTTGTCTCTACTCATCTTTCAGGACACACTTCTGCTCCCCTATTCCATATTTCTTGCTGCCTTTACTGTTTCCCACTCCAATTCTATCTACTTCCCCCATTCTGCTGAGATCTACCCGTATTCCATTCCCTCCCTTAACTCAAAAGCTTGCAGTCACCCTAAAGCATGCCCTTTGCCCCATGGGTAGAAGGACACTTCCATTTTCCTGGGTCATTTCTTCAACCCCTGTGGTTCTCAGTCCCAGTCATGTCATCTTCAGACTCCACTCTCACTGCCACTCAGCAACAGTTGGACAGCTGCCTCTGCTGACAGAAGCCAAAACTGCAGCCCCAGCTGCTAAAGCTACCACGTATATCATCTGTACTTCAGATATTTTAGCTGACAAGAAAGCACTATTTCCATTCTCTTGCTTGTGTCACCTTCAAGGGCACTAATGACACGCTTCCAGTTGCAATGGTATGTTGGGGTTTTTTAAACATAGATCACACTGCAAGGAGAGAGCAGAGTTGCTTGTATCTAACGCAGCCTTCAAGCTCAACACCTAGAGTCCAAGTTCATTAGCAAATACAGAGCCCCCTCTACCTAAAAACACAAGGCTACTGCCTTCAAAATGATGTTTTGCAACTATACTCTGGACAACAAGGTGAGATTCTCCTAAGTATCCAATCTTTGCTACAGTTAAAACTACCTACCAGCTAAAACCTCATTGTCTCAAAAGGGGCATAGACTATCAAACCTCTGATAACCTTCTCTCCATAATTCTCCTCTGATGGTCAACCACAGAACATTACAGCACCGCAGTGCAATCAACCACACTACCAGAGGATTGCTCAACATATTTCATTTTATTTGACCATAAATCACCCATACTTACCTACAGAGTGACAAGTGTATCTCTGCACTGAAAAGGCTTGGTTTCTTCAGGGGACCTTTCAACAGGCACAATTCTGGGATGTCCCTGTTATGTTGACCTCTCCTGTACTGCAGCCAGCACAAGTGAGCATAGTGCTCTCATAAAAAATTTAGAGGTTGTTAAAAAAAAAAAAAGGAAATATGCTTTAATGCCCTTTCCCCAAGTTGGGAACTTTAGCTTCCTATCATGTCTGCCTGCATAAATTAAGAAACATTTGCCCAATTTTGAAGAACACACTGATGTAACACTCAAAATGATCACTGGAAAATTCAGACTGCAAATGTGATCTCCAAACTGCTCTGTATTATGTGGACAATACAGTATTCTAAAATTTGTATACTGCCTCCAGCTTGATCCATTACAGGAACATCTCCAGTTTGCTTCACTTGTCCATTAAACATTCTTCCCTTATCTATTGTAATATATTTTTCATAAATATTGTCCAAGGATTGTGAGCAAAATCCAGAAATATATGATGCAGCAACACCTGCCACTGTAAGCCTTTTTTTTTTTTTTTTTAGATTGTCTGATAAAAACTTTATTTGCTGCATTGGAAAAAGTTTCAAAACAGAGCCTCTTTACAAGCAGGGTTCAGTGGGAAGACAATGAGATGTATGGTATTTCTCTTTCAAATAAATAATTAATTAAAAAACATTTTTCCCTAAAGAAAATTGCAGTCAAAAGCCATTCTAAGCACATTGATGGTGCAAAACAAAGAAACACTTTATTTTAGGACTCAGTTCTTCCATAATAATTTAATTCTTTTTGTGCCCAAGGTCTCTTATTTCCTTTCCCATTTCCTCTTATTTAAATTGTATCAAATATACAGTAACCCCCATTCTCTGCTACTTACTCCCACCCCTGCACCAGCTGCTCTGCTGTGGGAAGAGAAGCATCCATGCAGCAGAAGAGCAGCCCACTTCAGGAAACCAGCCTAACAAATGAACACGAGAAGGCATCCTCTCTCATCTGCACCTCCTCCCTGAGCCTGTGAGCTGTGCAGCCCCACGAGCACTCCCATCAGAGCAATGCAGGCACGATGCACCAGCACCACTCCTCAGCCAGGACAAACTGCTTGCATCAGCAGCGCTGATAAAATCGCTCGGCTCACACGCGCTGACTGCTGCGAGCTCTGCGCTGAAGGATGCACTTCTCCTCTTACACACTGCAGAGGGCTTGGAAAGGCTCTCTACCCACATCCAAGCCAATCAAACTGCAGGCTAAAAGTGATGGTCCTGTTATCCCTCTCGACCTGCAGACATATTTGATCTGGTGCACTCAAATCTCCTGTAACGTGAATCAAATCAGCTTCCTGAAACACTGGAAAATGAATTCAACATTGACAAAAAGTTAATTGCCTCAAGAACAACAGTGAGAACAGAACACCTGGCCACATGAGCAGCAGAGCTGCTGTTTCAACGGTGAGTTCAGTTAGGCTGGATAACACAAACTGAAGTTGCAGAACAACTGAGAACTGTCAATTCCACCTCTGGAAAGGATGCCTAAGACTCTGAGACTATATATTCCTCATTCCCAATTAAAGACCAGACAAAATTAGTTTTAATTAAAATAATTAAAACTTTTTGCAAGTGTCCCTCGTCTTCAGAAGACCTATTTGATTATTTGGCTAATATTCAATTGTTGACGAAATGTACCATGAGCAGAACATAAATAATACATGAAAAAAATAGTAATTATTATTCAAGAAGGAATCAAATAATTTGGTTTGAAAACTGAAACTGGCTTCATATATGGACAGGTCAAACCACACTTTCATTACACAGAAAAAAAAGAAAGTCGCTCCCACACAGCCAAGATCAAACAAAACTTGAAGAAAGAATGAAATTCAGCAAAGAACTAATTTCTTCTTCAACAAAGACATTTAAATTACCACTGTTTGCTAACACAGACTAAGGAATTACCAAGATCTACACAGTAACTGAAAAATAAAGGTTTAGCTGAGTCCTCCTCTTTTATTCCCTTTCTCTGTCCTGCATGTTAGTCCTACAACTCACTATGGCATTTGCCTTTTGTGTAGCATATTGGCTCATGTTCCACTTCATATCCAAAACAACCCACACATTTTCTTCCCAAGGTCTGCTACTCAATCACACACCCCACATCCTGCATTTGTGCATTCAGTTATCTGTAATCCAATGTGCGACCTCACATTTTTGATCTCTGAACTCTCTTTTTTCAGATCTCAGTATCCCCCATATTGTTCAGATAATTTTAAATTGTAGCTTCCACCTCACACACATACGTGCAGTCAGCCAAGTTTTAACTGCTGCCATTTCTTTGCAAGTACTTCAGACAAGCATCCTAACCACTTGTCTTGACCTATTTGCAAAATTACAGTTCATACCTTCCCTTCCCTTATGGAAATTGAAAGCTCCTCCTGCTGGCCTTTTGTCGAACTAAAGACAAACCAAAATAAATACTTGCCAAACCAAGGAAATACAAAAATGCAACTCCAACATTACTGGTACTTTAGTATCTTTTGGTATTGAGACAAACAAATCTCAGAAAAAAATCTCACTTTTCAAGACACATGGAGTAAGAGATAATTCTAAGGATTTGCCTAAAAGAAACAGTTTATCCACACTACAGAAAGAGATAGAGCAAAATCAGATTTTCTTCTTCCCATGGCAAACAATCTACTGCATAAAACCAGTGATTATTACTTTTCTACTGCAGCTGAGGAATAAAACAAGCTGGGATACTGACCACAAACATAAGAAATCCAAAGGTGACTCGCAATCACAAACATTCCTTATTACTCTTCTCATATAAAATTAACTTGAGAAACTACCACCATTTTAGTCATAGGTTTTTTCTTAGTTCTGATCAGGTGTGACTTGTTTAAAGAACCAAAAGGTGGCTTTATTGCTCAAAAAATAATTTAAATGAAGGTAATTGTTCAATTTTGGTGTTCTTAAAAAAACCCACAACATCCTAACAGCCAAGAGTAGATTTGCAAATATCTACTTTAAAAGCAGTATTTCCCCATCCCACATCTCCTCAGCAGAAATTCAAAGCAGATTTCCAGATTACTTGAGTCAGACATAGAACAGTTGAGTCACCAGACTGCACAGTTAGATAATCTTGTAATTATTTCAAGTGACTACTGAGTATAAAAGAAACCTAACACATGTTAAACAAAACTCATGTATACAAAGATGAAGATCCAGGCTAACCCAGTAACACCAGCAAATATCCATCAGTAGTAGCACCCTCAGAATGGGTAACTAATTCACTGTTTGAAGTTCACCTGAGAGTCCAAACACAAACAATAGCGCTGTTCCCATCTCCTGAGATTGCAAAGTATTTCAGTTTGAGACCAAATACCAGCAGAATAATTCTATCACTCAACTCTTAATACTTTGCATTCAACTTACCTACTCCTGTTTCTCACAACCCTGGGAAAACAGTTGAGAGAGGGGGGATAGGGATTGACATACACCCAAAATCCAAAATCTCTGCATTGTAGGAGGAGACAGATTAGACCAAACCACTACAAAATAAACCAGATCACCAAGCAAACAATTTTCAGTCCAGTGAGGAATTATATCATTCCAGTGAGATACAAAATAAAAGTCTAAATTATGCACATCTTCTGTGAAGTCCTTGACGTTGCAAAGCTCGAGAGTCTTTGTAAGCCAATTTATCACTGCATAGACACCAAAACTGAAGTACTCCTAATTCAACATTGACTCATCCCTCTCTAGGTCATTCCCTATGTTCTGCAACCAATTTTCACTACAACTCTGAACCACCTGCAGATGAGTCAACACATTCTTAATCCCACCTCTTTGTTTTACCAGTAACTCAAGCTAGTAATTGTGTTTTCCACTTCAATGAGCTAGATGAACTCAGAAATTTTCCTATCTGCTCTCTCAGTTTGGAATTGCCACGTTGTTTATTAAATAACTACAAAGGGTTGCAAACTTCAGAACAGCAAAAGCACTGTCTGTTTTATGTGGCCAAAACCCTTTGGAGATGAGTTAATTCAACCTTGCTGATAACTAGCCCATATTTAGAATTACAGAATCATTTAGGAAAAGGCCTTTAAGATCATTGAGTCCAGCTTGTTTACTGAATACTCACTCTCTTTTTTTCCCCCATTCATTATCAAGTCTGTTAAGCCAACCCTCCTACTACCTCCAGAGTCTTTCCCTTCTGGTTACACGAGCCAAAAACTTTCAAGGTGGCATATCACAGAAAGTTTTCTCTGCACAGGCACAGTTCAAGAGTTCAGACCAGATCTCCCAGATCACGCATCTCCTCTTTCAGTATGGTCAGCAGAGTGTACTGCATGCAAGAACTGAGCTTTCAGTGAGAATAAAACATATGGCACATTCAGGGCAACTCACAGTAGTTACCCCCTTATTATCCATATCCATCACCAAGAGCAGAAATAATGCTCCCCCTCAAAACTTCCTCCAGCATTCCCCACTTGTATCTCCAATTCATCCAGCTCAGCAGTTCTGAGCCTCCAGCCATTATCACTGCTTGTGATATCACCAGTCACGTCGACTGGGAGGGATTCATTACTTTGGGACTCTGGAGACCTGCAAGACCGTTACCAAGATAGAAAAGAAAGATGATAAGCAGAATTGTTTAAGTGCTCTATGTATCCATTTCCCAGTAAATGGTGACCAACAATGTATTAAATAATACAGCAACCAAAAATCACTACTTTTTTTTGAGAAGACACAAAAGTCTGTGGCATTCACTACTTTCTACTGTTCAGGGCCTGAGTGCGATAACAAACCAGGATGCAACATCTAAATGTGTAACATCTATGGGATGTTGCATGAGACAAAATATGCAAGTAAAACAGAAGCCATTTTTCTTGAATATTAATCTTCATTTTGAAGCAGCACATGCTGGCAGGCACCACCACAGCCAGGAACACTGGAACTGACCACGAGCAAAACACCCAAGATCTTGTGCAGCTGCTGTGAATATAGTCACAGAATCTTCCAAGCTGGAAGGGACCCACAAGAACCATCAGGCTCAGCTCTTAAGTGATGGCCCCTACAAGGGTCCAATCAGTGACTAACACCGTGCTCTAACATACCCGACATGCTTTGAAACACAACAAAGAGCCACCAGTGAGCAAACATAGAGAAGATGTAACAAAAATACTTCAATGATTTTGCAAGCTATCTTTAAAATTCTTACAATGAGTATTACATGCAGAGTATTACAAATACATTCTGCATGCCTCTTTTCAGTGGTACCCACACACGTAATAAGGGCAACAGGCTCAAACTGAAACACAAAAGTTCCATCTGAATACAAGGGAAAATTTCCTTTACTTTGAGGGTGACAGATGACTCGAACAAGCTGCCCAGAGAGGTTGTGAGGTCTCCTCTGGAGATATTCAAAACCCACCTGGCTGTGATTCTGTGCAACCTGCTGTAGGTGGACCTGCTTTAGCAGGCAGGTTGGAGTATGGGATTTCCCTTCTGTGACTGATGCTTGCAGAGCACTGCATAGTTCTCATTCATCCTACAGTCCAAACAGGTAAGTTCTGTCACCTTACATCAACAGCAAGCAAAATGTCTTGCACTACGAAAAATATATCTTGAAAATGGAATTTCAGGTCTTAATGCCTAATTCTATTAATTTATAAGTGCAGGAAGAAACTTTCACATTACCCTGTTAAGTAGCTAGCTCTCTTCATGAAAAGGAGTATTTTTAAAGATCTGTCTATGTTTTGCAATAATCAATTGCATCACCTACAGCTGCCCTCAGATGATGAGTTTAAAGGCAAATAAATTATATTTGTCCAGCACATGCTACTTCCTCAAGCTAACCTGACCTTTACTGACATACACGCTTCCAAAATAAATAAATCATATGCGCAAATGGAGTTAAGCCTTTATTATTTTCACACCTCAAACTGCGAAGTTGCTACGTGCAGACGCTGGCGGATTAAACTCAATGGGGGGGTGAGAATACCTATTTCAGGAACATACTGCCCTTCGAGCTTACTCTGTGGCCTCCTGCTGCGTCTCAGAAAATAGGGAAAAAGGGGGAACAGGCCCGCTGCGGTGAGTGTAAAGGTGCAAAGTGCGGGCGGCTCACGCCAGGCGGGCAGGGCGGAGCCGGAGCCCCGGGCACACAGCGCGGCCCCGCAGCGCCCCCCGGCGGCCGCGCCGCGCACACGCACCGCGGGGAGGAGAAAATACAAAATAAATAAATAATTTTAAAAAAAAAAATCGCCAATGCGAACACGATTGTCCTTGGCACTAAAACTGCGCTGTCAATCGCCTTATCGGCTGACCGACGTCAGAAGAACTCGCAAGTGTTAACACTGCGAGGGAGCGATCGCTCTTTCCCCGTGGCTCCCTCTAAAAGACACACACACACAGGGAAAAAGCAAAACGTGAGTCATCATCGGGCCGCCGTCAGGATACTGTACAACTTCCCAGGCACGGGAAAGTCACCTAAACACGATATAAACAACCTTAAACTTACAGTGGGGAACCCCAAGAAGCCAATTATTCCTTAAATCACCTAAAACACACACACCGTGATAGAAATCCGGTGGAGCGGCACTCTTTACGGCCTGCGGAAAACGATGGCAATCCCATGAAACATTACACCCAAGTACAGAGACCATGGAATGGGAGTGGTAGAGAGAAAAAAAAAAAAGAAAAATAATCATCACCTATCTTGATTCTGAGCAAGAAACACAGCCCGAGTGTGTACTATAGTTGCGGGGGGGAGGGGAGTTTAACATTATGCTGTAAAAAAACCCTCAAATCCAAACCAAAACCAAACCAAAACACCACCTAGCCAACGATAAAGGCGAAACCAAAACCCCTATTACTGTTTATTTAAGGACTGGCGGATAGAACCAATAGAACATTAACCAGCCTTCCAAAATTTCGGAATTCCCCTTTGTTCGGGGGAGGGATGGAACTGGCACAAACGCGGTTTTACTTCTGCTCTTACCTGAATCAGAAAGTCACCCGGGGCTCTGTCCCTCCCTACCATGATGAATCATGGTCTCCCCGCACCGAGCAGCCTCACCTTAAAATTACTGGAGTTGACCCAGGCTGTTAACTCGTCGATCACTTTGTCCAGGCGCTGCTGGTCCTGCTCCACGTCGGGGGACCTGGCCGGGTCGCCCAGGTACTCCAGCAGCTCCTGGCCGACCTGCATCCTGCGGCCCACGTCCTTCTGCTGGACCTGCTCGCAGAAATAATCCATGCCGGCAGCCTCCATCTTCCGAAAAGTTTCTTGTTGGGCGAGAGGAGGCCCTCAGCGGCGTTAGCGCGGGCAGGGCAGGGCGGGCGGACAGGCCCGCCGCCCTCATGGAGCCCCGGCTGCCCGCCCCGGGCCCGGGCCCGCGCCCGCCGCCCCCATGAGCGCCGCCGGCCCCAGGGGAGCCCCTGGAGGGGAGGGACCGCGGGCTTCTCCGGGAGCTCCTCACTCCTGCTCACGGCTTTCCAGCCGCCCCCGCGCCCTCCCGAGAGATCCCGACAGGACCTCCTCCTCTTCCCCGGCCGGGAACGGGAAATAGAGCTCGGGAAGAGGCTCGGCGGGTCCCTGCGGGAGGCGCTCTGCCTCCTCTCCTCCCGCCCGAGGAGGGATCTCCGGGCCGCCCCTCAGGGGCACCGGGGCGCACCGCTCATGCTCCCGACGCCGCGGCCTCCGCTGCCTCCCAAACTTTGGTCCCGGCGGGTCCCAGCGCCGCCCGCTGCCCTCCACCGCCAGCCGGAGCGGAGACGGGAGAGTCCCCCCGAGAGCCGCGCACGCCTCGCCGCGCCTTCCCCTTCCCCCGCCGGGCTCTGCGGCCGCAGCGCCGCCTCCGTCCCGTGCAAGTTGCGCCTCCCGCCCCGCCCCGCCCCGGCCGGCGCCAGGCGGACACAGCGGGCGTGGCCCGACCGCCCCGCCTCCCGCCGCCGCTCCCGCTGCCCCTGGAGAGCGCGGGATGGACGGGCCAAGGGGCGGAATGATGGACGGGGCAAGGGGCGGAATGCTGGACTGATGGACTGATGGACGGGAGGGCAGAGGAGAGCAGTGCGCGCCCCCGCCGCGCGCTCCCCCGGGACCCCCGCGGGCCGTGTCCGGCGGCAGGGGAGGCGCATGCGCCCTGCGCCCCGCTGAGCGCCGCGGAGCCGGTTCGCGCCCTTGGGGAGAAGGGGAACTGTGGGAAGGACGGGGAAGAGTGCGAGTGGTGCTGGGGTGCTTGGGTGCTCTCCTTCCTCCCTCTCTGCCCCTCCGAGCGCGGTCCCGGCTTTGCCCAGCCATGCCCTGCAGCCCCCCGGCCTTGCCCGGTGCCCAGGTGGGGAGATCCCTATGGAGCATCCCGGTATTCCCGGTGTGGTTGGCTCGGCAGCGTTTCTGCCTGCGAAACTGGGTTCCTTATCCGGAATGCGACAGTGCTCCAGAGAGACACTGATCATTAAATTCGGAACTGCACAAGCCTGGGTGCTCAGTGCTGTTTCACAAATCCAGCACAACCCGCCGGACTTTCCGCTCCGTAATTTACACAGGATTGCTGAATCACAGTTAGAGCTGAATGGGACCTCTGGAGATCATCTGGTCCACCCCACGGGCAGGATCACCTGGAGCAGGTAACACGGGCACGCATCCAGACAGGTTTTGGATGTTTCCAGAGAGGGAGACCATGAACTCCCTGGGCAGCCTGGCACAGGCCTCCACCACCTTCGACATAAACCAGTTCTTCCCCAGGCCGAGGTGAAACTTCTTGTGTTTATTTTATGGCCATCGTTTTAATTTATGGCCCCCACTCCTGCTGTCGCTGGGCACCACTGGAAAAGAGTCCAGCACCATCCTCTTAGCACCTGCCTTAGAGATATTTATCTGCATTAATGAGATCCTTGTTCAGTCTTCTCTTCTCCAGACTAAACAGGCCCAGTGCCTGCAGTCTCTCTTCATTAGAGATGCTCCAGACCCCTAATCATCTTTGTGGCCCTGCTGGACTATCTCCAGTAGCTCCTTGTCTTTCTCGTGCTGAGAAGCCCAGAGCTGTACACAGAAGTTCACAGATGGCAATTTCCCAGGTAAAGCCCCAGCAAGGCTGACCCACTTGCAGACCACCAGGAATCCACTTGAATTAAAACACAGACCCTTAAGTGAGGAGCTGTGACTTAAAGTGTTGTTTCAGGGCCAGTTTAAAGTGGTCCAAGTCCCCTTGACGGTGGGAAAGGCAGCCCTGTCCTCACTGTCCCTCTGCATTGGCCTCTGAGGCCTCTGAAGGTTTGATTATGGCTTTTACATGCTGCTCCCCTTGGCCCCTGTCTTGTTCCCTGTGCCAGACCCTGCACACACTGACCACCTGGGTTGATTTAAGGAGTTAAATGAGCTGCTGTCAGTGAGCTGGGCTGGTCCACGAGTCCTATGGGCAGAAGCATGGGACTCAAAGATGGAAGTGTAACAACCTCCATCAGTGGCACTGGACACTGATGTTGGCCTCTGTTATTAGGAGGGTTCACCTTATGCTAAACTGGAGGCCACTGCTGATACAGGCAGTCCTTTTCTTCCCTGCTGACATGTATACAATTCTTCCCTTCCTTACACTAAAGCTGGTTTTTTTAATTTATCTTCACTTAAACAGAAAGCAAGTGAAACAGTTCAGAAAGATAATATTTTTATTAATTTTTCTCCCTTTTTAAAAATCACATAACTAGGCTTTTTGCTGATTCAGATTTCTCAATTTTCTCACTCTGGGGTTAAGCAAGTACCAGAGTTGGAGCAGGTAAAGTAGAAGCAGACAGCTGGAAGATAGATGGGGAAGATGAGGGCAATGACAGCCTTTGTGTTATGAGAGCTCAACATAGTTCCAAGACACCAGAGTCTGGCTGTCTCACTTGTCTTGTTAGTCCTTAGACTGAGGAAGAGTGAACCTGCAGGAAAGCAAGGTACTCCCTTCATTTGGCTGCTGGATTTTGACTGAGGAACCACATCTGCAAATTGCTGCTTCACAGCAGTGTAAACCAAACTAAATTGGTGCTACAGTGTTCCTACTTGTCTGCTTCTCACAAATCCCTTTCTCAGGAATTCTTCACTTTTTTTCTATCCCATTGATCTGGGGAAAAAAAAAATAAAAGAAAAAGAAAACTCTCCATCCACAAGTGTGGCAGGAGGCAAGACAACAAGCAGCCATTCGTTGATTTTGGTGAGATGCAGCAAATTGAGGATCCCATGCTTCATCAATCCCTAGGCATTACAATAATGAAGATGGTTAAAAAGATTAAAGATGCCTTTAAAACAGAAATGTATGTATTTCATTGTGTTTTCACAATGGATTTCCCTGTGCACCTACAAAAAAATAAAAAAGGAATTTTGGATGGAGCTGAATAGTTCTTGTCTTATGTGTGCACTGCCACTTATGACAATATGGAATTACAGGTTGCTTTTCTAGGAAAATGGGACCCAAGAAACTTCTGGAAGTGAAAAAATAAATTTCAGAAAAGTAAAACTGGATTGCTATATTTTTAATCAGTGCACTAGGATCTGACTTACTGGCATATGTTTAAGAAGCAAACATCTTTCTATGGAAGTTTTAATTGTTGGCTTAATAATATTGGCTAAATAGAAAAGAGCTGAGTTGATGATACTGGACTCTTGGAGTACTAATAACTCTAAACAATTTCTGTCCTTGTTCAAACTAACTGAAAAAAAAAAAAAAACAAAAAACAAAAAACAAGTGATATAAAATTCACTTTTCATTACAGTCCATGTTAAGGTCAGTCTCTGAAGAAAGAAAATCCTAAGCAAACGGGGGTAAAGCTCGTGGCACTCTTTCTTTGAATTTCTCTCAATTCAAAGCAAATACACTGATGAGGTAATCCAGTTGCTGTGACTAGCATTGAAACTGAGGGGAAGGGTAAAGTATAATAAGACATGCACTTGAAATATCAAAACTATTTTGTCAACTCAAAGACGGCATTGCAAAGCTATGCTAAGGGCAAAATGTCATGCTGGGCTATGTGGCCTTTCTTTTTTTTTTTTTTTTCCATTTCACGTAATAAGTGTTTTCTTTAAAACCACAGTAGAAAATAATCAGAATATTAGACCACTGTATTTCATCCTGTGACTACCTGCCATGACTACTGCCTTTATACAGTATTGATTATGGATACACTGTTTTGATGTACTGTTATTGATATAACAGCAGAAAATGGGTAGCTTTTTTATGCCTGAGGTGTTTTGCTAAGATTAAGGCAATTTCATTTGAAACCTAGCACTGAGAGGATTTTTTTTTTCTTTTTTTGTGGGATCAATAAATGTTGCTTGACTTTTTCTTCTGCAAACAAATAGGTTTTGGATTTGGCAAGTAGAGCTTCTGGACACTCATTTCCTTTTTTAGCAAGGCAGGAGTAGCACTCAAACACTGAATCTAGAGCAGTCCCACAGATTGTACAAAGGACATGGTGTTGTTGTAGATGTTCTCACAGAGTCCTAGTGGACTTTATACCTAGGGATGTGGGCTAGGCTCCAAAAAGAAGGCATTTTCATTCAAGCCAAAGATCTTTTAAAGCTTCTTATTCTCAGTTAAGGAGATTGCTTCCTCTGGAATGCAATCTTCTTTTTGATATGCAAGCATGTGAGCATAAATCCACTACTCTTGTGTATTTGTACAATGCATAATATTTTCTAGAGCAATTAAGCTCTCTAATTTAAGGCAGAATCAAAATTTCCTTCAGTCTTCTCAATGTGACTTGCTAGCAACCAAAGCAATTACAGCAGAGGCTGAGGTAAATGACACTAATCCAGTGAGGTGCATTTCCAACCTGAATTGCACACCAAACCTGTTTCTACGCCCCCATCCCATCTGAGTGTGCTGCACAATTCTCGCACGTTTTATCCTGTTGTGAAAAAGGCGAGAGCTGTACCAGCGGGCTGGGGAGGGAGGATGCCGTGCTCTTTGGCTGATAAAGCATGTAGTGTGCTTTAGGCTCTGTTCTAAAGGAGAACCCTCCTTCCTTTGCTAGCAGTAAGCCTTAACAGGCTCAGAGCTCATGCAACCTGGTTATTGATTTTCTGTGGCAGGCTTGTCAGTCAGTGCAGCAGAAAAGCTACTTCCATAGACTGACTTCCCCTTCTGAGAAACCCATCCCACACAGAGGATATGATTCCATCACTGAAAGAACCATAAAAATCCCCTAAAAAGCCTCTGATAAAAATTTCCCTTCATCACAAATAGCGAACATGGGCCATAATAATAAAAATAGAGTGAATTTAAACATGAGTCACTCAGAAAGTTCCCATAAATTACACTTGATGTAGCCTAGGCTGACACTGAAGAAATCTATGAGAAAGTTGTCCTTCTTGTTGGATTCCCCAGGAGCTGGGTCAGCACTTCTACAACATGCTCCACCCTGGGTGACTTGAATCAAATGTTCAGATTTTGTCTTGGATGTGGTGTCCTTTAGTCATGTACCACTTTTTAATGTCTTCTGGAAGAATCATAAGCTTTTATTTCTTTTATGAGTTGCATGTCTGAGGGTACACTGAGGGTTTTCTTAACACTGTCAAGAATTACAAGACTGTTCTATTTTAAGAAGAAATGTGGCAGACTTTGTTATCTATGTTGTATAGGTTTAGTTTGCATCTTTTCTGTCATTCATTGCCAAAGGATGATGTGTATCCTTTCAAGCTGAATTAATCACTGTTGATAACTTTAGAGTATCATTTGAATTCCTCCATTTGAGGAATATCAGAACAATGAAGTAATAAATATCTTTTGAATATAAGTAAATAATCCATGAAGGATTGTTTTGATGATGATGTTGCAATATATGCACCAAGCTAGTTGAAGACTTGCCTATTTTTCTCACAAGGTCTTAAAGATGAAATCAGATGTAACTTTATTAAAAATGTACTTGATGAACTCAGCTACATTTAGGCTTGTGCCATGAATATTCTTGAAACTACGTATTTAATAGAGATTGCTTTCATATGCTTATTTATAAGACAGTCAGGAGCTGAAACTAGTAGTCTGGTATTTTTCCTGTACATACAAAGTTAATTTGATCACAGAAATGAGGTATGAGGGGGGATCAGTCTGATGCCTGATTACTGGATTACTCCAAAGCATTAATTTGTTCCTTGTTGTCAAATATGTTTTAACATGTAGACACTGCGATTAAATAATCCACCCTGATAAATCTTTTATGAGTCATTTGCTAATTTTCTTGATTCATGTGATATAGAGAAGGAAGAACAAGTAAAAAACTACAAGTAATAAAAAACAGTGTCAGAATTAACGTGTAAGTGACAACTTCTCTTTCATCATGTTAGTCTACCATGCTTTATATAAATTACTCAAAGCACTGGTGCATAACTTGGCATCCTTTATGCCCTTTTTGCACAGCGGCAGAGATATTTGTCTCTAGTGATAGTATTTGACCGTGGTTTGTCAAGCAAAGGTTTGTGTCTGTTTTGTGCAGCAGGTTATTTGCTAGACTTCTATCAATTATGTGGATTTTCCATCTTTAAATTTCTATGGAGGAATACAGTATGCCAGTATTCTGTGTAAAACCTTAATTGCTGTGTAATGATTTTATGTCATGTTGGAAAAAATCTGAGATGCAGTAGCTCAACATAATATAGTCCATTGATAAAAATTTTCTGAATCTTTAAACTTAATAAATTAAACTTTTAGTTAAAATACCTATGAAAACTATTTCAATATAGATGCAATTACCTTTGTATTGTAATGCTGCTCTTTGTAACAGCAGCATGAAAGAACTAGAAAAGGATCCAAAATATTTGTGTCATCTGACCTGAAAAGTAAAAGCTGGTGAGCACACAGTGTACTGCAGAGCAGTATCAAGGGACATGTAGCTGGGTGCATTTTGGCCTTGGGATGGCAAAAATCTCTGTTCTTGCAAAACAAATCATGGCATTTTCATTATCTGCAGAAAGATTGCAAGACAGTGAATGCACTGAAGAATATGAAAAAACATGCAGAATGGAATCTTTCTCATTACACAGCTACAGCTCACCAAACCAGGCAGAGCAGTGATACTCATCCTAGTAACACCAGTGCAGTGCCAGACTCTGCCCCCGTTTACACAAAGCAACCCACTTGTCACTGCAAGGGAATGAAAAGGGGAAGAGAAAAACACGTATGATCTGATTTGTTGGCCTCTGGTAGGGCTTGTTTTTGTTTCTGTAATGCAAGTCCTTCTATAAATAGGACACACTCAGCAGTCATTTACTACTCATGGAACTCCCACATCAGAAATATTGATCTAAGGAAGGTTTCCTCAGGTAAGAAATTGCAGGGTTCTTCCTCAAAAGGGGAGAAAATTTTCTAAACATACATCTGGTTTAACGCATACAGACGCATTTACATATGCATAGTTTAAAATTACATTTTTTCCTAAAGAACTGTATGCATTTACATGCTGAGATTAGGCTGGCTGAATTTTTTTGGCTGTCGCCTGATTGTGACATGTTTCTCCGCTGTAGTTTGCTGAAGTTGTCTGGCTGCTTGAGAGCTCCCTCTCGTGGTGAACTCTCCTCGAAGGAGATTCCCGACCAAATACTCCCTACCAAAAACCTGAGGTTGGAAGTTTCCCTTTTTTTTTTTTTTTTTTTCTCCCTTGGCTGTCTGCCCTTCTCACACAGAAACCTACTGGTTTGTATGGATACAAATATCAATCGGTATTTTTGGGGGGGAATTTCTGTAAATGAGTATACATATGAAAGACATGTATTAATCTGTGTTCTAAAATTGTCATGAATTATTTAAATTTTTTTGCCCTGAAAAGATTACATTACTGTCCTTCTCTAGAATAGTTTAGGATCTCTTGTATCTGGTGCTGCAGAACCTGCTGTTTAAAGCAGACTCTACTTACCACGGCCATCAGCAGCTTTGACCAAATACCCACTAGTATGGGTCTGTGCTGTACAAGGGTGTGCTTTTATTAAATTTATTTGCAGTTCAGACCTGTCACCCATTCTTGGGCAGGAGAAGTACTAAGGGTTTCAGAAAGAAAGGTTCAGGCATTCTCATCTCTCCTTCCCTCCCTCCCTCCCCCACCCCAGGTCCTGACCTCCTGGGAAAAGCTGAGCATCTGCAGCATGACGGGCTAAAGCAGCAGCCACGAACGCTGCGAACCTCTGGCACAGCGCGGCGGGGACATTGCAGGCGGCTCTTGGTGTCTCCTGGGAGAGCTGCCGAGTGTTGTGGTTTGAAAGCAAAACGAGTGAGAGGCTCCAAGTCAGAGATACAATTTAATAAGAAGAAAGGTAAAAATGTAAAAATAAAATAAAATAAAATAAAATAAAATAAAATAAAATAAATGCAATAACGCAAAGGATCACTGACAGAGTCAGAATACAACCTGAGCAGGATGGTGGAAGCAGTCCAGGTGAGGTGCTCTTCCTGAAGCAATGATCCTGTAGAAAGGTCTGGTAGCTCTGGTCCTCTGGGAATCCAGTGGGTCAGGGCTCCTTGCACTGTTCCAAATCCCAGCTTATATCCAGGTGAGAATGTTTGGCTCCTCCCCCTGGGCAGAGCATCTCACAATGGGATGAGGAGTTGTGAAGTGGGTCCTTGATGGCCCATTAAACAGAAACAACTCCTGGAGGGAGTTACCTGTGAGTCATGGGCCAGGCGTTAATGGGCCATTAGCAGAAGACAGCCCAACACTAGAGCTCTGCCCCACTTGGTTTTAACAGTTCATGAAGATGGTGATAGAATAAATACTTTGTGTACATCCTACACTGCAACCCAGGACACCGAGTCACGGCTTTTTGGTACCTGCACCGGCCGACACACGGCCATGTCAGGGCTGCTTCCAATAGCACACACAGAGTGCACCAATTCTCCCTGTTTTCCTCTGGCTAAAGTCATAGTCCACATAAATCTCCCCAAGATAGGTGGGATTATGCATTTTAGAACGAATATTTAAATGAGATAAATAGCTATAAATATAGCTCTGAAAGTAATAGCACTTTAAGTCGAGCAAAATAGTGGGAAAAGTAAGGCAGATTAAGGGGGAAGACAGGAAGATTGCTTTTGTGTATAGGAGTTCTGAATTGAACTCTTTAAATTACTAGTTGAATTAATGGTATTTTAATGATCAATAAATAGACCACCCTGTCAAGAAAATACAGCTTTTAGTCACATCTAAATGTTATCTGTCTGGAAAACAAGTAAAAAAACCACATGAATCCAAGCAGCTCAAAATCCCACAATTCTGAAAACTAAGACTGGATTCAGATCCAATGACTCTAACCAGTATTGGGCATGTTATTTGGGGTTTTTTTTTTGGTCATTTGAAGAAAGAGGATGAGGTACTGATGTGATGTGTATGGATAGGATCTCTTAAAGAAAGCATGTGGAAATAAGTAATAATTACTTAAAGTAATAGCAAATTTTCTTAAAGTTAAAATGTAGTGTGATTATTAAATGTTAGAACTTAAAAGAGAAATTGTTATAAAAACATATATGCACAAATTTAATTAAAAACCCTCCGTGTTTCAAATAATTATTCAGAACAGCCTCCAACTTTTCTTTGGTGTTTATTGAACCTATGTAGATGTTCAGTTTACTTCCAAATAACTTCTATAGCCACTAATTTTAGTAGTGAACTTGACAGTGCTGCGTTAATGATTGGACTTGATGATCTTAAAATTCTTTTCCATCCTAAATGATGCTATGATTTTAAATTACTTGCTGCTAGACGATACCTTTCTACACACCCATAAAAGGAATTTGATATTAATTTCCCCCAATTTATAAAGTTGCAGTAAGAACTTCCCTAAGCCAATGCTTAGGTGCCAATTTATTGATATTTTATTTAAAAAGATGGTTACCTTGTCATTTCTACATTCTATAAGGGAAATGATTAAAGAAGTGAATGTACAGATCGGAGACACAGGCACTTTGAAGAGACAAAATTTCTTAGAGTCAGATTATGAATAGGGGTTTTGTTCCCCTTTTAGAGGCTCTATTTTTCCACTGAGAGAACTCAGTTATCCCATACTGCAGGTCTGGACGACTATTTCACTAAAGATGAATCAAGAAAAATCTGTCACAATATAGGAAACGCTATAAATTTTTTAAAATATAAAATCCCAAATAATATCATGCAAATTTCTGGCAGCAAGAGCGATCTTTTTTTAATCTGCTTTTGACTGAGTAATGATGATGTCTGTGATGTCGCAATTATGAATTCCCTTTTTTTTTTTCAATATTGCATGAGTCACAGCAGAGACATTCTTGTATTCATTGCCAGCTTTAAAGACAATAACAAGCCTATTTAGGAGTAAATTCCTATTGAAATCAAAATTTCAGCGTATGAGTGGTTCTGCACACAAACATACCCTGTGCTATGGATTTTCCAGAACATACACTCCATGCATAAGTGGGCAAGCATGCCAGTGCTCCAAATGACAGCAGAGGGAAAGCCCTACCAGCCCCAGCATAGTACACACCTGACTGTGCAGTGGATGTCTGAGCCATCCTCTGTGTTGACTCTAATAGCTGTCATGCCAGATGCTCCAAGCAAAACAAGAATGTATAGAAGTGCGGGTGGCTAGCAAAAAAAGTAATCTATAACCAGACTTTTAGTTTGCTCAGTTTAGATACCTACTTACATTAAACATTTTGGCTCATTTTAAACTAGTTTAAATGCCAATCTACAGCTTGATCCTTTTGGAAGTAAAAGACTGTGAAACCTCTGCTAAAATAATATCAATTTAGTGACCAATTTAGTAGCTCGTGGTTTTGGGTTTTTTTATAAATAAAACAATGTTCTTTGTTCTTAGGTCTTAACAATGTAACTTTTATTCAAGGATCTTGGAATCAGGCAGATGGATGCTCTTGTAGGTTCATATTGAATCCTGTGAACGGCACAGGGATCACTGCAGCAGGGACTGCAGCCAGAGCAGGCTGCTTTGTAAGGGAAGGAAAGCACCAGCTGGGCGAGCTGGAGTAGGGGTCCTGTTACCCCTGCCCTTAGAGGAGTAACACGTTGTGACGTGGGTGTGGACCCTCACAGAGGACAGCAGGCAGCAGCAGGGCCAAACATGGAAGGCTCTTTTATTATCCAGCTCCAATCTACTTTTATACACTTTTTACAGAGGGCCCAGATTGGCCCAAGGAGGTTCCAACCTCCTGACTCCATTGGTCACTATGACCATCAGTCCAATTCTCTCTCAGATAACAACTATGCAAAACATACAGATAAATTCTAAGAATACGATATTGTTTACATGAAGCAGCGTGAGAATCAGGCTGCAAAGGTTCAAACACTTGAAAGCAGGAAAGTCAGGGGTGACAGGGTCCCACCCAGCCCTGTACTGGAGCAAGGTGAGCAGAGCTGTCCCCTGGCAGTGCCAGGGTCAGCCAGCAGCTGGGGGGCTGTCACACCGGTCACAAGGCAGGTTCCAGGTCAAAACAGGTGTCTGACTTGGGCATACCATGTACCTCTGCTGAGGGCAACAGATGGAGCTTAAGCACTGCTCCCAAGTAAGGCAAGGAGGCCTCCAAAGGGGCTTCTCACAGCTCTTTCTCACCCACCAACTTTTCACAGCCATATGATACAAGCTTGTACAGCTATATCACATCAGTGCAGGGTTCCAGTACAGGCAGTCAGGCCTCTGCTGGGGGAATGCACTCAAGGATCCTCATACTGTGGATTTAATGGTATTTTTGTGGTCTCTGACTTCTTTTGTGCAATTAAAATAAACTACTTTCTTACCTCTGTATATACTCTCTTGTTTTCTGAAGTGTAAAAATACATGTTGCTTATGTGTATAGCAATGAAAATTTATGAAAATAGCAGTGTTCTTTTGTCTTAAAAGCTTTAAACATTTGAATGTAGAACTTCTATCCCACTTCTGTCACAAAGCTACATGGCAAAGGAGGAGTTAGAGCAGTAGAACCAGTCCATCCAAACTACAGATTTGAGATGGACCTGAATGACAACATCTAAAATTTCAGCATAGAATTTGATTTTCCACCCACAGTTCACTTTCATTCATCTCTGTGGCTTTGCTGTAGAACCATTGGAAGTCTAAGAACTGGTTTCAAAACTTTAGCTTCAGACTTGTATTGAGATTCAGAAACCCAGAAAATCCTGTTATGATGAGGCTTAGTGTCAGCTCTTACCTAAGCACAACTTCCCTTGAGTGCAGTGAGTTGCTCAAGTATGAACTTCTGTAGTATGCCCAAAAATAGGAATGAAGCACATCTTGGCAATGGCTAAAATTCCTCATATTAATGAAAGCAGTCCTGGGGAATGTTGACATTTTCAAAACTAGCATCTAGTTATGTGTATATTCGGAAAAAAAAACCAATTAGGCATACTTCAACAGTAAATGTTTTTTTCTCCCAACCTTATTTTTCTGAAGCATGTATGGTGAAAGTGCTTTCCAACAATCCACCTTACTTCTTCAAGCAAACACTTTAATCAATCAGATTTTGCTAACTGAAAAGACTTTTTGAAAACTTGGGACATTTCTCACATTTTGCAGCACTACTTTCCTTTCCCTGGGATCCTGGAAGTTCCACAACCACTGTGCTCTCTGGGTTTGCTCACTGTGCTCACAGGGAGAGATTAGACCAGCAACATTCTCTTTCTTTGATGCAATGTAATCGATATCTTCATGCTGCTTCAAGGAGTGCAAACTTGAGCCTAGAGAATGAAGCAGATACTCTGGCTATGTCTGTACTCCATTTGAGGTTACTCAATCCATGTTCACACTGCTGACTGCAGCGTGCTTCCAGGGATGTCCATACATAGGGATATGCTATAGTTATATCGGAAAGAGAAATCAGACCTTTTGGCTTTGAAAGCATTTTTGAGTGTAGTTTTGTGCAACCTGATGTGTTTCAAGCTGCATGTTTGTGCAGACTAAAAGCTGTCTTCAAGGCAGCATTGAAGGAAGAATGGTATGTGTGTGGTTATGTGACCATATTCCTGGCCAGACCAGGAGCTTTATTCAAGGAATGTTATTCAATACAAAATACTTTTCCTGTTCTCAGTAGTGTAAGTTGTAGCCAGAGCCTGTCACAGTCAGTTCCAGAGAGTCTTGCTGGGCAGTGCTTGGTGTCCCAGGGTCTGATGTTCAGCTGGCAGGAAGGAAGGTCTGCAGCTGCAGGTGAAAGCCAAAGTGAAAACAGGTATAGCTGCTGTGGCTGTTTGTCTACTACCAGCACTGCTTTGTGCCTGTCACTGGAGGTGCAGGGCAGACTCTGGCTCCAAGAGTCACCAAGCACTTGGCCCTTGTGGAGCTGGACTGTGGCCTCCTCTCCTGTGCCTCCTTGCTGTGCAGTCAGCCTAGCAAAGAGGGCAGCTGAACAGCCCGCCTGTGCTGCAAGGATACCTGAAGAAGCACAGGTGAAGGTGGGCACTGGTGGTGCAGGCTGTGGTGTGGCCCTGTCACTGTCCTTGCAGCAGGGTCCAGACCTCCCCATTGCACACACGGGTGGACACTGAGGAGCATTCTCTGCTGCCTTACTGAGGTTGCCCTCTCTGCCTCAGGGTGGGCATAAATAATTGATGGTGTACAGTCAGAGTTTCTGGCCTCAGGCAGCGTACAGTCTAGTATGGAAATACACCTGAGATCAAAACCTCTATCAGAATCCTTAGTTTTAGATATACCCTACCTTCCATGCCAAGACATAGCCATTACATGAAAAGCCAAAACCACAATTATGAAAAAAAGTTTTCCTGAGCAGTAACTGTGTCCAGTAGTCCATGTGAATGACTAATCCAAGCAATATTTTTCCACAAAGGGCAAAAATAACGCACATTATGTTTCACAGAAATGGCCAATAACTATGTAATTGTTGCTTGAATCCAATCTTTATTGGCTTTAAAACGTGTCTGTAATCTCTCTTTATAAGCATATAGATCTCAGCAGGTGTTTTGCCTGAAGGGTTGTACAGCAGCGGGCCTTCTGGGAATAATCAAACCAAAACACATCATATGGTTTCAATATAAAACTCTTACAGCTATTTTAAATATTTCCAGCTGTAATTAACTAAGCTCAGCTACCATTACTCACTCCTATTTAATGTACCACCACTATAGTTTAATTGGAGATTTACTTTCTTTCCATAACCACTAACTAGTTGTTGGTTTTATGAACCCCGTTTTTCCCCCACTCTGATAAACGTCCATTATATGATAAAATCTGATTTAATTTTAAAGTGTTGTGGTCACTGTTCTTTATTTCATGTGTCAGTAATCATAAAAAGAGAGCTAATCCTGCAACAAGGAGAAAATCCAATATTAAATTACATAGCAGCTTTGTACAGTGTAATCTTTTCACTCTGAGAGATGAATTTTATCAGCATGGCATTTGCAGCTGGTAGTAGATTCAAGAGATATACTACTCCTCTCGGGAAATAAGTCAAAACCATGGCATGAATATTATTACTTTTAGCTTTATCTTGTGGCTAGGAAAAAATGAGCTCCTTATCATTTTTATCAATATCCCCTATTTATGTAGGAAAAGCTGAGGGTAATGGTGGAAACGTGATTCACATGGTAATAGTTTTTAAAACTTTTTTCATTCCTTTCTAAAGTGAGTTTTTAAGTTAGAAGGAGAAACGTGCATTTTTCCCCTGAATGGTGACAGTGTTGTATGTTGTACAGTGACAGTGGTGTGACAGCTGGCTCTGTGCTATAATGCAGAGCTAACTGGCTTTGCAGCAGTGCTTCTAGAGGCTTTTGCTCTGAGAAGTACTTCTGCTGGGGCTACCTCAGCAATCTCTTCACTGCACATTAAATAAGTGACCTTGTACATTTCCATTTATTTTCATCTGTGAGCTCTTTACAGTTATATGGTGCTTCAGACAGAATATCTTTTTTCGCTTGTGCCCTAATTTATGCAGTTGTGTTCCTCCTCTGCGGCACACTAATATTGAGAACACTACAAAACTGAGGCAGTGTCAGACAGCTTAGTTCCCTTCATGTGCAGTACAGAGCAGAAAGCAAATGGAAGGAATAGGTATTTATCTCCTTTCTAAAATTGCCTCAGGCCAGTTTGGTTCCTGGAAAAATTCCAGCTATCCTAAGAGTTGCCCTAACTTGTACCATAATTGCTGTGTTTTCCATAGGACTTTTCAGCTCTCTGCATGACAGGTACTGAAGAACATCCTGGCCACACCCCAGACTGCTCTCATGCTGGCCCACACAGAGAAAGATCTTTAGCAAATATTACCAGTCTAGCAATTATTTTTGGGAAAACCTCTTCTGGTCCAGGTAGAATGTGAAGAAAAGTAGAGGAGGAAAGTCAGGGACAGCTGATGTCCACAATATGTTAATAAATTCTACTGCAACAGAAATCCCTGGTTCTCTTGCTGGGCCTAGCATGAGAGTTCTTCTGGCAAATAACTTCTCTGGTATATTTATGATAGGTCTATTAATACAAAATTGCTTCAATTACTGTCTAACCTAACAAAGTGTTCCTTAATCTTTGCAAAGACCCTTGCACACATCTATGGTTATCTCTTAGGCATTATGGCAAGTAAAACCATGCTCCTTATGTCCCTCACTGAGCATCCAAAAGCCTTAAAAATTTTACACTCACCTTACTCAGGACACCCTAAGCTTGCTGCTTTTTCACGAGTATTGTGTCATCACCTCAGCTTCCAATAATTGCCTACAGTCCTCCATTCTTTACAATATTCCCTTTTCCATTTCCTATAGAGTCACCATTCTTAATTCCTCTATTTCCCTGCATATAATCTGGTTAATATGCCATTCTCAAATATGGTTTATTATTCCATGTGAGCAAGGAAGAACACAGGAGAGGAAATGAGCTGAAGCAATCTTTTTGTTTGTCAGTGATGAGACACGGTGTAGCAAACTGTCACAGACCAAGAGTGGAGATGACTGGATACAACTTTAGCACTCTTGAAAAAAACATTCTGGTGAGCCTTAAGTTGTCATCTTTAACTTTTACCTTTGCTCTTAACAAATAATACATCTCAAGTAAAATTTCTCATCTCTTACTGAACTGGTTTTTTGACATTCACTTTGATGTGCATGTATTTAGACCTTATATATAGGTTTTATACAGAAGGAGAGAGTTACCATTGAATCACTGCATACACTTCTGGCCAATAAAACATAGCATTTAAAGAATTAGCATATAAACACTAGGTACATTGAGTGAAAAGTCATATTGAGTCATCTGCACAGTAGAGAAAAAATTCTTTAGCTGCTTCATCCCTGCAAAAAAGCACTGATAAAGTATTACCATGCTAAGCAGGTAATACTGGTAAGATCAAAATGGAAAAAGTGACATGCATGAGGTGGAACAAAACACATCATGGGAAAATGAATTGACCTGCTATGATGACTCACATCCAGCTAACCAATCCAAAGTACATTCTTGGAAGCCTGTGAAAAGTGGAGGAAGCAGATGCTGTAAGTGCAGGTAGACATAGGGGTACAGAAAGGATACACAAGACCAGAAGCCTGCAAGTAGACAGACACATGCACATCTGGAGTTATCAGAGTTACAGAAGCATGAAGGATTGTACCAGTAGAGAAGTGGTTAGCCTTTGATTTTAACTTTGTGAAATTCCTTTGCTATGCTAGAGTGATTCCAAGGACAATTTAATGTCACTTCTGCCTAGTCATAGTCAAATTCCTAGCTGAGTAGGTTGGAGGTAATGCCAGCTGATTGTGAAAGTGACTGCTGATAAGCCTGTCAATGCTTGCAAGAGAGTGGATAGGAATTAAGCATTCATTTAAGCATAATAGTGGAAATAGGAGTAAGCTATCTTGTATTCCTTGAATTTTCTTATTTGTGTATGTCACCACCTCTGTATCTGAAAGGAAGAGAAACATAGGCCTACCAACATTGTAGCTTGAAAGGAATGCAACATTGTAGTTTATACATCAGCCCAAATGGAAATTGCATGTACAAATCAGCCGAATGTTGGATTCTACAGAAGGAAATACCACTTAAGGAACTCATTACAAAAGTTTCAGTTTGTGTATATGAAACCAAGAACTTTCTGGACGTGCAGAGGGAATCCATGAAATAAATATTAGGGATAAACTCATGAGCTTGCAAAATATAATTTGCATGATAAATTCCTTACTGTAAGGTTTACATACTAGCATTAGTCAAGGCCTGTCCAGCTACTTTACACTAGGATGAATCATATATGACAAATGGTGCACTGAAATCTGCCTAATTTATGTAACTTTTGCAAAGGTGTTGACTGAAGTGCAGTGTCAGATCACAAACTGGCTCATCCAGTGTCTCCGAACTCTCCTCTTTAATGTCTGAGTCAGACAATGGGAGTCATCCTGTGGATGTCCTACAACAATGAGAAACAATGTGAGCCACAGTTATCTCCCCTGATGGAAAAAAAAATTAGAAAAAGATACGTATTGTAAAAATGCCCTTCATCAACTCATTCTTTCCTTCCATTTTATTCAAAAGCACACTACTAATGCTGCATTTTGTTGCCTGCTTGCACCACATACATTTTTATACAGCCAGGAGAATGATGAAATAGAAGACTAAAAACATTTTTTGCATCTTATTTTTTTGCAGATTGCATTAGTACAAGTTTTGCCTATAATTTCTCCTTTGAACATTGCCAAGCAAGCATTTTTAGGAGAAATCCTCTGGCAGTGTGGTCAGCAAATCCTGTTGCCATTTCTTTATCCCCAGATTTTTGTGGTCAAACCAAACTTTTCAAAAGAGCTGCCTGTACTGGCATTTGTTACATTATTTAACAGAGAAACTTTGTTCCTGTTCATTATATTTGGAATGTGTAAGATAAAAACCTCATATTATGGACAGGTTTGACAGCAGAACAAGAGGATCTTCACAGCTTTCAGAAGTTATTAGAGGTGGCTCTTTGTAAACCCATCAGTACATATGTAAAGGAGGTGTTTTAAAATGGGAAAAGTCATAAACTCCTCCCTGTATGGACCATGGAACAACATTGAGCTCAGGGTCTTTCATCTTTTGTTTGATCTTCCCATTTTTTTAAGGTCTCGAGAGTGTTTTGCACTGGATTGTGTTGTTTCCAGAGAATAAGGACCACAGCTGTGCTTCCTGGATCATGCTCCTGGGGAATGATTAATTCAATTCTCACATTAGAAGGAGAAACTTTGAATTGACAGCTTTTAAATCATATCCTTGCCTTCCTCCTTACATGCTAGTCATCCTCCTTGAGTGTAAAATTAGGCCTTGGCTCCTGTTGTCATCTCCTAGTACCTTCCAGCAGAGTGATTCTGCTCTGTCCAGAGCAGAATGGCAAATTCCTTCTCCTGACTGCAAGGTGCTTTCACAGAATAGATTCCATGTGCACACCAACAGCGGCAATATGCACAGATGTGGATGTACAGAGTACCAGCACACACCAGCATGCCCAAAAGTAGGTCTGGCTTTCCATTATTCACCTTGGTTCAAAACCCCTCACACCCTTTACTGAGTGGGAAAAGCATATTCAATATCTGGATTAGTGAGTAGGTGGCAAATAACCTGGCAGTGAGCAAAGAGCTGAGTTGCCCCTCTGGGCAGCCACTGCTACAGGCACAGGAGGAGGAGAGGCACACACCTCCAGCCAAAGGACAGATGCTTCCCACCCCACACACAGGCAACGTGCTTGTCTCTGTTGGGGCGCAAGCACACAGCCCATAACAGGGACAAAGTTTATTTTGCTGTCTTCTCAAAAAAATGCTGTTTTATGCAGTAAAAGAGTTCTAGATAATTGAACAGAAACTTACAGACTCTTTCCCATCTGAAATGCTGAAAATAAAAACTTCGCTGCTGATAGAGAGGATTACTTAGTGGTGTGAACCTCTCACTTGCTGTAAATGTCATCAGTTAAATGACAGAACTGAATTTCAGGAGTGTTTTTTAGGGAAATTTACCAAATAGAGGTACTTCTGTTGGGATCTTCTTTATTGTCCTGCTTGTTCCATGTACAGATGTCTCTGTACCAGAAAGCATTATTCTCCATAATGACTGATTACCTAATTCCCTACCTCCATCCAGACGTATCGTAAACTATGTAAAATTGTTTCTATTTGAATATTTTGTAAGAGACTTCAGAATATAAAGTACTGTTGAAGTACCTGCTACATAAATGACAATTTAGAAAGGATCTTCCAAAATTAAACCAAATTTAATTTCTTCCATATCAATATAATATGCAATATTATGCAATATTCAATTGCATATACCTAGCAGTCTTCAAATTATACAAGCAGTTTTCAAGCCAAGCCTTGTAATTGTACTGTAATAAACAGGAAAAGGTATTTTTCTTGCATTGAATATACAGACAAAACTAATAAAAAATTTAATTATGTATTGTAAAATACCAACAAAGGACAAATATTAATTTCTGCCTCTTTGAAGGCTAGTCTGTTCTTTGGTTCAAAAAGTATTTGGATTGAATTGATGACATAGTTGAACAAAATTCTTTATAAAATATGAACTACAATGCTTTAAATAAAGCAAGCAATGTTTTAAAGTGAATAAACTGAAGCTGTTGCTTTAGGTATACCCTAATATGCAATAATTAAGAGATTCAAAGTTACCCAAGTATCTTTCATCTATTTTGTTATTTTCCACTATTGATGTTTGCATTATTTACTAATACAGAATTTGAGTGAAAACTTTGTGACTTTCAGATCTTAAGGGCTAGCTAAATCAAAGCCTGCAAGAGCAATTTGTAAAATAAAAAAAAAAATTCTCTCTTCCAGAAAGAATAAAGAATCACATACTTAGGTTCAGTAATTTATTATTTTAGAGTTAGAAAAAATAAAAACATAGCATAGTTAGGGGAAGGCTATATCGCAAAACTCTTCTGTTTCAAGGTCATTAATCCTTTCTTCTTTAAACATTTAATTAAAGATGAGATAACATTAGAACACTACCTATCTCCTTTTAGGCCTTCTGAAATCATATGACACTTCAAGGAAATGTTCATAGCAAGAATAAGTGCAGAGTAAGGGAAAATTTAGCCCATTATAATAAAAAGCAGACGTTTGATTTTTCATCTGTTTTTAATGCAATATGGCATGTCCTTTGTTTTCCATTCCTCAGGGTAAAAAATGTTTTAAACTCCATAATTTATAAATGTAAAGTAGCATTAATGATTTAGTAAGTAATATCAGTGGTTCAACACTGAACAAAAGTAGAGCAAACCTTTTCAGTTCAACAGACTCAGAATTATAGAATCCTAGAATGGTTTGCGTTGGAAGGCACCCTAAAGATCATCTTGTTCCAACCCCCCCCCTAGTGGACACCTTCCACTAGAACCGGTTGCTGAAAGCCCCATCCAAGCTGGAAGACTCTGAGCTTTTTTCTAACAGCCTACTACAAACCTTGCAATCAAATCTGTTGATTACAGAGTTTTCATGCCAAAATCTAAGTCAAACACTCATGCATGACTGTGGATTTTTCAGAAACTTACGTGCAATGTTGAGTTCAGCAAATAGCTGTAATCAGTATCATCTGCCCAGGATTAAATTACAATGATATTCTGTATTACATCCACTTCTATGCATAGTTGCCCCATTACCAATAGATGAGAAACGGTATAAACTTATATCCTCACAAACACTCTCATTCAGAGTAGAAAGCGCCATTTTGGGGCCTTCTACTCACTTGACTTGTATCAGTAAATCTATAGCACTGCCCATTTATTGCTTTCTTTCAGGACAATTACCTCTGTAATCATTGTCTCTTGTGTATCTGGAGGTAGAGCTTGACTGCACCCTAACATACAGTACTATGATATTATAGCTAATTAAAAGCAGATTTATGCAATTCATTGTGAAAAACCAAAACATTTCATATTTGTATTCACAGATCTTGAACTAATGCTGATCTTCAGCTTTTGGGAAACAAGTTTTCATAGTGTCTCAGCTATTTCCTACTGAACTAGAAGCTGCTGCTGTCTTCCACAAGCTCTACTGCTTTTGTAAATCTTCTAGAATGACAGTGATATGAATAGTCTAAGCAGTAAAAATTATAACATTTTTAACAGGATATATGAAAACACTCCAGCAATGCCATGGTGCTAAATATGAAGACCCACTACTATAAACCATAATGTGCGACAGTGAAGAGCTGTTTGTTCATGTTTCTATGGTGTATGATTAGCAAGCACAGGCTCTTTCATTATGTGATCACTAATATGGCATATTTCTGAAGCCTGCTGAGACTTGAGGAAAATTCTAGGCTGTGCTGTAATTGACCTAATAGCTAATATCCTTGTAAGCATTTATGGAAAATATTGCACTAATGCTGGTTGGATTCCTTGTTTGCCTGGCTCTACTTCATCTACAATCATCATGGAATAATAGAACAGTTTGAGTTGGAAGGGACCTTAAAAACTGATCTAGTTCTAGCCCCCCTGTCATGGGCTGGGACATGTTCCACAAGATCAGACTGCTCAAAGCCCTGTTCAACCTGACCTTGAACACTGCCAGGAACAGGGCATCCACAGCTTCTCTGGGCAACCTGTTCTAGTGCCTCACCACACATAAAGAATTTTTTCCTAATATTTAATCTAAACCTACGCTCTGTAAGTTTAAAGCCATTACCCCTTGTTCTGTCACTGTATGCCCTTGTTGAATGTCCTTTTCCATCTCTCTTGCAGCCTCCTTTAGGTACTGAAAGTGCTGTAAGGTCTCTGTGAAGCCTTTTCTTCTCCAGGATGAATTAACCAGCTCTCAGCCTGTGTTCATAAGAGAGGTGCTCCAGCCCTCTCATCATCTTTGTGGCATCTGGACTTGTCTATGTCTTGTCTGGACAGGTCTATGACTTTCTTCTTTTGGGAGCCCCAGAGATGGATGCAGCACTCCAGGTGGGGTCTCAGCAGAGAAGAGCAGAGGGGCAGAATCTCCTCCCTCATCCTGCTGGCCTTAAGGCTGGTTTTGATGCAGCCCAGGATGAGGTTGGCTTTCTGCGCTACAAGTGCACATCGCCAGCTCATGCTGAGAAACGCAGCAGGTAAAATTATTTACCTAGGTCAACAGTTTCCAGGTCTGGCATAATATCTTTCTGTGAACATCTACAATGTTCTTTTCTGAGGCACTAAGCATATGATGCTCTTCTCATTCTAGAGCATTCTGCCAGCATCCTCTCCTCAAGCAAAAATCAGACATAGTCATTACCTTTAGCTTGTGGCTGAAAGGCAATTTGGTTGTAATTGCCACTATACTCTAAGTGTACCAACAGTATTGATTTAGACAAGTTTTCCCACTTCTCCAGCCTCTCCCTTCTTCATCTTGACTTGTATCACACCTGGAATGCAGACTGAAGATGTGTTTTTCTTATTTAGCATTGGAACAGGGGTAGGATGACATACTGAGCATCCTTGTGATTGCAGCTCTACAAGCACAAAGATAAGCATGGCCCCTGCCCAGCTGAGTTTGCTGTCAACGTATCTCCTGGTGCAGATCCCTCCTCACATATGAGAAATATAAAACTTTCATAAGTACAAATTAAAACTGAGGAAATTAGGATTAATAGTGCCTCTAAATTTTGAAACAAAATGTAAAGGAGTGTCAAAATTGAAGGAAATGGTAGGAATTTTCCCTCATGCTTTTGCTTATGGGATGCTAAGGAGAAAATTCATTCATGGGTCATAAGAATTTTACGATTTCTTCTAAATGGATAGTAGAACTATATGGGTAATTCAGATCAAATCAGACAGATACCTTTTTTACTGCATTCCCTCATTTTGGTAAATGATGATAACCACTCCTGAAACTCATGGTCAAAAGATAATGGTGATATAATACTTACCCTATCTCACCAAAAAATTATGTTAGAGTATGAAAATGAGATTGGATCTGAGTGATAAAATAAAACTTTAGGCAAGAGGGCCATCAGATTGAATGAAATTAACAACTAGCTGCCTTATCACTTTCTTTTTCTGATTTTTGATTTGTTTGCTATAGCATCTCTTTGCAATTAGTGCAATTGCTATAGGGCAATTCTTATGCTATGAATAAAGCAGCATGATCAAACTCTACAGAATAAAAATGGTTATTTATGAAAAAGAAAAGCTGGGGAAAAAGAAAAGAAAGCTGAGGACATCTAATGTCCACAGCAAAATGAAATGTATCAATGACCATGGTAAGGCTTAAATGTGGCTCTAATGTGTTTGTGCTGCACGCTTCAAACATTTTAGGGGAACTTGTCTTAAAGTGGCTCCCTTAGATACTATCATAAATCTGTTGAAGAAGGAAGTATGGTCTGTTGTTTAAAGCACAGGACTCTGAGTCAGAGGATGTAGATTATGGCCCCTATACTGATAAGTACTGACTGTGGCTTCCTCATCTTTAAATTGGGAAATAGTACTTGACTAGACATAGGTAACAAGGAGACAAGTCATTACTACTTTTAACACTGTAATTGTAATAATCAGAATAAAGCCTTCAGGAGTACTGATTTATCAATCTGTGGGAAAGAAGCAAATCGCTTGTTTGAATTCTGGAAACTTGTTCTAAGACAAAGTGAAAATTTTCTCTGCTGTGTTGATAGATGTTCAGGAATGCAAAGTACCAGTCATTGCCTTCATTAAGCAACAGCCATCTAAAGGTCACTGGGGCTCTAAAGTAGAACTATGATCTCATAGCTGCAGTTTTTGCCCTTCCCTGTTCACACCCTTTCCGTGTTTATGGGTGTTATGCTGGAAGGTATTGATGGCTTCCATACATAGGCAGCCACATACCTTGCAATGATGTGTAGGCTAACTATACTCCAGAAGGTCTTGATATTGGAAACTGTCCAGACTTAAGAGTATATCTTAAGATTGATCAGAATGTGAGCTTATGAGGGAGGAGGTTTTCCCTGAGCAGGAAAGTGTGCCCAGTGCAAGGCTAACTCAAGCTAAGAGACCAAATGCTTGCAAGTGCATGTGGGCAATAAAGCCTTGAGGGAAACAAGCACTGAGGAATTCACCCAGATATGAATATGGCACAACTGCCTACTTATTGTATTCATGTATGACAAAAATACCTTTTCTTAATGTAAAATTAAGTCAGCTATGACTTGGTTTTGGTTGAGCTGGGGGTTTACCTGGTGCAGGGGAGCAGGAGTGCACCCAGTAACTGTTAACATATAGTTATATAACTATAGACTATATAACATATAATCACATTCTGTGAGTACAGCAAAGGTTTGTAACAGAAGCAATCTGGCAGAGCTCCAAAGGGTACCCACTTGGGCCCCACTGAAGGTGACTAGGCACAGCAGAAGGAGAACAACTCCATTACTCCCTTTCCTATGCCCCTGCCTGGGAAAGCCTGGCTGCTGCTGCCACAGCATCTTTGGATTGCATGCAGGAACGTTTAATACTGGACAAGCTGCCCCTCCCAGTGGTGACAGGAGTGGTTAAGACTGATTTCCCAGGCTCTACCCTTTTCCTCTTATGCCACACCACTTTAGACGTTCACAAGATCACAAAGACAGCTCTACTTAGTATAGAACACTTTCAGTACGGAATGATTACCTGCTTTACAGCAAAACTCGTGGTCTGCTACAACATGAGAACAAATACGTAACTTTAAAAGCACTTTTACCATTCCTTTAATGGTGTCATTTCCTGGCAGCTTATGAAAATATCAGGCTTGGAGCCTTAGCTGTCTGGAACAAGGGGCAGAAGAAAGGGGGAGATGAGCACCAGGGCTGAATATTCCCTGTTGGTCCCCTTGGCAGGCTGAGTGCCTGTTTCACTTGCCCGAGCCATGCTGAGCTGAGTCAGCAGAAAGCAGCATAACGTGAACAGCTGATCCATGATTACACAACAGAAGAATCTGTTCTTTTTGCTGCCAATAAAGACATCTCAACTTTTGCTACAGAGAAGCCGCATTTCACTTTATTTAAAGCAGCAACCTTCAGGGTGAGTTGAGACCAGGACCCTGTGAGGCATTACACACCTGACTGCTGTACCTTTCTCAAGGCCACTGCTTTCACTGCCCTGTCACAGCTTGTGTTCCCAGTCGGTGAGGTTTTCCCTTGCCACAGCCAAGCTCCGCAGTCACATCTTGAGGGCTCGAGGTCACTGCCTTCCTGGGGTCCCATGGGATGGGCTGACTCACCGACACCAGAGGTTTATCCTGGAGCAGTGTCCCTATTCCCCTCAGGCAGCTGCCCCGGGGATACTGAGCCCTGCATCTCATAGTCTTAGAGGGGGAATGATACTGAGCCCCTCAAGGTTTGAGTCCCTCAAGGTCTGAATTAAATTTTGTACCTTTTTTAGTTGTTAATCAGTAGCTATAGCTGGACAGGTATGATTAAATAATCGCATTGTGAGCATCGTACGGTGCCAAACTCTTTCTGGTGGTGCCCAGCAACTAAAACTAAAACACATAAACTAAAACACAAGAAGTTTCACGTCAACAGGAGGAGGAGCTTCTTCATATTGAGGGTGGCAGAGCACTGGATCAGGCTGCCCGGGGAGGTCATGGAGTTTCCCCTCTGAAGACATTCCAAACCCACCCGGACACGTTTCTATGTCTCCTATTCTCTATGTCTCCCTTGGCAGGAGGGTTGAACCAGATCATCTCCCTTCCAACCCTAACGATGCTGTCATTCCGGCTGTTTGCACGCTTGCCAATCTTTAATTTTGGGAATACAAGATAATCCCAAGAAGGTCTGTCCGGACAGGAGCCACCACGAGCGAAGCCGGCAGAACTCGGCAGACCCCAGACTCAAATGGAGGGAAAAACCGCGCCTGCGGATTAATTAGCGACCACAAGCGACAGGCATAACAAGCAAACAGGAATTTGAGTCCTAATTAATAAGAAACTTATTTGATTTAGAACCACTAAATGCTGTTTGTTTGTTAATATGTGTAAATAACGTGAAGTTTTGATGACCTGTGAGCCCGCCTTTCGCGGGTCACCACCCGGCCCCTCGGTTTGCGCCCATCACGGCTGGCGCTCCCCTCAGGAACCCCTTCCCTCAGGAGCCTCGTCCCTCAGGAGCCGCTTCCCCCAGGAGCCCCTTCCCCCAGGAGCCCCTTCCCCCGGGAGCCTGCTCCCCTCAGGAGCCCCTTCCCCCGGGGCCGCCCCCCTCAGGTATCGCTCCCCTCAGGAGCCCCTTCCCCCAGGAGCCGCTTCCCCCAGGAGCCCCTTCCCCCAGGAGCCGCTTCCCCCGGGAGCCTGCTCCCCTCAGGAGCCTCTTCCCTCAGGAGCCCCTTCCCCCGGGGCCGCCCCCCTCAGGTATGGCTCCCCTCAGGAGCCCCTTTCCCCGGGTCCGCCCCCCCCAGTCCCGGCTCCCACAGCCCTCCCCGCTGCCGGGGGCGGTGCCGGGCGCGCGGCACGGGAGGGAGGCGGGGCAGGGCGGGCGCATGCGCGGCGCTCCCGGAAGCGCGGCGGCGGCGGCGGCCCGGAGCGGACCGGGAAGAGGAGCCCGAGGCTGCGGCGAGGAGCGGCGGCGGCTCTGCCCGCCCGGCGGCGGCGTTGGCGGCCATGACGAACTTCATCTCGGTGCAGCTTAAGAAGGCCTCGGAGGTGGACCTGGCTAAGCCGCTGTGCAAGTTCATTCAGCAGAGCTACCCGGGCGCCGAGGCGCAGGCCGAGCACTGCCGCGCCGCCGAGGAGCTCAGCAGGCTCCGCAAGAGCGCGCTCGGCCGCCCGCTCGACAAGCACGAGAGCGCCTTGGAGACCCTCCTCAGGTAGGAGCCCCCCCTCCCTTCCTTCATCTCCCACAGCGCCGATTCCCCGCCGGGCCCCGGCGGCAGCTGCGGGCCCTGGGCGTGGCGGGGCCGGGGCCAGGTGCGGGCGGGCCCAGGTGTGGGCGGCCTCTCCTGCCGGCAGGAAGCGGCCGGGGCTGCCGGGCCGGCTCCGGCAGCCTGTGGGGTGCGTCCCGGCTCTCGGGTGTCCTACGGTACCCCGGGGTCCCTCGCCGTGGCGCTCGGGTGTCGTGGGGTGTCACATGATGGCAGCGCGGGGCGGGGGAGGCCCTGTCCCCGTCAACATCCTCTTTCCAAGGGTTGTGTCGTGCTGGTAGCTCTGCTTAGTAGATGTAGGTAGAAGTTGTAAAACCACAGAACTTGGAAGGGCTCGGAAGAGAGCTTAAAGATCATGTAGTCCCAACTCCCCCTTCCTCCCGCCGCCCGCCACAGGCAGGGACACCTCCCCCTAGACCAGGTTGCTCAAGGCCTTATCCAGCTTGGCCTTGAACAGCGTCAGGGTTGGGGCATCCATAGCCTCCCTATCCAAGTCCCTGTGCCAGTGCCTCACCTTCCTCACAGAAAGAAGTTTCTTCAGATGTAAATTTCCCCTCTTCCAATTTGTACCCATGACAGACTGGTGGTTTGTTTTTTGGTGGTTTTTTTTTTTTTTTTTTTTTTTTTTTTTTTTTTTTAAATAGAGGATTGACGTTTCTTTCTTTTCAGTGCTACCTTTTGAAGTTACAGCTTTGTTTTCACTTCCTTTTCAGTTCTGTGTGTGGATTTGTTTTTGTATTTTGTTACCGGCATAATTTCCTTTTGTTTTCTATGTTTAGCAGCTTCTTAATGTATTTGCAAAGTCACATCCTTTCTTTTTTTCTGCTTAACACCGTTAGTTTGCTATCACAAAGTTTATTGGGGTCTCTGGTGCTGGAGTTACTGTAGGTTAGATGAGCAAAAGATCCATCTGTGTCTTCTGCCTGGTGAAGTGCATAAAACCTGCATTAGGACTAACAGCTCCATTGTCCTCTCTAAAATGCTTCTGGGCTGCAGTATTGAGAAGAAAGAGAATGAGCTACTGGAGAGGATCCAGAGGAGGGCCACAAAGATGATGAGGGGTGTGGAGTATCTCTCTTATGAGGAACTGGGCCTGTTTAATCTGGAGAAGACTGGGCAAGGTCCTGTTAGTGCAGATCAATACCTCAAAGACGACCTTTAAGAGAGTGGTGCTGGTCCCTTCTCAGTGGTGCCCATTGACAGGATGAGGAGCAATGGCCTTAAGTTAAAACATAAGAAGTTGTACCTCAAGGAGGAAATGAGGAAGAAATTGTTTATGTTGAAGGTGACAGAGCATGGGAACAGGTTGTTCAGGGAGGATGTGGAGGCTCCATCTCTGGAGAGATCCCAAACTCTTCTGACAAGCGCCTTGTTAAAAAGAAGGCGAGTTTTGTGAAATAGGTTACTGATGATTTTTGAGCTTATCAACTCTTCATTGAGTATTTGGGCTGTAAAAGCTCTGACTCTACTGATTGTGTTTTACAGTAGCTTTGTAGTTCCCTGTTCTATTTCTGTCCGCCGCTGTGTGTGCTTTTGAAGGTACTTGTGTTTATGCCTTTGAAGGTCGGGGAAGCTGTGAGCGTCTGTGAACTGCAAGAGGGACTTTGCTAGTCAAATTGCAAGGCATGCTATTATGTTCCCTTGCATGCTGCAATTGAGCTTCTTTTTCTGAAGGTGCCAGTCAGCTTTGTTGTTGGTCTCTGTCTGGAATCCCTGTTTGGCCCAGCCACATTGTGTGACTTCACCCTGACAGTTGCTCTGCAGCACTAAAAGAAGGCAGCCCACTTTACAGGTCTGATCCTTACACCTTGTCTGGAAGGCAGAATGTACGTGGGGCATTCTGAGCAACTTGAATGAGTTCAGTGGAGGGTCAGATGGACATCAGAGCTGGTGCAAAATAAATAGAAGTAGTGTTATGGAAAACTGAGAGGCTGAGCAGGACTTCCATCTTTCAGGTCCAGCAGATTATTAAGTGAATTTATCCACAATATACAACTTTACCTCAGGTTTTGCCTCTGAATAATCAAGGGAAACCACTTGCTATTGCATAATTACCAACTTTGAGCCAATTCACATGTAGTGAGTGATCTGTTCTCTCTGCTGGTGATCAGCAGATGAATTTAGCTGGCCCAGATGCTGTTGCAGTAGACTGGAGCTGTTGAATGTGGCTCTGAACTGATGTAAACGTGAAATGTTATCCCTCCCATGCAGATGTTCCTCTCTTAAAACATCTGCATTTTTAATTGTTTTACTAGAGAATATATGTTCCTTATATAGTGGAAGTGAGATAAGATGAAGTTCTGAATTAACTTATTAACTTGTTATTTAAGTTAGAGAAAATAAATCAATCAAATGTATGTTTTTTCTTATTTCTAACAAATTAGGAATGTTTGGTCCACGTCTGACCATTTACAGTTGCTACAGCTTCTAGAAAATAAGTTTGCTCTTACTCTGTAAGAATATTCTGACATATATTATTTTAATTATTCTGTAAGGCACAGTTGTTTTAAACTGTCTGCACATCCAGAAGTTTGAAGTATTTGGCTGAGATACACAAGTGCCTAAATGCCTTGTGTTTCCTCTGAAAATCTCCTTGCCTCTCCGACTCCCAATGTTTTCCTGTTGGTATTTAAGAGCAATATTCAGTCTTAATGCTTAATTTTATTAAAGTTGGAGTTTAAAACATTGTTGGTGAAGTAAGGTTAGAAGAACTAATTAGAACATGGCTACCATTTGTGTAGTTTTACTTCCTTGTGGCTTTTTATAGCCCATAACACCTAGCTGAGCATTGTAGACCATACAACTGTTAAGAAATGGGGGTTTAGTCTTCTGTGAACTAATCTAGGATTTGCCCTTGGTTTTGTAATTTATAGAAGCCTTGTTTTGCTGAGTAATCACTACAGACATTTTTTTCTTCTGTAGAAGAAATGAACTCTGTTGCAGATACATTTTCCTAGACAAGCATTGACCAGTAAAGCTTGAAAGTGTGCAATGTGCTGTTGTTCAACTGCTGAATGCAAATGTTTCTCCTGGAGAAGGATTTGAGACAGACTGTGCTCCTTTTCACTGGGTAACTGGGAAATACCTCAGCCTGCTTCCAAGCCTTCTTTGTTTTGTGAGAATCTGAGTGTGCTCTGAAGGTGATGTAGGTGAGCTTGGTACAGATGTTTCCCCTTAAATTCTGTCATAGCAGATTTGATTTAGTGCTGGTTTTTTGTTTTTGTTTTTTAGTTCTGAGTATAATTATAGCTTCAAGGGATTGAAGCTGCCTCCAATATTAAAGATAACCTGTACTTAATTTCCTTTTTCTGGAGACATGGGATATTTGTGCAAGTTTAATTGGTTTAATTTTGCTAACAACTCCTGCAGTTGTTTTTAAAAAAGAAAATTGGGAAAAAGAAGAGGGGTGAGAGGAGTGCATGGTTTTATTTTGAATGCTCAAGTTCTCTTAGGGCTGAAAGTTGCAGTTGGAGCTGTGAGTTCAGGACTCTGGTTCTTATCTTGAAGAGCAAAGACAGATCTTTAGTCTTTTTGATGTTCTTTTGAAGGAGATTTTTCTTTGATTCTTTGGAGGAGACACAGTATTTGAGTTTAATGCAAGACATACATTTTAGTTAAATTCACATTTTAACCTTGACTTCCTATTCACTTGATGGCTGCTTTTTACTAGCATTTAGGAGTGTGTAATGCTGATTTTCATCAGAGATTGCTGTATGTTGAGCACTAGGGCTGTGTTGCTGACATGTGCCCCCCCTTTCACTGCTGCAGTTGTAGTTCCTCATTGGCACAGCCAAACACAACACTCCTCTGTGTTGTGCCCTGTGTTCTCTGTATCTTGATAGTTCAGATTACTGTAAATTGAGTTTTAAGTTACACCTTTTTATTTACTGTCATCTTTTGTGTGTAACTGACTTGTGCATCCATTGTGGCTTTTCCTTCTGTAGTTACTTTCTGTTTTTGTACTGGATAGTTTTGTGCTGTTCTGTGGTTAACATCTTCATTTACCATTTTTATATGTTTAGTTTTATGTATACTTTTATATTTCTACAATATATATTTACAAAGCTAAAAGACTTCACATGGTTGTGTTCTGGGATTTTTTTTTTTTTTTGTCTGCAGAGTTTTAAAGAGCTCTTAAATCTTGAGTAGAATTTGAAGTTCTCTAATAGGAAGAAACAACATCACATACTTAAAATAGTAAAGAAAACAGTAATATAAATTCTGAACTTGTTTAAAACCAACCAAACGAAAAGCCCTATTTAGGAGTATACACCTCTCTGGCTTATTTTGTCTGTGGTTTTGTTGACACAAAGAATAGTCTGTTTGCAGGGAGCCAAGGCTTGGGCACACCCAGCTTCACAAGGACATTTGACAAGCTTTGCTCCTTTACTCCATCCCCATGGCAGATGAGGACAGTGTAATCGTGGAATGTGGGAAGACAGCTTGGCTTTAGTGATGGCTTTTGGTTAAGAAATTAAATTGAGTCAAGAAGAGACAGCATGCAAAGTCTCCTTTTCTTTGTGATACTGTGTGAACACAAGTGTGTTGAGACCAGATAAAGGCAATTTAAATATATAGGTTGCAGTGATCATCAGGGCTAGTTATTATTTTTAACTGTACCTTTCACAAAGTTGGTAAGTTGTTTAATATTGATTAAATTGCTATGACAGTAAATATTTGCAGAGTTTTTTTTATCCTTACAAACAATTTACTTCAGTTATTAATGGAAGTCCTGTTGCTGATTATTGTAGTTTTTGATATGGCTTGGTATATTGTGTCTTAAATTGCAGTGGCTCAGCTGAAGTCAGAAAGATACAATTGACTGAAGAATACATGAACACTATTTTTATTGTAGATGAGTTTTGAAAATTCTTGAATTTTAAACAAACGTTTACTGTCTGTACAACACAGGTTTTGTACATGCATCTCATGCCTGTGTCTGCTGTGATCAGTCTTTAATAGTGTCAGGAACTGGGAACAATGTGAGTCCTGTTTCCCAGACTGTGAAAGCCATTACTGCAAGGTGTTTTGTGTTTTGGGAATATAAATATTTTATAAAACAACTTGACCAATATAATGTTGAGCATATACCTGTATGGCCAATGCTACAGGAAGAGTATAGGAAACAGGCTTCACATGTTATATGTTGTTAGCAGTTTAAAGGTTTCATATTCTGTGTCCAGCCCGTCACGTTTAACAGATGGTGCAGGTATAGGGCACCACTCAGGAAAACATTTAATTCCTTACAGTTGCCTGGATAGATTGTATGAGGGACTGTGCTATACTCAGCATATTATCTTTCTGGCATCCTTTCCTTAACATCTTCCACTGTAACTAGACAAAATATTGGCACAGAGAAATTGTGAGTTTTATTCACTGACTACTAGAATATATTCCAATGAAAATTAAGTTTACAACTAAAGAATTTTATCAATGATTAGTCTCTTCAGTTGTTACTGTGCAAGGGAAATGGCATCTATTTCAAAGACATTGAAATTGGGTTATAATGTTCACATCAGGAGAGTACAGTGTAACATGTTAATATTGTGTTAAATGCTGTACTTAATTTACTTTTGCAGCATGACTTAATGTACTCATTGTCTGCCTGTATGTATACAGGGACCTCTTTGCATGGAACTCTTTTCTAATCCACTGTCCATCAGGGTGGTGGATCAGCCTTGTCTGTGATACTGTTTTACTTCCAACTGAGAGAGGGCTCCCATGTTATCTGTGAAAAACTACCTTCTGCTGAACTTGTTCATCTACTGAAAAAATCCCTTGAGACAGAAATTGTCCTGCAAATCCTCCATTGCTACAAATGAGCTTCTTTACTTACTTGTGTGTGGGGTTTCTGTCATTCTCCCTACCTTATATGCCAGTTTAATAAAACCAAACTATTGATTTCATTTACCTAATAGCTGTGTTCCTTTTTTTTATTTTTTTTTTTTTTTTTTTTTTTTTTTTTTTTTTTTTTGTAGATACTATGATCAGCTGTGTGCAATTGAACCAAAGTTTCCATTCTCTGAAAATCAGGTAAGGAGACTCCCAAACCAGTTACTGAATCATAGCACTTATGATGTGTGACTTCCAAGCCTGTACCTAATCCTCTAACGAGTACTTCTGTTGAACAAGACATCTAATCTCTCTCTGAGCCTTGTTTTCCTAATCTCTGTTTATTTTCTAGTCACTGCTCACATAGTGTCTCACATGCTGAAACTTCATTTCTAGTGGCCATAGTTGACTTTGTTTTACAGATTGAGAAACGTTTTGGCTTTGGCTGGTGATTGCTGTGGTCTAGGGCACCAAGAGTTGGGTTGTACTGATTCCTCTTCAACTCTCTGCTTTCCAAGAAGTCTGTTTTGTACTATGTTCTAAAGGATTTTAAATTTGTAATTTCTGTGGGAAAACCTATAGGAATGGATGGAATATGATCTTTGTTTTTTGAAGCAGAACAAATATTTCCTTCCCCACAATTAACAGAATAATCCATTTAAGAGCTTATGACTTTATTCCTGCCTCTGCATGACATAATTTTTTATGTAGGTATGGTGTTCATTAGGCTTTGGGTTTTTTTTCCTTCCGTTTTTCTTTAAAATTATATCTCTAGAGAGAAATTCAGTTTAATTTCTCCCTATTGAAGGCTTCTTCAGGTGGAGACTGGAATAGGAGGCTGTAGGCTCCTGTATTTTGTTGGAAAAAGGTGTGGGTTTTCTTTCAGTGTGTTCACGAATATGACAGAATTTGTATTTCTTTATCAAATCAACAAATCATGCCTAAATGGTAATATGATGAAAAGGAAAAATTTCTTTCAGTCTCACAGGTTATAAGTAATTTTAATCTGTTTCTAACTTTGACATGAGTTTTGCATGTAGCTGCATTTGCCTGCAGCCAAGAACTGCACATTGGTTTTCCGTGAGCAAATCCTTTGCTGTGGTAATCTACGAACCCTGAGACAAGGAAAACTGGAAAACTTAGCCAGATCTGCCTGTCTGTAAACTGTTCCACCTAAGGGGAGAAGTAGTCAGTGGAAGCAGCAATGCAGCTGGGACCAGAACATTCTCCTCAAGCACTTTAAACTGAGAAAGTTTGCCATCTTTTCTGGTTTGTTGCCAACAATTACTTGATCAGACGAATAAAAAATTGAATTGTGGAACTTGAAAGCAGATTCTGTGAAGTATTTGCATTGCCTCTGAGGTATATACTGGACCTATAAATAAAATGCATTGTTTCTACCTGCATTCTTTTTTCTTGAGGACATTTCCTGATAATACTGCTATTGAATTCATAATGAGTGGATTTTGGGATTGCACGACAGCTCCAAATGCATGGGTAATTTGGCACACTGGAAACTGCCTGGCTGGGTGGTTTCCTTAAACTGGGATTATACCAACTCATCAGTCTTACTGGGAGAGGAGTATCTTGTTTGGAAACAAATTTATCTGTTGCTCAGAATAGGAACAGAGCTGAAAAATAATTCTGAGAATTTCTGTCTTGTCTACTTAGAAATGTTTTGAGCAAATTAACAGGAAGGAAAAAGTATAGCATAATTTTGTTTTGAATGCTTCTTGATGATTTCCTGAAACTTCCAGAATGTTTGTAATTAAGTGAATGAAATATTTTATGCAATTAGAATATAAGGGCTAAATACATAAATTTGGGGTATTTTAAGATTATATTTGATTTTAGAGGTAAAGATCTTTCTTTTTCACAACTTCCAGGTCTGTGTAACATTTACATGGAAAGATGCTTTCGATAAAGGATCGCTGTTTGGAGGATCTGCCAAATTGGGTATGTGAATATACCAAAAAGTCAAGTATTAACAATAGTAAACTTTGAGAATATTTTTATGTAGTAGAATTAGTAGTCTTTCTAGCATTCTCAACATCACTTTCAAATGAATTGTATTGGTAACAAATTAATCACTTCAGCATTGATAATGAACAAATAAGCACCACGCAAAGAATTTTTACAAAATTGTGATTTTTAGGTTAGATTTCCAGAGGCACAAATAGATGTGCAGTCTGATCACAGTTGTACTGTCTGCTTCTCAGATGTTTTGTGGGAACAACTCCAATAGATATTAATCAAAATTATTCATGTTAACATTAAGATTCAGTAGATTTTGGGTAATGCAGCTCTTCATGTTCTAACTGAGCGAGATCATTATGAAGTGTGCTTATGAGTGAGTGAGTCCACTCCAGAAAGGGAGTGATGGTATCTGGCTTCAGTAACCTAATCTTGATAATACAGTTTGTTCAAGATAATAGAAGTATTAACCTGTGCTCCAAAGCTACTCTTCTATCACTTCTTTTTGAAATATTTTCTTACAGATTTGAACACTTGTAAGGAAAAAAAAATGTTTATTTTTCCCATAAACATAATGAGTTATCTTGATTTGTTTGAGTCATAGACAATTCTGCACTACAAATTCAGGGTCATGAAATGGATTTGGGACATTTGCCAATAGATAAGTAAGACTAAATCCTTTTGAATAAGTGAGGAGCCATTCAGTTGTGTGTCATCATTCCTTAGTATTTCTATTTATACCTAAGTGTTCATCATGATCTGCATTGTAAGATGACCATTGCAATTTTGAAATTCCAGACAAAGCCTGAAAAAAATGTTTGAACTTTACTCTGGTTTTATTTTTATTAAAGTTTTTGCTTATACAGCTCTCCATTAGCAACTACTGGAAGTCTTTGCAGTTTTCTGTGTTCTGAATACACATGTGTACTGTGCTCGTGTGAACCATGTCTGTAACAGTACACCACATACCTATGCATACTCAGGTGATCCTTGCTTTCTCTTCCAACTGTTCTAAGAAGTCCTGGATAATTGGAAACTTTCCTGAAGATGCTTTTTAAATTTTTTTTTCCCTCAGAATGTGGTTTGTTCTTTTTTCTTTGAGCCTAACATTTAATGAGGATTGAATCTATTTCATTGTAAAGTTCAGAATATTTAGTTATGATGTAAACATAGTCTGTGAATTACTAGAGATCTGTAATAGTTGTGGGGAAAAAAAATCAGTAGTCATAACAGTGATTACTGTAAGAATTTGAATAAATGTGATGTTACTGCAGCTTGTGGAAGCTTGCTTGTCTGCAGGTTAATTATATACTAGTCTAAATAATCTGTGAGGTAGATGGCCAGAGATTTATTCAGCAGTCTGTGTCAAATATCAAAGAAGTGTTTAACTGAGATGTGAGTAATGCTCAGTCAACAAACAGTGGGATAAGGGTCGTTTTGAAACTTTAAAGCAGATCTTGGTGGAAAGAAATTAACAAAAGGAGATCAGAATTGGTTGTGAGGTTTTTCAGTGTAGGGCAAAGCTATCAGTAATCAAGGAAGCAAAATTTCTCAACTTCTAAGAGAGGTTTCCAGATAGAAATTCAGCATAAAATTCCTGAGGTTTCTGTGGCAACAAAATGCAGGGATGTGACTTAGTACTTCTGGCTCTTGCTGTGGTGCCAAACTGTTTGCTCCACACCTTCCCCTGGATCCCAAGTCTGTATCACAGTGGTGACTGACAGGTGCTGTGACTGCTTAAAAAGTGACTGAGTTCACGTAATCTGAAATATATTGGCCAAGTTTATAGGCAGTGCCATAAACAGATGAGCCTGTGGAAAATCTGTATTGCTACAGTAAATCACGCTTGAGGTGCAGTCCAGAGTATAAAGTAATTCTGCACTTTAGAAACTTTCAAGCCATATTTTCTTTCCTGTCTTGTGTTTTAGTCTTTTCAAAGTCTAAATAACTTTTATCTGAGTTCAGGACCTTATTCTGACAAAAATTATGGAAAATAAACTTATAGAAGGGAGATTATGTAGGTAAAATAGTGACTGTGATAGTGTAACTCATTTGGAAACAAATGGGAAAAATGGCATGTCAGATTTAGGCTTGCTTGTTGAAAACCTAGTGCAGGTTAGTGAGCACTAAAATAGAAGCTTCAGAGAGCTGTTAGATAAATATGTAGCTGTTTAAGGAGGCTGGATGTCAGTGAAATGAAACAAATGTATGTCTTTAGTACCTTCATGTTTTAAGGATAACTGTACCTGGGTTTGTGAAATTGAAAATTCACTATTTGTCACTTCTCTGTTCTCCAAGGGGGCTGTCTAGGCACTACACTGGTAGGAGACTGATATCTATAGTATTTGTTTTTTTTAAGCACTTGTGTAGGGCAGCTAACCTTTTGGAAGCAGTTAATATTCAAAATGGTTCCTGTTCAGGTATTTCTAGTTCTAGAAGTGTGGGCTCCATCCTCTGGGCCTATGAAGTACTGCAGGAGTCACTTCTGCACAGTCTCCACTGCTGTCTAGTGAGATCAAGTTTTAATTAAGTAAATCCTTAACTGTTTCAGTACACTTATAAAGAAGATATTTTTCAGCATTTACAGCCTGAAAGAATAGCTTTAAAAGTGAAATTTCCCCTACATTTCAATAGATAGGAAACAGAACATGTAAAAGTCTTTGTAATTAGTCAGTTATTGCAAAGAGATTATTGTGTTCATATGCAAGTTCATATTTCAGATGACTGCTTGGTAATGCTTCAAGAGCCAAAAAGCTGCACTCTAATTACAAAGACTGGAATAATTTTATATACCTTTTCATGCTACTGCTTTTATGCTTTGTGTCTCTTTCTGTAGTTGCTCACATGGAAACATTTCACGGTAGTGTTAACTTAGATTTTGTAAAGCGTTCAGAATGAAGGTGACTTCAACTTAAAAAGTTGAGTAAGATTGGAGGTTTGTTTTTCCTTGAAACCATCGATACCTTTACTGATAATAGTAGTGTTGGCCTCATCTGTAGGATGCTAGACGGCTGAAGTTTATTTTCTTAACAGTCTGGCTAACTGTCTGCCTTGCCTGCAGCTCTGGCAAGTCTGGGATATGAGAAGACCTGTGTTTTGTTCAACTGTGGAGCATTGGCAAGCCAGATTGCAGCAGAACAGAATCTGGATAACGACGAAGGACTAAAAGCTGCAGCTAAGCACTATCAGGTACAGAGGCTCCCTGCTTCTGCTTATGAATTCAGAATTTGTATTCTTAAAACATCAAACAAAATATCTCTCAATTTTGAAACTATATACACATGTATAAAAATATATATGTATGTATTTTCCTGCTCTTAATTGCAGGGATGGATTGGCTGTGGACCTGGTCTTGTCTTATATTTATTTATCAGATTCGAAGGATATAATTCTATAGCGTTCCCCATACTCCTTCCCTTAAGTGAGTTGGTAACTAAATATTCAGCTTAAGTTTTAATAATTTCAGCTAGTATAAATTTTAGTTTTCACAAGTATTATAAGTAATAATCTCTTACTTTCTGGAATGTATTAAAATCTTAGGCTGTTAAGTGTAACCAAAATACCATTATTTGTAATCTGTCATGATAAGTGTCTCATTTTAAGTTGCTACAAGAACAAGAGGTCAGATCACAAGGAGTTTTTAGCAGCTAAACAATAAATGGGAGACTATACACCAAATAAACTTTCTTTATATTTTTATATGTATTATATTTGTTAGTGAGAAAACGTATATGAAAAGGATGGATGATAATATATTATTTTGTTTTACTTAGTTTGCTAGTGGTGCTTTTCAACACATTAAAGACACAGTTCTGTCAGCCTTGAATCGAGAACCTACAGTGGACATCTCTCCAGACACAGTTGGGACTCTCAGTCTTATTATGCTGGCTCAAGCCCAAGAAGTCTTTTTTTTGAAAGCAACAAGAGGTATATTTTAGCTTTTGACTTGTATATTTAAGTGCGTGTTACAACTTCCCCAAAAACTTAGAAGTGTTTTAAGTTAATAAGAGCCTGTCAAGGGTATTTCAGAAGTTTTTATGTTTGCTTTTTCTGATTCTCCCCTTGCTCTTTGCAGGTCATTAAACACAAAATACAGATGTCTCTTAAGAATTTCTCTAAGATTCACCTGATAGTGGAGTTCTCCTACCTGCTTTATGTCCAAAACCATTAGTCTTCATTTTTACAAATGTTATTACTGGATTATATTTTTTCCCTTCCCCTCTTGATAACAAAAGGCATTCTCTGAAAGAAATGAGAGTGCTAAAAATGGTGCTTAAGGGGTTTTGCAAGTACTCCCCTCCTCCTCTATCTAGGGAGTGATTTCATGAGAATTTAGAAAGAAATGACTGTGCTAGAAACAAAGGTGATTTTTCTAAGAGTTCAAGGAAAACAAATTCTGTTTGATTGCTCCTGCTTTTAACAGAAGAACTCTTTGACCAAATCTTTTAGAATGCCCAGTTGATCTTGGAAAGGGAAATTCTGCAGGTAGAATGAAAAATTGTTTCTCTAGATGTTAAGGGCTGACTGTGAAATACACATTCAAAGTCTAGCTATCTTAATACAACTACTAGAGGACTTATGCTTCAAAGAAATTTTCAGTGAAATGGTACTACCTTTGATACAAAGTTTCATACTCTTCTGCTCTTTTCTCTTTGTTCAGAAAAGGTTGTTCATCCAGAAGTTGCAGGTGCTTAAAAGTAGAACTAAGGACGTAGAGGTTCAATGTGATTGCCCACAAATGGCTCTCTCTCCTGACATAATTTAGAAGACTTTGGAGGAAGACCTGGGTTATCTTAACTGCGCTGTTTCTTGTCTTCACAGGGAAGATCCCTGAAAATTCTTGTTTCTTTTTTGCCTTCAGGAGAATCTCAATAAGAAACCGTTGTCCTTCAGCCAGCTGATAAATTATGTTTGTTCTTTATCATGCTCATAGTAGTATTTTAGTCTTTGGCTGTTAGGATATTGCTTTGAAATAAATTCGTGCAACGAATGGCTGAAACATTTCCTGCAGGAGCGGAGCAGGTGCTTCCCTCACTTTGCATGACAAATAGACTGTCTCAATTTCTTCTTTTCCAAAACATGAGAAAGACAAAACAAGGTGTCCTGGTTTAGGGCAAATTTGGGAGGAAACCTCCGAATAGGGTCCCCTCTTCCAACTGGTCTGGGAGAAAATCTCCTCAGAGAAAAGTGGAAAAAACTATTTATTTAACAAAAAAAAAGGGCCTGCAAGCACAAAAAATGAATAATGTGAAACAATAAAACCTCTTGTTCTGAAGTGAGATGGCAAATTGACAAAGTTCTTGCTGTGGGTGTAGCTTGGCTCTCTCAGTCTCTTATCAGTCCCTCTGGCACTGGAGAATGCCGAGGTCCAGGCCCCAGTGGGCTGCAGGTATAAGCTCCGGATGCTTTTCTGGGTTTTTCAGTCCAGGACAGGTTTAAACAGTCCCAAGAAAAAAAACAGTCCAGGGAGCGTCTCTGCCTCAGCTAGCTAAAACCAACTAAAAGCAAAGAGGTGCTGCTGCTGTCCGTGCCTGAGGTGAACACAGTCCAAGAGCAGAATGTGTAGGAGTCAACACTGCTTCTCAAAACAAACTCCGCGCTGCTTCTTTCTCCCCCCTTGCTCTCAGAACCACTCTTAAAGGCACAGAACACAATATCCAACATGAACAGAGCAGACTGTTGGGGATACAAACATCATAAAGTCACTCTAGGACACAAGGCTAATCCAAACCCCAGATGTGCCCAGTGAACTGAAGATTTTTGTGATTACTCCAAAGACCACACGTCTCACAGTGTTTGAAGGACAGTAAGGTTAATAATCTGATTATGAAGGCTGTAGATTTTGCTGGATTTAAATTCTTTTCTCTGCGGGGAAAGATATTTTGTGAAGAATCATGTTTGACAACATGATTAACTTCAAAAACCTATTTTTCAAGTGCAAATCCTTCAAAGTTAGATCTCAAAACAGAAATTAAGCTTCTTGCCGCACCGACTATTTAACTTACTTGGAATTTTCAGGGTTTTCTCTCATGTGAGATAACCCATTTATCAGCTTACCAGCTATAATGGTATTTCTGATAGATAGAGTTTATCTAGAAGGTGAAAGAAAGCAGAAGCCAAATTGTTCAGTCATACCTAACTTCATTATGTAACTACAGGCCAGTTATTTTGAGCCTTTCCTGACTTTTTCTTTAAGTGTCTTTAAGTCTGAACATGTTTGGTGTTCAGAATCAATGAATCTTTGCTTACATTGTAGCTGCAATATCTTAAACATACCTGAGGAAAAACTAAGGCTTCTGATGGTGATATGCTCTGAGTTGTCTGCATGGATAAATAAGTCTCCTCTACCATTTTCATTGTTAATAGAAATGTAGTTAATATGCCAGTATTTTTTCCTTTCTTAATGATCCAGCTATAGGAAGGAAGATGCAACTACTGCACATTTGGTGGAGCTAGAAAGAGAAGTTACCTAGATTTTTTGTGTGCTTTGGTTTTATTAAATATGTACTGCACCAGACACAAACATTCTAGCTAAGAAGAAGAGTGATATATGTCATTAACTACTTTCTGCCAGTTTGTCCTCTAGGTCCTGTTCTGCAGCAAAAAGATCTTTCTGGGATACCTTAAACATGTTTACCTCATAGAAACTAAATATATTATATCACAGCTCATGTCTGAAATGTTGTAGGTAGATGTGTGAATGTGCTGGTACGAGCAGACCACTTGGGAATTCTTTTGGTTTAATTTTGGCAGATAAGCATACTCTGCAGAACTCCTAATCTCCCCGTAGTCCATGGTCATGCTTATCATTATGACAATACCTAAGGGTCACCGGAGTCAGCAGGTCCTCGTGTCTAAGGGCAGCTCTTTAGAGAGGACAGCCAGTACTTGCACTGATTGCCTGCCTTCTCTTGGAAGGCTGAATTGCTAGTGCAGGCCACAGGTTATCTCCTTTATAAAAGGAGACAACCTCCAGCCTGCACTACCAATAGTGCCTGCCTCCTTTATTAAATGAGATAGAGGGTTGCAGAATGTTCCTGTTTAAGCTGTTCTGGCTTCAGGAATAGGATGAGGGTGTGAGGCAGGGGATACCACTGCAGATAGGCACATGCACTGATAGGAAGTAGTGATTAGTACTTTGAGGAACTGTGGTTATTTATGTCTAGGAATGGTGTTTCTATATTTGCCACAGTGGTGTGGGCTGCAATGGAATGGACCAGTCCCTTCTCCTTCGCTGCAGTTTTTCGGAGTCCTAACGTGGAACTGGCTTAGGAACAGATCTTGCTGAAAATAAAGCCTATTTTGCTAACTAGAGTTCAGCTAAGTTCATTGACTGTGACTTCACAAGTGCTTCTGCTGGCGCAGGGAAGGGCTGGCCACTTGCTCCCAGAGTTATAAGTGGGATTGTTGTGGCTTTTATTGGCAGCTTGCCATTGGTTTGAGGTAAAGTATCACTCTTAATCGTGCATAAATGCTTGCAGCTGCCAAAAGATTTCTTGTGCAACTGACTGGACCTTTGGTGTCACGATTGAAGTAGAAATTCCGGAAACTGCTGCTGGATTTCAAGAGGGAAGAATGGGATCCCACCTTTGAGCTATAATGTAAAGCTGTACTCTTAAAATGCTTGTTATTGTTTGAAGATGAAATAAATCAGTTGTAAAAAATGATGATGATCTTGTTCTTTGTTTTTTCTCCTTCTCCCCACAGATAAAATGAAAGATGGTATCATAGCTAAACTAGCAAATCAAGCTGCGGATTACTATGGTGATGCTTACAAACAGTGTCAATATAAAGATACTTTGCCCAAGGTTAGTAACTCAGGGAAATAATATGGGATATGTTGTTATTGTGAATAACTGTTACTGTTTATGATGTACTTAATAAAAGACTCACAATATGTATTCTCAAGCTGACACAGCTGCTTTTGAGCGAAATGAACTTGTAATTTGAAAAACAGTGAAAAATCAAGGGGGCAAAAGAGTGTGGGGCTTTTTTAATAAGTAAGATCTTATTACATGAAATGCATTTATTTGTAATGCATTTCATTAAAGTGAACTTGAAATGGTTATGGTGTTATTTAGGGATGCATTCTTAGAACTTAATGCCTTACTAAATCTGTTTTCAAGCTAACACTTTCTATTTGGCCTTAATTGGCTTCTTAGTCTCAATGTTTCCATGTAAAATTTGCTCTCATGTTGACTACAGCATGAATACAGAGGTACTGTTCACTCACCTGTTTGTGAAAAACACGACTAGAAGTCAGTGTGTGTCTTCTGTCTTTCTGCCTGCCTTCTCTTGCACTACCCCAAAACAATCTTGGTATTTGTAAAATATCCCAATTTAATCTTGACTGTTCATTTGAATGCTGTTGGTTTTGGAAGAGGTAGAAAGATCTTTCTTTTGTTCCTTAAATGTTTCTCACGTGTTGTTCATGATGATTTTTGATAGGCAGTGAGATACTATAATAAAGCCATTGCTTAATCTTTTGTTGTTGTGTACCTTTCTAAGCTGTAGATCTGCTCCTTGTTCCAGTGGCAAAGTAATCTGTCAAATGATTATTTGGAATAATATAAGGTTTGCTGGTTAACACCAGCTCTGAGAACAGTTACATGTTTAGGAGTGTAACATCAAGGTTGATTGGATGCATTGAACTCCAGTTGCAAGGCCTTCCAGACAGCTTTGTCTTCTAAATTTACCCTTTTTTTAAATGTTATTTTTCCATCTCTGGGGGAGCAGCAAGTTTGCGCAAATGTGAAGAAGCAGTTCTTTTGTATACTGAGGTCTTTAAAACATCACTCTGGTTTTCCAGTGCTCCTTGATTTAAGAAATAAAACAGTAAGGCCAAATCCTTGATCTAAGACCCTGTCTGTACTGTGCGCTGCAGCGTAATGTTTTCTTCATGTCTTGGTTGGTACTCCTGCAAAGATAAGTGCATTTATATAAAGGCTAAAAATGACTTTAAAGTTGCTTTCCATGTGAATAGTTACTGGTCTTCTTTATTTGTTCTTTCATAATTGTAGTTGCTTTCTTGGTAGGCCTGCTGCTGTTTTAAGTGTAATTACTTTGTTTAATTAAAAAACAATCAAACCAAAAAACCCCTAGAAGACCTATCTTTCCACCCACCTCCATTTCTAAAGAACACTGTCTTGGCTTTGTCTGGGGGTATTTGGGTGTGTTCTTGCAACTGTCCTTTCTACTACATGCATGCATTTCTTATCTTTAAAGTAAATGATGTGACTTCATGGCTTGAATTTAAATCATAGTCCATGTAAAATAATGGACACCAAGAATTTTGCAACAGCAGATTAAAAAAAATACTCAATCCATGCAAAGCCACATGATCTCTGACATTTACCTCTTAAAGTTTTAACCTATCTAAACCATTAATTGGGTGATTCTAATTTCCTTTTCTTCTTCCTTTTTCTTCCTGCATCCCATGTTGAATGTGGTGGTTAATGTGGTTGGACTTTCCCCTGGTCAGTATTTTTATTTCCAGGAGGTGTTTCCTGTTCTGGCTGCAAAGCACTGCATTATGCAGGCCAATGCAGAATATCATCAATCTATCCTGGCAAAACAACAGAAGAAATTTGGTGAAGAAATTGGGAGGTTACAGGTGAGTAACTTTCTTCTCTGAAAAATATGGAAAATCTTTTTATCCTGAAAAGCTGGATTGGGGTTCTGAAATCCAAGTAACTAAGAATGAAATGTATTCAGAAATTGTTGAGCATGTTAATCACATGAATTGGATTAATATTAGCTGCAAAGATGAAAGGCATCTCACTAGCTTTTGTAAAGATGTGTTTTAGTGATTTTGGGGTAATTTGATACTGCTTGACATGTTAAATTCTATCTTTATGATTGCATAGGCTTCATATCTCAGTAGAGCTAATATGACAGATTTGTTGATAAATTTTCCTATGTAATGTTATTAAAAATCCCCCAAGGGTTAAAATTCTACCTGATCTACACCTAGTTCTTTTGCTGGTATCCTGCTTTAAATCTCAGTAATTTTTAAAAATTGTACAACAGTTGTCTTTTTAGTCTTTATAGTTTCCCCCTCCCCCAAATATCTGGTTTCTAGAGGGACCCAGGTAGAGATGTTGTAATGAATAAGGACATCTCATATTTTAAGTATAATAGAGAAAAAAATGGCTAAAATGAGCTATTTCCTTCAAGAGTCCAGATCTTTTGGAAAATAAATATGTGAAATGCTGCTTCAACTGATTGTGAAGCTCCATGTGCACTGTGTATCTAGTGATATGCAGAAAATTCGACAGACATCATGACGACATCATGAAAGTTACCATTATACATTTATCAGCTTTGTGCAGGATGGAGCTTGAAACTTCTTTTTGTGTGCTCATCTGTTTTCTTAAGAATATATGAAAGGGAGAAAGAAAACGTATTATTTTAGCTGTATTTTAATTTTTTTTTAGCATGCAGCAGATTTGGTGAAAACAGTGGCATCTCGCTATGATGAGTATATAAATGTTAAAGATCTGGTTGACAAAATCAACCGTGCACTTGCAGCTGCCAAAAAAGACAATGACTTCATTTACCATGACCGGGTTCCTGACCTGAAAGATTTGGAGTCCATTGGAAAAGCCAGCCTTGTGAAGTCTACTCCAGTTGTTGTTCCACTCAGTCAGAAATTCACTGGTAAGCTAAGTGTGTGGAGTGCACAGGGTAATTGTTACCTTGTGAAACACATGGTCAACAAAGTTCGTTTGTACTGCGCAAAAATAAAAATTTATTTTTGCATTCTGTCAAGGGTACAGCTTTGTTTTTGAAACGGCTGTTTTTCTTCTGCAGTTTGTTGTTCTTGATGATGAGTGTAATAAAGCACAGTTTGAAACTGCTTACCTGAAATATACAGTTCTCTTAAAGATCTTTCTAAGATTTTCTCAGCAATTGTATTTTCTGTGTTAAACGAATCTTTTTAATTTCAGAAGGAAAAGTTCTGTAGGGGATAGTATCAAGTTATACAATATTAACTAACCTTGTTGCCAGACTCCCATGAAGTTGAAAAATTTCAGTTTGTTGACTCTACAGATGAGTTATGAAAAAATTCTCTCTTACCTTTCTCATATTTTTCCTTTAATGAAACAAACTTAGAAATTAAGTCTTAAGGCAAATCTGATTTGTAACCCTACAATTGGTGTAAATGTATTGTCTTTAAATTATTTCAAACTCAGTTCAGCCCTAAAAACTGAAATCTAAAGGCCTTTAAAGATAGATTTTTGTTTCTAAGACATCTTGGGGAGTAGGAGGAGAGTATCTTAAACTGTTTAGGTCAGTCTCTGTAGTACAATCTGTACAAAAAAAAAAAGCTGTGAAGATGTTTGTGCTTTTACTTTCGTAATGCAGCTTGTGTAACATATACTACTTTAATTGCAGACCTGTTTGAGAAGATGGTTCCATTGCAAGTCCAGCAATCTGTGAGTGTTTATAACCAGAGGAAGGCAGATCTGGTAAACAGATCAATAGCCCAGATGAGAGAAGCCACAAATCTGGCAAATGGGTAAATATGGCTTCTTGTTAATTTCTCAAGAGGGGTTGTACATGGTCTGTAAGTCCTGGGTGCCTTGCAGCCTGCAGATATCCAGATTATAGCAGTGTTTTTTCATTACTGTATGGTAGGCTGGCAAACTTAAACCATAACAAGGGATTTAGAATTACTTTTCTGTAGGTGTTAAGTGTGAAAGCTTATTAAAAACAACTAGTATTTCTTTTTCTTCGATCTTTCCTCATTTTTTAGGAGTCCAACAGTTGCTCAGAAAAATGTTCCAGTACCATTAATCTAGAAGGATTTTCATATTCCAATGATCATAAAAAGAAAAAAAAAGTTCTTTAAAATAAATAATTATAAAAAAAATTATACCAAGCTGAAAGATAGCAGTGTAACTTTAGGCAGTCATTTCTTTTGTCTACCAGTCACTACTTAAAATGTTTGTCATGCTTTGTAAGTGCTAAAAGACTAGGATTTCTTTAGCTTTTTAAGAGCTTTGAAATGTATTTTTAGTGAGGTGTACGTTTGAAATTTCAGCCTAGGCATACATTACACTCCATTTCCATTATAATTGACTGTGTGATTGTTTGTTTAGATTGCAGTGTTATTTTCAGGATAAAAGTTGTTTATTTAACACATTGGCTTTTTCAGTGTGTTGGCTTCCCTCAATCTTCCTGCTGCTATCGAAGACGTGTCTGGTGATACTGTACCTCAGTCTATTTTGAACAAGTCTAAGTCTGTGATTGAGCAGGGGGGAATTCAGACTGTTGATCAGCTGATCAAAGATCTGCCTGAACTGCTGCAAAGGAACAAAGAAATTCTAGATGAAGTAAGCCCAAAACCCGCTACACTAAAACATTCCTAAAATACATCTCCACTGAATGCTTCACTTTAAATGACAGTAGAAAAAGTGCACAGTTATTCAAATGCTTGTAACTTCAATAACAGTTTCAAAATATGCTATTTAAATATTCAGCCCATACAAAAACTGTGCTGTCACATGTGGATGTTTCCTTACAAATATTTTTTTTAAAAAAGTTGGTGGAAAGTGAGAGGCATTAGGAAAGCATTCTAAAGAAATATGAGTGATTTGTTCATTTCATGCCTGTTTTTTATTTGTCAAATTATATTTTAAAAGAATGTATAGACAGTTGTTTTTTCTACACTAGCAGCATATTTTGAAGCTATTTTATGTTTAAAACAGCTCATAATGCATGTTACATTTTACTTTTGCAGTCTCTGAGGTTATTAGATGAAGAAGAAGCTACAGACAATGACTTGCGAACAAAATTCAAAGAACGCTGGCAGAGAACACCATCCAATGAACTCTATAAGCCTCTGAGGGCAGGTAAAGTCCATGTTTCATGCTTTGGGTTCTAAAGATGTCCATTGTGTAAATTAAAGTAGTTTATCAATGCTCTGATATTATCTATAAATTCACAAATTTCGGTTTGAGGCAGGTTATACCAAAACATCCTGATTGCAGTCTGCACTGTTAATTGGAGCTGAAAGAAGATGTGAGAGCAGGGAATTTGCTGCTGCTTTTGCACCCTTGGTGTGTATGTGCATGTTGCATATAGGTAAAGCCTTATAAAATAAGGGCCTTGTTACCATTGTAAAATCATGGCTCAGGCCTGCTACTTAGGCTTAGTAGAAGGGAACTGTGTGAGAGTGACTCCGCTGGAATAGGGGTAGAGAGATGTGAGATACATGCTTGCATGGCTGCCATATGTCCACATTGTGGTGTATGGTGGTTAGTTGACTTGGGCTTGTTGTGCCTTAAAACTCTGTAAAATGATTACCAGCTAACGGCTTAAAAAGGCCTGTTTTTTGCAATAAAGGGGGTCTCCTTTGCACCTGCCTGGGGACTCTGAGTCGCTTTGCTTCATACACGTGCATGCTGAAGTTACAGAAAGCAAATGAAATGAAAAATGCCTGTCCTCCTAGGGATCTAGTTTTTTCCATCAGTGTATTGTCTCTTTAACTTGGTGGGGTTTTTGGTTTTGTTCCCCGCCCTGCCCCCCCCCCCACCCCGCTGCAGTTAGGTCAAACTACTTAAGACCGTCATTATAACACATTTTCTGTGTGCCTAATATATGTTGTTTTTTGAAGCTAACAAGGGACTGATACCACTGACTTGGTCTTGCAAAGTTACAGAGGTTTAAATCTGCAGAGTCTTCATACAAGTCTTCATTCACATACCTCTGTATGCTTCACTGGAGAATTAATATAGGTGGCTAGTTAATGCACTTTTTAAAACATAATTTAGAAGCCTAAATTTTATATGAAAGTCTTACATATTGTGCAGGCTTAAAAAAATGTATGATGACTTGCTGAGAAGCACAAAAACTACTCAGGTGCAAGATTGGATGAAGCAAGTTTTGGAATGATATAAACTCTCTTTTTTCCCTCCTGCCCCTAGAGGGAGCCAATTACCATAATATTTTGAATAAAGCTATGCAAGCAGATGGGCAGGTGAAGGAGCGCTATCAGACTCACCGGGATACTATTGCACTTCTGTGTAAGCCAGAGGCAGAACTCAACGCAGCCATTCCTTCTGCCAACCCAGCAAAAACACTGCAGGGAAATGAGGTAAAGCAGTGAAATCTGTTTCTATTTTGAATAGAAGTGCTATTTGTCTAACAAAGTAAACTTGCATGAATTGGTAAGCTGATCCTTAGCTGCTCTTGTTTCTGTCTCAATTGATACATGAGGTAACTATCATTTGGAAAAAAGTTGTCTTCATGTTTAAAATCTTCTTAAGCATAGTTTGTTACATTTAATGTGAACAAAGTCAATCACCATGGGCAGCAAGAATGGTTGCCTGTTATAAAAGGAGCAATGAATACTTTTTTTATGTAGGGAAGTGAGATGTTGTACTTGTGTTCTTGGGACAACATAAGACATGGCTCAGTATTTTAAAGTATTAGGCAATTACACCAATTTGCTTTCCAAGAAGTTAATGGCTTATCTAAAGCAATATTATTGTTTTCCTCATAGTAATGATTTGAAGTCAGTAGTTTTTGCTGCTATCTTAGAATATCCTATTGGAAGGTATCTGATCAACTTAAGAAAACCCAAATATATTGCAGTAATTCAGTCTTATTAGCAAAAGCAAACCTGTAGAAGAGAGTATAGCTTGAGAAATGCTTGAAGATCTTTTGTTTGGTCACATTTTGTCCTGGTTTCTCACTTTAAACACATTCATAAACAAATACTCATGCAGAAATATTGCCAGCATCAGCAAGGAGTGCAGGATGGAAACAAGTTATTAATAGGTTATACTTCCCAACAGTTCCTCTAAACCTTCTAACTTAGGACATTTATATTGCCTAGGTTGTTAATGTCTTAAAAACTTTGCTGGCCAGTCTGGATGAAGTTAAGAAGGAGAGAGAACAGTTGGAAAATGACCTGAAATCTGTAAATTTTGACATGACAAGCAAATTCCTGACAGCACTTGCGCAGGATGGTGCTATAAATGAGGAGGCTATCTCTGTGACCGAGTTGGACAGAATTTATGGAAGCTACACACAGAAAGTGCAGGAGTCCCTAAAAAAGCAGGAAGAACTTCTCAAAAACATTCAGGTACAACACTTTGCATGTTTTCCTTTCTCCTAAACTAACAGCAATTACACTTCTACCTGTCTGGTACTTTAGAAGTCTCACTTCTGTTTTTAGTTTGTTTTGGTTTTTATTGTCATATGTCAGTTGATACTCCTTTATGCCTTGATCACTGAAAAATACAGAGATGTCTTTATGTTCACTAGAAAGAAATGGCAATATTTAGCAGGGTCTCCCTACAGCTCCTGTGTAAATTCTTGTGGACCTTTTCACAATTCTGCAGATGGTTTTGTCCTTGAAATAAGCTTAAGTGGTGTGTTAAAAAGTTTCTGGGTTTGTTTTATTTTTTCCCCTCACTCCATTTTAATTCTTTCTGGGATAATGGGAGACCTGTCCTTACTGTCTACTAGAAGACATTTTGGGTCTCTGAAGTACAGCTTGATTTATTCCTATTTGCTCTTTACAATATGTGCTTGACTTCCAGTATATGCAGAGCTCATTGAAATAAAACTTATTAGCATTTCCCAAAGTTTATTTATAAATTCAGTCTTAATTTATCAGAGACAGGTACCTGAAACATCTGGCAAAAGAGGAAGTCTTAGTGTTTGGAGAAAAGACAATGAATGGAAGCTTGAGTAGTGATGGAAACCTTTTCCTATAAGGAAAAAAATCTTCTTAAAGGACCATAATGCACCATGTTTAGCAAGGATTTTATATTTGGATGTTTTTTAGCACAACATACTTAAAAAAATCTTGATAGGTATTACTTTAATGTTTGAATGTCCTGGAGTCCAACTTTGTTGGCTTCTGGCAGTTGAAAGAGTCTTTTTTAAGTTTGCTGCTTATTTTCCTGAAGCAAATGAGATGCAAATAGGTGATCCTTCTGTAAGTTTTCCTCTTCCCTGTCCTTTTCATAGCTTGCCAATGTCAACCAAATTTGAAGTAATGCTTCTTAAAAATACTGACTTTCAATGTGATTTTATGAATATCAATGGAAGTTAGTACAGGAGAGAGCCTAATTAGTATAGCCTTGGAAAGAGCCTGCAGGATGAGCTTGAGAATTATTAAAGGCAGCCCACAACAGAACAGGTAATTAACTGGGGATATCTACTGCCAGTGAGTCAACATATGCACAGTTCTGAAATATACATTATAATAGTCACTGTGCTTGGCAGGTAGCAAGTATGGAAGGCCAGTGTGGATGGGAGATGAGGAAAAGCAGGTATTGGGAAAAACAGAAGCAATGAATAAGAGGAAAAAGAAAACAAAACATACAGAACCTTACATGAAACTAGCTTGCATTATTTTCACCGCTTATTTGTTTTCTTCTTTTAAGAATGCGTATCAGGATTTTTCAAAGATGAAACAATCAAACAACGAATCTAATTTAAGAGAAGAAGTCTTGAAGAACTTAGCTGTAGCAAATGACAACTTTGTGGAACTTGTAGCCAATTTAAAAGAAGGCACAAAGGTATGGTAATGCTTAAGGAATTGAAAGACCTTTTTTATGTATACAATGTGATATGAATCAAAAATCATAATAAACTTTGGAGATGTGTTAGCTGACAGGTGCATTTTTGAGTATTTTACTACTGAAGCAAGGACAGTGAGTTGCTTGAATTTTGATTTTTTTCAAGAGCTGTGAAATGCTTCTTTGTTGCTATCTGAAAAGTAAGCTTTTCTGAGCAATAGGATAAGCTGTTAATTACAGCTGAATAAATGATGCTGAAGCACCCAGATGAGCCATTTTATCTGAGAAATTCTTTCATCTGTTCTCCCATGGTATTTAATCACCTTATAAAATTGGTGTTTTAAATGTTGTTACTGCATACATGAGAAATAATGAGAGCTGTATTTAGCTTGCTTTTTTTGATCTGGGCTTCTGGAAGGTGTCTTATGGCTTCTGTACTAAGTATTTTTTGCTGGTTTATTGATAGCTCATTAGATGAAAAAAAACCCTAACCTGTGAGATATCTGTTCAAATGAAATGCATGGAACTGAGAGCGATAAAACTAAAAATGAACAATTATCCTTTACAAAAACAAATCGTTCATCACCAGAAGCGATCTAGTTTTGCTCTGGTTTTAATACATTTCTTTAGTTATCCAAAACTATTTTTATATATTTATACACACACAAACTCTGTAAAATTCTCTGATATTACAAAGATGGGCAACAACAGCTGACTAATTTTGGTTTTGAAAATTGGTTTTGAAAAGCATAATAGAATGTACTATCAAACTTGATTGGAATGGCAGGTTCTGAGCACTGTGATAGTACAACACCTATAGCTGGATCAATATATAGAAGTATGCCAGCATGGAGTCTGAAGTATTGATTGAACATATTGTGTTTTTATTTTCTTTATTAGTTTTACAATGAGCTGACAGAAATCCTGCTGAAATTCCAGAACAAGTGCAGTGACATTATCTTTGCTCGCAAGACTGAAAGAGATGAACTGCTCAAGTAAGATTTAAATGTTTTGTTTAAGCACTGCAGATATGTTAGAGTATTTATCAGAAATTTATCTTTGGGGACATGTTTATTATGGTACTTGATGGAATGAGAAAGGAAGAATAGGTGTGCTAAGCCTATCTCTTCTGTACTTTAATCCTAGTTCTACTCTTCCCTCTTTTAGCAAAGTGATAGGGGAAATAAATGGAAAAAATCACTTTGAAGTCTGCTCTACGATTCCTATGTGCAGTTCAGCATGAATCTGTTTCATGTTACACTTTCACTCTCTATTCTTTTTGGCATGTGTTTGTTAGTCATTTTATTTTATTCTTTCCTTTGAGGAACTTCTGATTTCTGCACCCTGCTCCCGCTGTCAATTTAGTTTGAGAAATTAGATGCTTCTTCATATGATTTCCTTCCATGTGTTCAGTGTGATGGGGGAAAAGCATCAGTATTGTATTCCTGCTCTGTAGTCTCCTCTAGTCTCATACTTCATCATTGCTTAGATATGTGGATGGCTTACAATGCTGGGAAGAGAAGCAGATTTTGTCCCTCATGTGAGGAAGAGTGTTTGATGTCATTGTTCCGTACATGAGATCAGACCTAGTATAGTATGTTTCAGATGTGATTTTTAGGCTGTTCTCTTAAGAGGAAATCATAATTGAAATTTGCCATTTAATCAGTTTTCTTTAGCAAAGCACATAGCCTTTTATAAGAAAGGACATGTTGTTACTAAAATTTTCGTTGGTGGAACTGCAGCTGTTCTTTGTACTTGCCATCTTAGAAATGGTTGCTCAATCTTTCATTTTTACCTTTTCTAACTTAATCCTTTGTAGAATCGTTGTTTTTCATTTGGGCTCTGTGCTTGTAAATGAAGTCTGAGTTACAGCCCCTTCTGCCTTTATTTGGCTTCCTACATTCATGTAGTTTGGAAACTGCCTAACCAAGGCAGTGGTCTGAATATATCACATCTCTACTATGTTTACATTCTGTGTTAAGTCTGCAGGGTTAGTGTTGATAGAACATTTCACTGAGTCTTGCTGTGCTCTTTTACTGTTTTGGCTGATGTTGTGATCTATACCCAATACTGAGTTAGAACATAAAGACATTATTAGAAAATAAATGTAACAGTTAATCAGAGAGTTGGCTAGAAGATGGTTTCTGTGGAATTGATTTGGACTCCAAATTTAGTTTGAGCTCAGCGATCATGCTTAAATATTAGACTAACTCTACTGCATCTTTTTGGCTTAACTTGCTGCAGTGTATAACAAATAATTCTTAAACTAAGCTGGATGTTTGCTCTTTTGTTTCTAATAGGGATTTGCAGCAAAGCATTGCTAGGGAGCCCAGTGCTCCTTCCATTCCGCTGCCTACGTATCAGACCACGCCAGCAGCAGGAAATAAGCCAGCAGCATCACCCGCTCCCACTCCAGCCCCAAGAACCATGGTGGTAAATACATGCTACACAATTAGTGGGTTGAAAACACTGGGTCTGTACTTGAGAACTCTAAACTGATCTGTAATTCGTGTGTATCACTCCTTACACCATATATTGGTGTAGTTGGAAATGTGTTGAAGGGAAATAGAGGGCAAAATCTCAAGGCTTTGCAGAGGGGTGTGTTATGTACTATTCATGTTCATAATTTCTAGATTTGAAATTAAAAGCTTACTGCCTTTTAGATGCTTTGTATTATTTGTATAGATGAAATATAGAACATCTGTTTAAAATGAAAATAAAAATCTCATAATCATATAACCACAGCTTTTGATTCTAAGACTTCCATAAAGAAACTCCAGCTTAATGCACTTTCTCTTCTTAGGGGAATAAACCACAGCCACCAGCACGGCCACCACCACCAGTGATCTCAGCATCAAGCAGTTCCTCTTCTGCATTAGCACCCTCTGGAGCAGCTGCAGCTCCTCCTGCTGCTCCAGCTCCTACTCCAGGAGCCAGTGCACCTGCAGCAAGCACTGCACCTTCACAGGCCCAGGGACCACCTTACCCAACTTATCCCGGTTACCCAGGGTAAGTTATGGGAACATTTAAGCAGATTTTTGTTATCCTGTTACTTAAAAGCACTTTTTCTTGTGTGTGATGTTTTGACATTAATTATTGTTAAAGTTGAAAATGTGTTTACTGTTTGAGGCAAGGGTTTTTTTGTTTGCTAGTGTTTTGGTTGGTTGAGGTTTTTTTGTTTTTTATTAGTTTTAATCATGTAACTTGTAGGAATCATTTGCTTGTACCTTTTGTGGGAAGGTTCATTTTAAGTGTTTACAATTCATCTTCTTTAAAGGAGAAGGAAAATAGGCTTCATTTCCTTAACCATGATTTTTTGATTATTGCCAACTCTTGCATAATCATTTGGTAGTGTTTATCTCAAAACTGTTGGCATATCTCATTTTTCAAGTCTTTAGTATTAAGATAATGAAAAATACAGAGAAAATTCCAGTTGAGTAGTGTGCTTTCTTCTGATGCTTTTTTCCATCTTCCTGGTGTCATCACAAGGAATTGAAGACAGCTGTGCTCTCCTTTGGTGGCAGGCTCAGCAAACGTTGAAATAGGCACAATATTATTAAACATTTGAGAATCAGTTTAGATCAGTTCTAGTTCCAGCAAGTTGCCTTTATTCCACCTTCTGTCTGCATTTCTGTTCCACACACTGTAATAGTTTTCATGTTTGCTCCTTGAAAGTTACCACATTTTCTGCTGCACTCAAAGGAAAATGAAAGGAAAGGATTTGTGGAGATTGCATGTGTGTTTGTATCTATAAATGAGTTGTTTTTGCAAATTGCCATCATCAATGTTTTTCAACTCAGATGTGCTCTTTTTTTCCCCCCACACAGGTATTGCCAGATGCCAATGCCGATGGGATATAATCCATACATGTATGGTCAGTATAATCTGCCATATGCACCCTCACCTGTGTATCAAACTCCTGGACAACCACCATATCCAGCACCTCAACAGCCTGGATACCCTTATCCTCAACAGCCTTATTATCAGCAATAATGTCTCTGCAAAGAAGCTCTGCTTGTTAAAATTTGGGAGAAATTGGCAATAAGTGTACTAAAACTTCTAGCTTCCATTAGTGTACCATACTGAACTGTATGCAGCTATAACCCCTGTCTCTTGTTAACTGCTCCAAAATGTCTAGATCAGTTTTTATGACACTAAACTCTTTGAAAGATCTACTGCAGTGGTGTAGACCATAGACTAATGCCAGAATTCAAGCCTAATTCAGCGGTCTGAAGCAGTACACTACATTTGGTTAGACCAAAAGATTTGTTTGCAAAAATCCCGTAAGTAACAAATAGGTTCAGATGAGAAAAACAAAGCAGTGTGTGCACTGGGTGTGATATATTCTACAGAACCATATAGCATTTCCTTCTATACTCTATTGGTTTGTATTTTTTTTAGTTTAGTTAAATATGCTATTTTGTCTAATAATCAAGGCTTTGTAAATCATCAGTAAAAAGAAATAAATTACTTAAGAACGGTTTAAACACTTGGCATTCTCATTACCATAAAGATGTGTTTTGTGTGTCTATAGATTGTTTCATTTGTCCCTTGGCTTTCATAACATGAAGAAGTTCTCAAGGGTTTAGCCTTACAAGTGAATTTCCACCTCTTTTCCTTGATTCTGTATTTCTGTGACAGAATCTATAATTAACCCTTTAAGTGTTGGTAGATGAAGTCTTACAGGTAGAGTTTTCCTCTAACTGAAGTGTATTGGACTGGAATACATTTATTAGCATTTTAAAAGAACAGTTACTGTCATCTGCAGGATACTATGTAAAAGAAGGGAGGTCAGGGTTCTCTTACAGGACCAGCGAGTAGTTGTTCTAACTTGTGTTTTCCAAAGAAATGGTGGTGGGAAATGTGTTATGGCTCAAAATAGGGCAACTATTGATTGCTGGAGCTTTGCAGTTTGTTTTTTAAATGATTGCTTTTTTTTTCCCTTGAAAAAATTGATGTATTCCCTCAGGGAGCTTGTTATCAGTGGAAAAACTTTTTTTTTGGTGGGGGGAGGGGGGAAGAAAACCTTGTAAATTAAAACACATTGAATGTTTACTTTTGGATTCATCATCTCAAGGGATAAATAACCTTGCACTGCATTTTACATAAGATAGCAAAGAATCTAAGTTTGGGGTTAATGGCTTCTACCAAATATTTGCTAACCATTTTCAGCCTTTTCTTTTTCTAACAGGCTTATCTAATGAGGGACTCTCCTTTCATTTAGCCCTTGATAAGAGTTGGTTCTGTGGGACAGTTAATTTTCTTAATGGTTCATACAAGATGTTCTGGCCTTACAGAATTACTATCACAGTACCTGTGTTACTAAAAGTTACTCCTTTGTTTTTCTATTAAAGTGCCTGATTAAGATATCGAGGTATATTTTAGTGTAGGTGTTCAGAGGTGCCAGTTATTGTAGCATCTGGGTGGAAACTTCACTGGATCATGAATATTCTTCCTCATAAAGAAAGCAGCATTTGTATTCATATGAGCTCCTTTCTTTCTGTCTCAAGTTCTTCTTGCTGTGTGATCATCCCGATTACTGTGTGAAGACTCCTTGTCTTTAATACTCGCTAACCCCCATAGAAAATCTGGATCAAAAGGTAGAAATGAGCACCCCTCCTAGAACTTACTGAGTACCTAATTCCAAACAAATGTGTTAATCTGTAGAAGCTCAGTGATGTGGGGAACCTGATGGAGTAAGGGAATACAGCACTGTAGATGAAACCGCTGCACAACGACAGGTGCTTTGCATTTCTTTATAAACATTGCTGAATGGGGTGGCACAGAAACCTCTCCATTTTTTTCCCCTGATGAGAAGACATGAGGCAAGCGAGGACAATGAGAAAAAGCTAGGAAGATAACTATTTGAAAACAGCAATCAGAACCTGATTTTATTCTAACTGGAAAAAAACAGTAGTTTTCCACTAATTTCACTGTGTAAATGTGAGCAAGTGCAAGTCTAATGCAACTTTTTAAATTCTAAATTTTTAGTATGCCATGGGCTGTAGGTTTTTCAGTTCACACATTAGATGCATTTGAGGTGTTGTGTAAGTTTGTTTCTAGTGCCTCAATTGATAAAACTTATTTTCATGCTGTATAAAAAAAGTCATTTGTTCCAGCATACAGATTCTTAGAGCTGAAATTTCCTTTTTAAAATTTCATAGATCTGGAATTACTGTCAAAACATTTTTTCCAGTTGTGTTTCTGCTTGCTTTAGTCTATTATTTGAATATGTGTAGAAATCTATGCATTATGTTCAGTTTTTCTCCTTTTTTTCCTAAAGAGAACAGAAAAATCCAGAGACATGTTATGTATTTGCTTTTAAGCATGCAGTTGTCATGACTTTGGTTGAAATGTTACCTTGTTCTTCTATAGTTTATTAAAAAAATCAGTTAGAAAACCTGATTTCATGGTGTTTCTCTTAAGTCCTTTGGGTTCAGACAAGTGTTATTTTGGAAAGGATGGAAACAAGTTGTGGGCTCCCAAGAATGTTTGTGCTGTGGTGAAGGCATATCAGCAGCAGCTGCTCTGCAGTAACAGCCACGTTCAGATCCTGGTAGTTGTGTTTATTTTCAAAGCTGATGGAGTGTGTATTTCCCCCTGTATATATGAAGAGGAACCGATTAAGGTTGATTTAATGGTTCTGTGCCTCCAGAAACTTGTATTCCAAGTTTGTTTTTGTGAACTCATCTTCAGACTGGGTTGCACAAGGCTCCCACCATCATGGGTATTAAAGCATGGGTTGCGAGAAAAGGGGTTTTAAGGACAGCTAATAACAGTAGATAAACAGTCCCCTTGAGCACTCCAAGAAGTCAGTTTCTTTTTAAATTTTTTTTACAGGCTTTATAATGCCATGCTTGTTTCAATTGCCGTGTGGAGGGAAAAGTTTACAACCATGTCCTTTCAGAGACTTTGAAGTCAAGCATTTATTTCATCTTGCATAAAAGCTTTCAATGCAATTAGTGAGAGAAGCAAGTTTTAGGAAGCAAGCTAATAGCAGATCATCAGTGAAATACTGAACTGTTCCAAGGCTAGCAGGTCTTTCCTCATTTTTTTTTTTCTTTATTTACATGGTTTCAGCCCGTATGGAAAAAGTGTCTCCTTTCCTGACCACTAATGTGGCACTGCCAGCTAATGGTGATTCTTTTACTATTGTCCCCTTGTTTTGAGTGCTTTTAGAGCTGATTTGTGCGATTTAGTTTGAATTAGACTGAATGGAGTGCTTTGCTATTTCAAAGTACCTTGAGGCAATATTTGAACCTTGACATACTGTAACAACCTCACCCATTGTCAGCTGAAAATCATAAGAAAATCCTTTGGAAAACATTTTGTTTTTCCTCTGCATTACCTGAGAGATGTGCTTGCTTGTTACTAAAATGTGTTCAGTTCTGAAATGACTTGCATCTCCGAAGCTGTTTTTTGGCATGCATTTATCCTGGCAGAACATTAAAGTAGACTAAGCTGAGCAATTGAGTTTTGGTTATACTCTATTGAGTGAAACTGCCTAAGTTTTCAAGAGTTCACTATGTATAGTTAAAAAGAAACTTTGGAAAGTTTCAGTGCCTGAAAAGATGAGCTATTACAGCAGGAAAACACTCAAAATTGCTTTTTTTGTACTGTTTATGGGGAAGGATTTGGGGTTCTTGCTGCTTTTGACTAACATTACTCAATGTGCTAACCTTTTAGGTTTACTATGACTTTTGAATGGTATATTTGAAATGGTCAGTGTTTCCTTTTTTTAACAAAAAGGTGACTTCTTGTTCATCATGACAGCTAACTACTGCTAGATTAAAAAAAAATAATAATTTTTTTTAATTACACTGCTCTAAGTACTTTCCCTTACATTTTTGTGTTCTGACGGTCAAAAACTTTATACTCAATTTGAGATTTTTCTGATTTGGACTCCAGTTTGCAACTGTAATAACTTACTGACAAACACAGAGTTACTGCTGATCTCAAGTTATGATTTTAATCTTGCATCTAATTCCCCTAATTGAGTATAATAGTCTCTAGTGCCAACAACTGTATCTCAATTGTTATATTGTGCTCTTTCTTCCTGGATTTTTTAAATGTTTCTAAATCCTTGTAGAGGCTGGCCACCAAGCTTATTAACCAAGTTGTGAAGAAAACTTTACTATCAAGCAGGAAAAGGAGGAGGCAACTGCCATTGCAAAATCAGCACCAAGGCTTCACCACAAATTATTGCTTTTGGTCCCTTAAGTACTTTCACCTCTAATGCATTCAGCAGTTCTGCATGGCAGCGCCTGTCTGCATGTGCACTTCCAAGTTAAAGCACTCCTGGGTGGTGGAGTGCTGTTCTTGGTGCTGGTAAGCTGCTGGGGTGTTTGCTAGTGTGAAGGTAGCCTGTTCTTGCAGCATGTTTCCCAGCCAAGTGTGGCATGTTGTTTGGAAGGCAGAGCAGTGGAAGGGCTATTTGCAGTGGGCAGCTTGCCTGCAGTCCCTTTTCTTGGAGGCTGAGGTGGTGAGCGAGCACATGGGTATGGGCCTGGCAACCCAGTTGGTCTCAGACTGCGCTCCTGGGACACATGCACATGACAGCTGACAGCATCCAGGTGACAAAAACGTGCTGAGACTTGGCTATGGTGTCATTGTGGGCACTAAAATGAGATTTGACCTCAAGTGACCTTTCACCTAGAGTAACCTGTGACCTGAAGTAACCTTCATCCTAGAGTAACTTCTGTCCTGTGACTGTGAGGAATTGCCATTGAGGAACATTTGTCCTTGGATCTCAAGTAACCTTTGATCTTGAGGATCCTCTGTCTTGTGTCCTCAATTAACGCTTGACCTTGAGGAACCTGTCACCTCAATTAACCTTTGACTGGAAGTAAGCTTTGACCTCACGTAACCTCTGTCTGGTGGCCTTGAGTAACATTTGAAATAAATTAACCTTGGCCCTGTGACCTCACAGTACCTTGTACCTTGAATAATCTTTGTCCTGAATTTTGACCCAGCATAACCTCTGTATTCTGGTCTCATGCAGCCCATGAATGTCAGTAACCTTTCTCCTTGAGCAACTCCTGTTCTCTGATCTCAATTAATTGCTGTCCTGTGATAGAGGCTGGACTAGTCTCATTCTGGAAATCTGCTTTAGAAAGTAACCTTTGACATCAAGTAGCTTCTGTCCTCTGACCTGAAATAGCCTTTGATCTCAAGTAATACTTGTCCCATGACACAGCCTGGCCTGGGCTCACTCTGAAGGATGCCTTTGAAATTGTTGGGGACAAGCAGCATTGTGTGATCTGGGCAGAAAGCACTGGGCTGTTATACAAGCACTGTGAGGGCAAATGGCTTTCTCTGCCATGGCTGAGCTCCAGCTTCTCTTGCCCTACCTCAGGCATTCTAGTGTGGTGGGAGACCCCTGTGGCTTCAATGTCAGCAGTGGGATCCTCTGTGGACCTACAACCCTGGTGCCAAAGCAGACAGGAGGACTTGCTCGTGGTGTGTGAGTGTCCAGGTTTTGCTAATGATCATTTCTGTTACAGCCTGTGTGTGGTCACAGGGGCGTAAAGAGCAAGTTTGCATCTCTAGCCCAGGAGCATGGGATTGTGAGGGCACCACTGTAATGGCACTGATCATAGGGCAAAGGGATGGGTTCTCACCTGGATACCTGAAGACTGTTTATTCAGGAACACAGGCAGGGAATAGTGAAGGGGTCTGGGGATGAGAACAGCCTCCAGCAATGCAAACAGCCTCGAATAAAATCCAGGGACATGAACAAGGAGGGGGCCAAGGGTGCACAGGGTTATAAACAAGACAAATGGGGCAGATCTGAGGGTTGAGGTCCTATAAGGATAGGGAAAAGTGGTGCAGAGGGGTAAATAGGAACCAAGGGGAACCAACAGGGTAACACGGGTGGAACACTGTGGCAAAACAGAGCCAAGGGGGTTCAAGGGATGGAAGAACATTCTAGGAGGGGTGCATATATGGTGAACAAGGGCTGAACAGGGTGACATAAACTTAACAAACCAATAGAACAACGAAACCTAAGAGATATTAACACGTGGCTGCAAAGGCCTGTGGGAGGAAAGTTTTCCTCACCCTAATCTAGAGGGGTGTTTCTGCCTGTGTGCCTCCAGGGCTGAGGCATGGCTGCCCTGGTGGCAAGCCCCTGGGCTTCCACAGGCTTCCACTGGAACAGAGAGCCTGCCTGAGGTAAATAAGTGCCCTGTGTTTTGGTTGGTACAGCATTCACAGGTTATTTCACCTACTGAAGATTTGCCATTGGTCTGCTTGCCTTTCAATGTGTGACAGCACGAGTGTACGTAGTGTGTGAGGTGGGAGGCCGAGGTGTAAATGCCAACTCCCTTACACCTGGGGACTCCACTGCAGCCCTGTCTGCCTGGGGGTGGGCCTACCCAGCTCTTGTTCCTCTGCTATCTCCTACTAAAGGTTTTTAAATCTCCCCAAAGCCACACCTGGTGGCACCTCTTACTTTTTGCTAGCCTAAACTTTTCTGAGTTGAATATACATTTGTGTACATACACACACACAATATCTGAGTTGTAAGACAAGAGCCAGCCTGTACTGTTTACATTGTCAGAAGATGAGCAGCATCACCGAGCTGCCTGCTGAGCCTGCAGCAGAGGGCAGACTGAAACCGTGTAACCAACAGATCTTTCTGCTGCGAATATATGCAAAAAGAGATTTGAAGTTTATGTTGGTGGAAGGACAGGCAAATCGTTTTTTAATTAAGCATCATCAAATTTAACTACGTGTAGATACCATGAGTGCTCCAGTGCTCCAATGACCTGGAGGCTGAACTGTAAAACAGCCAAATGCAGGGACAATTATATCAGCTGCCTGCATCCACCTTCCTGACCAGCTGCACACTGAACTTGGAGCACTGTGTTGCCAAGGTGAAGGGATAGGTAAGATTTCAGGTCATCCTAAACTGCTTTCTTGGCCTTCTGAACTTAGGTAGCTTTTGGGAGTTTTCTACTTTAATTTGCATACTTGGACAGTGTCTTTCTGTATATGCTCAGTATGATTTAAGCTCTTCTGGCATGATAAGATGTCTGCTTACCTGGAGCAGTGGAAAATTAACTGATCAGGTTTAAACAGCTGCAGCAATGAGGTGACACTGGAACAAAGTGGAGGGTGGGTGTCATCATGACCCATTCTAAGAGGAGGAGTAGAAAAAAGGGTCCCGTGCTGCTGGCAGGAGAAAAGTGTGTTAGCAGTAACAGCTCTGTCACTGTGGGGGCAGCTACAATGCTCGCAGCAGATGTTGCACCAGGGGGAAGAAAAACACTTAGAGAGAGGGAAGATGTCAAAGTGGTCAGAGGGGAGAAAGGGCCAGGAGAAAATGGAAGGAAAGCAGAGGGAGGAGCTAATGGTTGAGGAAAGAGGAAGTAAATCAAATGAGTTTAGGAGGAGGAGGAAGCATGCTAGAAAGGCCCAAGACTTTGACAGCATAAATCATAACGTTTTCGGTGGTGCCAGGAAAGCAGAATTGAAGCTGAAAGAACTGAGGTAGTAACTGAAACAGAAGAAAAATCAGTGGTGGTAAAGGGAGGGGGAAAAGGAGCTTTAGATGTACAGAGAGTTCAGAAAAGAAATTTAAAGGTAACTAATTTTCTTCCAGTGAGTCTGGAGAGATGTATGAAAGCTGGGGGTTGATGATGGGCAGAGAAGGTCTTTGGAAGGGAAGACAGAAGATGCAGCAGATCATGTGCATTTGACAACGTTGGTCCAGGCTGGCTGTAATGAGGATTTGTGTCTCAGAAATGAGTAGGATAATTCATGGGGTGACCAATATGAGTAGAGGAATCAAGGCAGGAGCTTGTGTGCCAGTGTCCAGTGTTGGAGTCTAAAAGGGCTGGTGTGAACCTGCAGCCTGTAAAGCAGAGGAGAGACAGTAGGTCAAGGTGCAAGAGCCAAAGATCTGGTGGTAGACGGGAGTATCTCAAAGAAAATGAAGTTTCTTATTTAAGAAAGTTGAATTTCTTCTCTAATCAGCCTCTTGCAGTCACTAGTTACATTTCATTAGTGAAGGAACATTTCATATTCTATTAGTAAATTTTTCATTAGCCAGCGGCTTGCAGCAAATATTAATTTCCATAAGCAGGAAAGGAGTATGTGATCTATCACAGAAACAGATGTAGATCCAGATTAAAAAAAAAACAACTTCCCTGGTGCCCTGCTGTTTTCCAGCGTTGTTATACGGCCACATTGAAACACTTTTCATTTTGCTTTGAAGTAAACAAAACTTTGCAGGGCACTTCCAGTCCCCAAATGTAGAAGGAATACCTAACCAAGTGTGCCTGGCAGTTCCTTAGCGCTAGATGGCATTGTATGGAAAGGCGTAGCACAAACCCCAATCACTGCACTGCTGTTAAATCTCCGCATCTCACCAGCATCATCGGCTCCGTGTGGAAAATTTTGAGCTGCATCGTTAAGAGTCGAGACAAAATTGATGCAAGCTGATGGGAGAGAAAGTTTTGCTCTGCTACAGAAAGAGATTGTTCTGAAAATATTTGAGAAATTCAAATGCTACCTGTAAGTCTCTAGAAAAAAAAATGTTTTGTGGATTTTGATATCCCCCACATAAGCACACACACTTTGGCCATGTTAAGCATGTGGCATTTCACCACAGGGTTGTCAGTGGGGTTGACAATGGAGCCCCTCCACCCCACCCTAATTTTCTGTGAAATAACACCCCGTGCCCTTTATTTTTAGTTAAGGGACAGAAGGGCAATACGTTGTGTGAAATACTGATAGCAATGACCCACACTATCATTTAATAACCTTGCTAGTATAAAACACTTTTCCTAATCTCTGAAGAGAAGGTAATAGCATACATGGGGGTCTTCCTCGTCCCTTCTGAATGAGGGCTGCAATTTTGGATAGCTGTTTGTGCTTTTGGGTAAGGAAAAGTGTCCTGAAGGTGATTATTGAAATTGTACTGGTTTCTGCCGTGATGAAGAGCTGACAGTAGGGCCTTGAATATGATACATGCTCTAAGAGGCTGGTTATGGTAGAGTTTATGCCAAGGGAGAATTTACCTGGATTATTTGCCTCCTGTTGCTCCATGGTGGCCTCTCATCCACTATGCAGAAGAGTGGGAAGGGATGGGCTGGACTTGGGGTAATACAAGTAGAAACTTCCTGTGCCTTGGTGTACTTCCCTTGAGCTGTGCTTGTCTTTTGGGGTGGTCTGAGGAGCTCTGCTCCCTGCAGTGCTGCACTGATATTCCTATCACACGGCACAGAAAATGAGCAGGCATTTTGACCACGCTCAGCCGATTTTTCCCTGTTACTGAATGTTACCTGCACACAGGTTACTGAAGCTGTCTGTGTAGCAGAAGTTACAAAGCCTCTGTTCTGAAGAGGATAATCCTCAAATACTGCTCAACAGTCATACAGGTCACTTTGACTGTAGGTGTAAATAGAGTTTTCATCTCCTAGAATGCTGATTAATGCAGGTCACAGGGATTTTATACTGCTAGTCTTAAGTATGGACGATTTCTTAAAGCCCATTCAAGATGAGGCTGATGAAGCTTTGTCCCAAATAACTTATGTGGTAAACTAGTCCCTAAAGCTTTAGAATAAATGCAAATGCTCCAGCTTGCAGGTGTCTCCTTCAAATAGATCCTTCTGCCTCCATATGTGCTCTGAGCAATACCTGTTGTGGCAGCTTTGCTTTGCATACTGTGATTTAACACTGTGCATGGGGAAGACGAAATACAAACAGAAATTTGCAATTGGAATGACCTTGACTTCTGGTTGAGAACTGCAGAGTAAGGGCAAGAGCAAAATTGGGCTCTGTGGGAAAGCATCTGGTGTGTGTCTCTGCTGACAGCATTCACTGCAGTGAGCAGAGAAATGGCTGGCAGTGCTCGTGGAGAGCAGATTAGAGATTGGGAAGTGTAGGAAAAGAAGACAAAGGTACGAGTTATACGCTTGCATGCTCTTGCAGCCTACTAGGGTGTAGCCTTGCGTAACTTAGTTCTTGTAATTGGATTACCAGCTGTGACAGGGAAGCATAAAAACTATGAATATAAAGGTATGCTAAAGGATTTCATATCTTACTGAAATGATGGATGTACTGATGGATGCTCAGCTTTTCCCCTTAATTTGCCTTGATGATCTGACCTGTCCTTTTTCTGGTATACATGGCTGTGAGAGGCAGCATGGTAGTTTGTTTTGGAGGAAAGGAGAGATGGGCCAAACTTAGTTGCCTGCTTCAGTTCCTTTGGGTGCTGGTGACAGGGCAAGGCACCGCAAGAGACGGACAAAGAAAGACAGAGGTTATTCTGTGGGCCTCCTAAACCTTCATGCAAGTTGTCTTGCATTTTGACAGTTTCTAAGCAGGAGCCTTGAGTTCCAAACCCAAGAGCAGATTTCCCATGGATCTGTGCCTTGTGGCAGGCAGTGTGAGATGGTGTTGAGTGTCCAAGAAAGTATAGGCTTTCCTACTGAAGCACCTTCTGGAGATGTAGCAGTTTATAGGGGTGGCCTTGTTCTCCTGTGCAAATTTTCTATTATCTAGTGAGATTTTTTGGGCTGGAAAACTTACAAGATCACTTTTCCCTTACCTTGAATGCTTTCACAAAACTCCTTGCATTTAACTGTCCTCAGAACCTCAGCTTTACTGGCAGGTTTGTTCAAAGTTGCTGGAGGCCAGGAGAAGAATTCACAGAGGTACAGAATTATGTGTGCATCCACTCATCCCTTGCAGGACAGCATCATCGCACAAGTGCTGTTTCCATGGAAACTAGGATAAAAATACTGAATAATGGAAATTAAATACTCATCTAACAAGTATTTTCTATCCTGGACAAGGTTATTCTCATCTATATTCTCTGTTTGCATATGTTTTTGGGATTTTATTTTGTTTTGTTGGTACTCTTCTCCTCTTATATGAAAGAAGGACCCTCATCAATAGCCCCTGTTGTTATTCCTTCTGGAGAAAAATGCTGCATTGCATCACTGTGTGCTGCTGAAGCACCTCAATGAGATCAGAAATTCATTTTAAGGATTTTTTCCTGTGTTGGTTGCTCTGCGACTGCATCCTGCAGAAAGCAGCCTCTGGGGCACTGCAGTAGGTAGCCCAAAGCAAGCTGTGCATTCTTGGTCTTTGAATCAGGGACAAGAACTTGCTTCATGCCAGCACTGGGAGTGTCAAAAAGGCACATTAGACAGTGATTTATCCTTGCCCTGCAGCTCTCCCAAACGGGTGTTCGGGACAGCTGGGCTCTGAGCCAGGGGTCTAAAGCACACAGCAACTGGCTGTGTGTGCCCTGTGCCCTGCCCCAAGCAAGCTGACACGGCCAAATAAAGCCTTCAGAAGCTGCAAAAGTGCTCTTGCCACTTGCATATTAGCAAGGCTCTGCACTTTAGAAAAATCTTACATTTTATTTCATAAACATAGGCATCTGCTGCTAATTAAAGTAGCAGCATATAATTATACCCTTTCTTATTAGTAGAGATACAGTCTGACAGTTGCTTAGATACAAAATAAGCAACTACAGATTGTCTTCTGCACTTTAACAAGCACAGAGAGCTGGAACAATAGAATTGTAAACTTATTCTGTATTATCTTTGGTAAATGTGCCTGGGAAAAATATGTTTAATCTCACTAGTAGCTCATAATGTCAGCTATAAAGTTCTTTAGCTACCTCTGCTTTTCTCCACGAAGTACCAACCAAACACTTTCTGTGGAAAGGGCAGGATACCTCCTTGGGGAAAGCATTAGACAGAAGGAACAACAGTGCAGTTAACAGCCACCATTTTGCTGAGACCACCTTTTCTAGCTTTTTATATCCAATGAAAGTAAGTTTCTTCTTAATGATTAAAAAAATCCAGGTGCTAGTGCAGTTACACTGTGGTTTAACCTTAGCTGACAACTAAGCAGCACACAGCCAGCCACTCAGTCCCACCAGGGTGGATTTGGGGAGAAAGCCTGAACGGTAAAACTGGGAAAATTTGTGGGTTGAGATAAAGGCAGTTCAGTGGGTAAAGTAAAAGATGCCCATGCAAGCAAAGCAAGGAACCCATTCACTATTTCCCATGGGGGTGCAGGTCTTCAGCCATCCCTATGAGAGCATCCTAAGTAAAAACGAGTTGAGAAGAAAAATAGCAGCACTCTGAATGTCCCCACTTCCTCCTTCTTCCCCCCAGCTTTACATACTGGAATGCTGCCATAGGCTATGGGTCCCTTTGGTCAGCTGGGGCTCCCTTCCAACCACCTGAGCACTCCTGGCCTGCCTCAGTGTCAGGGCAATATGACCAGTAGAAAGGGACTTGACCTCTCAGTAAGCCTTGCTAAGCAGTTACTAAAACCTTGCTGAACTATCAACGCTGTTTTTGAAAGCACAAATCCCAAACTTAGCCCCATGGGAGCTATTGTGAAAAAAAAAAAAAAAAATCTGCCCCAGCCAAAATCAGCAGATAAACAGGGACAAGACTGCACATACTGTAGCCGCTCTCTTTAAAAGGCAGGTGTTACAAAATGTGGTTGCCTTCTTTTTTATGGATTAAGCTCACAGCCAAAGCGCTCTGGATGTGACAAGATGGATCTGCAGCTTTGCTAACAAAGTCCCTGTTGCTTCTTATCAGAAAACTCATGATGCTATATCGAGAAATCACTTCTCTTGGCCTGTATATTGTCAGCTGTATCCTCAGAGGCATATTTGAGTGTGTGACCTTTTCTTTTCTCACATTCTGCTAATAACCCCCAACTTTCTTTGCTCACAAATCCAAAACTCTGTTGATACACCTATAGTCTCACTGCTCTTGTTATTAAACTGTAGGGAATGTAATCAGAGCAGCTAATGCCACAATAATCCTCCTGATCCATGCGGTTATCTCTGAAGATATCACAAACGATGCTGTCTGCAAGAGAGATGATGTATTTTGGTTAATTCTGCACCTGCAAACCTTTGGAGGAATATACCAAGCTTCCAGATGCTAAAACACTTGAAGCTGCAATGAGATTTCAAATGCCTTTGTTATTGACTATCAAAACTGTTCAATATTTCTTGATGGATGGAGCTAGCTCACTCCTGAAAATAAAAAAAGTTATTTTTTGATAAGGTCTTTCATCCCTCTGTAGCACTGCTGTAAGAGACCTAACAACAGATTGTAGGGCTCGCAGGGATGCTGTAGGGCTTGGGCTGCAGGGGGTGCCTGGTGAATGTCACAGTCTGCCTTACTCCTTGGAGAGCCAAACTGCAGCATTCCTTCTGGTGGGCTGTTGGAGGGATTAGAGGTTGGACAAAAATCTCAAGTTTTTTCTTCACTTAGATTTAGCAGCTTTGCCAGAATTTAGGGCACCATTCTGTGGCAACCTGCAGAGAGAGGTAATATGCAGAGAAGCAGCTGAGGTTTGCTGCTCAGCAGAGCAGGTTCAGGCAGAGCTCTGTTCTGCTGCTGAATTACCTCTCGAATCACTGATACATCAGCCTGCTTGCACAAGGAGATGATGGGATTTTTCCAGCCACCTGCATAATTTCTAAGGTCTATAAGTTCTGCTAACTGTGACTCTTTGCCACCCTGTGTCAGATGTGAAGTGACTCTCCCACATACGAACCTTTATTTTGGATTTTCTTCCTCCTTCCTAAATGCATGATAAGAGTTGCTATCTGTGCCAGCAAGTACTAAATATTTAGGCCAGCAGTGTGTCAGGCAGGAGTTTGGGTTCAATATGAAGGTGGTGGTGTGGTTTGTTGGTTATAGCTTAAAAGTAAGACATCTCCCAGCAGACCTTCCTGGTGCACACAAGTCTGGGAAACAGGTTGCTGGTGGAGAGAGAAAGATGGTTTGCTTATCATTGCCTATGCAGCCTGCTGTGGCTGACAGGTTGGCAAAGGTTAAGAAGGTCCAGAGAGGCTGTGCAGCTGGAATTGCTTTTACATGCATGTTATTGCCCAAGATTTTAAAAAAGAAGTGGGAAGAGGGAAAATAGTGAGGGGGAAAAAAGAGAAAAAGGAAGAAAGAAAAATAGAAAGGAAAAAAAATACATAAAGAAGGAAAAAAATAGATTTCTGAGCCTTATGCAGTCATTGGATGCAAAATATGGTCTAAGTACCCTGTGATGGCTAACTGTTGGTGGGTTTGGAGCACAACTGTCTCTCTCCAGATTGCCTTTTAGTGTTGGTGGGTTGTTGCCGTTGCTTGCTCCTCTGAAACATGACCAGTTTTAGATTCTGCCTTACTGTTATGGCAAACATGCCTTTCAGTAGCTGGCATGTATAGCTAAGCAGTCTAGTTGGTGCTTTCAAGTTGGGCAGATCAATAGCACAGGCATTCCTGAAATGCAGATGAAAATACTTTTAGGTTCAAAGTTTTCGAGCTACAAACAGCCTCAGGGTGCCAATGGGTAAAAGCCAAGGCACCTTTTACACTTGCTGTGTCAGCCCCTGGAGCCTGAATCCTTGTCTTCTTCCAGTCTGTATGTGAGCTGGATAGTTTGCTCTGCTCTGCATGTCGCCTTACAGCCCACTGTGAACTGACACAGAGAGGACACAGATCAAAAGACACCAGAACATAGAGATGTGGGCAAAATATTACAAGAAGGTAAAGTACTGCAGAGAAGAACTCTTAACATCTTTTTCTATTCCCAGATTTTTCTACTGGGTTATTTCCCTTTCCTTCCCAGTGTGATATGAATTTTATCATCCCAGTAACATTAATTTGCCAGATCTTTTTCTGAGTCTCTTGACAAGGAAGCTACACTGCGAGTTCTTGTGCTCTTTCCCTCCCCATCAGATTTTTCAAATATTTTGATGTCGGTTCAGAAGCTTCTTTCTTCTGCTGTTTTTCTTTTCTCAGCACGAATTTCATGGTCCCAAGGGGTATATTCAGAGTACAAATGTAAGCAAAATGCAGTGTCATTCAATATGCTTCGGGCTCTTCTACATGAAACAAAAAACATAACAATTCCTTCACCTCTTCCAAATGTAAGGATCGTCCTACTTCCTGTCAGACAAAGTCATGCAAAAGTCAGTAAAATCCTCAGCCAGTTGAGTTGACTGCTCATCCTTTTGATCTGTGGGCAGTTGACAGTTGTGTGAGATGGTTTTTTAGCAACTTTACAGAGAAGTTGCTAGTAAATTCTGCCCCCTTCAGAGCACCACAGACCCTTTTCAGGAAACCAAATTTCAAAGCAAGGTAATCTAAGGGGTAAGTTGGCTACTGTAGTCTTGCTTGACATTTTGGCTTCAGGCAAGACATATAAGTGCATTGGTGTGCTGTGCCAAAAAATGTATTTCTCTTTTGTTTTATTTTCTTGATACAAAACATCTTCTAAGCTAAGCTCAATTTACCTGGTGGCTCTACTGATGAGCTGTGGCAGTTTGCTTTGTGCTTGGATGATGATACAGGTTCTACTGACAAAACATGCACACAAGCTCATGGATGATCAGAAAACCAACCTCCAGTGAGCTGTCACAGACCTCTATACCTCTTTTTCTGTACTCTACAGTTCCTTCATTTTTTTGTTTTTTCCTATTTTTTTTTTTTTTTTTTTTTTAAATAAGAGATCCTCCTCAGCTGATGTGCCTCTTTCCAGACAGCATCTCAGGATTCTGGTGTAACATACTTGAGTGGCTCTGGATATCTTCTCCAGTGGTTCAATGTCTGTTTGCCTGTCACCCTATTGAGGGTTTTGCTACGTCAGCTCCAGAGCAACAGTTAGACCTCATCTTTCTTAGAAAGGGTTTCACAACACAAGAGGAGGGTGTTCCCAACCATCTGTAGCTGCTAGGCTGCAGGAGAAGGCTCTTCACATGAGCACACACTTCCCATGGACTAGTTGGGGTGGAAATGTTTCTCCCAAGGCTCAGGCATGTGGGCCTTTGGTGCAGGCAGATGTCTGAGCATGGATAAGGAGGTAGGGGCTGGGTGAGTGAGGCTATAGTGGGGAGAGTATGGAGATATGGAAGCAGAATAGGATGGGAGGGCAAGAAACATCCTTTTTGTTCCATCAAAAGGCTGGCATAGGGCTGGTACCACTTTGTCCCATGGTCACTGTGGAGGGAGCACTGCAGGGAGGCCTAAGCAGGTTCCATCTGAGAGAGCTCCCAGAGCAAATATCTCTTATAGGCAAGTTACAAATTGCTAGAGATCCAGGAGTGAGTTCATAATACAATACATGTGATCGAGGAAAGAAGATATCTGAGAGGGGGAGAGGTGGCCCTTCAGCTGGAGTGGGTATAAAACACTGAAATGCCAAAATGCCTTCTTATATCCCCCCATAGGCTGAAGTGGTATTTAATTGGAGCCTTCAGAAATGCACAGACACTATCAGAGCTGTAAATGTAGAAAAAAGGAGGAAATCTGGGGACCTAGGTGCTGATTTGAAGCTTCAACAGGTCACATTGAGAAACTGAAGGTATCACAGTTCAAGGGAGAGCTAAAGCAGGGTCACCTTTGGCAGATTGTTCTCTTCAGGCTGGCCAGTCCTTATCCCTTGCTGTTAAGGGATGTCTGAAAGGTACAGCTAATTGGAATAACTTTCTCTATCTTGATGCATCTCATACCTCTAGCATCTGAAGTACCTTTGCTAAAAGATATTTTTGAGAAACTCTAATTATTTGGCAGCAAATTAGATTCCAAGAACAGCTCAAGTCTGTTTTTATTCATGCCATGCTTTTCTTTTGTGACTTTACTTCCAAGATGTTGCTTAAGAACTTGCCTCATTGCTTTGCCAGGGAGAAAAAAAAAAAGAGGAAAAAAAAAGTTTTGCCTTTTCCCAAGGTTTATTGTCTGTTCAGCATGAACTTAGTGAATCTGACAAATCTGGGATGCTTTTGCATCAGTAGACTATAAGATACCCAAATAAATGCTATTACACTGAGAACTGTCTGGTGCCCGCAGTCCAGGCAAAATGGGGGAACATCCGTATTTGTCACAATGGGGACATGTTCCCTCTATTAAAAAAAAAATAAATCAGAGTATAGGTTTCAACAATTTGTTAGTCACTGTGTTTTTGAAAAAGAACTTCCAATTTTCCTGTTTGTTAGTGTTCTTCCTGTGCTGTAAACAGTGGTGCTCGATCAAATATCCTGACACCATTATAATGAGCTGTACCTAATACCTTAATGAAAACATCTGTGTACAGACTCCAGGGGAGGTGAGAGGCAAGAGAGACTATTTTTCTGGCTGTATCAGCATGTTCTCAACTTTGTAGTTTGTATAGTCCAGCTACATTTGCTCTGCTTATACCCATTGGCTTTCTTCCTTTTCTGAATCTGCTTTGGGTATCCAGAATTTGGTATCCAGTCCCAGCCCCAGATCACCAACTCAGGTGGCAGTTCTGCTGCTTAGGCTGTATTGGAAATTTGGGGGAAATCCAGCAATGAGGAAAGACTGTGGTGACAGTCTGTGGTTTCCCTGCAAGGACATCCCACCTGCCGTGTTGCTCTGTTCTCTAATCCCCTTGAGCAAACATTTTGTCTCTCACTCCATACACGTCAGACCATATTTATGACCTTTCAACTTCACCTCCAACAGTTAGAATATTTTTCTCATGTTGTCTATCTATCCCTCAAAGTCACTACAGCACACGAAGGCATTGTTCTGCACACAGTACCTCATTCATAAATTTTCACAGGCATTTTTCTAGACCCAGCCAACAAGGGCATTTGTTAACTGAAAAGGAATTTCAACCTGTGTGATACAGTAACTGTGGGGTTGACTGAACCTGCAGAAAGCTGACAAGAGATGATTTCTTACAACTGTGAAGCCTTGAAGCGTGAAGTTGGCAGCATTTCTCATCCTTTCAGAACGCTGTCATAATTTGATGGATTAATCAGGGTTACTTAGCAGGGATGCTTACCTGGCAAGACAACTTTTGTGCCTCTCCTGTACAAACTCAAGGCCAGTGAGCAGCTGTGTCTGGCCCAAACAGTACTGTTAAACTTCAGTACTTATGTGAGTTTTATGTTTCCAATGTGAGTTTTTCCACTGTTGAAGATACTGCTGTGCTTTGTCTTAGCTGGGGTGCACACATTTTTGTAACCTGCATTGTTTCATCCAATGACATGCATAGAGCATTTTGCCCCAGCAGTGTTGAGGAGGCATGTATTTTCTGTCTCTGGTATATATTTGTTATTAACAGTCCAGTGCAACTCAGCATGATTGTGTAAAGGATAATGTACCTCAAACCCTCTGGTGCAAGTTCTGTTGTTAGTTTTTAAATCAAACTTTCTGCCTTTCACCAGTCAGTCTTCAAGTTTCCGAAAGTCTGCCATGGAGATGATCAGCTCTCTGACACAAGATCATGCAAAATTGGGTGTGCCAGTGTCCTTTGGCTCAAATGTTCTTTGCCCTGAGGAAAGGTTGTGAAATGCCTTTAGTTAGTGCAGCTGGGGCCTCATTAGGCTTGGCTGTGAGACGGCAAAGACAGGACCCTTGCTCCTACCTGTGTGTGACCTTTTCACACAGGTTGGACTGTGTGGCTTGTGATTCCTCCTGCATCCCGTTGTGCTGCAGCCTGACCTTCAGGTTTCCTTCTTCTCCTACCTGATGGAGGTCAAAGGAAGCCAGCTTGCTGCTTTCCCTCCTGCCTGCACTGGTCTGTGTACCATGCTCTGTGCTTGTGGCACCTGCCTGGCTGGCTAGTGTTTGTATTTTGATTTTAGTTTTCAGCCTTTGATCTGCTCTCCTTGTGCTATTAGTCATCTTGTCTCATTCATCAGTGAGACTGCTTTTCCCCTGAGAGGAGATGCTCTCTCTCCCTCTCCTATTAGAGCTACACCATGATCATGGTGCCTGAACTTAGCTATGCCATGTGTTCTTCTCTAATGCACTTCATACAGCCGAATGCAACTTCTCAAATGACATCTCATCTGCAAATGGACTTTTAAAAAGTTTTGAAAAGACTATTTAAAGTATTTTTCTAAGTTTTTCCTCACCACCATGCCAAACTTGTGTCAGGACCAACAGGAGGAGTTTGTTTTGCAGAAGGGGAGGGTTGTATTTCAGATTGGAAAGCAAACATGAAGCAAACGACAGTTCTGCCTCAGATCAAATGCTCGGACTAGAAAATACTGATCTCTCTCTTCTGTGACTCACCCAGGGCTGCAAGTTCAGCTTAACAAAGTCTTATTCTTGGTAACATAAATCTTCAGAAGCTCTGCAGTGTTGAAAGGCTTGGCTCACCTTTTTCCCCCCCCACAGAACTCCAGCAGATCAGGAGTGAGCAATAAGGTCTGATCAGGGTTTCCAGACTAGACCTCATGACTGTATTGTTAAACTCAAAAGTAGAAGCTTAATCTTTTTCCTAGGCATCTCCCTGCAAATTGCATTCTGTTAATTGAAAGCCCTTTTAATGAACATTTTCAGAGTAACCTTCTTGAATAGCCACTAATTAATGTTGGCTGTATTTTGGCATAGAACCCAGTAAAAAATCTTTTTAAGTGTTGGGTGGTTTTTTTTTTTTTTTTTTTTTTTTTTTTTTTTTTTTTTTTTTTTAAACCATTGCATTGTGAAGAGTTTTACACCTTCTGAGTGGTTTTGGTTTTCACTATTTAGGTAGCTTAACCATATACCTTTTTAATGCTTTTTCATTTTTCCTTTTTCTTTTTTCTTGCAGTTCTGCTGCAGTCTGTCATAGAAATATCCTGAACTGTGGAGTTCTCCTCCATGCTAATTCTCTAAATGCCACAGTCTTCCTGCATCCACATGAAGACTTTTCTAACCTTTTCTTACCTAGAAAACAATGTCTGTCTGCTGAAGACAATTCAGCCTGCCCTTGGCCATGCTGTTTCAATACAGCCACCTCTAATCTCACTAAATATTCTGCTTCTAAATGAGAAGTAGTTTTAAAAGTAAAATTTTAGCAAATCGAGCATTTCCTCCCTTTTTCACAACAAAAATAAAACCCCTTTCATCCCTAGACACACACAGCTTGTTGCAGCCTCACCACTGCTGAGCCTCAGCAGCATGGTGCAGCGGGGCTTTATTTTTCTGAGTTACAGAAGCTCTCCCTCACTTGCACCCTGCGGGATGTCTGCCCGCTCTCTCTCTCTGTGCCTGTCTGTGTCGCTGCATGTGGGAAGCCCCAATCTTCCAGCAGCTGACCCTGCTCCAAACCTGAGGGCAGCTTTTGAGCTGGAAGATGTAGGCTCTGACAGCATGATGCCCAGGCTGATTCGCTGCAGGGCTTGTGATGTGATCTGCCAGGTTCTGGGGGGTGCCAGCCTGCCACCTTCCCACAGCCAGAGAGTGCCTGGAGTCAGAGCCACTTTGGAAGCAAGGGCAGGCAACTATTGAGTGCTCCCAGATGACCCCAGGTGTGGTGCTTTTCAAACTATCTAATATTTTTCCCAAGCAGACACCGATTTTTTAAGCCCAGCTGGTGTACCTTGCTCTGAGTAAAGGTGGGTCTGGATGGATTATACTGTTCTAAACTCCTCTAACTTAGGGTCAGTCCTCCCTGAACCCTGCTAGATCCTCACTTGCTCCAAGATCTTTGGGTAAGAACAGACACCAGGATCTTCTTTCATTCCTAGTTGTCAAAAAGATTGCAAGAACATTTTTTTCTACAGATGGATGTGAACTTGCCCTAACCATTTTTCATCTTCATATTAAATTACTTCAGCATATTTCTACACAGGGCTATGCCAAGTGCAGCATACAGGAAAGTTAATAATGGAACAGCATAGAAGTTAAAAGTAAATCTGGTGTTTTAAAATTCATTCATGTTAATAATGCAAACTGCTTCTTTTTAAAATTCCTCACTATGTTTTTGCAGCGCTACTTCAAAAATCTTTCCATAAAGAAGGCTAAAAATCAAATACAACTCATAACTTTTTAATTTGCTTATGATTTTAATGGAGAAGCTGCTGGTGTCCTTTCCTTCAGTGATTCTCCTGAAGATCTTAGGAGTGTGGGATGAAATTGAGGAAAATTCATGTATTTCCTTTTGCCTTTCTGTTGCTTGTGCCAGCTCTCCAACACATTGCAACCCTTGGTGAGGGTTCTCTGCTGTTGGCTTTTGAGTGGGCTGGCAGCTCCAAATGATGCCCTGGTATGAGGTTTGAAAGAGAATAACCAAATTGGTTCTTTTTAACCTTTCCTCTGAGTTTTGTGGTCTATGTGGGAATATTTTCTAAGGCCTGAAAAGCTGGATGTTTTCTCACTTCCTTTCTAAAAGGTGCTTAAATTTCCCATGGGATTACCTGATGTAAAAGCCTGAAGAGACAGAAGTCTTTGAATATTTGAGAATAGTAAGCCCTAACACAGTGTTGGATGCTCATATGGGTGGGTACTCTTGTAGTCACACATAGGTATCTCTTCAGGCATTTTCTTACTGCTAGCAGTGCTCAAAAGCTGTTCTTTGTTTTGTGATACTTAATGAACTCATAGAACCTTTGATATGGGGCATTCTGGCAGATTAACATAGTCTTGGAGCAATTTAACTGTTCTTAGGTGCAGTGTGTTCACTGAGCTGGAAATACTTTGCTGGAAAAGTATATGCGGAAGAAAGGAAAGTGTTCTTAATATCTTTAAGTTACATGTGATTAAAAAGAGGTTGAAAAGGCTTGGCAAAGAGAATTTGCACCTTCTAACCAGAATGGATAGAAGTACTTGAACTTGAATTTTAATTCCCAAAGAATGCAGGTTGGAGGGGTGCAGCTGCAAACAACCCAACTGGGTGGTTCCCAATTGGTGCCTACAGCAAATCCATGAACAGCTGTAGCCACCTCTGTAATGTAAGGCCTGTGAACAGATCAGGAAGTGGCTTTTTTCCTCATGTCCAACTCTAAGAAGAACTGAGCTCCATTTTATTTGGGACCTTTCTTACTGAAGACCACTGGCAGCAAACAAGAAGCACCGGGTGGAGGCAATGCCCCCACCAGGACCACACCAGCCTCTCAGCACCTGCCCCCACCTGGGTTCCCTCACCCTTGACCCTGTTCCAAGAGCTTGTGTGTGTGGCAGGTACCTGATAATTTGAGTCTTGCTGGGGTCTGCACAGCTCTGGCTCCGTGGCTGGTGCTAACCTGCTTGCCCTGTTAGACCCAGCCTGGGTGTGCAGAGTGAGGGATGCTCAGGAGCTGGCTGTCCCTCTGAAAGCTATCTGCTGCCTACTTGCTGAAATAGCAAGTGTTGCAGTCCAGACTAGTTGAGTTCACAAGCTCTCCCAAGGAATTCTTTGTGGATGAAATCTAACAGAGTGAATGAAATCCCTCTCTGAGAAGAGATCCCTGAAAAGGACATGGGAATAAGTGCTGCCTTCCTCCTACCTGTATAATGTCAGTGCCTCTAACTCTGGCTGCTTGCAAAGGGTCTGTAAGCCACCAGTCTGCTTTGCAACTCCAAGAATCTTTAACTCAATGCCTTACTTTTTGCTAGTGACCAAATTGTTTTGGCCCTGGAGCTGGCTGCTCTCAGACAGTCCATATCCTGGTCATGGAAGCAGTGCAGGATTTGTCCCCAGCTCGGTGCTTGTTTTTCACAATGTTAACTGTGTCAGCTGAAAAATTTAAATGGAAAAGGGCTAGTTTCTTCATTTATGGCCACTGATGACTGTGGGAGCCCTTTCCAGGCTTGTATTTGCCATCCACTTCCCCAGTGGGAAGCCAGAAGGAGCAAGAGGAATCTATTTCTGACTGTTTAGGTATATTTATTTTCCACTGCCTGCCTCTCTGCCTGCAGTACTGCTAATGTTCCCAAAGCACCTCAAGTCATTTATTTTCTACCTCTGCCTGTGGCAGTGGTATTGCACCCTAGAAGGTTTTGCTTGAGGCCTTCTGGGCTTGCTCTAGGCATGTGAGAAAATAAATAGACTTAGGAACAACATGCGTTAAATCCATGGTGGGTGTCTAGACTGCCAAGGTTTGTATACGCTTTCACTTTTAATAAGTGTACATAGATATATTGCCAAATATCTGGTAGACAAACATACTCTAGATGCTGAAAACTTGCTGTTGGTATGGTCCTCTCAGGAGCCATTTGAACAGCATCAGCTTCCCTTTATAAACACTAACATTTCTTTAAAAACTTAAAGGACTTTTGATGGTCTCCATTTAATTAGGAAAATCTTTGCAGTGTTTGTCTTGCTTTATGAGCTTTCCTGGGTCATCCAGAGTCCTCTGTGAATTAGGAGGATGCTCTGTCATTGCCAGGGCTGTTCAGGTCTTGCTGCTCTGAACTGAGCTGTGAATGCACAGTCTAGGGTTCAGGGGTCTGGGCAAGAACAGCTGAGGAAAGGAGCCAGTTGGCAGATTTTTTGGGTTTTTTGTTGAAAAATTATGAGGTTTGGCATGATAAAATGGCTACAAGGCTTCAAAAGTAGAAAGACTTTAATTCTTCTCTATGATTATACATGGCTGGGAGTCAAGATGGGTCCATTTATTTCTACAGCTGGCTGCTTAGGCAATGCCTGGTTCATGCTTTGAATAACTTATGTTTTCCTACCCTTCTGATGGTCTTTTGCAGATGTACCTACACTTACATCACATTTCTATCAGCTGTGTTCCTTTAGCCCAGGTGGAACTGCTAATGTGATCTCCTCACCTTCATTGGCAGATCTCTTGCCTGCTTGCTCAGTCATATAAAAAAAAGGCAAAAAAGCTGCTGGCTTTAAGGTGGAGCAGGTGAGCAGGGCTGTTGTCCTCAGTTTGTAGCCAATCAAACCTTTAACCTTGAGCTTTCAACTGGGGAAGACATGAGGAAGGAACATGAGAGGGTAAGCCAAACCAGTTTTTCTCTTATTTCACTTGGGTGCTTTCCCTCATTCCCCCATATCTCACTAGCAAAGGCACCTGCTGCTCGTCTGACAGTTAGCTAAGGCTCAGGCTGCAAAAGAGCTCATGAGATATTCAAAATTTCTGCAATTTGAGCTCCCGTGTACCTTCCCTACTTACCACAGGGGAGACAAATCCTCTTACCCAACTGTCAAATAAGCCCAGCAGCAAAGCTGGAAATGAGGAAATGAGCTCTGTGTGACCGCCTGGTCACTGTGGGAGCTCCAGGGAGTGTCCTTGGCCCTCTGCTTTAGAGCTATTTTCTGGAACTTTATGGGGACTGCAGGGGCTCCTGGCACTGAAAAGGTCCACCCTGTTTAGCAGACTCATCTAGGGTGACAAAATCAATTTAAGTGATTGATATGGTTTGAAGTCACAGATGAAAAGGGGAACTTTTCATCAAATAATTAATTTTTTTCCATCGTGCTGCTGCCCCCTGGCTTGCTCTCCAAACAATCCTCTGGTGGCCTGTGCTCACAGGAGTCATGGGAAAGCCTCTCTCTCTCTATTGAGGAGAGGGTGGAAGAGGAGAAAAGTCTAAAAAGAATTTGGTCTTTTTTTTCCCCATGAAATTGAAAGACATTAAGTTTTCAGGAATATTATGTCAATTTGGTCTTGCTGTGGAATAAGACCAGTGCTTTACACACATTAAGGTATTTAGGTACAAAATGAATGCAAACCAATGTCCTGTTCAGTACAAGCTGGAATGGCTGCACAAGAAACACAAAGCCTCCTGTGTTCAACAGAAGGTGTAAGAAGCCATAAAAAAATAAGACTTCTTTGCCCTTTTTCTGAAGTTACTTAGAAAGCTACAAAATTAAAAATAACAGATGATTCTTACGAGTTTTCCTTCCTGGGAGTTTATAAATACCTTAGGTATTTTTGTTTTGGACTGTGTTTGACATTCACACAGTCCTGTGCAGAAGGTGTATATATAAGATATGTAGCTCTAAAATGTCTCTTTGAAACATTTTATAGGCTTCTGAGCGGGCTCTGCACTGCTTGATTGACATTATGGCTTCTATCCTACCTCTCTTAAAATTTAAAAGTGAAACATAAGAAACTGATTTCTCCAGTGCGCTCCCCCAGGTCACAGTCTGAATACGGCTGTTTGTTAGCAGTGCGGGCTTTTAAAAAAGGTACCTTCTCAGGAGGTGAGAAAAGGTGCTCCATGACCTTGCAGCCCCTCTGGTGAGGCAGCACCTGAGACAGCTGTGCCCCAGGTCATGCCAAGGTGGATACAGGGATGATTCATAAAGTTTGGCTCCAGGAAAAAGCAGATTTCTTGAACAAGAAGAGTATCATTGAGACCTTTCAAAGCTCTGGACTGCTCACCTTGAATGAGGTAACTGCAAAGCAACCGTGCACTTGATAGGAAAACTCACTCAGTATGGCAGTTTTTCAGGATTTGCTAAGATTGGGCATTTATCTGTTATTTAGTCAGCACCCATCAGGAAAGCAACTAATTGAAGCCAAAGGGCCCAATCATGGATGTAAGGTACTGGGCAATGTGAGTAATGATAATACTATTTGGCCTTTAATTAGTCATTTAGAGTTCATTTCAGAACTGGAGAGCTTAGGTTGGATTCACTGCTCCTGCACATGGCTTCCCTGTGGATTAATTTGTGGCTCCCACAGAAAGGGGCCAGTGACTGCAGAACTGCTGATGTCTGCAGGTGTTTGCACCACTTTCCTACCTCTTCCATTCATCACTTGAAAAATTGGGATTTTTCTCCTCTTTTGTCACAACATATCTGTGGTCTCTCAGGTGTCTCAAATCTTGCAGATTTCTCTAGGTGCCAGCTAAATTACAGCAGCTTTGCTGCAGGATAACAAGCTCGGCTACCTTCCAGCTGGCTTCTTTGCTGGTTGTCCAGCTGTTAACCTGACCAGGAAAGTGCTATGGATGGATGTCTGTCACAACACAGTGTTTGTTTTTCCTTACCTTACTGTAAGTATATTTGATTAGGGTTGAACAGCTGAAGTCTGTGAGAATTAAATTTCTTGATTATTGTCCATTAACATCTGTGCAGGGAAACTGGTTTTAATAAGGACCACAGAATATTCTAAGTTGGAAGTGATCCACAAGGATCATCAAGTCTAACTGTGAAAAATGATGGATGGAAATTTATTTTTATTTTTTTTCTCTTCACTGCTGGGTTTCTTTTAGGAATATATTTTCCTGGGAACTTTTTTGTTTGTTTGTTTTACTTCTCCTATCATTTCCTGTATACTTCAACGGGAAGAATGACTACTGTGGTGGTTGATGCTGAAAAATTTTGGATGGGCAGCTAGGATAAATGATAAGTTTTGGTGCACCCTTAGCATGTGTCCCTTGAGGTCTGATTTCTTTTCCTGTGTTCTGGCTATTGTAATTTGATGTGAATTAGTGCTATGGCATTGCCTCTGATCATTAGGTTTGACATTGCTGTGAATTTAGAGAGGGATTTTCATGTTAATCAGCGTCTTTGTTTCTTTATTAAGGTCATATGTGCCCCCCTGCTGCGTAAAAGCTCCCCATGAACTTATACTGGAGTCTTTTCTTGCCTTTGTCTCCTTGTTTCTGTTTGTGCTTGGCTTGAGCAATTATGTGTATTGCAGTGGGTAACGTATCATTTGCTGAATCCTGCCAAGAAAAAAAATGTCTGGTATTGTTCATAGTGGCGCCTTTTTTATTTTTATAAGCTGGCTTCTGTAGCACTTGCCTTTGTCTGTTTGGTGAAATGAATCCTTCACTGAAAAATGTTTTTCACCAAGACATCTACCTATACCACTAATGAAAGACAATCTCATAATGACAGGGGTACACGTGTTTTAGCATTGGTCCCTTTAGAAAGTGTGACCAGGGCTGAGGAATCCATTTTGGTACTTTTGGTCTTCTGTATTGCTACTAATGAATCATCAATGGGATGAGGTCTTGACTGAGTTTTAAGTGGAAACAGTTTCAAAGGAGAATGCTGTTACACCTACAGTGAAATCTAGAGCTCAGTATCCTGCAAAAGGCACTGAACTCTTTTTCTGTGGGGGAGTGGCAAGCTGGGTCACTGTTGAGCTGAAGCACAATGGGAGAGATCAACTTGAATATGGTTGTGACAAGATCTGCTTGTTTCCACCAAAGATGATTCCTAATAAAGTCTCCAGAAGGGACTACCAGGCCTAAGGCTGGGAGGAGATGGGCAAAGCAAAAGGCATTTTTGTCATACCTGAAACAGAAGCATGAGAGATTTAGTTCCTGTCTAGAGCCTTACCCTGTAAAAATAAGTCACAGCAGCACAGGGATAGATCCTCACCCAGCTCCAATTTAAGAAACATGAAGGTCTGGCTTCTCTCAGTCCCCAGCTCCTGCGGTCTAAAGCTGCTGAGTTTTGTAAGGATTTGTAGCTACTGTTCTCCCTATTAAAATGGGCAGGAAAATGAACTACAAACAATCATACACTTTATCAGTTAGCAGATTAAAGCTGTAAAAAGAATTATGACTACCTGTCCTCAGCAGTTTTGTGGTTGCTGTATTTATTGAGCCTATTCCTCTTGGCTGAAACACAGATCTAAGTATACAAGTTTTCATGCTGCTGATTAACATGGGCAAAGCAGAGAGTTTAAAAATCAACCTTTTTTGTGGAGTGAATATTTTCAGCCCTCCGTTCTTTCACTTTTCTGCTTTTTCACTTTTCTGCTTTTTCACACTGTTCTCTGAGCTGTGAAAGCTTTTAATTTCTCTGTGTTTGGCTGTCACCCCTGAGGACGTGACTCATCGGTGAAGGGATGGACACCAAATTTGTGTTCTGCAGTTTCTTTGTAGGGACACATCTGTCCTGAGGCAGTTCTGCTTTTTAAGTAGCAGGGGATTTTAGTGAGTAGAAGAAAGGTGTTTTTGACTAGGAATGATAAAGGTTATCTAGTCAAGGCTTCTAAGAAAAATGCTCCCCTAAATTCCTTCCATTGTATGTTAATAGGGTTTTGTGTCAGAGTGTGGTCTGTGGAGGCTGCACAAAAAGATGAGGACATCCTAGAGGGCCTTCTTTCCCTATATAGTTCTGAGTTTGGAAGGTCCACTTCTCTGTTTTCGAGCACAATTCCGGAAAGATTGAGATAATCCTATTGATAGTACAGACAAAATCGGTGGGGGCTACCTGGGCTCTGACACAGAGTGCCACAGAGAGCTCCCCACAGCATTTTTTTCTGTTCAGACATTTATTATTTCCTTTGTCCCTTAAGTTGTTCCCACTGTCATGGTGTTGGGATGCTCAACGGGGTTTTTCATCTTTGGTGAGCTTGTGCTGATTACATTAACAGCTACCTCACCTGGGGCACACGTGGTTGTGATTTACTGGACACCTTTGGAAACAAGTCACAAAATTTTGCACTTGGACAGATCCAAATCTCTTCAGAGTGCTTGGTCTTGCGAGTGGAAAGGCCATAGTTGTGTTGAGTTAGCTGGAAATATTGATGTACTTACTTTTAAAAAAAAATATTTTTGGCTTTATAATGTCTATTCAACCCCAAGGAAAGCACAAAGACCTTTTTCCAAATAAATCAGTTCTACTAATTGGCAAGGAGGACTTTGTCACATGAGAAGTAGTTCTGGTCCTAGGGGATTTGCAGCTGGTGTGATGGGTGCAATTTGAAGTGAATGAAAAACAGGAGTGTTAGACTGGAGAATAATAATGAGATGGCTGCATGGTGCAGTGACTTTTTCTGGTTTACAGACCTAGGAAGGAGCTTACCAGCAATGAATCTAGAAGCACATTGCTCATGTGAAATTGAGATCAGTATGACTGAATTGATGTAGTAAAGCTGTAGTATTGAGTCTTAATCATAATGGTCTTTTTGAATCATGGTGTGTGGAGCAGTGAAGCATTTTGAAATATCCCTCACCTTCAGACCATTTTGCTGGCTGGCATGCATGGGAGATGATGGGTAAAGAGTCCTGTAGGAGGGAAAGCTGCTCAAAGCTCCTTTTGGTCTTGAAAATGTGGTAAGAACTTTTCATCTTTAAACAAATGAGGCCCTGAATTGTTTATTCTCTGAGTGTCTGCTGTTTTAGGGCATCCTGGGAAGATGTTTTATGTTGTGATTTCTTTCAACAAACACATATAATGTTTCTCAAATTCTCTCACTGAGGGAACTGCTGTGATTTTGCTTTTTCTATTAGAGGTAACAACAAGTGTGTAGGAATCTAACTTTGTAAGCCCATGAATTTGAAACAGATAAATGTGTTTCATCCAGTTTCTTATGGTTTTAATCTCAATAGATTTTGGTAATATAAGAACTGGGAAAGGATAGTTTGTTGTGATGGATAGTATAATCTTTCCTGCTGGTAAGATACACTGGCTGGTCTAGAGAACTGAGAAGTATAAGTTGCCATTTTAATACTGATAAATAGTAACACTGGGGGAGGGGAACTTAAGAAAAATGTTATATCTTAATTGATATTACATCTTAATTGCAGTTCTCTGCTGAGATCCACAAATTTGGTTCATCCTTGAGGTTTGCTGTTTACTGAGTCTCTCCACCCCACAATAATTGTTACCTTAACCCTTAGTAGATTGGTGACATCTGCTGCAGTGCAGCAGTGATTGTACAACAGCTTCATGATGGGACTTTCTCGTCCATGGTTATATGACCAAAGCAGTCAGCAGGTGAAGTATCTGTCTGCCCCTTCTGTGACTTTAGGCAAACTCATAATGTTAATGAAATCTTAATACAAAGAGAGGGAGGTCAGATAAGTCCTCCTAATCCTGTACAAGGGTGTAAGCTGTGTTTCTTCTTGCTTCAGCCTCTTTGAATAGAAAATGAATAATTGGAGAATAGATTGAAAATATGCAACTTGACTTAATCACAAAAGTGTAGTACTGGCAGTGACACTTGATGTGTTTGTTACACCCAGTCCTTCATTCTGCCTTGGGAGGAGAACAGGTCCTTGTCAAGAATTTCTTACTGCATCTTGCCTCTCTAGGAAGTGGGGCATGCTTTTATCAGATTTTCAAGATGATCTGACATAAGAGAAATTAAAAATCCTACAATTAAAAATCCTAATACACTTGATGGCCAAGCAGCCAGCCTACGGTTGCCACAGCTTCGGAGTACAAGGATGGATATTATCGGAGAAGATCTAACATGGGAATAGAGAATGAAGTTGAGTCTAGATTGTACATCAGGTCAGTTTTTCCCAGGAGTGAGGTCTAACAGACTGCAGAATAGCTCTGGGTGAACAGTAGCAGGAGTGCTGTTACATGTGGTCTCTGTGTCAGTGTTTGAAAGCCAGCATACAGCCCTATAAAGGGCAGTGCTGTGCCATCAGGGCCATAGAGATTAGGGAAAATGGTCCTAGTCAGAAAAAAGGGGCTGCTAACACTGTGGTGTTGCATGGGAGGGGTGATGTTGGCATCTGAACTGCTTTCTGTAATGCATGCCTGGGTCACTTGTGGCTCCCCAATTTGCTGCTGTGTCATGGGAAAGGATGACTGGAGTCTGGATTTATGAACAGCCTGTACATGCCTTCTGCAACTGTTTTATATGAGCCTGCAAGGGTAGGCATGGAGAAATTCCTTTCAAAGGGCAAAAAGGGAGTTGTTTGACATTTCTCAGTAAGCTTAATAGGTAGAATAAACTTAAATATCTCTTTCAATTTTGTTAGGAGAAATTCCATTTGCATGTTACACTGTTATTAGCAGAGACAATGGGACAAACATTGCTATCCTGTTAATTATAGGCATGTTAATGATATATATTTCTGCAGTCAAATAGCATTGCAAGTCTATTTCCTGTCTTAATTTTGTGCTGTGCTGTTTGAAATGTTAATGAAGCCAGAATTCTCAAAGGTCATCCTCTGAATGCATTTTCTTTTTTTTCTATTTTGTTTCAGAACAATTTAAATGAGGTTTTGTACCTAATGTTGCTAACAATGTTAACTTTCCTGTTTAATTAATGAAGGTGTGGGAACATCTCTGCCCTGGTCAGTGAGTTAAATGAGAAAAGCTCTGTATTCCTCTTTAAACCATCCCTCGGCATTTTCCTTCCATGACACGTATCCTGTCCCTCCACTTTCCCCCAGCAGCCCCTACTATTTTCTTTTCATAGGCTGTGTGAAAGAATGATTAAAAAACAAAAAAAAATCCCACAAACCAAAAAACCAACAGAAAAGTGCAAATTTAGCAGAACTGAGCATTGTGTTTTCCAAGGAGCCATTTATCATCTTTGGAAAGTTTTGATTCTTCACAAATAATAAAAGAAAGGACTGGTAATTGCTGTTTTCAGCTAATTGACAGAATTGTGTCATGAAAGAGGGAGAATTTCTGAGTTACCTTTGCTGATGACACTTGAAGGTTGTTTTAAACTTTCAATTGCTACCAAATTGAGAGACTGCCCCTTGTTTGTGCTCATCATTAATCCAGTAGGTGAGTTTCATTTGTTTTTAATACTATTAGATGACAGGCAAATGGTAAGAGTAAAGGATGTTTCTATCAACTCAGTTTAATATTGTGAAGTAGATCCTGATTTAGCTTCTGCTTTGCATTTTTTCTGTGGGTTTCACTAAAAGTAGATGGAGGCTTCTTGCTGGTGGAAGCCTACTCTGACCCCCTGGGAACAAAAATGTTGACTGGGTAGAACACATGGCAAAAGGGATCCTACACCCCCTCCTCACCAGGCAGAAGGTGAGACACAAATGATTGGATACAAATCTCTGCTTGGAGTGTGGGAGAAGTTCCTCTTTGACTACCTTGCCTTCCTGGGTGCCCAGATGTGGTGCTCAAGAACATGATTAGTGGAGTACTTGGCAGTACTGGATTAACAGTTGGACTTGATAATCTTAAATGACTTTTCCAACCTACTCGATTCTGTGATTCTATGCTAAGTGAGTTGGTGAGATCAGGTCAGCCTAACTCCCACTTCATGAACATGTCCTGAAGAAAAAACGTTGTCATAGGTGGCTCCTTTCTGACGGGAAGACAAGATCCAGTCAACCAGACTCACCTTTCAGGGAAGTACTCTTTGGGATTCTAGTTAAAGACCTTTCCAGGGAACTTCCTAGGCTGATATGTTCCTCAGATTATTATCTGTTACTGCTTTTTCATTTGTGTACATGAAGTTACACTGAGAAGTCCAAGAGAGATCAAAAGAGATTTCAGGGCCACAGGGAGATTGGTAACGTGATCAGAGGCACAGCTGGCATTATCCTTTATCCCTCCCAGTTGTAGGGAATGACATCAGGTAGATCCAACTCACCCATACCTGCCTCTGAGCCTGGTGTTGCTGACAGAATTTGAAGGTTTTCAATCATGGGAAACATCGGGCTTGGATGTTTTTGCAGGAGTCTGTAGGTTACTCAGCCAGGATGATGACACTGATGTATTATTCTATAAGAATTTAAGGGATATCTGTAGATCAGGTACCCTTATTCTTATGGGAGACTTCAGTTTCTCAGATTTTAACAGGGACTGCAATTAAAAAAAAAAAAAAAAGTTAACAAGTCCAGGAAATTCCCAAAGCACGTTGAGGATAAGTTTTTGTTATGGACACTAAGGGAGCCAACCAGAAAAGGTAGCATCCTAAACCTGTAATTTGTTAATGGAGATGGTCTCATGGGTGAAATGATAATTGGTGGCTGTATTGGCCACAGTCATCATGAAAAGCTTAATTTTAAAAGCTTTTACATGAGAAAAAACTCTTGTCACAGTTGCCACCCTGGGTTTTGGAAGGGTAGACTTTGGGGTGCTTGAAAAACTAGTTAGTAAGGTCCCCATAGAACCTACTTTCAAGAGTAGTGGGGTGCTGGTTGTGTTTTAAGAATCATCTTGCAGGAGCAGGCAATTCCAGTATGTCATATGTCAAGGAAGCAGGGCAGAAACCTCATTTGGCTGAACAGAGATCTCCTGGAGCTTTGGCAGAAAATGAAAGTATATGTGTTTTGGAAGCAAGCTCAGACTATGTGGGAGGACTACAGAGATGCTGTTAACTAGTGCAGGCAGAAAATTTGTATGGCCAAAGCTCAATTAGAGTTGAAGCTTGCCAGTAGGGTGGTGGATAACAATAAAACTATTCAAAGTATGTTAACAATAAAAGGACACCTAAAGTAAACCTTGGTTTATTACTTGATGAAGTTGGTCACCTCACAAATGTGGATGAAGGTAAAACAAGGGAGAAAAAAGACCCTGACAATTACAGGTGTCTCAACCTCCCTTTGGTGCCTGAGAAAATTATGGAGAAGTTTATTCTGAAACACCACTTGAAAGACAATGCAGTCATTGGTTAAACCCAAAATTCTCATGAGGAGAAAGCCATGCCTTTCTAATTTAATATCCTTCTCTATGTCTAGGTTATCCTTCTTGTGGACAAAAGGAAGGAAGTGGATATGGTGGGTTTTTTTGTTTTTTTTTGTTTTTTTTTTTTTTTTTTTTCATTTTCTATTTTTAGTAGGGCTTTGATTATATCTCTCACAATATGTCCAGCATACAACCAGATGCATTTGCAATATGCTGGGTGAACAACTGCCTGAGTAGCTGGGCTCAAGGAGTTGTAGTAAATTGGATAGCATCTGGCTGGCAGCCAGCCACTAATGGTGTTCCCCAGGGCTTCATTTTAAGGCCATTTTTCTCATGCTTCAGTGCACTGTAAGTATGCTGATAATACTAAATTAGGAGAAGCTGTTGATTCCCTTGAGGTTAGAGATTCCTTACAGAGAGGTCTTGATAGATTGGAGAGCTGGGCAATCACCAAGCATATGAAATTTAACAAGAACAAATGGCCATTTCAGCACATGGGAGAGAGTAATTCTAGACGTGCGTATAGATGGGGAAAGAAGAGGCTGGAATTAAGCTCTTCAGACAGGGATCTTGGGGATTTGGTTGATGACAAGCTTCATATGAGTCAATAATGTGCCTTGGTGGCCCAAAGGACCACTTGAACTCTATCCTGGGAAACACTAAGCGCAATATAGCTAAGGGATCAAAATAAGTGATATATCTCAACATTGGTGCAGCCTCACCTCGAAGTACTATGTGCAGCTTTAGGCTCCATAGTATAAGAAAAAATATAAAATATCAGAATATGTCCAAAGATGGGCAACAAAGACTAGGAAAGGACTAGAGGACATGACTTAGGTTCTGGGGTTATAAATTTCTCAGCTTAGAAAAGAGAAGGTGACTTCATTTCTGTCCAGAATTTACTCATGATGGGGAGTGGGGAGGGAGGGAGATGCTGATCTTTTCTTTCTGGTGTCCAATAAGCAAATGGCTTAAAGTTGTGTCAGGAGAAGTTTAGGTTGGACATTAGGATAGTTATTCATTGGGAGGGTGGTCAAATACTGGAAGAGACTCCCTAGGGAAATGATCGTGGCTCCAAGCCTGTTTCTGTTCAAGAAGCATTGAATGCTCTTGGATATAGAGATTAACTTGATTGTTGCCCTGCATGGAGCCTCATACTCAGTGATGCCTGTGGGTTCTTTCTCCCATTCAGAACTGTAGCCCAACTCCAAGTTTTTAAGCCTCTGATATGGTGGGGTGAAGAAGAAAATGGCTGAAATGGTAATATGCAGATTTTGGTCTTTACTGGGTTAATCAAAACTGGAGTGAAGGGAAAGAGCACAGGGTTTTAATGAGGTATTTTTTTGTTATGCTTGAATGTACCCATAAATATATGCAGGTGAGGTAAGCCTGAGACCTTTTGAAGTAAGCTTGTTATTTTTCTTGTAATTTAGATATCATGATCAAACTGCATGTAGAGGGCCAGCATTCAGGTGGAATTTTACCTGCTTCTAATGTGAGAAATCCAGAGTTTACTTACTTCTTGTTTCTTTTGTGAAGGTGACTTTGGTCCACTCCTTACATTTCTCATTTCACTACTAAGATTGTCAACGTTTTTTACCTTCACTGCCTAAAGCTGGAGAGTTCCTCAAATATTATTTTTATTGCACATGTTTCCACCCACATCTCTGAATTTGCATGTTGGAGCACTTCAAGGGCAGCTTTCCAGTCTGGAGACTCAGCACTCATTCAGGTGCAGAGGACACTTAATCAAGCTTCTGAGTGGGGTTCAGCATGTGCACAACATGCAACCATTGCACAAGCACTGCTGCTTTGTCCACTGTGTGTGGAAGATAGGGAAATATTTACCCTGTGGCCAAGAGCTCTGGATACAGAGAGGAGATCTTTGTGGGAAGAAGTGCATGATATTTGTAGCTCCAGAACACGCACTAGCTTAAAACTAAGGTTGTGGCCATACAACCCTCTAATTTGATGCAATTGCAGAGGTTGGGGACCTCTTAAAATAATAGTGCAAATGAAAGCTGGGTTTTGCTAATGCCAGCTACAGGCAAGGTCATTTTCTGAGGATGGCATTACTGGGAAAATTAAACAAGAGTGCCGTTGGACTTGACAAAGCTCAAGGGACAGGTTTGTGGGAATACTTGCCCACTGAGTGCAACAGTAGAGCCGCCCTAGATCTGTTTCCTGATGCTGCAGGGGAGAAAGGCTCTTTTTCACCTTTCTTCTTGCTGAGGTTTTCAAGCAGCAATTGATGCAAAGGCTGATCTCAGCTTAATTTGCAACGGAAAACAGACCAAAAAAACCTACAGGCAGAGATTGTCCTCTACTAAATGTTAAATGAAAATGAGGGTTTGGAAGAACATATACTGGTGTATGTCTTAGACAAGTTTCTTATGCTTCTGCTCACAAAGTATAGAGCAGCATTCTCCCTTCCCTACCTACCAAAAAAAAAAAAAGGAAAAAGAAAAGGCAACTGTCCCCCACAAAGTGGGAAGAAAAAGACACACTGAAGTGGGGTTGTGTTGTGGAGGGAGTCCCTAACCCAAACTACTGGGTAATGCCATCTCCTACATCCTAGTTTTGGGAGATTAAACAGTTTAGTGATGTGTGTGCTAGCCACACTGTGCTATCATCCAGCTGGGAATTCTTTTATCATTATATATTTAATCACAAAATCTGGTGTTGTACCCAAAGCACTAGTGCATCCATCAAGATGGATTTTGCTCTCTATGGCTTTTTATTTTATTTTCTTGAAATAAAGACTGTATATTTGGTTTCATATTAGAAATCCGCTTTGAGAGAAGATGGATGGATGTTTTTAGCAGATCTTAGAATTTTATATTTATAAGGTACATAAAGAAAAGTGACAGCTTTTCCGAAGTAGCCTAAATAGTTAAATGGGAGTTCTTTGTAGTTCCCTTGCAAAAAATGTTTTTTTGTGAGGTAATTATGGATTTTCATGAGCACTCCTTGCTAATCAGGTTTAATGACACTAAACCCAAATCACATTATAGTTATTTTCCAAGGCTGTGTTGGAGACATGCTGCATTAACCAAAAAGAACAAAGCATGGAAATGACAACAACAAGAATAAGAGTAAAAAGAAAAAGGAAAGAGTAGAGAAGCAGAATCACTTGTGACTCTACTTCCTTCCCAATGAGAGTGGCACAGCACTAGAAGAACAGCAGTGGTAAAATTAATGATAGATTACCTTGTCCTTGAGTCTTCTGGGAATCTAAGGCACTCTGGAAAAATATTTGCTCTTGATTTTATCATCTTTATTGCAAAGTCTAGCTGATTTAGCTAACAGAAAACCTGTGTAATATTGGGTTGCATTATTTTAGTATAATGTGGTACTGCCTTTCTCTTGCTAAGTCTAACCTTCAGTTATAAATCAGTAATAATGGAGCCAGCCTCAAAAGAAAGTGTTATTTTGACCCCTCACAAAAACTCCAAACCCTGGACATAATACAATTTGTATGTTCTTCTCCTGGCTGGATAATAATTTTGCAAAGCCCATCCGTATAGACTGTGCTTTAAATAGAGAGTTGATATGAATTTCGCTGAGCTGAGGAAGGGGTATGATCATGTTGGAAGTACTTTAACACTCATTCATGGAGCAGACTTTTACACATACAAATCTTCTTAGTCCTGGGAAGAAAACGAGACAACACACTGACACATTTGTATCAATTTTGCTGTTTTGTTGTGTGCACTTTTTACTTAAAAACCCTCTTTGTCATTCCTAATATGTATCATGGAGGGTAACATAAATTACCTTGTGAATTTCCCTCTGCTATAATTTTACTTTCTAAGCTCCATAAAACACCACGAGCACTTTGCCTGTAATTAGTATGTGAGTTATTTGGGGTATTGTAAAGCATTAACTGACTTGTAACTGTTGTCTCTTGGTACTATGCATCTCTCACAAATGGGGTTGTGGTTTAGGATATCATCAATCTTTTCTTTGTGGTTCAGAAAAGGAATCCATTTTCTTTGATAAAAGACCCATTGGTCTTTGTGATCTATAAATCATTCTTTCCAAAGAAACCCTTTGAAATACCAATTGAAAGTAGTCTCACAGAATATCACTTTATAGATTTTTTTTTTTTTTTTAGGATGGAAGGTAATCCTTGTGCCTATCAAAAAGGAAGATCTGTACTATTTTTCACTAAATTTTGCAATTTTAGAAGAAGCTCTCTAAAGGCCTAATATTGCCATCTCTAATCTTGTGTCCTGCACGAAGTTAGAGCTTTTTTGTCAAAACAGCATTTCTGTAATGTCCAAGTATGGGATGACTGAATTATAACCAGGATCATATAAGACAGCATTCTTCACAGAATTGAAAATCCTGAGCTCTGTTAATGAGAAACATTTGGCATCTTGAGTGTGTTTTTTTTGTTTGCATGTGTGTTTTGTTTTGTTTTCCATCCATATAAAACTGCTTTAGAGACCCTTCTGAATTAGCCCTTTTGTTAGAGGCCTCCCATGCAATTAATTTTGAATGTATCTTACATTCTGTGAGAAAATACTTGATATTATCTGGACTTGTTCTGGTACTGCCTGCCCATATAAAGACTACAAGCCAGTTCTTGATAACTGCCTGGTTCTCGGTGAATCAGCTGAGGTGGCCAGATGTTGGTGTCGTTATGCCACCACACTCCTGCAGAAGGAGTGTGTGATGTGCTGGGTCTCCTGCAAACTCCTTTTGTTTTTTGTTTTTATTCTAAAAGCATTCATGTTTTCAAGAGTTTTATTACTCTGTGAAGAACAGGAACTTTTCTCCATATAATTTGAAAATTTCATCCATAACTCTAAGAGAATGACACACAGTGCAAAAATAACTGAAAAAATCACCAGGGGATACAGCAAAGCAGTCATAGGGTGGCTGCCTTTCAGTGGGATAAGAAATGAGCAGCACTTAAATGTGCAGAGTTTATAATTTCTTGGAGGCCTTCAAGAACCTGCTGTACAAACTAAATAATAATAAACAATGTAGCTCTTCTACATAAATAATCATTTCTGTTTCTAATCTACTGGTTTAATTCCTGTGGTGGCATATTGTTTGCAGTATTTATTTCAAGGTACTGTTATTGAGCTCTACTGTGCAAAGGAAATGAATTTATCTGCGTGAAACTACAATGTTGGAGAGGCATTATGTGGCTGTATTTACAGTTTTGTTCTGTTTAGTGATTATACTGTATCTTTATTCTTTTCCCCTCCCTCAATTTATCTCTTGGCTGCCTCAGAGCAGCAGGATATTTGGTGTGGGCTGTGAAACAGATTTAAGAAGTCAGAGGTACTTTTAATCCAGTCTTAACTTCTTCAGTCCATAACCTGCCTGTGAAAATAATATTTTATCTCTCTCTTTTTTATTTTTTCTAACAGCTTTCTTGCAAGGATATCATCAGTCTGTACTTTAAACATTTCCAAAGAAATGAGGAGAGTCATTAGAAGAGGGGAAAAAGGTGGTAGAAAAACCTACTGAAATTGCATCCTTAGTAAAGCTGAACACCATAGTCCTAAAGAGTGAGAAAGGGACCAAGATTTGAATCCAGCTGGAGGCAACCCAGGAGGGGTGGGGTGTTATGGCAATCATTTTCCCCAGCCTATATTTCCCACTGCGAGGAAAATGTGACGACTGAAGGCTTTTTCAAAGAGCAGGGCCTTCACCACACAGTTGTCTCATCTAAAACTGTGTAACAAACAGCAAGAAACCCCTTAGATCTGACTCTAGTATGAGAGAATAAAAGAGAAAAATCACAGTTCTATTTCTGTTCACTTGTCCTTCACGACATTAGAAACGGGGCGGTTGTTTTTTAGATTTCAGTAAGTCAATTATTTCTTTGCTTTTTACTTGGCTTGTATTATGGGTGGTGTCAAGGTAACCAACAACTACCAAAGCTTGGTGCTATTCCCATCAGTTTTCTCATCCTTAAAAAAGGGAACTGAACTGCTTTTGTGAGACCCAGCATCCCGAGCTGATCCTCCAGAAGATTCAGAGCCACCAGCTGCAAGGGCTGGCTCAGGAGCTGGTTCCTGGGGCCTGAGGGGAAGATGAGCTTTCTGGTGCTTGGCATGAGGCAAAGAAAAAAAATCAAATCTCCTTGGCCTGCCAGCAGGATGTTTGGGGAAGGGGTTTGAACTCAGAAGAGTTCTTAAAATTTGCCTTTAAAGCACCCCTTTGCTTTTCCTTATGGAGCTGAGGTGCCAGAGTTCATTTCTTTCCTCCAGTCAAGTCAACTCCGCAGAATTGCTGTGGAAATCTACTGGCTTCAGCTTCCTGTTTGACTGCCATAAACAAGGAAATCCATATCCTCCTTGCCAGTTTTTCAGCAGAACCAACCTGCTTGTTCCTGGGTGCCTGGGTGAATTGGATTTTGGAAGGATGCTTTGTGTCTTTGAAGTCTTTTCTGGCTAAATACCATTAATCTTCAGAGTGATTCAGTTCTAAAGGTAATTTGTGGCTTTCTTCTTTTCTTTAAATCCTTTAAAGGCATGATATGGAAAAACTTCTTTGCTCCAAGATAATCCAGTATAATTAGAACAGTGTCACTCAACTTAGTAAAGTCTTTTATACATGTTTTTTTCTGTCTTGTTAAAATTCAAATCCATGGTAGGTGGGAAAAGGTGTGATTTATTGTTCATTTATTCTCTCTTTCCCCACACACTGTGTTCCTAGAGATATTCAGCACTTTTTTTGGTTTTGTGACTATGAAGATGTGATATTGAGCACAGTTACTTGTATGAGGGGATATTGCTGGTGTCTGGTGTTGGTGTTTCCCCATTGCTACAGTGCAGTAGACAGACTGGAGTGAGGGTTATTAATATGGTGAGGTGATGGACCATGAGATGTATTGGGGAGACTGAAGGATATGGGTTGGTTTAGCCATGACATGGACAAGGTGGGGAGCCAGAGGTCTATTTGCAGCCTTTCCATCTCCTAATGGGGGGCTGTAGGGAAAACAGGGTTTTCTCAGTTGCACAGTTGAAGAATAAGAGGCAGTAGGCAGAAATAACTGCGTTGGTAATTCTTATGGGATTAAGGGCAAACTCTTCGCAACAAAGGATGCCGAAGCACAGGAACCAGGCCCAGGGTGTCTGTGGACTCTCTAACCTCCAAGACTTTCAAATCTTGATGGGTGGAGGCTCTGAGAAATCTGGTCTAATTTTGAGCAGGGGATGGGCCTAGATGATCTGTGGATGTCTCTTCTAACCTGTGTTTTCCTATGATTATCAAAATAATGATTTTTTTCCTTTTAAAAAGGCTAGCTGCAGTGTTATTTTCAGCTAATATGTTATCTTTGCTGGTATACCTGCTGTGAATCCTTCTGCTCCTCTAGGAGATAAATGTGGCTTGTTGATTTCTGAACTTCAACTTGAGTTGTGTCTTTCCAGGCCCTATGAAACAGGTTGCTCTCATTTCCAGTGTCTGGGATGATAAATAAACTGGCTTTTCTCTGCTTCAGTACTTCATCTTGTTGTGGAAAATTTTATTGCCCAGATACATCTTCTGTCTTCTTTCTGCAAATACCTTTGTTTGGTGGAAAGCTGACTGAGATGTCATGGGGCACTGTTCCCTTTTGCTTTCTCACAGCTCTAAATTTTATTTGTGTTTATACAATTTAAAACACTATTAATGAATTAGAATTCGTGTTACTAAATGTCACATTCTCTTGCCTTGTGTAACCATGCTGTTTAGTAGACTTTAATAGTTATTTTGCCATTTTTAATTATAGAAGGTATAAAAGTATTTAAGCCAGCTCTGACTTAGCAGCATATCTATTTTCCAAGTATTTGATGCAGTTTAGTTTCCTTATTCTTTGGACTTGTCTGTTATTGTTGAATGGCTTCTTTAAGTATCAGACTTTATTCTTCTATGCATGCAATGATAAAATCATCTAGCTTTTTACAAGGATTTGACTGACTCTTTCACCACTTGATTCTTGGAGAATTTTATTTGTAGCCTGCCAGACTGTAATGATTCCTTGTCTGTGTAGCTCCCATTCTTTGTCAGAAGTTTCTTACACATTGCTGAATAACTGCACAGTGTTTTGCTCACTTTCTATTTGTGCTGATTTACCCTAAAAGCTTCCACCATTCCCCATTTGCCATCACTGTAGTCTGCTCTGTGTTCAGTTTCCTTACCTCTACAAGCCTTTGGTGTTCCAGTTGTCCCATGTGAAGTCTCCCACAAGCTTGATCCTGCCTAGAGAATATGTTTGTAGGACTACATGAATTATCTTTCACCTCACAGTCTCCTAGGAGGAACTTTCCCTCTACCTTCATGACAGGGGGTGGTGATAGTGCAGGGCACCTGCCTAGATTTTTCACTTGCCAAAAGAATTTAACAGAAAGCTGTTATTTGCAGGCATTTCTCCTGCTGTGTTTGAAGGACAGAGGAAGACAACTGAGCTTTCTCAAGAGCCCGTGAAGGCAGTTTAACTGCAGTTAGTCACGCAAAAGCCTCTCTCTGGGGACAGGAGAAGGGAAGTCTACAAAAATATAATACGCCTTCATGGTCCAGTCTAATTCTCATTCTTAGTGGAGTAAAAGAGTCAGACTTCATGTTCTGAGAACTCTAATTTTGGTTTGATGAAACACTGGGAAATGTTAAATAATCATGCTAAATGCCAAGTTAAATGTTCTTCCTAAGTGCTTTGAGCTTAGAAATATTTTTGTCATTTTCATTGTCCTAACTCAAAATCCATTTGAATGCTCCTGAGAGTTCAGGAATTGCCATAAACTTTCAGATGTCTGACTCGCAATCTCTCCAGGATTTCAGAGAAGAATACAAAGTTACCTGTGAGCCAATTCTGAAATCTGCTGGTTCAGTTCACATCATCAGGCGTGATTACGTCCTTAACACTTTGAAATAGTTACCGTGTGTGCTTACATCATCCTTTCTGTTAATCTTGACCTAAATCCTCCATGGCCAGGCTTTTCACAGCTCAACCATGCACTCATTAAGGCTTTATTTGTAGGTTATAAATGAAGTTTTCAAAAATACAAACTATAATGGCTACAGCTGTGCAACTGAGTTCATGGAGGTCCTTAGAGAGGACCTGTTAGTGAAACAGAGGGTTAAGGAGCAGGATGTCAGTAATCCATCAAAGGGCTAAGCACAGGCTGTGGAAGACTTGCATGGCTCTGTACAAGGAGAACAAGTGGCTGGGAAAATTCAGAGCAACGTCTCTAGGTAACAGCTCATAATGTGAGCTGGGTCTGTGGTATTGTTAATCACTGGAGTTTGTGAGCATGTTTTTGCTATGGAGAAAATAACTAGCCAAATATACAGTGTATTATAGGTGACAATCAATAAAACCATGTGCAGTACATCATACTGATAACATACATAGGTTGAAGCCCAGTTTGGGTTCTTTGCATTGAAAGTGCTCTGGGTACAATTTCTAGTTCTTTTATTACCAATGATGTGATGTGCTTACTATTTGCCAAATATAACAATATAAGCTCAATATTAAAACATGATAAACTAAGGCTGACAGAATTAGATTATTTGAAAGAGATGGGATAAGAAATGTCTTTAAGAGATGTGAAGCAATCAGCGGGTCACCAGTTGTATTTTGTTAGCAGATTTTTTTTTTTTTTAAATTTAAAACTTATTTAGTATTTTTACAGTTACATTTTATTAAGGGAATTATTTAAATACCAGCTCCATTTACCCATTGTGTTTGTTGTGTGTAAACTCCTTTGCCCTCTTAAATTTTTTTGTAGAGGGGAACATCTTTCAGCTGATAAGGAACTTTTCTAATACATCATTTTACAGGAAAGAAGCCTAGATTTTTTTTCTCCTTTGCAGGATGGGAAGTGCTGACATTTAAGCCAGTAGAACTGCTTTGATGCAAAAATCCTTTATATATATTAGGAATCAAGTTAAAGGAATTTTTTTCAGTTGCTTGGACCAAACTGATTCCTTGGTTTTGGACCCATTTGCTACTTTGCTTTATGTATCATAGTTCTGCACACCAGCTTTGGTATCTGAGAAATTTCTGGAGCTCATGCAGATTTTGTTTCAATAAACTCTTCCCCAGTCTGAGTGGGTGTTTCTTATAGACTTCCAGTTAAATTCACAAATAACTTGTCTGCATGTATATGCCCCCACTGGCTCTGTGCCTCAGCATACACCATAGTATTACAGATGAATTCATTAAAATGCTTAGGCATTCATTGCTGACATTTGTTCTGTTTAATTGAAATAATTTCTTCACCTTTTAAAGTTAGCTTTTATGACACATCTAAACTTTGGAACATTCTCTTTTCAATTATTTAGAAAGCTTACAAGTTATTTCTTAATTTCTTGTTTAGTTGTCCCAGATTGTGTTTTTATGTGAGTATGTAGCTGTTTAAGAGCATGCCCTTCATCTTAAAAATGCTGCCTAATGTCTAGATTACTAGGAAATGCATCTTCTGTGGGCCATAGGGTGACAAATGTACAACAAAACAGCTATGTTAAAATGCATAAGACCATAGTGATGTTATGCTTTGGAAACAGAGGTAATTTTAATCAGTTTTTGTTTCTTTATGGTGTAACCTGTCCACTGCTGCAAGTAGCCTGGCATCTGGAGCTGCCTAAATGAGGATTTCTTTGTAGCTCAGCTACATCGCAATGACAGAAAACGCAGGACACCGTCTGTCTTCACTTAAGCTTGTTCCAATTTACTGAAAACATGGAGTTTTTTGTGGCTGAACCTAAGCTTCACTGCTTGAACTTACTGATGTATAAGCCTGCTCTACCTTGAAACATCCATTCTGCTAGTCTGTAATTGAGCTAGAACGGAGAAGGAAAGGAGGGTAAGGGTTTATTGACAGAACCAGCATGTTCTGTGTTCACAGGCTTCAGCTCAGGCTTGTATTATCAACTGAAACATTGCTTCCCCAGCATATATCTGCTCTCTGGCTGTCTTAATCATTTTGCATTCTAACCTCTAGCAGTGCCTTCAGTGTGTTAGTACCAGCAGGGTCACTCTGTAAATGAGTCTGAAGAAACATATCTTTTTTTGTTGTGTTTGAAGGAGAAGCATAAAACACTGCTGCAGCATAAATAGGTTTTGCCTGTGTGCAGAAAAGCCCAAAGAGTGTTGTGTTTTTATATATGTGAGTCTTTTCCTAGATTGCTATCTCTGTAAAGGCACTGAGGAAGAACAACCTCATCTCCCTGTGGGAGTTGTCTCTTCCTGAGACAGGCAAGGGCTCAGTTTTCTCAGATGGAGAGGCTTTATTTTTCTCCCTGACTTTTTAAACTTAATTTGCCTACCCACCTACTTGAGAGGGCAGAGATAGCATTGGTGTGATCTACAAGGCTGAGTCCTCAGATCTCTGGATTTTTCTTTTTGCTCACATTGAGGTGTACACCTCCCTGGACCCCTGCTTTGAGGCTTGTGTTTTCACTTGCAGTGCAGAAATTCTCACAGCTTTTGGAACTGTGTTCTTTCTAAACAGGAGCACTATTTTTTTTGGTAGAGTTATAATTGATGATCAGTGTTGACATTAATACCTTTGCTGTGGGCTGCATGGAGAGCTTCAGCAAAACCATGGTGTTGTTTTTAAGTGCAAAGAAAAGCAGCAGTGTCTCCTAAAACAAAAAATAACTTGCAGGAGTTCCTGTGGAGATGTCTGCTTGCTTGATCTTCATGTAAGTGCTGAGAATGAATGCTTAGAAAAAGATCTTGGTACTAATCATTCTGTAGGTTCTTTTGAAATATAATGTTTAACTTTTTTCCCTGTTCCCTGAAAAGTTTTTAATGTTGCCTCCTACACTTCTTTCAATGAACACAGTCTCAGATTTATTAATGCATAATGTGTCCCAGAAATCAATTTAAGTGATTCTCGTCCATCAGTCAGCATCACTTTTTTTTTTTTTTACTGTTTGGCAGAACAGATATCTTTGGAGCTTCTTTTTGTAGACTCTGGATGATAGCTCTGCTTAACTTTTCTGAAGAAGGGGGAGATCCTATCAGCTTAATTTTCTAAGGCTGAAGGGTGCATTAGTAAGAGCCAGAATACTACTCTTCATATGAATACTGAGTTCTGTTCTTCAGAAGTGGCCTTTCACTTCCACCTTTTAACTCTTAGCCATGAATTGAAACTCAAAAAGGGACTACCACCTTTTTTGGTAGGTGGTAGTTAAAGCAATATTTAAACTAGTTAAAGCAATATTTAAGACCAGACTTATGTAGAAATGTGAGACCTGTAACCATAGAGTATGATTTCCAAATAAATCTCACCTGGAAATTTTATGCCTCAGAGGCACACAGCACACAAGCCTGGTGTAAAGACTTAAATTATCTTGATGCATCTTCAAGCAATCATCTTCTGTCCTGCCATTCCATGTCTGCTCTTCCTCTAACAGAACCCCTATGCCCATCCCAAGACACTGATCTCTGATGAATACTGAATAAATTGATTTGAATTTCTGCTCCATGGCACTATTGAAGCCTGTGTAGAGGGAAGCAAAGCTAATATTATTCCACTCCAGCTATAAAATACTTATGGTACTAAAGCAATCTGGTGGTCTCTGGTCAGAAAACAGTCAACCATGCAGATACAAAGACAAACCTTTGTTTTGAGGACCTATTATCTTAGCTGGCATCTGGGAATCATTTAGAGCCTCCCCCAGGTAAGCATATCCAAGCCTATATCTGAAGCTGAAGGAGCTCAGCTGCCATGTGAAAGAGTTGTATCCCCTATGGAGATACAGGAGACAAGCACTGAAAAAAGTTGACCAGCATTGGCTTGTACCCAGTCTAGAAATACTTAAAGCAGAAGCCTGGAATCTGCATTCAGGTAAGGGTGCAATTTCATGTGCTTATAGCTGTAGGCTGTGGGCACAAAGAGAACTAGGAGTAGTCCCCCTAAAGTGATTCCGTTTGTGTTTGCTGATAGAAAAGCTGTACTACCAGACCTCCCTCTCTATGCACAGGGACAATTGAGGTTGTCCATGCTTTGAATCAAACAGCTTCCTGCTTTTCAGCAAGAGTTTGCAAAGCCTTAGATTAGTTACATCCTTGTTTCTCCTGGGGATGAAAACTCTGTGCAAACTCAAAGGCAAGGATCTATTTGTCACTGTAGGATACAAAAGGCTCCAAATATTTCAGAAGACAGTGAGCATAGAAAAAGGCATTATGGTCTAAATTCTTACTACTTTTTATAAGGTGTTCTGATACAGACTTAACATGGTTGGTGAATAAGAACAACACCTCTCTAATGCCATTGGTTAAACTAGGGAAACAGCAGACACCGGCTGCACAAATATTGTTTTGAGAAAGGGTAGTTGTTTACCAAGGTTGTTGTGAGAAAAAATTTCTTGAGAAATTTTTCCTTGGGAAAAAGTTAGCAGCTGCTAGCAGGCTAAAAATCTCTCAGGCCCACATCTATTTTCCTGTTTCACAGTAAAATGGTGCCTACAGCTTTTTATGCCTTTTCCCAGAGCATTTGGGGTAGGTGTGGAACCTATTATGAACAGCAGCACTTAGTTAGCAAAGCAACTTCTTCTCTTAGTTGAGAAGAAGCTCACGGGCACCCTGCACAACTGAGTGCTGGTGTGCTGTGTGCAAAGAGTTAAACAGGAGAGCCGGGGTTTCTGGTGACTGCAGGCAATTTAGGAGTACAAAAGTGTGTGCATCAGCATCTCTTAAATAGGAAAAAAAGTAGAATTCTTGAGTCTGAAAGTGTTTTACAGGCAGGGAGTGCCCAGTTGCTTTAATCAAGGCTAGAGAAGAAGAGCTAAAGGTGACCTGTAAGGGTCTGCTGCTTTACCAGGTGTAAAAAGAAGCTTCAAGTTGGTGTAGGTAATAGCATAATAGTGACTTACAAACCTGAGAGAGAAAAGAGCTCCCTGATACTTGCTAGTGAGGAAGAGGAAGGGACAGCTTTTGGATGAGTGGAAACCTCCTGACTCCCTGAGGGCAGGTCTTAGTTAATTTAACTCCTTGTATTAGTAGGAATTCATATTAATTGAATGCAGCCCTTTTCTTCCCATGAAACAGAAGCTGACAGAATATCACAACACATTTCAGCCATTTCCTGTTTTGTGCTTTTAATAAGATTGTGCTAAAGTGAGCAGGTGAGCCTTGTGACCATTCCCAGGGGATGCAGTTCAGATGTGGCACATACAAAGAATAACATCTCCCTTTTTATAAGATGTATAGCTTCTGTTCAGAGGTGGATTCTGGCCTTTGTGAGGCTCTGAGGAAAATGTGTTGAAAATTCTTGTGCAACAGGTAGATAAAGAGTGGAAGATTTAATTAATATTTAACATCAAGAAGCCTTGGTCAACTAATGAAATGAAATCTGTGTTGAAGAACAAACAGGAATGGAGATTTGATTAGTTCAGGTTTTCCTCTGGAAAAGAGAGCTGTGACATTTGAAAGTCATGTAATGCACTCTATATCGAAAGACATTTCTGGCTGCTGCTCTGAACAGAGATGTAAATACTTGGTTTGTTTTCCAGGCTGTGCCTATGCTGGATAATTTTATTTTGATAGGACCCCAGTGGTTGCTGGCATTGAGATTGCTGGGTCCTTTATGCCTGAGGAAGAGTCCCAGTCTTGACTATATGCTTTCCATGCTGTGTAGCTGTCAGCATTTGGGCCTCTGACCTTCTTTTGACAGATGCATCCTGTGCTCTGGGAAACACACAAGTACACCCACCACTGCATAGAGTTCATGGAGAGGACACAGAATCACAAAAACTTTGTTGTTGAAATCTATGGTCTTTGCCCTTTGCTTATTTGTTTGTTTTTGTACAAGAGTGTTCTCTGAGCATCTTTGTCTAGTTTATCATTGACAAAATCTGATTTCCCTTGGTGCTTGTACTTGTTTGCTTCCAGAAGGTGATTAGATACAGGTTCTGAGAGAGGGTATATCCATTGTGAAAACAAAATGAAAAGGCCCAGATGTGCTTGTATACTTTATTTTTGTGATTAAAGCTTTTTCTACTGCATTATCTTTGAATCAAACTTGCTGTCAGGTAGTAGGGCAATAAATGTCCTAAGCAAAGCCCACTTGTTAGGTAATCTCTTCAAGCACAGTCATAGCTCTGCATAGTGCCTTGCATAACATTTGTATTAGATGACCAGTTAGTAAAGGACAGGCAGTTGCTGTAAATAAAACACAAACCCCAAATGGCCTTTAAATCCCAAGTTATTAGAAAGATGAGTCCTTAACTTCCATATAATCACTAGCACTGGGGCAAAGTAGATGAAGTGCACCGTGGCTAACTCAGCAGCTAGTAAGCAGCAAAGGATCATAGAAGAGTCAGTACAGGAGAATTGCATGCAGATTTTTTTTAGTGCTTCAGGTTGCCATAAAACCATGAGGAAAAGGATGATGAAGAAGAATTAGGAGAGTTTTTAATTGGTAACTTAAATTTTGAGCAATTTCATTTGTATCCCCCTTTTAAGAGTGTGCTATTGAATGATGGTGAAAGCTGTTTGCACTGCACAGAAATTTCAGTGCTGGACTCTGACAGTGAGTTGCAAATTTAGTGGCCAAATTCTTGAAACTTTCTGTCTGAATCAGGACTGCCTTTCTTCTCTTTGAGTGTGTGTAGGTGTTTGCTCAGCTGGTAACAAATGTGTTTATTTGTGAAGTCCTGGTGCAGGATAAAGGCCATCACAAAGTCAAGTTGTATCAAAGCAGAAGTTTGTTTAGGCTGTACAATGTCTGCAGCAGGTCTGCCTGTCTGAAAGTATCACATGGATAGGTAACACAAAATTAGAGTTTCCATGTTCTGTGCTGGACTATTTGCTGTGACTTACACAGCTATATTGCAAAAGAGTGGTGGGCTCTTTCTCCTAATGCCAATTTCTTTTATCCCCTGTTTACCAAATATTTGACTGTAGAATGCAGTATATTGTCTCTCTGAACTATCCAAAGAGATTCAGCCTTCACAGCCAGAAAAATACAGTTCTTCAAATACAACTGATGCAGGGAAAATGCTCTTTGTGCTTTATATCTTACTATTGTCGAACAACTTAATATTGTTGACCACAGAGTAGCCCTGATTAGTGTAGTGCACATAGATTCTTTATGGAAGAGGAAATTCATGTGGAGTCAGGATAAATATTCTTAATAGGCTCTATTATTTGACCACACAGCAGTAATAACTTGTAATTGTTGTATATGTATTTCCAGGCAAGTCAATAATTTGTTTCCAAAAACACTTGTAATTGTATTTGGCCACTCGTAATGAAAAGGTTTGTTCTGGTTAATTTTCAGCACGTATCTTTTGGTCTCCCATTGAAGATTGAGCTATGAGCCTAGTGTGGTCCTTGAAAGGGACACCCTTGTTGTGCTTTACAGCAAAGAGAGTTGTTCTTATAGTTTTAAAGTGGATTAAATTAAACTTGACAATGTTGCTATGAACAGAGGGAGTGGGGAGAGACAAGGATCCCTGAAGTCATCACTCAAAAGCAGCACAGCTCTTCATCAATGCCCTGCTCATTTCTCTATAATGAGGTATGGGCAGAATCAAAAGGAAAATAGTGTAAACCTCCATGTAGCCTCAGGGTCCTCTCAGGTAAAGAACGTTTATGAATCTGCATAGATTTAACAGGGCAAAATATGTCCTCCTAAATGCCTTTTCATGGCCTAATTTAACTAACTTCAAAATGCCCTGTCACGTGAGAGAGATGCTCTAGGTACCAGTAATGCCATAAGCCTCTTATCTCATTTTGTTGATGACAGTTCAAAGTGTCCTAGTAATGTACAAGATAAGAAAGTCACAAGGAAATGAAAAATAGAAGTCCTTAATGCCTAGGACATACAAAACTATTCTGAGTGGTTGGGAAATTTGAAAGGTGCAGATTTTGTCACTTGTGGGCAGACTTTGAATGTTTCAATGAAGTTTGTGCATTCTGGCAAGTCCCACAAAGCACCTGGCTTTTGGAAGGACAACAGACTTTGGGTGTCCGGGTGATGGACAACTGAGAAGGAGTCTGCTCTGTATTGGTGCTGTTGATTCTGAATAGGGAAAACCAAGACACTTTTGAGTTGGAGATGGGAGCCATAGAAACTTTGCCTGGAATTGCCAACATTTGATTAAGAGGAATTCATTTGGGAATGAAAGATTGAAATGTTTGTAAGAATCCTTACAGGAAAGAAACCCATGCTTGGGACATGACCTAAACATGGCTGTGTGGGAAAGTAACCTGAGGCTTCTCAGCACATCAGCTGCAGTCATGTGTGGTTATTAGCTACAGTTACAGATAAAAGTAGCTTGGACTTTTTTATTAAAAACATCACAAATGTTGAGAAAATTAATAAAGGAAGTATTGTATGCTTGCATGTGACACTAAAATAGAAGACTTATCATCTCTATTGTTAATGTTGTATTAAGAATACCCACAAAAAGATTGTAAGAGAGTTTATCTTAGCAGGAGGAAGGTGAGCAATAGATACCAAAGATCACAATTTCAGAAGAGTAATTATTTTTAATGAAAACTTTGATTTTACTTGGTCATATTAAAAACAGATAAAGTTACCTAATTTAACTTTTGCTCCTTTCTCCAGAAATGCAGCATGGCTAAACATAAAGTACCTTACAGAAAATAAAACTTCACTGAAGTCTTATATGGGTGCTTGATGTTGAAACAGCTTTATTCCCAGTTTATAGACACTAAAAATGTCATTGTCCTATAAGGTTAATTGCTCTTACAACTTCAAGAATGACAACTACTCTGTCTGCTTTGTGTTGAATGAAGCCATTGTATACTTCTGTCTGGAGTCATATGCTTCTTGCATTTTAAATACTCTTATGTAGGCTATAGAAATTAGCAAAACTTTTTTAGGCAGGCTTTCTAGAGGATGAAGCAACTTTTAAATTGTGTTTTGGCTTCTGTTTGTTTACTCACAGAGCCATTAAAGAGTGAGGCCTAAATGTAAATGATGTTGTAACATACTTGATGACCAATTAAAAGATGTGTCTTGTTGTCCTCAAAAGTTATCCCTGCTCTCACCCTTATAACCATTCCTCTCTTTTAGGGAGGTTTAAGAGGTATTTACTGCTCTTATAAAGGCTTGGGTACAAAAAGAGAACCTGTAGGTAATCCTAAACTGATTCATTTATTATCTACTTTAAAACAACAATGTAAGGTCTGTTATGCCCTCAGTATGGGTAAATAGAGGAAAAGAGATCAGGATAAAAAACTGAGGTGTAATAAGTTGTCATACTGGCATATAAGCATCAAGATATTTTGTAGGGACATTTGCCTGTGTGCAGTGCCCCTAAGCATGGTGGAGATGGTGTTTGTGAATTCCCACAAGGGCGTGGGCACACAGCTACCCACTATATGCACACAACAACTTCTCACAGAGCACAAAATGCAATTTGTGGATACATTAAAAAGTATGTGCTGAGAATGTAATTCCTCAGGAGCAAGAGTGTTGATTGTTTGACTCAAATTGTTTCTTAATTGAAGCACAAAACAGCTCCTCTTTAAAATTTAGACTTCTTGAAATCAGATCTGGTAGGGAATATATAAGCTGCATCTTTTAGGCATGATGTGACTACTTTTTTTCCCCCACTAGCAAATGCTGTATAGATTAATGTATAAGGATTGTTGTCACAGCAGCAAGAGCTGATGAGGTTATCAGATTCTCCTGAATTAAATAGAACTTGACAACAACATAAATCAGATGTTATTGCTGCACAAATAAATGTTCATTTGTTAGTCCAAGCAGTAGTTCATTTTTGTGCAGCTGAGGAATTCCTTTTTTTACAAGATATGGTAATAATTCAGCAGTGTATTTGACCAGGTTTATATACATAAATTACTTCAGTAGCACCCAAGAAACTTTTGTTTCTCATCTGAGGCTTTCCATGGTCAGAGGTTTGTCTTTTTTGGCTTATGCTATGGGGCAGAGTAATTTCAACTAGAAACTTCTTTTGGTAAATTCACAGTTATGTATGCTTCACCTATGATTTTGTTGAATTAAGCATATGTCTGAGATGTTAAATTCCAGTCTTTAAGTTTATATCAGATCTGAGATATCTGGACCTGGAGTTTATCACTTTCATTTTATTAGAGTAAGGAATGAGCCTTCAAATCCCAGTTTTTAGCCTTAAAGTTTGGGGGCTGTTCAGCTCTAGGCTTTTTTGGCAACCCTGCCTTTGTGGTCCTAATCAGAGCATTGCATTAGTAGCTGTGCTATGTAGTTAGGTGTGAGCATTCTGTATGTTGGTAATACCTGGGATTAACAGTTTCCTTTGTTCACAGCCTGACCAGGCATAACAACAGCTCCTGTATGTCAGAGGCTTTTGCTTAGGGAATACCCTCTGTGCTGTTCTGAGTCAACCTTCTCTTACCATTGAGATTTCCAACAAGAAAAAAAAATATTTTGCATGCTTTTCTGATTTCCCAGTGGAGAAGTTGGTCAATTCTGATGTTTCTTCAGGCCTTGAACTCTGAAAAGGTCCTTTTCCTCATGGTTATTTCTACAGGTAGAGCTAAAAAGATCAGGGGAAAAAACACCATCACCTGACAATGGCTGTATGTTAACACTCAGTTCATTAAATTAACTTCTGGGTTGTTTCACTAATTTAGCACTGGTTTTCAGTGTTTTGTGGGTGGGAATCAAAATAATCGTGATCTTTTTGTTTCAGGCAGTTTGTGACTTAGTACAGTTTAGAAATTTTATCAGAATTCTCCCATATTGGTACATGAAGGCGGCTATACTTTTGAGTGAGCATGGCCACATTGGGGCTTAGGGCCTTGTACTGAGTGATATTAATTAATGAAGAAGAGACCCTCCTAGCCACACTAGTTCTGGCCTGGAATTAACTTTACTTTTAACCCAGTATAACAAAACAATTAAGGAGCACATGTTGCTACATTTTTCCTGAAAGTATTGAGTAGGGCAAAACCAGAGGGAGCTTGGTTAATTCCCAGGAGTGGCAGAGCTAGTGGAATCCCAGTCTGTATTTGTGCTTGTTGCTAAAGGGGCAGATGCTTGATGATGCAGAAATTGCACTTGGAAGAATCTCTGGGAAATATTTCCTTTCTTACATAGTCTTTTGGCCAGGGATATATATATATATTTGTCTTTTCTCTGTAGAATAATGCTTTAGCTATTCCCATCCCTTTCCAGCCTCCCTTTGGTAGTACTTGCTTTGAAAGGTACAATCTGGCCTTGCTTTGTTCACATATGCACATTATTTCTAGCTCAGAAAGTCTGCAGTGAGTAAAAGCAGTTACAGGCTAGGATTCATCTGCCTACAACCGAATTTCCTTTACAGTCAGTGGAGATCAAATCAGGACAGTCAACAGATCCTGGAGTGTAATTCCTGCTTTCCTAAAGCAGCACTTAAATAGGTCAGATAAACCATGCCTGAGAGGCTTATTTCTTTCCACTGATTTTAGAGGGGTAATAGGTGGCTGTTACAATCATCAGCCCTGTAGACACTGAAGTTTAGTGGTGTGCATCCCACCTGTTGTGCCAGTGGAGAGCGGTTCCTACAGCAGGGTGCCTTCCCTTACAAGGCTCAAGCTTTGCCCTTCCAAAGGGCCAGGCTCTTCTGCAAGCCCAGACCTCACAGTTCATTGTTTTGAGTGTGGAGTCCCCATGTGTTTTAGAATGCTGTACTTGTACTAAAAGTGAAAACTAAAACTTCTGAGTTTACATAGCCTGTAGGAAGGGAGTTAGAGGTGTGTTGTCCCAGTTTTTGGTCAAACGGGCCTTTTGGTGTAAACGTAGAGCAGATTAGCGCTGTTTGGAGCAGGGGTTGGGTTATGTGATCTCCATAGGCCTTTTCCAGTTCAGTTTCTTCTGTGATTCTTCTGCGAAAAAGCCTTTCTACTGCCTGATATTTTAGTGTCAGGTTTGGAACTGGTCTCTAGACTGCTATTTGTATCACAAAACAACTCGCAGCCTCAGGTGTCGGCCCTATAACGTTTTCTGACCTATTGCTGGGGCCAGACGAGGAGCTCTGATTAGTATTTTTTCCAGAGATAAAGCTGAATCTTTATAGATACCCAGAGTATTGCTTTGTAGTATTAATTTAACTTTTTCCCTTCCTCTACAAAGGCTAGATATATAAACTTGAGTGGAAGATGATATTTTTCCTGTTCTGCTAGAAACATATTATAAGACTTGGCATGAGTATCCTGGGAGCCTGAGCTAAAGATGGTGAACATATGGGAAAACCCAGGAGGAAGCATACAGTTTTAGGTTCTTAAACCTAGCTCTTGGTTTGTCACACTAATGTAATGAGAGGACATTAAATGAGCTGAGGCTATTAAACCCTATAGGTTACTGAGTCCTATTGGGGATCACATTAAGATGTAATTAAACCAAGACCAGATATTTTAATTTCTAGCTGGAGATTTATGCAGCATAAACTGAATTTTTTTCTAGTCCTGAACTTTATGGAAAATGGGCTTGTTAATGTGTTTATTTCCTTTTAATATTAACTGAATAGGCATTTTTAGGCCCACTTGACTCTAGTAAAAGAGTAAGTATCAATTTCAAAGTTGTAGTTCAGATCAAGTATCTGCAAACATAGAGGCTTGCTTGCTTTTAGTAAAATCTCAGTCCCCCAAAACTATGCAAAGCCTGCAAACAGATGTCCTCTGAGGCTCTAGCTGTGTATTTCTCCTGACAGTCCATTGCTGGTATAAAGCTCTTCACTATAGTGTGAGAGATAACAATAGGCTAAACTGTTAATTTCCCTCATTAGGAATATGAGATTATGCTCATTAACTTGGATTGTTTCCATCTAAAATGTTCCAATCACATTGTAACATGAACTAAATGATTTTAACTCCTTAATTTTAAGAACACCCAATATCCTGTAAAAAATAAAAGAACCCAAACTGGTTTGACATCCTTGCCTCAAACAAAAGAGCACATTTCTGTGTGAAACATGATTTGAGTGAGCAAGGGGTTTTTCCTCCTGGTGATACCGTCACTATTCAGGCAGAATATGAGAAAATCAAGGAATAGCTTCCTGCAGGGTGACTGGTGCACACACTCACTGGCTTTGACTGATGAAGGATGATCAGGCACTGTGGCAGGGTGTGGCTGGGGACAGAGACAGACATGGATTAAACCCCCTAAGGTCAGGATAGAGACTCCAACTTGATTCCCTCACCTCTAGGAGTTTTCCCTGACTATTGGAGAAAATGGAATTGTACTACAAAAAATATTGTAAGTTTTGAATTTAGAAACAATTCTGAGATATCCACAGCTGCCTTTTTAGGAAAACTTATTACTGACTCTAATTTTTTTTGTCTGCTGCATGAAAAGAAGGAAACACAGGACAAGGAAAAGGATGAGGCATCTTTTCTGGGGAAAAAAGATGCTATTTCTCAAGTATTCAAATGTTAGCTAAACAAGGTACCTGAGACAAGTGGGGTAGAGAAAAACTTTTAAGAAACCTACTTTTCTGCAGAAAGCATTCCTGTTTGAGGGTACTAGAGATGCTTTAAGATTGTAGATAGGTTGCAAAAAAGTTGATTCAAGGTCTCAATTCTTGAACACTTTGTATGCAGAGGGATGAGGACGTAAACTTTTTACTACTCTATGTAAAATGTCTTCTTGGGCTGTGTAGGGGTTGGCCACTGAAGTGAGTGACTCTTAAATTAGGGAAAAGGTCAATTTAGGATACACTTCTCCCTCTGTCAGTGATTAGAAAAAAATCTAAACAAGTAGAAAGCATTTGGTAATGTGTGACAGTAGCCTCGATATGCAGAACAGCCTGGAGAAACTGGCTCAGCAGCAGATCTGTATGTGGGAGTCAGCCAATAGTCCCACATTAATTAATGAGGTGAGGAAGGAAATGGAAATGCTTGTTCTCCAAGTTCATTCTCTGTGGAAGATTTATCTGGAAAAGCTTCTAAGTAGATTTAATGGAAATTTACACACTTCTGAAAAGAACTTGTATGTACATTTCTGGGCTATTCAGACAAAGGTCCCAAAAATAGAGTAGGGCAAGTAATAACAGGTTTCCCCCTGTTGGTTATTTCAGGTTTTATTTATTTCTCAACAAGCAAAATTCTAAGGAACTGAAGGCATTATTTGAGCAAGTTATTCTCCTGTCCTCACTCGGAGCTGCTCACTGCAGGAGTGTATAGTCAGGAAAGCTGATGAAAGAATGTGGATTAAGGAACGTAATTTACCCCTAGAAGAACAGTTCTGGTAGTTTTGTCTTGACAAGGTACATGTTAGCACAGGCCAGTAAATGAATTTATTCCATATCCAAAATATTTCCTTAATGCTGGCGACATGACAGTGACCTAAAAAAAAAATAGGGAAGGGGAGATGAGCAGTGACAGAAAATGAGACTAAACAGCAACTGCAGCATGTAAAATATATCCAACTGCAAGATAAGGGAAAAATGAATGTCCTGTGGCTGAGAGAGGCATTTATGGGTGAGGTCAAAACTAAGGGGGAACAGGTCATGAATGCAACCTAGAGAAGTTTGGGTTTGAAAGGCACTTGAGTGACTTTCTCTGCAGTGAATTGAGGTAGCAGCCAGTCGTGACTGCTGTGAAGGCTGAGTTTTGAGCTAGTGCTTGGTTGCATGCGAAAGATGCAAGAGATCCTCCCCAAAAAGTTGGCTGAGTGTAGAACTAGGTTTCCATGGAGTGCAGGAATAAATCAAATGGCTCATGAGCTAAAATGAATGGAAAGTGGGTCACTGTGGATATCAGAGTCCCATGGCAGCCAATGCCTTCACCTCAAGTGATCCCAGCAATGCTGTGCACTCTCTGCAGGCTCTCATCTGCATGGATGGGTGATACTGGCAAAAGGTGGAATCCACAAGCAAGGGATCCACTCTCTCTTGTATGTTAATGAGAGCTCCTATTTGCCTTTAAACACAGAGTTCACAAGTCATTGCTGTGGCAGGGGGAGGAGGAGTGCCCCTTCTGCATCTGCTGGGCTTGGGTGGGTTGGTTTGGGTGCTGCTAGGGCTGCTGTTCTCTGTTCCATGTGCAATTGGGGCTGGAATTGGGTTAACTGTTGCCTGCTGCCCTGGGCTGTGGAGAGCATGGCCCTTGCATGTAAAGGTATCATCTTGTGCCCTTCTGGTGAGGGAAGAAAAGCATGTACAAGAAAGATTTATTTTATAAAAGCAGTAAACTAGCAGTTAATGTTGGTCATGAATGCCAATAAATGCTTTTAGGAGGCTGTAACATCCAGAACAAAGCACTCAAAATACAGAAAATCCAGATGCAGTCAAATGTGAAACAGATCTAAATAGTCAAAAATCCCAGAAATAGACAGCTGAGAAATACCTGAAGCTTTAGTTTTGACTAGTTGCATAAGGAATTAAAAAAAAAAGAAAGGCAACATTTCTCATCTCACATAAGGACCTCCACAACAAACAACCCCTTCAGGTGTCAGGTGTTTTGAAAATTAGTGGGGCTTTAAATATACAGAACTCTGAATGGTATCATTATACCTTTCAAAAAAGAAGAACTTGTATTATGGGACTTAAAAAATTTCCATGCATCATGTTCTGCTGATTTATGATTCTTATTTGAGTGATTATTATGATATTGCTATAGTGGTTTTACCTTCACTATACTACTGTAATTCCATATTAATAGAGGTTTTATCTAAAATACAGAATAGAAGAGCTAGTGCTGTAGTTTGAATGTACTTGGAATTATGTGCGTATTTAAGGAAGCCTCTTCTTTGATAAATTTGTTTGAATAATGGGGAGAAGGTACCCCCATATTTTTTGGAAATTGATACAGAAAGTTCTCAAAAAAATGGAAATATTTTTTGCTTGGAGGTTATTGCCTCTCCCTCTCACACAGTGCTGAACTCAAGTGGGAGCTCTGGGGACTGGAACTGATTTTATGGAGTAAACAGGTTCCCCTTTATTAGAGCTTCTTTTCTCAGCTTTGCAGAACTATGCTTAGTGCCCTGCTGTTGATGTCATTTCAAAACCTATCACTTAGGCATTTTTAAATCTTTGACAGACCAATTATAATTAACATGATGGGCCTAAATCGTGCAAGAATTCTCAGCTCTTCTCTTGAAGTATATGGTGTGTCAACATTAAAAAAAGAAGGTAAATACAGTCTCTCACTTCATAAATTTTCAGGATATTTAATCTTTCACCTTTTGATAATTATAGCTCCTGAGATACTTGTGCATTTAGTTTTTCTGTCAGTTGTTTCTTTTAGGACCATCAGGCCTTAGTGGTTGCAAATACTTGCAAATACAAATTGTACTGAAATTTGAATCAGTCATCATTTCTCTCCTCTTTCTTTGTCTGAACTAGCATAGCTTAGGTCGTTCAGACTGCATGGCACATAGATACTATTTGGGTAAGAATTTTCAAGTGGGGCAAAGATCCTCCTGGGGAGCATCTAGCATTTTCAACAAGATCTGCCTCCAGACCGCAGGAGCCCTGGAACAACAGCCAGCTGTGCTTTGCACTGGTCTGGAAGGCAGGTGGAAGATGAGGCTGATCAGAAAACAAGCCTATAAAGCATTTTAGATAGACAACTTTGCTGCTGTCTCTGCATATATTGAGAGTCTGCATTTGGCAACACCTCTGTCCTCCTCACCAAAAGATTTTGCTGTTTGCTTTGAACCCTAGAAAGTCACTGCTGTGGTACCAGACCTAATCTGGGGGTCAGCAGACTGGTCTCATTTGACGACAAACTCCCACGATCACCTAGGTCACTAATGCCTGGCCCCAGATACATCCTGGTATGCTTTTTTCCCCAGATAAAAAGATGACAGTTTTGACAAAGGCCAATGGACTTACCAAATCAGAGTGTGTGTTCTCTGAATAAAAGAGAACTTTCCTTCTGAGACTGGGGGAAGGACAGAAATAAAATTAATCTTTCTTCTAAATGTACTGGGGAAGGTGGGGAGAAACTCTTTGCCAGCTTGGCTGAATGATGAAGTTAGCATGAAATAAGCTAGAGAATTAATTGTATAGACAATCATACAGGTAGACTCTGAATATTTTCATAAATAGTTTCTTGTATTACCTCAATGCTATTGATAAGACTTCTAATTCTCCCTTACTTCTCCAGAGGTTTGCTGGATGGTTATACCAATTTTTCCACAGACTGGGAGATCTGTTAAGTTTGAACTCTATTCTAGCTGATTATTTTACAGCCATACACTGGCACCTTGATGGTGGACTATTGAAATGGTTCAATTTTTTCTTTACTATCTTATTTTTCTGTCACTATTTCAATCAGTCTGTGACATTTTTTGTTTCAGCATCATATGTGTGAGACTGTTTCTATGAGCAGTCAGACTTTTGGAATCAGCATAAGTGGAAAAGAGTTTTCCTGTTGTCTTCTGGATACAGTAACATGACAGGACCTACAAAAAGGCATACATATAAACATATAATATATGTTTAACATAAAACATATTAATCGTGGGAGAATGTGAATTTGCTGTAAGGGGTTATTATAGTCTCCTTAGGTTAGAACAACTTGATGTTTTCTTAGAGTGGAGGCCTTGGAAAAGCATTCAAAGTAGAGAATTTGATTTTCTTGATGTGAAAAGAAGATTACTTAGTGGAAGCCATTCATGGCTTTTTAATTTTTCCAGCTTTGCCAGGAGAAGAAAAAAAAAAATCCAGTAGCTATTTCTAAACAATTTCTAGCGGTGACCCCTGCAGTCCACACTCCCTTAAGGCCACAAGGGATCTCTCACAGTAAAGAGTGCTCAGTTTGCATGCTTTAATTTAAAATCCTGCTCAAACAGAGTTTAACTGAGACCTTGACTCTCTTGACATTAGACACAATTATTAGGCAAAGCAAGTACAATCTTTTATTAAACTAACTAGGATGGGATGGAGAAAGTAGGCAAGCTCTTGGGCATAGAAGAAATTGTCTGCTTTTTCCATTTCTCTTAGTCTTAAGGAAAAAAAAGGACAACAAGAAAGAGTATTTCCTCTTTCCATTCAGACTCTGTATTTTTATGTCCTTAGATCACCATTACTCCATTACTCAGGGCTGAAGTATCCATTATTAACTATAACTTGTACTAAGGTTGATCTATACAAACATACTATAACAGACAGGTCCTGCTGGGAGAGGCTGCAGCCTCACTGGAAACCAGACTACATTATGAAGTCTAATAGGCATAAGGGTAGGGATCACCCTGGAAAGATTATCAAAGAGTACTTTTTAGCACAGATCTCAACATAGCTTGTTTAAGGTGCAAGCATGTGCTGGAGTACACTTTGGAAGATGCCAGTAGCCTCTTTCCCTCCTTGCTGGAAGCTATTGATGGCCTTGATGGTACAAGAGGCAGTTTTGAAGGATGAGTCAAGAAACATGGCTGTAACTGATAAAGCTTTAAGATGCTACATGTCAACATCTATTAGGTGTGGGCTTTCAGTGCTAAGCTAGCCTCTGTGTTCTGCCACAGACCCCTGGAAAATAAAAGGTTTGTGAAAGCAGGGAGGGTTCAGACTGAGAACCTGGATAAGGCTCTTGAGGCGGAGAACACAAAAAAAATTGGCCTGAGTTGAGCCTTTCAACAACCAGAAGATCTCACCAGATCTCACCAGAGAGGTTGGTGAGATGCTCTTTCCTGCTCACACAGTAAAATAGGGCTGAAGACAGCTTGGAGTTTCCAGCTGCAATTATCCACATTAGCAGGAATTTAACTGATGCAAGTCATGTATAAAAGGTATCTGCAGCCTGCTCTGAGTCCCTGCTGCACCCTGGGTGTAAACAGCAGCTGTGGCTGCTGTGTCCTATTCTCCAGCTGTCCCTGGTCTTGTGGTGCTGTATCTGTTAGAGAATGATGCAGAGATCCCTGAGCAGCTGGAAGGCCATAGCAAGCAGACCTTGCTGCAAAAATTACCCTGGTTTGCAAGAATAATTAATTCACCTGCATTGTTCTGAGTTCATGTTTTTTTAGCTTAAAATGGATATATGGCTAGTGATTTTCAATAAATATATACATAAAATCTGATAGAATGATAATCTAATATGTAGTAATTAGCACGAGAGTCAGAAAGAGGCAATTAAGCCTCTCAAAAGTCAAATTTATACCCTCTCTACTGCCCCATACTTGTCAGCATCACCACCTCATGAAGTCTTGCAGGGCCTTATCCAAGGGTGCAGCATGTAGTGCTCATCCCTTGAGCTAGGAATGAATCAGAGCAGACTGATTTATATCAGGTTTCAAAACATGTGTAACCTATTTCTGTGAAATATTTATAATCCTGAGAAGAATTTTATCATAGGAGGATTTCCCAGCAGGTTAGGTGCATACCTATGCAGGTTTCATTTTTCATATTCTGATGTAACTGGGTCTGTTCAGGAAATGAATAATTGCTACCCCATCATGATTTTTGCTTTCTCTTAGAATTACAAGTTTAGCTGCTGGCTGTGACACTCTAACCTGAATCTGATAAAGCAAGAACAAGGTGCTGCCTTGGACTATAGGTCACATCAAATCTTGACTTAGGTTGCTTTCCATGATTCCTGAAATGAAATGCAGTGTCTCCAACACCAAAGCTGCTTAACTTCAAAGGATAGTAGGCAGTGACTCCATCCAAGTCAGGAAGACACTGACAACTTCAGACTCCATGGCCCCAGTAATGCTGTGCTGTTGTGGCAAACCATCCTTACACTGGCAAGTCTTGCTGCAAGGGATGTTAATTTATTGCCCCTGGGCTATTGGCTTTCCTGAGCTTGTGCTTACCAAGGGAATGCTCACGAGGTCCAGATATTCCAGGCTGTTGTACTCCCTAAGTTCTCACTTAGAACTGGAAGGCTGAGGAAAGCATTCTTAGTGCATTCCACCTGCTAACTGTTGTTGTCTGTAGTCCTGTTTTTCTGATGGTTCAAGAATGTCCTGGGACTTGCGGAGTAGCTCAGGCTGTATTATATGTGAATGATCTGACCCATAGCTGCTGGCCATTAAACTTTCCACTTCCTTTTTTTTTTTTTTTTTTTTTAAAGAAAAAACCAACAGAGCAGTGGAAAAATATGTAGGTTTTGCAGTAATAATGAGTGAAAGATTTTTCTATAAAAATATTCCTAGTGGTGTCCATAACAGCAGCTGGAGATCTTTTCTTCACCTTCTCAGCCTTAAACTCCAAACTGTATGCTTTCATCTAAGAAATGTATTGATTTTTTTGAGGAAGGCTATTTTGATGATCAAGTGTTCATTTTCTATTATTGTTTTCTTCTTAAATCTGGAATGTTGTCTGCCAACTGTGATCATTCACATGGGCATGAGAAAGAAAAATAAAGAGTAAGAACTGAGACATAGCCAAGATCCAAGAAATCCATCAAATACTAATGTTGCACTGCAGTGTAAATCACAACTCTGACCAGTTTAATTTTGGTTTCCTAAGCTTACTTATGTTACTTAAGGAGCTCTGGAGCACAAGGCTGAATTAGACAGAGATGAATCTACTATGTGCAGGGTTTTTTTAAATGCAAAGCCTATCTTAGCAGCGTAATATTCAATTTTTCATCTTTGAAGTGTTTTCAGACCATTTGCTTTTAGTCCCAAAAAGACAGGCATTATGGGAGTCAGAGCAGAGAAGGAGAGGTTGAGAGACTTGCTTCAGGCCATAGAGAGAGCTGATATTAGATCTAAAACCTGCTTGGTCATTCCTGGCAAAGGGTTTGAAGGCTTGTACCATACATTTGATTCCCAGTTGCCTCAGTGTTATGGCCTCCCAAGAAAAGCCAACTTTTTTTTTTCTTTTTTTTTTTTTTTTTTCTTTTTTTTTAAATCAGAGCAATGTCTATATTTTGTTGCTCCAGCCCTACTATGCCAACATTAATGCAAGTTCCAGCTCTGTGGGGGGAGAATGTGAGGTGTTTGTCAGGCGATGGCGTGGCATTTCTAATATTGACATCTTCACACAAATGATAATTCAACAATTCCATGTTTGCGTTATCTGATGGTGACAACTTTTCAGAATCCATGGCAAGAGGATAATTAGGACTCTTGCTAATAATTCTGTGCACTTTTTCTTTTTTTTTCTCCTCAATGAAATGAGATTCACATGGATTAATTACTACCTGCTATAAATAAACCCTGCGAATGGCAATCTACATCGCAGAGGCAGAGGGTAGCTGTCTTTTAATATATCACAGCTTTCCACGCACCTGTTTGCCCGATGCTGTTGCCATGGGAACTGCACTTTATAAGAGAAGCTCTGCATAATTAGCATGGATTGAGGTCTATATCAATCAGAATAATTTGGAGGAGCAAGAAGAGCCCGAAGGAGAAGGCAAAGCTACTTGTCTCTGTAGGGAAGGTATCAGACCTCTGCTGTGTGGTAAATAGTGAGGCAGTTACTGGGAGAATTCAGCAGAATTAGCAAATTTAAAGGAACCAAATTATACAAAAGACAGAAAACTTAGACCCCTTGGTTTTCATTATGAAACACTATTAGGATAGGCTTTGAAAAATTAACAAAGACAAAAAAAAGAAGATGTTTGTGTAATTAACTTAAAGGTTTTGTCACAAACTAAGAGGTTTCATAGGCTGCACTGATGCCATCAGTCTGGGAGTTTGGTAATAATGCACAGCATTGCTGGCAATGCACAGCTTCACCTTTTGGACCTCCTTCTGACTATATAGATAACAAAAAAGAAATCTATGAAATAGATGACAGAAGAATAATAACTTACACATTCCCACACATCGGTTTCATAACAAGCCCTTGTAGCTAGGGTTCACAGCCTAAAGCTGCAAGACACATGGCAAACCTGCAGATGCACTTATCCAGTCAGTGCCTTATCCTAACCATAATGCATCAGATTAAGGATAGAACTGCAGCTTTTTCTTCCTTCTTGTCAGCTGGTGTCAGAAATATCACTTTAAAAAAAAAGGCTTAATGGTTTTGCAAAATGCCTGAAATGGAAAAGTTGTTATTAAAAATGTTGGAAGAACTTTGTGTGTGTCCATGCACAAGTTAAGTGACTGAGTAAGTCTTCTGCTAATATTGGCTTGGCTGTGAATCTCAGCTGGATGTAATACAACATTACTGGAGTGACTGCAGTGTGGGAGCTTTCATAGACTGTAGCTGTATGTGAAGTAATACCTTTGTATTCTTTAGGGGTCCACTTTGAATGCAAGTGTCAGCATAACTTTGTATTTCTGTGTTGGTAATATAAGCCATCAAAACAGCTCAGAAGGAAAAGGTAAGGAAAACAGGAAAGTCTCTTCTCTTTGGCATTAATAATGTCAGGGAACAAAATGGATAATAGAGGTTATTTTACCAAAGGACTTCTGGTAAAACTGTAATGTGATGGAGTGTGGTGTGTATCTTGTATTTGCTTGAAGGTGCAGTTACTGAAATAATCTACATTTGAAGAATTTGTAGTCAATAGACAAGTTATAGGTCTTGGATGATACTTCAGTGGCCAATGCTACTTTGTTTAACTGATGTAAGAAGATAATGATAATCTTCTGCAGGAGGCAGATTATGAGAGGGGAAAAAAAAAAGGAATTAAAATCACAAATTGTTTTAGTTCATTTCCATGGTATTTTAGTCTGTATTCTGGAATCCTCCCTTATCCCTGAGGTTTTATTGATTTAAAAGCTTATTGTAACATGGGTGCTGCATTTTTTCCAGTATGAACTGGAAAAAACTCCTGTGCTGCATGTAAACAATAAATGTGAATGAGAAGGTGAGGTGGTCCTTTACTGCTGCTGACCCTTGGTACTGGATGGAGAGCCTTCCACCTGGACTGTAACTATTGTCATGCAGAGGGACAATTCATGGGCACAAGCACAGATTTGGATGCAACTACCACAGAATGCTGAAAAAATATATATTATAGCTGCTTCTGTGGAAGGACAGGGCAGAGTCTTGAATCATGGCTCTCTTTGACTGAGGCACTGTCCTTTCCAGTTTCAGAGCTCTGCTGCTCTTTCCACTCTTTTTCCTTCTGCTCAAACCCTTTCCTGCATGGCATTGCAGCTCTGCAGGTCAAACCAGGGCAGGCCTTCCCTCAAAAAGGGTGGCTGGAGTGCTCATTTTGGAAAAACACTTTTGAATGCCTTCTCCCTGAAGAGGGACCCAAGAAAGGAGAGCCACAGGTGCAGAATCTCTTGTAGCTGCTCTCACTCCAGTGTGGGTTTCCATCAGGCCAGAACCAGGTGCCACTGGTGTCCTGGGCAGGCTTGGAAGAACATATTAAGGCACATGACACCTTTCATTTAAAAAAGAAAGTACTAAAGGAGTTTGACTGCTTCCAGAGAAAAGTTGCAATTGAGTGAAATCTCTTGGGTTATAGCTTTGAAAGGAGGACCTACATTCAGGAGAAAAATCTTGCTTTTTTGGAGCAAATCTAGCTTTAAGTCACTATTTCAAGTTAAGCATCATAGCTCTGAGAGTAATGATCCAACCTAAGTGCTTCCATAAATTCAATTCATTAAAATAATATTTCCTTTGGCCCCTAAAGTGCCAGATCTCATAAACTACCCATTTGAAATTGTTAGATAAGTTTGGGAGCTTTATTGTTTTTCAAGAGAAAAATGTTGCCTCGAGACTAGGAATGTGTTTGGTACAATTTAGTCAATTTTAGTTGTGTTCTCATTGGAGTTATTTCTTGTTTTACTTGGTATGTAGGAGAGGAGAACTGGCTCCTTAGCTCTAGTGCTGCAAATCCATTTATATCTGTACAGTAATAATTCAGAGAGAAAGAGAAAAACTTAGAAATGCTTAAATAATGGGGGAACAAGTTTGGAAGGTTATCTTTGTACCTCATTAAGATTGAAGAATGGCAGAGATGAGCAGTTATAAAAAATTCTTAGCCTATGTCATATTATCCTGTGATCTAGTAAAATAGTAAGTTAGATTTTTCTGTATGTCTGCTTCCATCTTTTTCTATTTCTTTTTTAATTCAAAAGCTCTAAGTTTTGTCCTGTCTATTAAAAATACATGATCATCTATTTACATATGCACCATATACACATCCGAGAGAAGAAGATGAACAAAAAAATCTCCTGGTATAAAGCCTTGAACAACTGAATGGAAACATTTTTTTAAGTAGATGTTTTTAGTCTATAGTATTTATATGTTAACTCTTAAATATGTTAGATATGTTTAATGTTTATAAAAAGAGCTGGATTGTGACAGCAGGGGAAAAAAACTGCTGTAGGTTGGATTATTTAATAAGGAAAGAACCCACAGATTGCCTGGCTGCAGCAACATTGCTGGCACTTTAAAGGTAATTGTTGAGGTATCATTCATTGGAGATGAAATAAGAGTTTGATCCCCCACCCCCATCTTGCACCCATATCTCAGTCTAGTGTTATTGGAAAGGGACTGCTATTATGCAAAAAAATAGAGTGAAAGCACTGATTCATTTCCTGTGTGTCTTCAAAAGCCTCATTCCCTAAGACAGACTTCAATCACTGTCAATACCTGTCCTTTTGAGGTGAAATGAAAGCCTTCTATGTGCATTTTCCCTTTGCCAAGCCAGCCAATATATTTGCCATAACAATATGATCATATTCTAGTTTTAATTTCAAAGTGTCTTGCTGAATATAAAGAGACTGTAAGAAAATTCTTCTGCCTGGGAAGTTAGAACTCATAGTTGAAAGATGTTAGAGCTTTCCAAGATAGGAAAATGGAACCAAAGATGTCCTCAGATATCTTCTAGTCTGTGACAACAGCAGCAATGGGTTGGTACTTTTTGTAATTTGGAAAACTTCAGGAAATTCAGAAAGCATTTCCTTCTCACTGAACAATGTTTAATGAACACCCGGTGATGAGGCAGGCACAGTTACAGGAAGGATTTTAATGGATTGAGGATCAACCTCATGCATTTGGAGTTCTGATTTTGCTCAGAGATTGCTTGGTCCCATTTGACCTAAGAGAATAAGTTTATTTTGGACATCAGTTTATTTCATTGTTGCTGTTGATTTTTGTTTGAATTTCCATACCTGCCTAAATCTGACAACACTCAAGAACAGATTTGTCAGTGTGCTTTTATTCCTCTTGCCCCCCTTCCTTTACTTGGCCTAACTTGTCTCCAGTTTTATTGCTTTTGTGAGTTGTTTTAAGTCCTCGCTCAGGGCTGGAGAGCTGGAATGGGAATAGAAAAGCTTTGAGACAGATTCAGGTCTGTAACCTTCATCTCTCTGGCAAAGTATGTGCCATTCTAGTTTTTCATTGCCTTTATTTTAGTAGTATGCTGGGTTGTACACTTGACTTTTCAGTGTAAACCTGGCACAATAGGCTTTTAGGAAGCAATGTGTAACTCAGATATATCTTATACAGCCACACAAGGCACATTTTGGAGTTTCATATTGTGGTGGAAGAAGGGAATGAGAAAAGAGGCAAATTTTGAAACAAAAATACTGCTAACCTCACTCAGTGGATACATTTGCTTCCACTGGTGTGTGGAATTTGGAGGTGCTTTGGAGAGTGAAGGGATAACAGATTTTCCTGTGTGAGAGTGGTATTGAAATGTCACATATCCTTACAAGGCTTCATTGAGCCATTTAAAGATGCTTGTGTTGGGCTTGCCTCTGAACACAGCACCTGATGGACAGCAATGTAGTAAAAGGAAAAGATATAATTAATGTTGGTGCAAGAAAAACCTATCATCCTATACTTTCCCTTTGAAACTCAGGGAGTCTTTAGAGGTCTGTAGGCAGCAGGGGCTGCTTATCTTGCTTAACTATGCCTGCTGCCACTGACACAGCAGCACCTTGTTTTTATAGTTACCATGGCAGATTCTCCATTTTTATCCCCATTTGGCTACCCATGGAAGTTATTTACAACCTCAGCAGAAAGATCAAACAACATTGTGATAACTGGCCCCTATCGACACTGTCAAGTTTCCAGGTCTGTAAGACAAATGTTGCTTCTGGCTCGCAGCACCCTGTGTGCTCTGCATTTTGATGCAGATTTTTATTACCTGGCAGGTGGCTTGGGAGTCACGGATGGAAAAAAGAGCTGAGATCAATAACAGAGAATGATCAAGTCATGTCAGAGAAAGGTGAGTAGACAGCAGTTGCAGAATTTGCCCCTTGACATTGTTCTCAGGAGGGTGGGGAGTGTGGGGGAGTGCCTTGATTTCTGAAAGGATTCATGCTGTGCTAAGAGTGCCTAATTATAGCTGTCATCATGGCCAGCTAAAATAATGAAGGGCTCTGAACAGGGATGGTGAATAACTGCATTTTTGTTCTGGTTGTTGGTGTTGCTGTCATCTCTCTGCCTTGCACTAGGCAATGTTGGCATGGGTGCCCTAAAGTACAGGCTTTAGGAGTGCCAGAGGGTCAGGAGAAGCCCTGAGAGACACTCTAGTCTCATGTAACCATTTTATTCCTGAGATGGTCTCATCCTCCCTACCCTTAAAAACCTCCACTGTCAATTTCCTTTAATTCACTAACTTCTCTCTGTCAACTGCTGCTGCCTCTGTTTTATCTGTAGACATTTCAACATAGGATTAACTTTCCCAGCTCGAAAAGGCAAATGACTAAGACTTCTGGCAAAGGATATGGGCTGTTATTGTGACTTAATCCTGCTTTGCTTACTCCAGGATCAGAGAAGTCTTGCTTTCTGCAGTCAGAGCTGCAATATTGTTGTTTGATTCTAAAACCCTCACAATTTTTGCTCTGGTTGCACTAGAAAGGCTATGACAGGGAAAGGTCAGGCCAAAGTTTCAGGCAGAACTCAGTAGTAGATGTAGCTGCCTCTTTATTTTATCTTAGTTTGAATCTCCTTGGAATAAGATGAGCAGCAGATTCTGCAGTTTTCTTCCAACACAATCCAGGAAGATGCCTGTAAGCAATTTCTGCATTATAGTCCCTATTTATATCTGTAATTAAAGAAATAAGTATCATAGTTATATTTCCAATTTCATAACTGCCTCTTTGAAATAATAGTTCTGTTCCAGGTGTTTTCTAAAATAAAACAGCTAGGGAGATTAATTTCAATTAGAAAGGAAAAAAATATAAACTGAAATGGAGATGTGTTTTTAAAAAAATCAACCTAAAAATGCAGTTGCAAAAAAACCTCTTAACCAAAAGAAATGTGCTTTTCTTGGAGGGTACTTCATTTAGGTAATTAAATCTGTGCAGTGTGAATGAACCATTGGCAGCAGTGCCCTTTATCAAATGACATTTGGAGCACATTAATCTGCTGAATTCTGAGGCTTCACAGCAGCTTAAAACACATCTGGAGGCAAAAAACCAGCGAATTCTTAATGGGAATGAATAGTCTTTTGGTATGTAGTACAGATGCTCTAGGCTTTCTCACTGGGAAGATTTAGTAATGTTGAGAAACCCAAGTTGTATACATGTAAATTCATAAGCAATCACAAGTTTATGGTGTGTGCATGTTGGTGTTCAGAAGAAAGATAAGTTTTTCATCCAACAGAAAATGAGAGAACCCAGGAAGGGAACAGTCTTATCTCAACCACTGCTTTCTTTTCTTTCTAATATTTCTTCCAGCACCTTTTGTACTGTCTGTGACTACTGCAAATCCTATTTTCTTCCTGAGACAGAGTTGCAGGGAGAAACTGTTTGATGTTGGTGTGTGAAAAGGAGCTCTCAGAGAGCTGCCAAGCCTGGCAGGTTTGGGGAGAAGGTCAGGCTTGTTAAAGCTCAAATCTAAAGTTGAATTCTGCAGCCTGTTCTCTTCTTCAGCTTTAGGCAACCTCCCAAAATGATCACTGGAACAGAGCTCATGGAAACAAATATGTCCTGAAAGGAAATTATTAAGGCCACAACTTTCTTCCGGAGTTTCTTAAAGTATCTGTTGCTATTATTCTTGTAAGGTTGCTGCTGCTGTCAGAAATTACATCAAGAGACAAGATATGGTAGCACTCACCATCATGCATGACCCATTGAGCTATTTAAGTTTTCAAAGTATTAATGCTGTTTCTTTTTCTCCAAGTTTTAATTCATTCACACAGCCCTACTGGGATATGGAGAGTCCTGGATGAACCTTCAGGTTTAACTGTTTGTGCAGGTGAAGGGCTCAAAATTTGCACCTTTGAATTTGTGTGTAACTGTTGAAACTGGCTTGGCCATCTCTTAAGAAAGCTTTCTATGGCTGGATCATTAAAGCCCGTCTTGTTCCTAACCAGCACAGGGAAGTGCTATATCAGAGGTTAAAAATGAACAGGAGAGTACACTTTACCTCCTCAGAGGCAAAATACAATCTTGGGGATGCTGAGTGTCTGAGAGTATTTACTTTTAGGCTTAGAGGGAGCTTACCAAGTCTGCATGTTATGCTACCCACATGTGAATTCCATTTTGGGGTTGGATTTGGCACAGGCTACCTCATCCCACTACCCAAACCACCAGAACTAAATGACTGTGCTCAATTGAAAAAGTTCATTTGAATTAAGTATCAAGTCTTTCACTACTGCAATGGGGCTGAAAACTTGTCATGGAGGTCCTGAGTGGACATTGGGAAGGGATAGAATGAAAACTGACCAGAATTTATTCACAGAAAGAGCATGTTTCAAATGGTGAGTGAGATTACATATTGGAAAGACAGAAACAAGGCATTTAGGATCTCTTTGAAATTACTGTTTCAAAAGGCATTTGCCTTCTAGGGAAAATATTCTTTGAACTTTGCAAAACATATGTGAATATGCCTCTGATGTATTTTTCAAAATTGTTCTCTTTGTATTAATAACTAAGGCTATTGCTGCTTAAGGACTTGATCCCATACAACCTGTCTTTTTCGCTCTCCTTGATCCTGCAGTGAAGTCATAATACTGCTTTTTTTGGTGATACTATGATGATTTCCATGGCAACAGACTGATGTCCAAAGTATGGGATCATGACTTTAGTGTGGGATCAAACAAGAGGAGATAAAATACTTATTAAAATAAACTTTGTCAATAAAAGGAAAAGGAAGTAATAAAAAAATCCATTAATTTTATTATGCATTTCCTCTTCTAACTGAACATAACTGCAAATGAAAGTACTTTTTTTCAGGATCTGTTTGGTTTTTACTTGTTTATGTTGATCAATAAAATGTTAGTTTGAAAGGAAACATGAACTAAGGAACTGCAGCTGCTATATATAAAAGAACTCACCTAAAATCCTGTTGGTATCTTTTTTTCTTGAAACAGAGAAGAGCTTTCTCATCCCAATAGCAATGGCCATGAGAGGTTGCTTGGCAGACTCACCTTCAGTCATGCAGTGAGTGGCTCATAGGGAGAGGATAGAGAGACTTCCTGAACATGGGGCAGTTGTCAGCCCTGTCAACTTCCTCCAACACCTTTTTCTAAACAGTTGTCACCCCAGCAAGGAAATACTGAGTTATCTGTCCCTCTGTAAAGTACATGTGGAAGGTGAGGGGGGGAAGGATGGCTGAATTTGGAACATGAGTCCTAACCTATCCCATGCCTTTGGTTTTTGTGGAGCCATAATGAGTCAACCTACATTACTCTGAACGTTCCTTCTGACCTTTGCCAGCAGGTTAAAATGCCAGATTCTCTGCTGTCATCCCAGTGGCCTGCTTTTCCTCTGGTTTATACTGAAACATGTCAGAAGAGCTCCCCCTGAGGCCAATATGTTAGTGTAAATGAGAAGAGAATCAAGCAGTGGGTGAAGATAGTCGTGGGCTTCAAGATCTCTTCTCCCTTTGGTGCATGCTGTGATTTATGCACAGAACTCCTATTAGCAACAGTGAGAGGAGAGATACTTACATTGCTAAACAGGATTTTTATTTTCTCAGCTGCCTGAAGCTACTCAGTATAAGCCTGTTGTGAAAGTGATTGGAGATTTAGGGGAAGGAATGTCAAAGAGAAATAAGAAAAACAAAACTAATCCTGAACCAAGCAACTGTAAGAATTGTGGGGCTTTTGGCTTTTGCTGTTTGTTGTTGTTGTTTGTTTGTTTGTTGGGTTTTTTTTTTCTTTAAACATGTAGGGGTATTTTGCAATTAAATAATTGTTCTATTAATAGTCCTGATTTTTTTTTTTTTTTGAGTGACTCTGTGGATGGGTATTTGCCCAGTCACTGATGAGTGTGGAAATAAAAGGACAAGAAAAGTTGAAAGTTCAGAAGCTGGACCTGCTTTTCTGCTTGTTTCCTTCATTGCAATTTGCCTTATAGCAGCAGACTTCTATAGAAATACAGGTGCTGCTTTTGCTGTTATGCGGACTAGGTTTTGTGGGTTTTTTTTCCTTTTTAATAGAAATCTAATTACCAGCTTCAGAACTGTCACAATTAAGGGAAGTTTTTCCTCTCTTCTGCCTTCTCTGCAATGCCTTCTGATTTTCTAGCCTCGTTAACAAAAGGCTTATTCTCTTGTCTTGAGGTGTATGCATAAGGGCAAACTACTCCTTGCCATTATAGGGTAGAACCCACCAGTTCTGCTGTTATCGAGGTCTGGGTATTGCAGCAAACTGGCAAGAGTTAATCTTTATTAAGCAAAAGCATACAGGACCCACACAGGCTCTATAGTTGCGCTGTATTCTCATGCTTACCATTTCCTTTATTGATTTGCCTGTCTAAATGAGTACTTCTAAACTCTGTGGGTGTTTTCCAATTAGATAAAAGGCAATTCATGTCACCCTGCTGCAGCTCTAACAGCCATAACCAGGAGCGTGCACAGAGGGCTTGTGAGCAGAACAAGGCGGTTTAATGAAGGCGGCCCCCTCCAGCGCTGCCTCGTCCGCAGGACATCGCTCTTTCCACACAATGCTTCCCTTGTCACAGCTTTGGGGAAACACAGCCATGCTCACTGCTGAGCCTGTGCTTTGTGGGACAGGTATATGGTGAGTGGAGAAAGGTGCATGAGCCTCCCTCTTTCAGGCTCCTTTGGGAGAGCTTTGCTGTTAGGGCATGGCCCGCTCCAAATGGGAATGAAAACATCCCAGAGGACTGTGACTACTTCTTGTGTGAATGGTGCTGCTCCTATGAGAGGTGAATCTGATAAACCTCCTAGCAGTCAGATCTGAGAAGACATTTGCTGGAGAATTACAGGCCCTGTCTATTGTGAGATAATCATGTTTTGTTGCATGTCCAGAGAGCTCTCACATTCCCCTTCCTGAGACAATGTGTAGCTGATGTGTAGCCTCTGAGCATGGCTGAGGAAAACACAAAGGGGAGTGAGAGTTTCACTCTGAAATGCTGTTTAGCTAAACACTCTGCCTCCTATCCTGGTTTTGACTCTTTGCATTTCTCCTTGCTGCTGCCTTTCACACTCTACCTCACACTCTCTCAGCAAACCATCCAGCTGAAAGAATTTGGGCAGATGCTTCCCTTCACACATTGAACAGGGTTCCTGCACTTCTTGCTTTGCTATCCAGCACCATGTCCCCACACACTCTGATTTCTCTAGTGACACATCCCATGGGACCTCCTTACAGCTCTGCGCCTGCTTGTCACCTTTATGTAGAACCACTGGAATCAATCTCTAATGCTTAAAGTGAGGAAACAGCTATTTCTAATGCATCAGCCAGAGCTCTGTGAGAGATGGGGAAGGCATTCCTGGCCCCATGGAGTTGTTAGTAAGAGAGAGAGAAACGTGGCTGAGTACACAGAATTTACTTTGTATTGCTTTCTACTGCTAGATCTCTTAGAAGATACCATGGGTACATACAAACTCAAAATTACTAAAAGGCCCTGAGATAAGGGGGATGGGTTTCTCTTTGTGCGCTCCATGGTCTCATTTACTGTCTGATGTATAAGGTTTATTCATAGTGTCCTGCAGCATCAACAGAACTTTCAGCTTAAATTGCAGAGTGCAGAAGTGGCAAAACAGAAATTCAGGTGAGATCTGTCTATATACTGTGAAGAACTTAAATTTCTCTACTTGCATGAGATCTCAGCCAGAAACATTTCAGTATCAGGTATTTTTGTCAAGGAACCAGTGCATCTAAGTGCTCCTTGAGCAGCAATGCTGCTACAGACCCCAAAATGGGATTGAGTCTTGTGGAGCATCAGGTAGCCAAGGAATCCTATCCAGTTGCAATTCCTGGATTGTAGCCAAAGTTGCAATGAGTAGTATTTTATTTCCCATCAGTATATTTTACTGTTACCAAAGTTAATAATGTATTATTTTACTTTTCAGTAAGAGGAGAGAAAAGAGTATCCTGTTAACATCCAACACAAAGGATAAGATTGTTGTTAAGGCTAAGATCCTCTTTGTTGTTGTTTTTGTGGAGGTTTTTTTGTTTGCTTTTGAGAAAAGGGCAAGAGAGTGAATGGCATTTGATTATGGTTCTCCATGACTTAACGTAGGGATCTCGTATTAATGCTTGTGTGCTGCCTGTGCAGAGCAGCCAGAGGAAGTATGCCATGATACCAGAAATTCTGGAAGTGATTTTGAGCAGGTTCTTCTATTTCTTTTTTCCCCCTGGGCTTGATGGTTCTTCTTGGTTCAGAAAATACTAGGTGTGTGGTGTGGTTTTTTTTTAATTATTTTTATTTTATTTTACTTTATTTTATTTTATTTTTTTCCTGTAGCATCATGAAGTATCCAGGGATGGTCTGAATGATGCTAGATGAGATGACAGGGACTCTCTGAGGTTTGGAGCTCTGGTACTTCCTGGCTTGGGCAATGTGCACAGAGGCAAGAAACTTGCCAGGTAGCTCACCAAAACCTGTTGCTGGACTCCACTGTATTAATGAGAGGCATCTGCATCACCTTCACAGTGTAAAGAAATGCTAAGGATAATACACTTGCTTTGGGTAACTCTTTGTTCAGTGCATGCAGAAAATGCTCTCAGCAGTGGTTCTCCTCCCCTTGACACCAGTGTCAGCCAGGCTGAACACAGCATCAGCTCCTCAACCTGGCCCCCTGCGGCCCCTTTTCAAAGTTCATTAGCTGTCTACTTTTAAAAGTCTAATTACTTCTGCCCTTATTTGCAAGACTACTTGATTCCTTTCAACCTGTACAACACCCTTTAGGTGGGAAGTTTGCAGGCCACAGCATTCATTCCTCAGAAGCAGTGCATTTTTTGGAGAAAATAATGTTGAGATCTGGATGGTAAACCTTGTCAGGAGCATTAAAGTACGATCCCATTGAGAAAATACACAGTGATTTGTAATTCCTTTCCCCACTGCTGCAACAAGCCCCTGGCTAACCTACAGCTTTGCATATCCAGTGTGCTAATGCCACCTGGTTGCTGTGACACAGAATGGGAGATGGCTCAGCTCCACTTGTCCCCCTTCTGGGATGTCATTGGCCACATTAATTCATGTCTGTGCTCTTCTAGCCTGCTCATTTTTCCATTAAACTTGTAGGAACTCAATTATATTGGAGGCTTATGTCCTTGTCTTTTAAATTTAGATGAAATTAGACATTGAGCTCTGAAGATGAGGGTGGACCTTCTAATTTACACGTTTACTGGACAGCTGGCATCAGTGTATAAGCATCCTATTATTAGAGTGTTATGTTAAAAACACATGCTATACTGCCTGGAAGTTTTACAGGATTACTCTTCTTAACTTAAACATCATCATACATCAAAATTACACTTGTCTATAAAAATAATTATTCCAGTGAAGAAAAAATAAGGAAAGCCCCCCCAAACAATCAGGATAAATATAATTTTTCATATCTCATTGGACCATTAGCAAAGAAGCAGAGACTAAACACTAGAAGGTAAAACGAGTAACATGTTACTTATTTCTTGTACTGAGAGATTGATAAAAATGTGAAAAAGAATGTGCTAAGAATAAAAGTATAAGAGATGAGTTGAAAATACTTTGATGGCAGTTTGCATTTATTTCCCTTCAAAAATTAATGCAGTTAATTTTTTCTTCAAAATGTGCATTTGAATGCCTCCAGCACACACTTACAAGTATGCTGAAGGACTTTATTAAGTTTTAGAATTCTTTAACCTTGCTTTATATCATCTGAGAGATGTAGGTTTACTCAGGAATGTGAAATCACTGAACAAGACCTGCATCACAGGGCAAGATGAATAAAATTAAGGTTTCCATGGGTACTTCGCTTTTGAATTTTTTTCACTTTATAGTTTAAAGTCTAAACATAAAAATCCCAGTAATTTTTGGCTTTTGTAGTTTAGCACTGAATACACACATAAATTAACAATTTACTCATGGCTGCAAGTGTAGCTATTACCATCTAATGTATAATTCCCTGTACGCCGACAAGCTTTGTTTTTTCCCTAGTTCTGTAAGTTTTTAATTGCCTAGTGTTTTGCAGTATGACATAAAGAGCAGGTGTTCAGAAATCATGAGAAATTAAAAAAAAATCCAAGAAACAGGTTATTTTTTGACTTAAGAATTTTCCTCTGGCATTTGGAAGAATGGAAGAAAGATAAATGAAGGCCAGGGTTTTTATTGATACTAGTATAGGCCATAAAAAAAATAAAATGAGAAGAAGAAGTAGACTGTGAATAAAGACATGTAAATGACATGGATTTAGGGAATATCAAATTGCAGAGCATTTCCTCTCCTTTATGCGAACTCACGAATACAGTCTGTTGCTATGAGATTAAGTGATTCTACACTGAAAGTTTCATAAAAAGTTTTTTGATGTTCACACAGCATCTGTAGAGGTGTGCAGATGATATGGTAGTTGCTGTATTGAAATACAGAAAGCTGAAATCATCCCAAGAGGCCTGATCTTACATCCTGTATTGCTTGCTGCAGGGATGATAGGCTTGGAGACTGCAGCTTTGGAGTCTGCAATTTGTATCCCTTCAAGCTTGAAATATTGGGTTGATGATCTAATCTCCTGTTGGATAGGCACAAGGTGAGACCCAGTACGTGCTAACCTTCTGGCTGCAAAAAATCTTTACCAAACAGCTTCTCTACAGCCTAGCTAGGAAACTTTAAAAGAAGAAACTCAGAAAATCCTCCATGAAGTCTCATTATCTTAACAGGTGACCTCACCCCTGATAAGTCACAGGTACACCAATTACCAAAGACCAGAAACAGCCTTGCCCTAAATGGCTCACAGCTGTGAGTAATAAAGTGTGGTAAAAGGGGGTGGGGTTGGCTGGTCTCTCTTCTTTCTATTCTCGAATAAGAAGAGCATTTGGAAATGGAAGGTAAGAAACTTATACCTTTTTTTATTTTTCTCTTGTGGAGTATGAAGACCAGCCACAGAAATAGAAGGTAAGGAACTTGCCCCACTTCTGTTTCCCTTGTTGAGTATGAAGATCAGTCTGGAAATGGAAGGTAAGAAACTTTCTCCTTTCCTCTTTCTCTTGTTGAGTAAGAGCAGTCTGGAACTGGAAGGAAAGAAACTTGCACCTCTTCTCTCCTCTTTCTCTTGTCAAGTATGAAGATGAGTCTGAGAATGAGAGGTAAGGAACTTGCACCTCTCCACTTTCTCTTGTTGAGTATGAAGAGCAGTCTGGAAGTGGAAGATAAGAAATCCTCTCTTCTCCCAGCTGCTATGGATCTTAGGAACAAGACAGCTGTTGGAGGAGTTTTTCCCAGTTTTGGGGGAAGTTCTGCAGCCTAGTTTGGGTTATTCCTTGCAAGACTTTGTTAGGTAGCTCCTAGCCAGAAAGAAGTACCCTGGACAACTGCATGAGCCCCATTTGCTGCTGCACAGAGCCAAGTCCTGGCCCTGCTCCCCATGGTGGTGTTGGTTTTTTCCCCAGACTTTGGAGATTTAAAGAACCTAAAAGATCATCTGGTCCATCTGCTTGGCTGGCAGGGGTTTGTTCCCCACAGTGTATTTTCAAGTGTTTTGTCTCACTTAATTGATCCAACTTTTTTATTTGTCTTGGGAGATGTATTTCAAAATATAATAGACTTACTTGTTGAAAAATATTTCCTGATATGTAGCCTACACTTTTCCTGGTTTAATTACTACTGCCACTTTGCAATTACTAGTGCTAATTATTGTTGCCATGTTAATTTTTAAAACAATGCAGAGTTCTGAGGTAAGCTGGCATTTTAGGATTCTGACAAATTTAACTGCATGAGTACTCATCCAGTGGGAAGTTCTCCAGTAAAATATAACATTACATTATAAATCAAAGTAAACCATTGAGATGTAAATTGTTTTTCTGAAATGAGCAGTTCTGGGGGGGGGGGGGAATCCCAAACACTTCAAAATGAAATGTTTAATGTTCAACATTATTTTAAAGAATTGAACTTTGAGAAACAATTTAACTTTGAAAAACATTTTGCATCTTAGCAAAACCTGTCTTTCCGTGTTGACCTTTTTTCTATTTCCAAGTGACTGATATTTTGGAGTAATGGAAAAATCTTTCCTGGCTGACATGTCCCTTGATTCAGTTGTCTGATAATGTTTTATCCTGTGGAATGTAGAGTAGTTTTCTCACTATCCCTGGGGCACCTGGGAAACTGGGATCCTTGCCCCTCAGACAGGGAATATGTTTTCATACAAGCCTACAAACCTGGCTCTGACTGTAGGTCAGCTCCTCTGCTGTTCAGCCAAAAATCCAGGGAACCTAAGTAACCCTCACTGCTGTTGTGCTGGAGGTCAAGAAGAAATTTGCCTGGAATTATCTGCAATTGCCACAGTTCTATGAACAGCTCATTTTTTTTAGCCAGTAACTTCCCATGGAAAACTGTTTTTGGAAAAAAATTCTGAGCAGATGTTGCGAGAGTTTCTGTGCAAGTGAGCAGAGAAATGATGGTTATGTTGGAGCACTGCTGGCAGGACTAAGTACCTTCTGGTTACTGTAGATACATTGATATGCTATTCTGCCTCCTTTCATCTTGTGAGATGTTCTGGGGGATATCTTTTTAATGATAATGGCCACACGTTATAAAATGTGCCTTGAAATGAAATGGATTTTATATACTCTTCACCTGCATTATAAATGCAGCACTTGTGATATGAGTTGATGAGAATTGTTCTTGATAGAGTTTGGCTGTTATTTCAGCTTCAGTGCATTTTAATCATGCTTCCTCTGTCAAATGTAGCAAATATTTCCACTCTTCACTCAGGTGGCTTTTTCTTTTTCTCAGTGGCTCTGGGAAACAAAACAGAGCAATAGAATTATGTCCATTTGTCTATATGTTTTTGTGTTTCTGCTATTCACCGAAAGCACGCCATTTAAAAATCCATGTTGTTTTGGGGAAATATTTCTATTACCCCAGCTGACTGATACCTTGCCATGCCTGTAAAACTGAAGTCCACAGGAGGGTTTAAGGTTGGAAGAACATTTAATAGTGGAAAGAGAACCTGATTGTATAGAATTGTAGATTTTAAGTCCAGTTGCAGAAAGGCTTTGCAGTTTATAGACAAGTCAAAGTAATAGTGGGTAATTTTTAGAAGGGGAGCCAGAAATCTCAGTAGGACCAGCAATGCTAAAGTTGGGGTCTGCAAGCAGTAACTGTATTTCTCTTCCTGATTATTTCTCTGATGTATGTTTTAGTCTGCGACAAGTTTTCACTGTCTCTAGCTTTTTTCTCTCCTCTTTCTCTCTCTTTTTTCTACTATAAACTGTTACATAATTCAGTTTTCAGAAAACATGTAATGAGATAAACCTGCTTTATAATAATTCTAAATCTGAGAGACACAAAATCCCAAACTTTATCTCCTCCACAAAACAAAACCAAAAAAACCTCCACCAAAATGACTCCTTGAACACCTCCCCAGACAAGGACTTGTGGGTGATGTGATGGTAGTAGAATGCCATATTTGGCACAGTGATCATGAAATGGAAGAGAGAATAAGAAGTGCCATACTTTGACTTCCAGAGGGCAGATTTTGGCGGCTTAGAAAACTGGTTTGCAAAATCCCTTAGGAGGTAGTGCTGAAGGGTAAAGGGATCTAGGTAGGAAATTTTAAAGAGGCAGGTGCAGAGAAGCCCCTATGTGCCCAAAGACAAGCCAGAGGGGATCAAGACCTTCCTGGTTGAACAGAGAGCTTTGTCTAGAACTTGGGGAAAAAAAATAAAAGACCTTATGACCTCTGGAATAAGGGGCAGGCCACTCAGGAGAGCTATAAGGATATTGTGACATTATACAGGGAGAAAATTAGAGGAACCAATGCCAAACTAGAACTTAATCTGGCTATGATGTAGAAGACAATTAGAAATGTTTCTATAATTAGATTAGCAATAAAAGAAGGGCTAGGGAGAATTGTCATCCTGCCTTGTATGTAAGGGACATAGTGACAAAGGCTTAGGAAAAAGCTGAGATACTTAATGCCTTCTTTGCAGCAGTCTTTAATATCCAGATTGATTGTTTTCTGGACATCCAGTCCCCAGAGCTGGCAGACAGGGAATAAAGTTCCCATAACCAAAAGGGAAATGATCAGTAACCTGCTACAGGCCCTAGGCACACTGAGGTCTGTGGGGTAGGATGGGATCCAGTGAAAGGTACGGAGGGAATTGTCAGAAGTGCTCACTGAGACATTTTCCTTTATTTATCAGCAGTCTTGGCTAACCAGAGAGGTCATAGTTGATTGGAAGTTAGCAAATGTGATGCCTACCTGCAAGAGAGGCTGGAAGGAGAATCCAGGGAACTACAGGGTTGTCAGCCCAATCTCACTTCTGGGGAAGGTTATGGAGCAGCTCATCTTGAGTGGAATCAAAAGGCATGTGCTGGACAACCAGGGGCTCAGGGCCAGACAGTGCGTGGGCTTATAAAAGCTAAGTCCTGCTTGACTGAAAAAGCCAACTGACAGTCTGTCGCAAGTGACAATTACTAGTGCTCAGTTTTGGGGCCAATTCTGTTTAATATTCTTATCCATGATCTGGACAAGGGGATCAGCAGTACCCTCAGCAAATTCACAGGCAAGACCAAGTGAGGCAGAAGTGCTGATCTACTGGAGGGCGGGAAGGCTCTGTGGAGGAATCTGTACAGGTTGGATTAAAGGGACGTGGCCCGTTGTATAAGGATCAGCATGGCCAAGTGTCAGGTTCTGCACAGGGGTCATAATGATCCAATGGAGTGCTGCAGGCTGGGGGGAAGAGCAGCTGGAAAGCTGCCATGTGGCCAAAAGGCCAATGTATCAACAACAGTGTGGCCAGCAGGACCAGGGCAGTGATTGTCCCCCTGTACTCTGCACTGGTGAGGTCACACCTCAGATCCCGTGCTCAGTTTTGGGCCCCCCTCTACAGAGGGACATTGAGGCGCTGGAGCATATCCAGACAAGGGCAATGGAGCTGGGGAAGGGTCTGGAGCACAAGGCTAATGAGGAGAGGCTGAGGGAGTTTAGCCTGGAGAAGAGGGGGCTCAGTGGAGATCTCATTGCTCTTTACAACTCCCTGAAAGGAGACTGTTCCCAGGTGGGGGTTGGCCCATCTTCTGATGTAACAAGCAATAGGACAAGAGGAAATGGCCTCGTGTTTCATCAGGGGAAGTTTAGATTGGATATGAGGAAAAATGTCTTCATGGAAAGTCTGCCCAAATATTAGAACAGGCTGTCCAGGGAAGTGGTTGAGTCACAACCCCTGGAGGTATTTAAAATACGCGTGGATGTGGCACTGCAGGACATGGTTTAGTGGCAGCCTTGGCAATGTGTGATTTATAGTTTGACTTGATGATCTAAAATGTCTTCTCCAACCTAATTTGTTCCATGATCCTACTGTAATTATACCATTTCTTTCCTCTCTTGTCTTCTATGAATAACTAACTATGGACTATCTTGAGCTCTTCTGAATTTTAGGCCAAGTTATATTATTTTTGACATCAAATGGAGATTGTTTCCATTGAAGAGGCTTTGTATTTGTTGGCATATGTACACTAAACAAATCAAAACAGACCTTGTTATGTAGTAATTGTTTGGAGGATTATTCCATATAGTTGAAATTTATAAATCCCTAATAATGATAGGCTTGAAACATCAATTAGAAAAAATTTCTTCACACAATTTTACTATTAGCCTGGAAGATACTTTATGTATATATTCTTTGGTGCATGGGCTCCCTCTGGAGCTTTATCTTATTAAGAAAACCCCAAACCTTAAACACTTTGAAAGGTTTTAATCAAAACCATCAAGCAAATAAAAGATATAAAGGCATTTTTTTTGGTTGCTGCAGCATTCAATGTGAATCTTTTCTTCTTGTATGTTTGGTATGCCTTGAGTTTCACCACATTATGCCAGCTTGGGAAAGCAACCATTAGAATTAATGTCTAGTTGGACATTAAAAGAGTTTTGTATGAAAACTATGCCAGTCAGCAAACAAATAATTAATTACAGCATTCTGAAGATGCAAAGTACCATGTAAATCCCAGGCATTCATCACACCATTGAGAGTTTGATGGCTAATAACAGATTTGATTTTGCTTGCAATGATTCATCAACAAAGGAAATTTTGTAACTCTGAATATTTTCGCTATCTTCCATATGTGTTTTAATAAAATGTGAGCAATTGCAGAGGAGAAGCACTTAATTTATTAAAATCTGACACTGAAAGTGTTGATGCAGATAATTTCCATGTTTTTCTCTGAGAAATTTTAGGTAAACTTGGACAGAATTGCATGTCTCAAATCTATTTAATGATTCTGATATGTTTACCAGCTTTTCTTTATTAAGAACAAAGTAAGCAATAAGATCTGTATTGGTTTTATGAGAGGGGAAGGCAGTAAAAGCAATATTTCCTTGAAATGTGTTATTACTATTTGAAGAGCTTACAAATAACACTATTCTGTAGTGTTATAGGAATAGTTTTACTTCTCTTTATTTTCTTAAAATGGGAAGTTAGTGTGCTTTAACCAAGTGCCTTTCCTTTTTGGGATTCTGATTGATATCAGCAGACAAATATAGCTTATGTACTTAATTTTTTTTTATCTCTCTTCTGTATAGTGTGCTGTCTTGATATGAGCCAAACTGTTGTTTTGTCCCTCTCTCAATGCACTCTATGGCCAAGGCAATTCAGAGATTTTGTCGCACTTCTGACCACTATAGCTGTCATAAAAGAGAATTCTAATGTCTTATTGGACCTGGAGGAATTTCTATTGTATGAGGGCCTGACTGGATTTTTTTTTTTCTTTCCCTGAAGGGAAACAGAATCTTGGTTTGTCTTATTTATTTTTTCCTCCCCAAAACATGAGTAGCACCTTGTACCATTAGTTACAGACAGTGATGTGATGGAGGTATTTCTTCCTATAATGAGTTTGTGACTCTCCTTGTAAAGACATTCTGTAATAAATGACTTTTTTCCTGTGGACCTCAGGAAAGTCAAGATATTCAGCTCTGAAAACAAAGACTACCCAGTCATTTTTCCTGAAGAAAACCCTAAATGAGACAAAAATCTGTTTCAGAAGCAGAAGATCTTTTGTCCTCTGTGTGTGGCCCACAGAGTCACCTCTGTTCTGTCCATGAGGATCTCTCATCCCAGTATGCTGTTCAGGTCCCTTCACATCTTATTATATGGTTTGTTTTTCTTTTGAAGCCTGGCTGACTTTTTTTTGAGGCTAGAATGTCATGGATATTCACACAGATCAGTTTCTTTGTAGCAGTGGCTGGCTGCTTCAAGTGTGTGCTCCATTACACTAGTGTTTATCTTCCTTGTTTGTGCATTTTATTTTTGCAGATGCTCTTTCCTTGTTAGGAAATGCTAATAATGGTTATGATAATCTTACTGTTTATTTTAATCTATTAGCTGATGCAAGGCTAACAATATACAGATAAAAAAAAATAGAGCCATTATCCTTGAGACTATTATAAGGTGCATGACTCCTTCAGTTAATAACCCACATTTTTTAAAAATTCAATTTGCCAGTTAAACATACCATTTTAATTTTTAACTTTTAGTGCTTTTTTGAAAACTTTAATTTCTCGGTGCTGGCTCATAATTAAGCTCACTGTGCACACTGTGTTACTTAAAGAGTGCTAATGAGCAGGACATGGCACAAGTTGTTTCAAATTACTGCCCTCTAAAGGAGACATATTGAAGTTACTGAGGTTAAAAAATACCAAGCCAGAACAAGTCAGGGAAGGAGCAAGGCCCAACGAGGAAGATTGCTGTACTGAATGTTGTGACTGTGGTCCTACCTCATAAACTAAATTTGAGACTTATGAAAAGTGAGTTTTCTATCAGGCTGAAACTTAGTTATAATCACCTTTGGGGCATGTTGCACACAGAGATGTTTCTGCATCAGGTTTCCTTTCCTAGGTGCTGTCACTTTTCTCACTTGTTGGCAAATGGTGAAAGGGGCTTCAGCCTGGCAGCTTCCACAAGGCTGAGGCTTTGGATGTAAGCACAAAGTGTCTTCCCCAGGCAAGGATGGAGGTGCAGCAGGAGTTGGATTGGAGTAGAGGTGCGTGGGTAAAAGGGGCAGGTACAAGATCAGCAGTACTGGCAGATGAAACTCGTGGGCATCTAGTCAGTTTCTATAAATTGGAAAAGGTCTCATTTTACTTTCATGGCAGACTCAACATTTTGTTGCACATCCCAAGATTTTCCCATCTTTGCTTTGCAAAGTGAATCTTGGGCATGTTATGAACAGGTTCACAAGGCTCTCTGTGATGCTGCTCTGCTAATGGGGACACTTTCCCTTAGTCTGCTGGATCTGTGTCTGCTGCTGCACAAAGCTGGCAGTAGAGCTCAGCCAGTTGTGTGGGAATGGGAAATAATATTCCTTGATTAATCTGAAGGGCAAGGGAGGAGTAAATGTAATTGTGTGGGCTCAGCTGTTTACTATTTGCACTGTGAGACTGTAATCAGATTTTTTTTGAAACACAAACTTCTTAAGCAAACCTGGTGAATTGAGTGTACTATGTCAGGTCAGGGTGCTATCCCTCACTTTTTTTTTTTTTTTGTTTTGGTTAAATAAAGACAGTGCTTTCATTTGGTTCCCTAAACCTGCACTGAAAACTAACTGAAAGTTGTTCAATCATGCTTCATCTGCTACTGTGCCTTTTTCTCTCTCTCACAATTAACTTGTGACTTGATTAGTTTTAGCGTTATTTGATCAAGAGGTCAAAGCTTCAAAAATAATGAATTCCCATTAGTTTCATGAGACTAGGTGGCTGGTCAGAGTAGATAAGGGTCCCTTGCATGCCCCATGATGGGAAAAGTTTTGTAAAATCTATAGAGAGTACAGAAATGTGGAAAGCATTGGGTCAAAACTTTCATGAAACAGGGCTTCCTAGAGTTGCCTGCCTATGATGATGTTTGCTTTTTATTTTAGATGCATCAAGTTTGTGATGGCAGAATAGGGGTTATTCTGATCACTTGTTTTATGTGAGGAAAATTTCCATACAAACGATGCATGAACAGATTTATAGTCCCATTTGAGGTAAGTCTGAGGCCCTTGAAGGCTTTTTTCAGCCAGAAAGCTTAGTAATTCATAGTAGTTTGACAGCACACCAAACTTTCTGATTTATGAAAACATAAAATGTTAAAACATTCCTGTTCTTGTTATAATTGGCCAACCTGGGTCTCCTGTGAGGCCTCCTGTGAAGGTCTACTTCACATTATCTCCTGTGGAGGTCTACTTCACACTACAATAAAATAAAATTTCAAAGTTATTTGAGGATGGAATTTTTTTTTTAATTAACCATAACATTGTTTTTACACTTAAAGATTACTCATTTCCTTTTTTTGCCTTCTACAGCTAATGTTCAGAGGAGGCCTTATGAACTCAGAGTTTTTATTCCTTAGTTTATATTCCTGAGTGATGCACCTCATAGAAACTTTCTAAGAAAACACCAGAGAAATCAGAGTTTTTAAGGTCTTATAGCCACTTCACTGAAGTATGTTTAATCTCTTCATTGCTGCATGGATGCAAGCTGAAAAATTCCCACTGGCCCGAGTTTGTTTTGGGTAATATAAATGGCTGCTTTTGATGGATGGGACCTGTCTTTGCAGAGACCAAGAGGCCAAGTATTTTAGATGTCAATGTGATTATGGTTTTGTCTTTTATTGCTACATATATAAGTCTAGTCCAAAGTCCCATGAATGAGATAAGTCTTCCTTCATGCAGCACTGGAAGGAATGCATAGCTAGAGCTACCTGAAAGATTTTGGTACTTTGCTTTTGTCAAAACTGAAACAGCTTTGTTGTTTCTTTGGGGAGCAGAGAGAGGCTCTGTTCACTCTGGCTGTGAGGAATAAACCTAGAGAGAGGAGGAGATACCAGCCCCTGACCATGCAGAACAGTCCTGAATCTCTTGCCACAAGTGACAAAAGTATACAGGGTTCCTTATGTATTGTTTTTTTTTTTTTTTTTTTTAATGTCAATGAATACTTGAAAGATTGTTTTCTTCATTAATATACAGAGATATTTTAAATTAAGTCACTATTTTCCAAACAGTCCTACTGATGTATGTGGGATGCCTAGTCTGGCCGTTCTCCTTTGGACTTCTACAGCATCGTATCACTCTGCCAAGTATGAGCAGTGAAATTGCCCCTGTGAAGAGAGTCAGGTTCCAAGCCCAGAGAAAAAAACGGCTTTTGCAGAAAATTTTGCGGAAATCCTGGTCTTTAAGTGAACAAAGAACTTAATTGACATTTAGAGGTGAATATAAGTGGTGGTTTGCATCAAAGAGCAGCCTTTGTACTTTTTCCTTTTCCAGCGGTATGGATATCTTCTGCATTGGTGAAAAATCCCTGCTCAATTGTTTTTGTGGCTGCATGCCTTGGGTTGTTTCCTTGGGTGTTTTTGAACCTACTCTTTTCCTCCTTCTGTATTCCAAATAATAATTTCTTGACAAATTTTCTTTTGAGTTAATAGTCAGAAAATATTCTGTTTAAGCTCTCAGGTACCAATACAGAATTTGTATTGCGAACAAACACCTGCCTCTGTAGGGAAAACATGGAATAGGTATGGACGTGCAATGTGTAGATAAGTGTGTCTGTGTACATGAACATAAATTGTGTGCAAACAAATTCATCTATGAATGTGGGTAAGTATGTGTACGTGTGCACACAGAAAGATGTGCATATGGGTGAGTAGGGAGGGTTTTCTGCTGCAAGTGTGATACGTCAGCTGCAATCTGTGTATCAGTCTGAAATGATCCATTTATTGTCTGTTGAAAACAGAAGAGTTGTGAAACAGTGAATATGCATAATGAGAATATAACAGAATGACTTGAATGATCAGGTAGTTCTACAGTCAAATGTCTCAAAGTTTTAAGAGAATGTGAGAAAAAAAACTCATTACATGTAGGAGAAGAGAATACAGGTGACCTCACTCCTGATAAGTAACAGCTATATCCAATAAGGATGAGTGAGATAAAAGAGGGGGTTAGCTGCTAAGGGGAGGAGGAGCTTGAAGGAGATAATTATGAAGCAGGATCCTGGGGAGAGAATCAGTGCTGCAAGTCAGTCTGGGTCTGCAGTTAGAGCCTGTTGTTGAAACCTGCAGTCACAGTCTAGCTAGGTAAAAAAGGCCTACATTCAGAGTCTGCAAACTAATACATGCAGTCATAGTTTAGCAGGAAATAACCAGCAGTCAGAAAGGGAAACCTACTGTAGGATCTTGCTGCAGCCAGAGTTCAGCGAATAGTTGGAGTTAAGATGACCAAGATGTGAAGAGGAATAAACCAGGATCTCTTTTATGCTGTGTTTAACAAAAAGTCTGTGCCTCAGCTCATTTTTACCCTCTAATAAGAGGGCTGCTGCAACACATTACAGCTGTCTGCTTCTGCAGTTGCTGTCCTGTGCAAACAAACTGCAGTGCATTTTGGAAAAGAGACATCAACAGCAATGACATGTTTTCAAGAACCTACTTTAAAACCAAAATGCATTAAAATGTAATAAATACCATGCATTGAAATGTAGCATAATGCTGTCCTAACTATCAAAAAAGGGCACACTTGAGTTAGGCTCACACTGAACCAAACACTGTCTCTGTTTGCCGTGGCACAGAAACTGCAACATAAACCAGCAACAGGTAAGAGCTGGTCATCTGTTCCTGGGAACAGGACATCTGAGTAACAGATGATGTTAAGAAATTACTACTATCCCATCAATCTTCACTGAATTTGTGTCAGACACACATAGCATATGGGACAACAAAGTGTAAAACCTCTGCCTTTAACAGGGGAGGACTAAATGGAGATTTCTTGACTAATCTGATATTTTTAAAATCAGGCTGGCTTGAGAAACATCGTCCAAGGTTAAAGCACTGCTGAAATGTCACAGTGGGTTACCCATAGTCAAAATACTGAGGCTGTCTCAGACCCAGTATGACTGAACATTTTCATCAGTCACCTAGAAGACAGAGTAGAGAGAATACTTGTTAAATGCACAGATGACAGTAATCCGCAAGGGGCCTTCAGAGTATTTTAAGGGAAGATGTGAATTCTAAGTGACAGACTGAAGCTACTGTCTGGAAAAAAAAAGAGGCTATGCAATAGCAATGAGGAAAGATACTACAGGTAGATAGGAGAAATCAATCTTGTAAATACAGGATGGTGAAGTTTTGTGGAAAATGGCTGAAGTGGAACATGATATAGGCACAAAAACAAAAGAAAGAAAGCATTCTGGGATACATAAACATGGAACAATTTGTTGCTCATATACTGCTAAACTATTTGCTTAGAGTGGTTTGCCCAGTTTGAGTGCCACATTTCAAGGAAGATCTGAACAAACGGTAGGGAGTTCAAACTCCTAGCAAGGAAGAGCAAACAAAGATCAGATCTTCAAAGGCATAAATGTATGAACAGGCAGCTTCTTAGCCTAGAGAAAAGATGACAAGATCTGTTAACAGTTTTCAAATATTCAACATAATACATAGAATGTTGTGGAAAAGGTTCAGAAAAAGAGTTGGAAGGAGCTTGTCAAGTAATCAGGGACTTGTCAAGTAATCAGGCAACGCATTTTTGTAGCCAGTATGTGAGCAGTTGAGGCATGTACATTTAAAGTCACAAGTGTGAATGGAGAACAGTTAATTTCAGGCTTTAAAATTATTTCTTTAAATTTGGCTCACTTAAAGATAAAGCTAGAAAATTGACTTGGCTCCCTGGGTAAACTTCAGTCATCTTGATGAACATGTGCAATGATGTTTGGACAACAAAAGAGAGAGCATTACCACAGTGATGCTTAATTGAGCTTAATCCACATATAATCATTCCTATTATAGTGAAGTACTGTAGCATTTAGATGAAGTAAATCACTTACAAGATCCTGCAAATGTTTCATTGTGTGACTGTTTCTTCTCTAGCTTGCACTGATGGGGATGAGGAAATACGCTATTGAAATCCATGGTGCTAGGCAACTGTTAAACATTCTTTGGCATACCAATATTAAGGCAGACTAATGTCTTATATTATTTGCTTTTTAGCAAATTATTCATTACTATTATAAGTGAATAGGCAGAACTTAAAGAAATGCCTCCTTAAACAGCTAAAAAGATCATATAGACCTAATGTCAAACTGCTGATGATCACAGGGCAGGACTTTCTTATACACAGATTCTGGCTACATTTAATGTGAGTTTTATACAGCCTAATTCATCTGTATCTTTAGGAAAAGCTGTTGCCACTCATGTGCCAATCCGCCTAACCCAGGTAAGCTTATGGCAGTATCCTGCACTGGTAGCAGTCAGTTTATCTGGGAAGAGAGGGCATGCTCATAATTTTTTCCCCCCTCCTAATAGGAATTTGGTAAGCACTTAAAAGAAGGAGAACAAACAGTAAAGTCTGTGGTTATTTGGTTGTTTCACATTTGTAGTTAGAAGTTCTTTTATGGGCATAACCTGAATTCTTTGGTCTTGTCTGCACCCTGTCTGTGGTGGATGGAGATGGAGGGCATAACCCTAGTTCAAAACTACCATCTGTTATTTAATTTTATATTTATTGTTTTGTGGGCTTCTCAGCTGAAGTTAAATGCTCTGGAATTTACTCGAATAGTTCATGATTATTTTCCACAGGAGAAAGTGAAATATTCCTTATCTTCCTGAGCAATAATTTTCTTTAAACCTTTTCTGTGTGCTTTCTGTGGACTTGCATTAAACTTTCCCTCTATCCTTTAAAAATATATGCAATCTCATCCAAGTGTGAATTCACAAAAGCAGAGAACCATGTTTGGCTCTTTTCTTGAAAAGGGCAGATGGGGTTCTTGGCATCTGTTCATTCTTTATTTCTGAGTATTGGGTTGGGCACAGTTTTAAATAGTCTTTGCCTGGATTTTTTTCCCCTCCAAGATTTGGTCAGCCTGAATTCTAAAACAGCTGGATCTTTTGTGAAAAGTAAATGTCAAGAAATCTCTTGGGTCCTAGATCAGCAAGTTCTTTTTTCCAGTCTTTCATGTTGCAGAGTGGCTGATTGTGCCCGACAGTGCTGTGCTGCATAAACCTTTCTTTCTCGTTGTTTCTGGCAAATGTAAGGAAATTTCTTTGGATATTGCTTTAGACTAAGAACTTGTCCTTGGTTTTCTTGCTGAAAGCTCACTAAGATCTTATTATTCAGAACTCAACAATTCCTGAGAGGAATAACTTCTTTAAGCTGGACTGGAAATTTAGATAATATAGCAATATTTTCTTGAACCCACTGTTTACAGTAGGAAAAAAGAGAAAAAATGTGGATGAAGCAATGAAGAATATGTCAAGTATTAATTAATGAGAATGAAGCATTCTGTAAGTTTGTGCATATTTTCCATTAAAACAGATCAGCAGCCCTGATTAGAATTTAGTGCAAAGACTTACCTCAGATCCCACTTTGTTCTTTAGGAGAACCAGAAGAAACGAGTTTTCAAAATATGAAATAATGAGATTTCTTTTTTGGGATATGAATACCTTCAGCTTTCCAAAGGACTTCGCGCATCACCTGTAGGTTTTAAAGATGGAAAAGCCTTATTCAATTGCGAACAAGGCTGTTACAGGTTTTTACTCTCTGGAGTAGAGTTTCTAGTATTGTGCTCTCCTAGTTTTGTATTCTCTCAACAATAAGGATACCTTACCTCTTTCTCAGGAGGCTACTCCACTAACTGATAGGGATCCCTGTCAGGAAAGATGTGTGTGTATCAGCAGCAGCAGTTAACAGAACAGCTGAGACACCATAAGCCTAAAAGAAGGCTTTCACCTCAAAAGAGAATGAGACTTTACCCTAATCTCAGTGTTGATGAGAATGAGTATATTGACCAGAGAACCTGTGGATGTTCTATCCCTGGCATTGCTCAAAGCTGGATTGCACAGCACTTTGTCTAGTGGAAGATGTCCCCACCCCATGTCAGGGCGGCTGGAAGTTGCTGATCTTTGGAGATTCCTCACAAACCAAATCATTCAATGTGTCTAGGAAATACATAGATATTAGGTGTACTGATTCTAAGAGCTCTGATGCAGTGGTGTATGGACAGTAATTCTGTAGTGAGCTGGTGCTGACCCTTTAACACAGAGAAACTCAGTCTGGGCTTTGGGCTGCTTGAGTTCACAGCAAGGCTCTTGTCAGAGGATAAAACTTTACTACATCGCTGTTGGATTTATATTGCCTAAAATTAATTCTGCACAACACTTCTGAAAATTCATCATTACTTGTGAAATATTCTAATTAACCAAGGGACAGTGACTGATAGCTAATCAATGCTGGTGAAACTGGGCTTCTCCTAAAACTTGTCACAGAAGTCACAGTTTCATACTGTGCATTCCAGTCATTCCCCTGGAGCACATTAAATATATCCTCTGGGTTTGTTATTGCCTTATTTTGGGCATTTCCAAGCAATCGATATCTGCCTTTTTGCATGGCTTGAATACGCTGTGGACTCTTGGCTCTTTTAATTCTTCTTTATAGCGGAGTCCCTCCATCTAGTTTGTTTTGCTTGCTTTTGTACTCTGTTTTACTGACAAACTGCAAATGGTGCCATCAGCCAGGACTGATGGCAATTCAGCGCATGGAGTCACTCTGGAGTTCAGAAGCAGGGATTTTTACCTTCCCAATTGCTAAGCAGCAGCTCTAATGAGGCTGAAATATGTGTATTAATTTTTCTGTATGTGTGCTCAGTTATGTGAATCTTTCAGCTCATCAATAAAGTCAGTTAGAGGAATGCTTGCAAAATACCAAGGAAGCAGGTTATGTTGTTAGGGATGTTTTAATACTTCTTCAATCTAACCACTAAACTAGTAATGAAGTTTTTCCTCTGTAGTACCATCCCAGTATATTTTTGATTTCCTTCTAATCTTCATACATGTCTGCAGAATTCTTTAAATCTCCGGTGGCAGAGCAGTTGCCAAGGTGCCCTATTACTGACTTACTGAGGAAAGCAGCCAAGAGAAAGAACTTTCTGATAAACAAAGCTAACCAACCAATAAACCCCATTTAGAAATCTGCAGCATTTCTTGGCCTAGGGTACCCCAGTTCTGGGAAGAAATGCTGGAAATAGTTCTGTCTGTTTGCTGGAAATAGGGATGTGTTGTGGCTTATCTTTGCCACCAAGCCCGGAATCAAGGCATTTCCAGGTGATCTTACCACAACATCTCCTTAAGAGTATGGAAAGTGTGACAGGGAAAGTGGCGGAGGGCATGGTGTGTGCATGTGTGTGTTAGTGAGGAGGATACGTGTGCATATGAGGGGAATATTAATGGAAAGAATCTCCATTTTGCTTTGGTGGGAAGTTGCCAATGTTGTCTTTTGACCTGAGAACCAGATAAATAACTGGACTAAGTTTTTTCCGGTATTCCTCAATGTGAACCTGAACACAGGACACAGAATCCAACAAAGGCTATGTGAATTTATAGTGGTAAACCTCTGCCTGCACCACCTTTCCCATGGTACTGACTTGAATGTCTTCTTTGTTCCAAATTGTTTTCTTTGCCCCTATTGCCACACCCATTGAGTCTTTTGGGGCATGTTTAATAGTCTGGCAATGTACCAGATGTACATTGACATCTGCTAATCAAAACAAGCGTGTTAAACTAGTAGGTGGGTCTGATCACAGTGTTGGGTAAACCTTTGAGTTCCTGTGACCTCCTCTATCAACAGCATTTTGTTGGTGAGGAAACAAGAAACATTTCTCTCCTCCATGTGCCTCATTCACAATCTTAGCCTGCTCCAGTTGTGTTATCTCAGTTCCTTTCAAGCAAGAGGGCAGATTCATGCCCTGTCTCTCCTCTTCTTTTGTGTTTTTGTGAATCTGTGTCATGTTCCTTCATAAAATTCATCTGTCTGCAATTGCAGTTTCATAGAATTGAGGGAAACCTCTTGGGTCAGTATTGCTGTGCACAACCTGCCTCCCTTCATCAAGGTGCACAATGCTATTTTCAGGAAGTAAAGCAGTTCTCAGGGCTTTGGATTATATTGTTTTATTTTTGTTTTTCTTTGTTGGTTGCTTTATACATGTGCAAATATGTAATGTGTTTGGTATCAAGGTTTTAGCAGCGCAAGTAAGTATTTTGGATTTCAGTCCTCTGTTGAACAGAAAACTGTGTTGGTCAGAAGGTGAAACTTCATATTTCAACTGTATGGTTCCTTAGTTAACTAGTGCTAAGTATGGGTAGGAATCTGACTCCAGGGTCTTTCAAAAAAGCAATTTATCTACATATTAATTTTCAATATCTCTTTAAATTAAGGGCAGTTGAGATTATGGTCTGCTTCTTACCAGGCAGTCTTTAAATTCATGTCCATTAAATTCTAGGCAGTGTCAAACAAATCTCTGGTCAGGAAAAACACACAAGCAAAATGGTTTTGGTAAAAGCAATTGTTAATTTGGTTGCACCTTGTGCTAGAGAGAGTATGTCAATGAAGTGCAAGTAACAGTCTAAGGCAAGTTTATTTTTCTATGTTGGATGAACAAGGGCTGAAAATGTGCTTTTCTGTCCATGTTCTACTTTGTACATTACTTTGTGTGAGCTAAGCTTTTCCAATGGTTATGAAACATTTTTTGTACATGGAGACTGATGCATGTGAAATCCAGATTCTCTCACTGCAGGAAAAGGCTGTTGAATATACATTTGCAGTCACTAAAGCTTTTTACTCCTTTGGTTTCTCATGTATATTTTCACCATGGCTTTTTTATTTTTTTTTAATTTTTTTTTTGTTTGTTTGTTTGCTTGGATACCTGGTTTGGGCACATGGTATTCCCCTGCTTTATGTCCTTGAGGAATCTCCATGTCCTGCCTTCTGCTGTCTGCTGGGTTGTATGTAATGGTGACAACTCTGGCGCTGCTGTGCCCCCCAGCACCAGGGAATATCTCAGGCATCCTATGGCAGTTTTCTTTGCCTCTAAATGGAAACAACTAGACAGCCCCCAAAAGAAAGTAAGTAATATGATCAACTCGGTGCTGTCTTGACACCTTTTTGGTGTCTGTCAGACAGTATACGACTCACAGAGTCCACCAAGTTGTGTGGGATCAAGAGGTCAATCACACTGTCCTAATTGCATGCTCTGCATGGTATCAGGTTTCTCTGGTAATTAATCTTTAGATTAAAGCATCTGTCCTGGACTTTAACCTTTTCTTCCTAAGGGGAAGAGTGCTAATGCTCTAAACTAGCTGATACAGTGAAGCATTGACATGTTTTGGTAGCTTAAGAAGTGCCAAGGTTTATTGTAGTGAAACAGAGGTTGTATTTGCATTTGATTCTGCAAATCTAATCTCATAAAAGTTAAGACAGCCGAGATAAACCTCAGGCAACTCTATACATAACATCTTTATGCAGTCATGCTTAGCAGAGCAGCTATATATTCCCAGGACAACTATGGCCTGTTTTTTAGTGTGTATCAGAGTGTTTCTGTTTTTAATATACAGGTCTGACTTTGAGGAGGAGGAAAACATGCATTTTGTGAGTTTTTCACGGTGAGAAGCACAATTAAAAGTAATTGCTTCTGTTTCCAGAGTATAACACGCCTTTTAAAAAGTGTAAAATTCACCAGCACCCAGGGAGATGCTTCTCCCATGTAGAGACAGTTTCCGTATTTCACTTTGTAGGTGCTCCCATCTGCCCCTCTTAAAGCAGTTCTTCCTGAGAAATGAATGAAGCAGTTTCCTGAAACAAAGCCAGTATAAAAGGAAACTCAACATACCAGAAGTAGAAAAGTGAAATGAAAGTGATCATTGAATCAGTTTAAAGGCATTTGTGCAAATTGCCTTATAAATATAAACAGCGTAGACTGCTGTGATAAGCAGAGATATTTTAAGGCTGAGATGTTTCATGTACAACTCCGATGCTAATTGTAAATGAAAAAAGTTGTATTGATAAGTTAATTTAGTCTTGCTCTCTTTATTTATAGATTGTTTCACCTATAAACCATTATAAACAGAGGAAAAGAAAGTTGCAACTTGGACCTTGAGATGAGACAGAGCCATGTCTGGATGGATTCAGAAATGAATCCTGACCTAATGACTAATTTTTATGAAACAGTCTAAAACAGAGTCCCGGAATGGAGTGTTCCACATTTGGGATTTTCAATTTTATGCCCAGAAATAAACTTTAACACACATAAAAACACAGGTGTGGGACACACTTTTGCTCTTTCCAGGTTATGGACTTTATTTCTTTATGTAACTATTTCACAGGGAAGAACAGCTGGATGAGTATTAGTTTTTCCAACTATCTAATGCTTATGTTCCCTAGAGTACAGGGTAGAAGTTGGATTCTTGCCAAATACTATGGGGAAAAAAAGCACAGAACTGATTCCCTTTGCAGCCCTTCAAATATTTACAAAGTCATGAAATTCGCACAGTGTTATCAGTATCTTCTGACTTCCTAAATTTGCCAAATCAATTTTTTTTTTCAGTTCCCTTTAGGCTTCCTCTGTAGTTCAACTTCCTGGCATATAATTGTCCAATAAAGAAATAGATCAATCAAAATCACCTCAATTTATGAAGTGACAGTAGACTTAACGGAGTCCTGAACCTCTCTGTGAAAAAGCTTGGTTTTCAGAGTCTCTGTTGATGTAGCCAAAGGCATAGAAGGTTCTTCTAGAAGTAAGGTTGGAGTAGGAGGTTGGGGCACTGGTAGGATGCTTGGGAGACCTGGTGCCCTGACATCTTGCACTCCATAGAGTTCTTGCAGGATTTGTGGCCAATCACATTGCCTCTCTGCATCACAGTTACTCAGTTGTAAAATGGGGACAGCTGTCCTCCTCTATTTCTCAGAGGACTTGTGAAAATAAAGGCATTAACGATTGTGAAGCCATCTGTTGCTATGGTGATGAGGCTTATTTAGGCACTGAAGAGCCAAGATTAGAAACTAATACGTTTCCTTGTACAACTTATTTAGAATATGGATGGGCGGTGCTGACGTAGAAGGTCTGGTTCAGCCTCCAGTAATGTGGTTACTGAGTCTCAGTGGGGACAGTAGCACTCCTCAGTAGATTACAACAGACACGTTTCGTTAAGCTCTATTATTTTAAATGCCTCAAATTGGGTCAGTTGCATAATGTCTTGTGGTGACCTGTTGTACCAGATAAAGATGATGTGCAGGGTTTTAACACCTGCCATCATTGTTAGATGCTTCTACATTTTTTTGTCAGGTGTTTGCAGCTAAGGTGAATGCAGTGAAAATACAGAAATTCAGCACCAGGGAGATTTGTAAAAATTCCTGTAAGTATTGCAGGATAGAGTGGGAAAACTTTAGAGGGTAAGGGAACTTCCAGATTTCAGATAATGTGGGAGTGCTGAGACAGGGAGCAAACTATGGATGTGTCAGAGGACATGGAGCAAAGGGCTCAGGGAAAATGGAGTCAATGGGATACCTGTGATACTGCCATTGTTGGGGAACAACAAACTACTTATGTGGAGTGGTCTGGCCTTCAGAAATAAATTTGATATCCAGAGATGGGTAGATTTTGCAAATGCCATTTTTTCCCCCTATTTTCTCCCAGTACTGTGATAATATCATCACCACATAAACACTGTTTAATATTGTTGAATAATTTGGGTTGAAAGGTATCTCTAGGTCCTTTGCTCTGACCCCCTCCCCCATTCTCCCTGATCCTTCCTGCCTGGGCTGATGCACAAGCCTTGCTTCTGGCTGGATCCAAGCTATAGCTCTGAGACGCCCTGTACCCCTGCCCGCTGCCTCTCAGCCTTGGTCTGTCTGGGTATCTCTTGCACTGCACTTCTTTCCACCATGTCTGTTTCCACAAGAACATATTTAGGATGGGGAGCTTTAATAACCACTTGGTTCTGATAGATGAAACATTTGGGGTCAGCTGTAAAATGTTTGTTTTGAAACAGCCTATCAATAGATGAAATACATTCTCTAAATCTGATATTGAGAGAAGTTCCAGAGATCTATGTCTCATTTCCAGATGGACTGGCTTAATATATCTGTGAATTATTTGGCATATTTTAAATATATTCTTCTTTCCCCTGCACCTGAGACATAAATACCATAATATTATGTCAGGATAGTGAATTGTTCTCATTCTTATACTAGGAAAGCAGCTATTCTTTCCAAGCATTTTGGTCCATCATAAATATTGTTTCTTTTTAAACTTGACATGATTTTTTTTTTCCCAGTGTATTTGTTCATCCAGTTCTCACCCAGCTGCTTTTGTCTGGTTTTGTTCCCTTCTCATCTGATGTCTCTGATACAGCAGGAACATGGGAGCTGGTAAAAGAAATAGAGCAGCTAAATGATTGTATGCTCCTGCTTGGCCACTGTGAGTTTTTTCTGGTAGTTAACCAAAGCAAAAATGACCACTAAATACAAAATTCTCTGAAGAAAAAGAAACACAAGAAGCCTTCTTTATTTTTTGTATTTGGCCAAGGCATTTTAATTAGAAGCAATAGGAAAATATGCATTATTTTCTCACATCAGAGTGAAACATTGATTTTTAATGCTGAGAACAATTCATCTTGGTAGCTATCTGTACATCACAGGTAGTTTTGAGAGTAATTTTCTTTAAAAGTAATAAGATTGTGTAAAGTGCCCAAGTAAATATTCTTCTTTACTGTTGTCTAGTGTTTAGTAAATAATTTTGGGAGGAAGGGTTCTTGTTTCCTAGAATTTATAATTAGTTTTAGTCATTCTTTTTTCTTTCAGGTGATTAGGCTAAGGCTCAAATTTTACTTTCCTGTGCCTTTGAATCATTGCACTTTCATTTGCTTCCCTTGCCTGAAGTAAAAGCCGATAATCCTATGTGAATGCACTTCAGAAACTCCACAGGTGCTACGTGGAAAACCAACTTATGAATTGAATTGAGACAGAGTTGGATGCTGCTGAAACATAGAAGTAAAGTCTACATAACTGTGCTGCTGCTACTGGTACTGCAATTTGGGAGGTGTTTACTTATTCAGATGATCTCCTGAGTGGGGCATGAAAAGCCATGGGAGTTGCTGGCAGGGTTCAGGCTGATCTTGTACTGGCTGCAATAGCTCCACAAGCTCCACTGCCTGGGCTGGTCCCTAGGGAAACAGGAGTGACTGCTCTCATGGCTAATGTCTGGGATACAAATGTCAACCTCTTCCTTCTTGCCAGTGTTGAAGGGAGCAGAGTTCCTGGCTTTGTCCTAGCAGTCTGTTGGCCTGAGACTTTGGTTCACCAGGGATATTTTTATGGAAGTGATGTTTTGGCTTTCATGTTTTTCAGATTCTGTGCTGCCTAGGGGTGTAGTTCTGAGCCTCATACTGAGTGCTAGTAAGCTCTCTTCACAGAGTAGGTAGACAAAACAAATCTTTTTCCTGCTGAAGACCAAGGACAACTTTCAGGCCTAAGAGCATGAACAACGGTGGACTGAAGGGAGGAACAAGAAGGATGAGACCTCACAACCTGAAGGTGTAATTGGACAATTAAACTCCAATATGCAAATGGACCAAAATTTATAAAAGTGTGAGACCTCGTGATGGGTCATCTATTTTGTGACCATTTTAAATCCACGTTGGTTGTAGCCCTGGTCAGGCTCTAGTCCTGCCCAAGGTGTATTCTAAATGTCTTTCAGTAAGTACTTACTTTATTCTCTAGCTCTGTCCAGTCTCTGTTCCAGGTCAGCCTTCTCAAGGCATCAGTTTTTGGCGACCATGAAGGGACAGTGAGGCATCTGGAAAGATGCATCAGAGGGATTGCAAAGCTCTCTTCAGCCTGTTTATAATTAGCAGGCTGTGGCCCAGGGCTGCTGAGATGTGGCATGTAGCCTTGCAAAAGCAGTTTCTTTGTCACACTCTTAGAGGGTGATTGCGTTCTCTGTTATCATCTGAGGCAGGGAGGGGATGAGCAGATGGAGTGCTGTTACTAAATGGGAGCAGTGCATCATTCTGGTGAGCCCTGTTTGCTCCAAGCCCCTGGGTGAACCCACAGGGACCAAAGCAGGCACGTTAAGGGCCCAGACTGTCTTTTAAATTGTAATAATACCTGTTGCAGTATTTTCCAAACAGCTCACAGCCTACTGAAGGGTCAGTGTTATGTGCCCAAGGTGGGTTTCCTTTGCTGTGCCCAACGTTAATGAAAGAGTTTCCATGCCAGAAACAATTGAACTTCACTGCATTTCCACACTGGAAATCAATTTAAACACTGCATGTGCATTTGTGAATTTATGATCTGTGTTAGACACTGGACCAGTGTGGTTCAAAAGCCAGTGGACTACACCTTGAAAGAATGTCCCATGAAGGATGACCACTTCAAAGTTAACTTTGCAGCTGATATAGCTTTATCCCTGGCTGTAGCAATCCCATTTCAACCCTCAATAACTCAATGGGTCTGATTATGGTCTCACTCAGATATGCCAGAAGGCCTCTTTGAGGGTGTTATTGCTTGTTTCTAACTGTGTCAGAACAAGAACAGAGTTTTGGGAAATCTGCATATCTACAATCTTTCTGTGGAAGTCAGCTCATTCTTTGCTCTTCCTTATCCTGACTTTTAGGTTATCCTTTCATGTGCCATGGGGCATTAGAGAGGCCTGTCACTAGGAGTGGGGTCCCTAGAAGTGAACTATATGAATTGCCAGCTGCAGTTCTGTGTTTGGTGTCACCTTCTTTGCCCAAGGAGGGAAATTATTTTAACTTTATTTATATTTTCTTTAATAGCTGAGATTTTCTTACTGTGTGAATTAAGAAGAGCATTTGGTAAAGTAAGTAAAAAAAGATAAAGATGATTTGTCCCTCAATGTATTTTTAAGAAAATTTCAAGGATGTGCTGATGTTCAGAAATCGATGAAAACTAGATGAGATTTAAATATTAAGAGGCAAGAATTTTCCTTCAGGTGAAGGATGACATTTGCATAGAAACAAGAATGACTCATATGTTGTTAGGTGAATGTCTAACTAGAATCTAAAATTCCTGTGCATCAGTCACCTTTTACCTTAGATGGCAATAGGAAATATGCTAAGCAGGGTACCCAATTTTTCATCATGTCCCAACACAGGAACTGACTGGAGAGAATTCATAAATAAATTGTAGCAAAATGAGATGCTGAACCAAATTTTATCACTGCATAGGCAAAACTTGCATTGCTTTTTATAGAAAGACTGAATTTTCTTTCTTTCCTTTTCTTTTTACCATGAAAACCATGGAAGAAGAGGGGACCCCTTCTTGTAGCAACTACTTTAGAAGCCATTAACTTCACTGCAATTTCTCTTTTGTAGTTAAAATTATATGAAAAAAAGGTACTAATTTATTTTCTTAACCACATATCTTCTTTACGTAGAATTACAGTTTTCAAAACAGACTATCTGAAGGTAGAAATACCATGAAATACCTCTACTAAGTTCTGTTGATCTGTGATGCCAAAATGGAAGTTATTGTTCTGGGCATAATGTTCTTTCTGTAAAGTTTTGAACCAGCTTTTCTGCAGAGAATTTGTTTCAAGTTCAGTTCCTAATCTCAACTTTTTATTATGAGTTCAGACAGGTTAGCATCGACTGATTTTACTAATTGTTTTCCATTAGGAGGGCAACTCAGCCAGAATAGGAACCTGATCCTCTCAGCTACGAATCCTATTTCTACAACCACTGGGTAAGGTCATCTTTTCTGTAAATGACACTTTTTCAGAACTGTTATATTTCTGTCACTTGTGAAAATATGTATCCAAGGCTAACTCAGCTCTTTAATATTTTCCATGTATTTTTTTTTTATTTTCCATTTTTATCTTCTGTCTATGAATTACCTGCTTATTGGGCTTTGAAAATACCCTATAAAACTGCTGTACCTACTCTGAAAATAAAAATATTTCTTTCATAGTGAATGCAAGGTAAAATAGATGAAAACTTTATTTTTTATTTGCTTCTTCATGCAAAACATTCAAGTGACTGTAAGCACCTATGCTACAGAGACTCAAGAATTATGGTGTCTGCTGGAGTCACCTCGAGAGAAAATACTTGACACAGAAACTTCCCCAGTTTGTAATGACAGATCCCAGCACGGCTCATCTGCAGTAATTCTTATTAGTTCTGGGTGAATTAGAAGAGGTGCTCATATAAATCCATAAAACACTCTTTACATGAGATCTAAATATATAGTCTGATAATGAGTAGACTTTAGGAAACTTGTGCAACAGCAAAATCGCCCACTGGAGAGCAGGGATGACGAACTTATGGTAGTTCCCTGAAGGGCAGCACTCAGCAGTTTGTGATCACACAGTTTCCCACTGTGACTAAGGTTCTTGGATTTTTGATTTTTAATTTAAAAATGGGGTATTTTCCCTTCATTTCTATCAGAGTGAATAAGGAATGGCTCCACATCTTGCTGGAAAGCAATGTAGTGGAAAAAGTGTCCTAATCATTTTCCACAGAGAAATCTTTAAGACCCAGTTTCTGGACTGGTACAGCAATACTTTTCTATATCTCTTTTCATGTGCTATGGGATTATTTCTGTGTAAGGAAATGTTGTGACTGAAAAGTGTAACTGTTTGCTACTTGGAGTTTTTTGACCTTATAATAGTTTTCTGGGAAATTTACTGACTTACATGTATATCTGCAAGTTTTATCCCTACATAGAGAATTGCAATACTTTTTTCTCCCAAGAGCTTCGAAATAAGCTAAAGCAAACTTACCTTGTCTGTGTCTCATAAAGGAGTACAATTTAATGTGGATATCTTAAATCATGTTTTCAAAATGGTAGAATATATAAAAACCCTGATCATCTTACAGAAGAGCATTAAGTGCTGATATTGTCCTGACACAGTAGCTCAACAGATAGAAGTTACGGAATATTGATGGTTGGAAGGCACCCACAAGGATCAAGTCCAACTCTTAAGTAGATGGCCTGTACAGGGATCAAACCCACAACCCTGGTGCTATTAGCACTGTGCTATAATCAACTGAGGTAATCTCAGGGACAGACTTTCAGCGTTTCTTTCCTGTCATACTATTCAATGGAGGTTTCTGCCTACATTATTTAAGTCTAATTCAACATGACCTTCTCTACTGCTGTATACTAGGTTTGGAAATGTCTTTGTGTTATTCCTTCCTCCCATGTGGAAGTTTAGCAACCCCCCAAAAAAAGAACCTCTACCTCATTTTTTGGTATACCTAAATCCTTTAATAATCAGCATTTAATTTGGCTTTAATCTAGACTCTTTTATTTCCTCTGCTGTAATATCATAGGCAAAGTCCTTAACCTGTGCCTGTCTTCTGTTACCCACTTCAAAATGTTTGTCTAAATAGCAGCCTACTTATATTGTTAAGGATCAATTAATTTATTAACTAATTAATTTTAAGCACTCTAAAAGTATAATGTGCTACAGATGTAATTTTTGTCATTAACAAGGCTTCAACCCTGCTAATGCTAAAACATTCATTGGCAAAGTCTAGTGGGTACTGAAAGAATAATTACATCAATTAAAAATGGGAAGGTATGTTACCTGGATACATGTGAAGGCCATTACAATATTGAGAGTGGAAATGTTCTGATTCTGGGCTTCTCTCATGCCATCTCCAGTCAGGGAAAATATCTTCTGTTAATAATGTTGTTAACTGATGTACTCTAATATAAGTCTGGTGAGAAGTATGTGAACAGTTGAGCCTGATTTTCAGCAGATATAGATCTATATTATGTAAAAATATTAACATTTATTCCTACCTTATGGTCTATTTGTAATCCTTCCCTGTGACCTTTTAGAGTATTTTCCCCCGATCCTATTTTGGGCTGCCTATTTGACAACATGAAAGGATGAGCAGGAAATAGAATTTGTTTCTCAGTATTAAGTGCTCCAATACATGGTGCCTCTTTGCATGTCTGCCTTCTTCAAAGTCTGCTCCTGCTCAAAGTGTGTGCTTCCTCCTAAGCTGTGTTAAAGGGCTTTTAGCAAAGGAATGGTGTGCCCGGTGATGGGGAGGATGTCACTCTTTGATCAGCAACTTTTGTGCTTACTGAACACCCTTGCTCTGATCTGAGTGCTGTCTGCAACCCTCTGGATTCTTGATCTGTGTGGTTTGTTTGCTGTAGTTCCTGTCACAGTATTATGCAAAGCCTGTTAAAATGCTGACGACTTCCCTCCGCCCCCGTATTATTTTTCCTGTGTTATTTTTGTGACCTCTGGCTGAGGCATAGCCCCTGTATATCTCATCTACTAATTTGCTGCTCTTTATATCAGAAATAGGATGCTCTAACTTGTTAACTATAGCTATCTAGGTTATGAAAATATATATTCAGCAAATACATCTTCTTACTTTTGTTACTTTTCTGCCTTCTGTTCAGTGCCTAAGTACAATTCAGATTGGCTAAATCTAGTAATAGCTGTGTACTCCTAACAGATTTTAACCCTTACAACAAAGCACCAAAATTCTCAATCTTGATGTCTCTGCAGCCTGTATACACACCTAGAGGGCAATACTCACTACAAAACACAGATTCATTGCATTCCATCAAAAGCAGGTGATGATGCCTAGATAACCAAGGTGTGTCACTGGGCAAGTAGGAAAAATTGACATTTTTTCCCCCCATCGGAGTGGATTCTATGGGACAGAAGTGCTTGCCGCATGAATTGTTTTATGCTGTTTGAGGGCAGGCCCCAAATGTCTTTTCCAAGATACAGATTATTGCTAGCCTTAAGTTTTTTTAACCCCACAGTATGTGTCACACTTCAGTGATCATGAAGAAAACATAAGATACCTTAGTTTTACCCTAAGATAAATTTAATGAGATAAGGGACAGCATGGACTCTCATGTAATTTATCTGCAATAAAATGTAAGTGGTAATCACCTTGAGATCTAGGCCATAGGAAAGCAGATGTTTATTACCTTTGATATGAATTTGTAACAAAAGATCCATTTGCATGTGAAATGTATTGCCAAGACTGATCAAAATACAGTATTGGCAGCAATAATAAGGCACTCGATCATGTGGTGTGGTTTGCCAGTCAAAGAGAAATTGCTGGTCTATTCACCTCTTAACCTTTGCAGACACAAATTCAAGGTAGTGAATGACACAACAGTAGATTTGACCCTCTTGCAGCACCACAAGCTCCATGTTTGCTCTTATTTGCAAAATACACAAGAAGCAGAATTTATAATTTTCTGAGCATCTCAGTTGAAGAAAAAAATGGGAACTTTTATCTAATTTTTGTATGCCATGTACTGCATTTGTTGTCCTTTGCTGCAGCTGACCCACACTGTGTTACAAAGAAGAGATGTTCTGCCTTTACCCTTAGATCCTTTTGGTAGAAATAGTGACTGTGATTCTGCTCTCACACCAGCATCATACTGAGTGCAGGTCATTGGAAAACACTCTTTAAAAAGTTTTATCTACTTTATTAATCTTAAACTTACTTGTATGTATTATGTCAATAAACCCCCTCTTTCTGTGAGTTGAAATAAATCCTAACAGTGTAGGAGCGTAAATGGCTAGCAAACAGTAAGAATGATTTTACCTTTGCAGTATAAAGTCTACTCATTTCTTTAAGGTGTGCAAATTTGGGGGTGCAATGGCATGGAATAAAGTGATTTCAGAAAGGAAAATTCATTGTTCTTAGGGAAAGTTGCTCTAATCACTTCATTCTTACACACAGTACTCGGACTTGGCTGTAGAAATACTGCAAAGTGCTCATTCCTGTAGTCTAAATCACCAGTGTGGTAGCTGGCTGCTCTGCAATGGCAGCTGAAGAGCCAATGTTTGCTTTTCCAGCGCTGTAGCTATGTAGAGAGGGACTCCAAAACTGTAAAATCACATCTCGTGTAGCAAACAAAACTGAAAAACCACAACCACCGGCATAAGTGCCATTACTTTTAAAATGGAAGCAAGAGAACATAGGTAACCCTCTTCTGTCTGGTTCTGTTACTGTAGTAGGACTCTAGTATTAGTTTCATAAGGCTGTTCAGACATATAAACACTCTTCTCTTTGCAACCTCTCAAACTATTCCCCAGTTACACTGGAAAAGATTTGTTGTGCAAAGAGATATTCCCAAATCTCCTAGTCGAGGAGCCAGGTGGATTAAGAAAATGAATAGAGATAACCCCTCTGCCTTAAGGCAGCTGGATATTTAGCTTATTATGTCCTTTTTTGTGTTTGGGTTTTTTTTTTAAGGCTTGTTTTCCCAAAGCTCTCCTTTCCCCCTCCCTTTCCTTCCTTTTGTCATATTAAAAGCTCAGTAAGACTCAGGCAGCTGGCAACCTCCAGGTCAGTTGGATGCCACTGCTGTCTCAAAATGATCTCCTTGATATGAGCAAGATTATTTTTTTCCCCCTTGGAACAGAATCTGGTCCTTATCAATCTCATCTGTTAGTGCAGACTCTTCCTTCTGTCTTGGAGTCTGTAATAATATTAATTGGGGCCAAGCACATGCAGCTAGGTTGGGTACAGCATAGGTGACACTCTGTGGGTGCAGAGAGGTGTGGAAGGCTAGTGGAGCTGTAATGTGCTCGGTATTTAAGGCTCACTAATAATCGCAGTAGTTATGTCTTGGTTGCCAGTTTTTAGATTTGTGTGTTGAAACATCTTGAACAAAATGTTAGTGAGAGCAATTCTGCAGCATCCTGCTGACTGAATTCAAGGTGCTGCCTCGTTTGCCATCTGCCTGCAAGCTTACAGCATAATTATAGCGAGTCTCACAAGTGCTGGAACAAGAGGTATGTCAAATGCATTTTCCTTCCATTTGAAGGTAATTTTCATTTTCTCGACTCATTTGAAACTACATATGATTATGAGCTGCAGGTGTGAGAGACACACAGAAGCAGACAGACGTGTGTACACACCCACAAAGCAAGATATCAACTCCTAGAGTGTCCAGAAGAGTTTATATACTTATCTCAGCACTTCTAAATTAAATGCGATGCTGGAGAAATTTCCTTTGTTGTTACTATTTCTACCCTTGTGCATAGAATCTTAATATCTCTTATTAGTATGACAATATATATTTGAAAAAGCGTGCTTGATTTTGCTGAGCATTGCTGAAATAACATGCACTGGAATAACAACACACATAAAAACTGCTGAAAGTGAAAACTACTTGCAGTTTGTTGAACCATTTCTATGGGTAGTGGTTTATGGACACAGCCACAGCTGGATAAGCAGGGTGAAAATGTAAAATTGGCACTATATGATGTACAAATTCATTTGATGCTTGAATCATTCAGAGAGTTGGGGTCCTGGAACTGACTTTTGTTTGGAAAGTGATTAAAGACCCAGTATTTGAGCACTGGTCACATGGGAGGAGGTTTACATCTGGTATAGCACATGGGAGCAAGGTGGAACCGGGGACCTGCTCCAGTTCTTCAGGAATCTGCATCTTTATATCAGGGTATACAGGGAGCCATCTTTCAGAGTTGTGTCTGGAATTCACTTTGAAACAGTGGGAAGAGTAAGCAGGCTGATACAGGTTAGCACATGGTCAGAGTCTTATAAACTCCATGTAAATGTATCAATCTCTTAGGGCCTAGCCTTTGCAGAGAAGTGGCTAAAATTAATTAGTGAGACTGCTCTTCAGAGGTGTTTCATAAAGCAAAAGGTTTAATAAGGAAAAATAACAAAATAACAACTGTTACAGAAAACAAAAGATAAGTCGTGCACAGGTGTTTTGAGAAAACTTCTGACACCCTGCTAAAACACTCCAAAAAGCCTTTACTTCCTTTTGTGCTTCTTCCTAAATACTGAATGTTTTAGGAGGGACAATCTGGCTTGAGAGAGATACAAGGTTTGAAGAACAGTGACAAGGTCCAATAGATGCTTATCTCTTGGCACTGAGCCAATCTTTGTCACGACAGCAAAGAAGTTTCTGGGTGCTTTTCCTTAATAAGAAATGCAAGGAGTGAGTCTTAAACTTTTCCCTATATGGAAAATACTTGCTGGATGTGGGAAATGCATTCCAACAGCCGACAGAAGGAACACTTGTCATTACATACCTTCTATACTGTTCCACCCGGAAATCTGGGTCAGGAAAGAAGAATGAGTAGAAGTTTGCTTTTCCTGGATTTCATTGTGGGATCTGCTTGGTGTCACCCACTGGAGGAAATAGCATTCATAATCCAAGCTGCACATTTTCCTTAAAGTGGCTGTTGTGACTGAACTGTTTCCTGCTCTGCTTATCCTCATGAGACTGGAAGTATAAGGGCTGTGTAGGGGAAAAGCAATTGAAGCTGATGGGCTCAGTGAGGAAGACTTACACAACATCCAGGCCATGAATAGGAATATAAAGAAGGATTCTTTAGGAGATTATAAGCACCAGGTGTCTCTCAACCTACTTAAACAGGACATTCATGCATAATTGAAGTAATGCCTCTACATTTGTACTTGCACAGGTTCAAGAGTCAGACATGCTCAGCAGTTTTGCGTCTGGGGTTGACATTTTTAGAATCACAGAACCACTTGAGTTTTATGTCAAAAGCAAGATCAGATTTAAGCTTTCCTCATTATATGCTTTAGCTGAAATAAACACGTTATGGTCATCTTTCTTGTTCAAGATTTAAACTAATTCTGGGCCAGTGGAATATCCTGTACTCTTCAGATGAGAATTTCTATAAGCATCTGGACCAATGCTTCCCATGGATTTGTGTTTCATGGTAATTCATGAGCTCTGAATAACATTTCTGTGACTGGGGTATGTGCCATCTTCTTTCCTTACCTTATTCTATAGCCTCAGTCAGTAGACTCTCAGGTGGCTAATAATGTAGGCTGAGCTGATACAGTTCCCCAAACTGAAGGAGTCCATCATTCTGTCAGAGGTAGCTGAAATTATCTGATAGGGTCAAAAGTTATTGAGGAACATATATAAAGTGTGATCACATAAGTCATGTTTCCATAGGAACGGGCTAAAAATACATCTGTATGAACACTCAGCGTCTATCGTGATGAACTGTTATGTAAGTAGGATTTTTTCCTCAGTAAGAACATTGCAGATGCTTGTTAATAATTTGTGGCAGAATTTACAGACAAGTTTACAAGTCTTCATGTGTGCAATCAGCTGTGTGCTTATTACATTGTCTGCTTTCATTCCTGCTGACTAAAATGGGAAATTAACAGAGCATCCTTTCTCAAGGCTTAAAAACATCCAGAATATTAAAAATAGCCTCAGGCTTAAAAACTTCCTCACCTGGTAAGACAAACGGAGTGCTGTACTAACAGTCATCTAAATGTGAGTGTTGTAACTATGAGTATGTGAGAAGTGGAGAGGAAGACTTGGAGGCCTGTACTTCATGGAAAGTGTGCCATATTGCACTATGGCAACATGTGAATACTTGCTGTTTTGCAAGTAATGAATCTCTGCAGAGCAGGAAATAAATTGTTCAAATTATAAATGCATTTGTACCTTAGGATAAATGTTACTAGGATCCAGATTTTTGTGGTGTGGTGATTTAGTTTGTATGAGATGAGACAGAGGAGGTATTTTTACCATGAGGTGATGTATGTGGTAACATCATGCATCCTCCATGACTAAGTTGAATTTCTGTGTTTGTAACTGCTTTTGTCTTTGTTTTCAGAAGCCACTTAGAAATTGTTTATTGTGCCAGCTAAAAGACAGGAGTGGATGATGGATTGTAAGGAAAAGAAACACCAAAAATATCTGGCTTGAAGAATTGCGTAGAAGTGTCCACCACTAGACTTCTCAAAATCATTCTGTAGCCTGTTAAAATAATTTTTTGCAAGTTTCAGAATTTATTTTCTAAATTTCTGGAAGTAATTTTCATCCTGTTCTGATTTCCTATTTTATTTTCCTTCAAAATCATATTAGGGGTAAACAGTAAATCTTAGCATCAAAGAGTGTTTTTTTTGTTGTTGTTGTTTGTTTGGCCATCTTTTTGATTCAGTTTTAAACAATAAGACAATCTAAGACTGTGTATATAATAATAAAATTTAAAAACTGTGCATAATATTGTACCATGCATATTGTTCCAAAAGGGGAGGAGAAAAGAGTCCATACATCCTCTGAGCCTCAGAAAATAGCATGCCACTGGACAAATTTTGAATTGTGATTATTAGCAAATGATGAATAACTTAGAGACCTGGAGTTAATCATCAAATATATTATTTAAATTAAAAATGAATTCAAGAATTCAACATTCTGTCTGTGGACAATTCATTGATAGAAAAGAAGAAAGGATGAAATTAATCAAATAAATTATTTATTGTAAATCATTTGGTTCTAATTATAACAAGGTGCTAAAAAATAGATCAGCTTCTCAAAGCATGGCAGAGTTCTGCTACGCATACATATCACCACAAATGCAGCTGTCAAAGTATAATCCGTGTTTTAATTGCTTTTGGTTCAGGACAATAGTCAGGTACAGGAGTGGTAACAAAAGCATTGACCTACCCATTTATTAAAAGCTATTTTGTTTGCTTGCTTGCATGACAGAGCATTCTGAGCTAGTGCTTCTGCAACGTGAGAAACACCAGCCTGGCCTTCCCAAATCCTCAAAGCAAAAGCCTGCATAAAAGTGAGTTTACGACCTTCTCTCTCACGGACTGCCAGTTCAGAGGTCTGGACCTCTCTTTTCTGAGGGGCTAGTGAATAAAAATGAAGAGCAGCCTTTTCCTGGCTCTGTTTTTGACCCTCATGAAGAAGCTCTTGTTGATGCTCCTTCAGGACATTGGCTGGCAGCAGCCTGAAGAGAGCATCCCTTCCCTGGCTGATGCAGGAATATTGCCAGAAACATTACTCAGCAACCCACGTGCTGCTGAATTTTAGATGGAGGATGAGAGAGAGCCAGCACAGAAACAAATGAGACCTCTATGAACAGGTTTGTTCTCCAGAACAGTTGATCACCAGGCACTTCAGCTTCCTGCAGTCCTTGATAGCTGAGAGCTGGGTTTAGCAAGCCATACTCCTCCCACTGTGCTTCTGCCAGTGGGTTGGATCAGGTGATCCTTGTGGTTCTTTCCAACATAGTATTTCTTTCTGTGATTCATTCCCCCATCCAACTGAGTCACCAGCAGCACTGAAAAGACTGTACCAGGGAATAGGCAGTAGCCAGTATTCATTTGTCCTGGGTTGTAGTGTAGGATGTACACAAAGTATTTATTCTATCACCATCTTCATGAACTGTTAAACCAAGTGGGGCAGTGCTCTAGTGTTGGGCTGTCTTCTGCTAATGGCCCATCAACGCCTTGCCCATGACTCACAGGTAACTCCCTCCAGGAGTTATCTCTGTTTAATGGGCCATCAAGGACACACTTCACACTCCTCATCCCGTTGTGAGATGCTCCACCCAGGGGGAGGAGCCAAGCATTCTCACCTGGATATAAGCTGGTATGTGGGACAGTACAAGCAGCACTTACCCACTGGATTCCCAGAGGACCAGAGCTACCAGACCTTTCTACAGGATCACTGCTTCAGGAAGAGCACCTCACCTGGACTGCTTCCACCATCCTGCTCAGGTTGTATTTTGACTCTGTCAGTGGTCCTTTGTGTTATTGCATTTATTTTATTTTATTTTTACCTTTTTACCTTTCTTCTTATTAAATTGTATCTCTGACTGGGAGCCTCTCATTCGTTTTGCTTTCAAACCATGACATTATTACTTTTTTTTTTTTTTTTTTAAAGCTTTCACTTACCTTCCTTCCTATCAGTACAAAGTCTTTTTCCTTGAGACTTTTGTTGTGTTTTCAAAGCAAGGGTTGGATGGTACTCATTTGCAAGAACTGTGTTACTCAGACAAGGACAAATCCAGTGCTCTGCCCTGCACTCACAGATGTCCTAGTTCAGCTGCCATCAGAAGAAGGGCTAGCAGCAGTTGTGGTGAGAAGATGAGAGCATTTTTCATGAAATATCTGTATAGATTTTGAACAAAAGAGCTTTTATTGCCTTAACAACTTTTAGGGCAGCTCTGGAACAAAGGCAGGAGAGAAATCCTGGGTGCAAAAATAGCTGGCATGTGAAGTGGAGCATCCACTTAACTACAAATAGTGCTTTTTCTAGAAAGCAAAAAAGTCCCCGTCCTGTCAAAATTGGAGAGATGGTTGGAAATCTGCCATGCTTCATGGCTCAGTGGGTTCAGTATTTTTGAATATTTGTGCAGACTCTTGGATTTGTTACATTTGTTGATCATATGTTCAGGCCACAGCTGGTTTTCTGGCCCTGTGACCATACTGCAAAAGTGTCCAGTCCTTTAGCCATGAGAAATTGTTGAAGATGCTAGTTTTCTCTGCAGCCAAATATTAAAGCAGAATGAATCATGTGTGCAATACCTGTAAGATGATTGAACAGTAAGGTGGAAGAGCAAGATGAATATAAAGAGGGTTAAAGTCGCCTTTATGTTACCAGTGCCATATCATATTAGTAAAAATAAAATCATTAGAATAATACAAACTCACAAAGGTTTTTGCATCAACATTTTGTCCTCTGAAAATATATTAGAAGAATCTTTTGTACCATCCTTGTTAAATTTAGTGACAAAAAATTGCTTACCATTAATATACAATAATTCTTCCTTTTTTCCTCCATAAATTTCACATATGCTAGTGATGCTGAGTTTTTTTAATGTTAGCAATTTTGAATGTCCTCACAATGTTTTTGCCTTAGTGATATGTAAGCACTGCAGAACAGAAAAAAAAAAAAAAAAAGAGACCATACCATGTACTAGTCAGACTCAAAAGATGACAAAATTCAGATTACCCCATGCTGCATACAAATGTGGTAGAAATGTTCAGAAACCGCAATCAAATAGCTTTGAATGTCAAATGAAATTACTTTGGGAATCTTCTAAGCCCTCTTCTTACAGCACACTGGAACATAAATCCCCGACTTTCATTTGATTAGTCCAAAAGGCTATAGGATGTGTTATTAAATCTAGAAAACATGACCAGAGTCTTAGTCATTAACATCACTGAACACACAAATTCCTTAAGGTCTTTATTTTTTCTTGCTCCGTATCTTTTGAATGGTGCATGATCACTGAACTTTTAAAATCAAAATATACCTGAAACTCACTGACAGTTATAAATAATTTATTTTTCAGAGAAAATGCTTTGGGAGGTTTTTCATCTGCTCAATTTGAGTGTCACAGCAAAATAAATACATATCATATTATAAGTGAATGTTAGAAACTATGGATAATGATATTTTGTTCCTTGTAGATGATCTTTGGTTGACAAATTCCTTCCAGTACAGGGGAGCTATAATCAACTTTGGCAAGAAAGCTTTGATGTAATTAAGTGACAGAAGTCTGCACTTAGTGAATAGTTGCAACACTGCACACATTTTGCTTTTTTAAACCTAGGAAAATGATAACAGAGTGTGAAGACAGCAGTGCAAAAACATTGATAAAAATAGTAATAACGAGACCTCCAATCCCAGAAAACACCTCAGTTTAAGAAGGGTTATGCTTGTGCCTTAATTCTACTAAATTTAAGACTGCACTTAGAACAAAGCATGTAGTTAAATGCTCCCTTTGCAGACCCTTGAGTCTGCAAGAAATCTCTGCTTTCCTCTCATGACTTCTTTTTGAAAGAGGTTTAACTGATCATTGTCACGACTGCATTGGAGCATGTGGCACAGTATCTTGCACTGGGCAGACATGCAGGATGTGCCAGCCATAGTTAAGTACAGGGCAAGTATTTAGTCCTCCTTGCTGGTCAACTCTCCCAGCCTCTAGTGGTTTGAGGTCCTCAGCTTGGCATGCTGTCTTGATGTTGAAGAGCCTTTGATTGATTTATTTGTTAATTTATTTTCCCTCCATGATTTTTTTTCTGAGGAGTTTTTAAGAGATGTGCATTTTTTAGCGTTCCACAGGTTTGTTAACAAATTCTGCGGCTGAGCTTTGTGTTCTTTGTTTTGAATGTGCATTCTGAAAACTTTGATACCTACTAGTTCTTGTACTCAAAAAAAAAAAAAAAGTGTTTCCTCTTCTGTTTACACCTTTTGCAATTTTCCAACGCCTCTTAATCTCCATCTTCATGATCTCTGTTTTTTCAGGTTGAGAAATTGCAATATGTTAGTTCCTTGTTTGGAAGCTGTGCTAAAATTTGCAGCATTATTATGTTTCTTTGTGTCTCTTCTAGCTCTTCTAGATGTTTTTTTCTGAGATGAGTGGCTCTTAATTAAACACAGGAATTAAGACATGGGCATAATGATAATTTTGGTTTTGTTCCCTATTTCTTTTCTTTCCTAATAATTCCTAACATTCTTGTTGCTTTTTTTTTTTTTTGACAACTACTGAGTACCAAGTTCCACGTTCATGATACTGTTTATTGTAAGTCCAACATCTCTGTCCAGAGTGATAATACCTAGTTCAGAGCCCATCACTAGATCTTTAATATTAGCATCCTTCTTTTAATTTTGCTCTTATTCCTTTTTTTAGTTTTTACTTTCACACCTGACACAGAAGGTGGTGATGACCCCTTTGCCCCTGTTTGTTATTGCACAATCATGAGCCCAGGGTTTGAACAGAGTTAAAGGAGTCTTGCCCTTAAGGACTGCAAAGGAAGCATGGACCTTTTGCCTTGACAGAGCAGCTGTCTGCCTTTTGGAGTCCCTTTAACTTCTTGGCTAAACCAATAGTTTGAATGACATGTGGCATAAAAGATTATTGAATACAAAATGGAAAAACTGGTCTGTGTAATGGGAAAAAGGGGAAGATATCCTGGTAGATCACATATTGCCTCATGATTCTCACCCGGCAAGACATGATGCCCCTTTTGGTTGCAAAGTCCATGGTGTATTGTCACTGACTGCTAATTTTGCGCCTGTGTGGGATGCAGCTTTATATCAGCTGATGCTGCGGAAGCAAGTGCCTTGGACATTGGCTTCGGGGTCAGACTCTGCAGTTGTTGGTCATATAAGCATAAAGGAGGGCACCTTCTTGAGCAAGTCTTCTGGGCATGTGTTTTCTTGAGATGCATTCCTAAAGGTCCCTCTTAAAGGCCTACCTCTCAAACATCTAAGACATCTGTGGATGTCTTACAGAAGTCTGATATTACAGTAAAGGTGTAATTTCTGTACTGTTTTGCACAAGGATTCTTTGTTGAGGAATTTGGTTTAATGTGCTCCATTTACATCTGCATCTTTGTTGAGGCTGTGACTATAACAACAATAGTAAGCCATTGATTCTGTGAAGTGGCTAAATAAATGTCAGTGATGGGCTTTTTCCACAAATACTTTTATTTTGTGAAAAAATAGTCCGTATTTACAGAAGTGAGAAATTATCTAGTCTTGGTAAAGGATACTATTATTATTCCTAGCTGCAATTCAAATGCAGTATTTTATTCAACACTCTTTTTATGTTTGCAAATAAGTATTAGGATGTAAAGGAAAAATAATAGCATCCAGACATGGGCCTGATTCTGTCTAAAGATGCTACTGATTCTTTTATTTCAGTTTATTTGTACTCAGAACACAGGCTCTCTTTGTGGAAAAAGAAAAAAATGAAATCAGTATTTTTCCCTCCAACCAATATTTTTGTGTATGTTGCAATTAGGGCAACAGATTGTCTCCAGTTTTATAAAATTTTTCATTTAAAGTTGCAAGCGTGTGTACACCTCTACAATATCTCACATCTGCTTGAACTTACAGATATTTGTTTCGACACTGTGACAGTAACAGAATTTCCTTTTTTTTTTTTAAACACGTCAGTGCAATATGATGACCTTAATTCTGATTTGCCAGTTACAGAGATTTTGAAATCAAGGATTTTCTGATTTATTTGCAGGCCATTTTCCCTAGTCCATACCAGTTGCTTCTGAAACCGGTGGTATTTCTGTAAGATGAAAATTTTATTCACTAACCTGCTCAGCCCCTCTTCCCTTACTCCCCCCACTTCAAGCCTTTCAAAGTTAGCACTTCATTGTTCCCTGCTATTTATTTACTGATTAGTGAAGGATATTTGGTTTCAAGAAGTCATACACTCCAAAATACAAGATGACCTTTGTCTTAGTGTCTGAGCCTGTATAAACATGCTAGAAAGCCCTCAAGTGCCTACTCCTTTCCAAGCATGCCAGATGTGCTTCCATGTGATATAGCTTACATCCCATTAGGTCCATCCATGGGCCAAGTGATTTTCCAGTCCTTATATCAATTTTTTTGCCCTGAAGGACACGCATGATGCCATGCAAAGCCGCAAAATAGAAGAGGATTTTCCACAGCCAGCCCAACTATAAGGTACCATAAGGTACAGCCTTTTCTATATGTTTTCTATATAAACTTGTCTCACAAGGTATAGATTTTTGGATCTGAATACAGGGAGAGTTCAGACGCTTTGGAAAGTTTAAGTCTTTGTTGAACTCATTGGATGGAAACAGTTAATCTTTCCAAACTGTTTAATGCTCTTTCCCTTTGCTTTGTTTAGTTTGCAAGTTTTTTGAGGCCAGTCTTCATGTGTTTGTGTAACAAGTGGTACAGAGGCCTGTAGTGTCAATTGGGTTTCTGCTTCAGCAATTCATGATTAACCTCACTATTTCTTCAGAATAAGGATGAATACTCAGTCTCCTGAAAATGCACTATCAAACTGGTGCCTTATAATAGATGTGAATATCTTTACTAAACTCTTCTGGCTGTGTATTGTGCTTATAAGGAAAATAGGGCTTCCAGTTTACATTATTTTGTGACAGACCTGAGATTAAATTGCCAAGTTCTGGAGATTTTTTTCAAACCACTGTGTTTGCTGACTCCTAAAAAGGAAAACAGGAGAGGTGTGTTTAAGAAGCTATTTTACATGTGGCTGCAGTTTGCTGCATCTGTTCTTCCTTCTGCAGCCTTCACTCCTGCTGGGTTGTTCCTTCCAATGCTCCTGATGGTGCAGCGTTTTCATGGGACTTGTGTCCTGTGGATGTAGCAAATAAGGTGACAGTTGTGGTGGTTCCGTGTGCCCAGGTGCCATCAGGTCATGGTGTAGAGAATATGGAAGGATGATGTGCTTGCTTAAATATATTTAGTGAAGATTTGATAAATATAAACTTTTCTGTCTCTGTTCAGCACTGCTGAGCCCACACCTGGAGAAGGGTCCATTCCTCGGCTCCCTGGTGCAAGAGAGACATGGCCACACTAGAATAAGGTCAGTGAAAGACCATAGAGATAATTAAGGAGTTGGGGCATCCCTCATACATGAATAAACTGGGGGAGGTGGGTTGTTCGGTCTTGGAAGACAATATTTAGAGGGATCTCTTCAATAATATAGTGTATATTAATACCTGAGGGGGGAGTAAGGGAGAGCCAGACTATCCCAATAGTACCTTATGACAGGACAAGAGATAATGGGAAATGGTTGAGTTACAAGAGATTTCATCTAAGCATTTTCTCTGTGAGCACGGGCACAGGTCACTCAGAGAGGCTGTGGAGTCTCCATCCCTGGAAGTATTCAAAACCAGACTAGATGTGATCCTGGGCATCCTGCTGTAATTGACCTCAATTGAAAAATGGGATTGGACTAGATGATCTTCAGACGCTCCTTCACCCCTCAACCATGACGAGATTCTGTTCTTCATATTGACTTTAAGTTAATATAGAATCAGAGAATATATTGAGTTGGAAGGCACCCTCAAGGATCATCAAGTATAATTCCTGGTCCTGCCCATGAGTGACACCATGTACCTGAGAGCATTGTTCAAATGCTTCTTGAATTTTGTCAAGCCTGGTGCTGTGATCACTTCCCTGGGGAGCCTGTTCCAGTTTCCAGCCACTCACTGAAGGAAGAACCTTTTCCTGGTATACAACCTAAACCTCCCCTGACTCAGCTTCATCCTATTCCCGAAGGTCCTGTCACAAGAGTGAGGAGATTAGTACCTGCCCCTTCACTTCCCCTCACAAGGCAGTTCTAATCTGCTACACGATCTCCCCTCAATCTCCTCCAGGCTGAACAGACCAAGTGGCCTCAGCTGCTCCTCATGCAGCTTCCCCTCAAGGCCTTTCACCATCCTCATGACCCTCCTTTGGATGCCCTCTAATAGCTGTTTCTATTTTTATAACATGGTGCCCAAAACTGCACACAGTTGGCCTTAAAAGGCTCATTAAATGGAACTTGGCTTTTATACGGGGGAAATAGAAGTCTGTGTTGCTTCCAATGATTATAACATATTACCAGGTGACAGGCTTAGTTCTAGTGAATGTGATTTTTTGCTGCTGTAACTTTCATCCTTTTTCTGAGGACTTTCTTTTCCTTCTTTAATTATTTTGACAAATTAGGGCAGTTTTTCAGTAGAAGACAAAAGTTCTTGTCTCAACTCTTGGGGAAGAATCCTGGGCCCAAGAGCTCATAAATTTTGTCTGATGATACCCAAATATATGTTTAAGGCTATTAAAAAGAGTATTTCAAATAACGGAATTGTTCAGGAACAGAGTAATATAGTGCATTTTACTCTTGTGCTCCAAGTAAACTTTTCCCAGCTATGGAGAAAGTGTTTAAGTCCCACCATAGGTTCATCTTATTATTTTTAGCTCAAAATTTACTGGCCCTATGTCAATTATATCAGTCTTTACTAAAATGGTCACCTCCATAAAGCCAAGTATTCATCTTTTCAACATTTTACAGTGTTTCAGGTATTATTCACTGATTAAGCTTCTCAACATCCCTATGATGGTGATGAGTTGGTATATATTGCAAATTAATAGCTAAGGAAGTTAATAACTCAGTCAAATAGCTTTTTTATTTAAGCTTTAGTCCTTTGACTTCTAATTACATGCTGTAGCAGTCCCACTATGCTTCCCTGTTAGAGAAAGTTTTCTAATGAAGAGCTTTATTCCAGGGAGTTTCTTGTTCCTCTCTTGCTGATCAGGAGAGCTCTGCTGAATGGATTTCTGTATCACTGTGGTGAAAACGATGGATTTTACTCTGAGACAAACTTTGGAAGGCACACTTGAAGTTTGATTGGCAGAAGGAAAGGATTTGGGTACATGTGGCATTAAAAGAGGGCAGCAGTTGGTTAAAGTGTATGAAGCACTATCAGTCATTTACAAAAGACCAACTCATGAAACAAGAAAATATGCTAGTAGCAGCACCTGGATAATCTTTCCTCTTGCTCCCCCTCAAATCCAGGATTGGACATATTCATCAGCCTTTTAGCTCTGTCTTCTGGAGAAGATAATCTGCACCCATGGCTTTCTTTCTATGTGAGGAAGGATTTGAGTTGTGGAAAAGGAAATCCTGACAGTAGGTCTGAGAGGGGCAAATGTGCAGTATTAAGCCACCTGGTTTAACTCTTGGAATGATTCAAAGAAGCCTTAAGATTATTTTAATATTTTCCAGGTCAACACTGTCTCCAAGCAGATGCTCCAGCAGCTGGAGATCTGCAGTTTAGAGCTGCTGCTGACATTTGCCTACATCACCTCCACAGGGAGGAAGAACAATATGGAGTTGATGTTTCTGACTTTGCAGTGCATGAATTCCCTATGCAAGGAGAATCTCCTGCTCATCAGGCAGTGTGGCTGTATGGCTCCTTTGGGCTGCTGCAGAGGCATGCATTAGAGCCAGGATCTGTGCTGAAATAAAGCAGGAGTTGGCTGCTGCTACTTGTAAGGGCACAGCTAATTCTTTTTGCCCATTTCCAAAACTCAAGGAGTTTACCAAGTCAGTTCCACATTTTGTACCCTCTATAAAGATATGCAGCTGAAAAACATTTCCAGGTTTTCTTCCAAGAAGTTTGCAGCATCTGTGAAATTGGGTATGAGTGCTCAGATATTATTTTCATCACTGTTCCTTGTAAAAAGTGGTCAGATGTGAGACCTGTGTTGATACAGATGTTTTTACTGGGTGGGTAGTGATGGTGGGGCAGGACCTGGGTCAGAAAGGCAAAGACCTGTACAGTTTCCTCGATGCTCAGACCCCAGCTTTTTCTCCAGGGCCAGATGCATCAGACACTAAACTGAAATTTGAATACTTCCATGCCTGCTTTTCTCTCAGAGTGCCGACAGGACACTTTCTGATCTCAGTGTCATGGCAGCTTATGTGACGCAAATTCTCACTCTCTGCTACCAGGCAATGTCTCTCAGGGGACTAATTTCATATTAAAAGACTGGCCTCTGCTCTCAGTAACCTTGGTATAAATCTAGAATAAATTTTATATTGTTGACAACAATTATATATGTCATTCAGGGCAAAAGTTATGGATACAGGTCCTGCCCAAAAGGTGATTTAAAGCTGTGATGATTAGAATGCTTCTCTTATTGCCTGGTACAGGTATTTACCATCTGCTTAATTTTTAGCATGGGCTCATTATTTTCTTTGGATCTTTTCATTCTGTGGTGCAAAACCAAACTTGTGTATAAATGCTAAGTATGACCCGGCCATGCTCATTTCCATCCATTGTCTTATATTTGAGCAGAATGTCCATCAATAACTGTGACCTTCAGCATTTTATTTTTTCACCTGACTACATTCATGTGGGTGGCATGTGTTAGGTACATGAATACTACTTTGGATGGCTCTTATTTTACCCATAGACCAGGAATAAAGTTGTCTAGCCTCTCTTTCAAACTCTACATTTGTCCAATAAATTTGAAAATAAACAGTCCTTTCTTAAATGAAAGATGACCACTAAAAATGAGCAAAAAACCTCCTTAGAGCGAAACAAGACTGTAAAATAAGTTTAATGAAAAATGTAACAAGTTCAAACAAATCTGAAACTCTGCTTCAGGTTTGCGGATGCTGTGATAACCCTCCTGGCTTTTATGTCAGCCAAGGCTACTACCAAGCTGTAGGAGTTCACTGAATAAACCACTAAACACTGTGAAATCTCCCACTATATCACAATTACAGAAGTTGAGGCGGTAGGTAAGTTTATGCCAATTCTCTGGGAACATTTAAAAAAAGTTTAATAGCCCTTAAAACTTCTCATTTCTAACCTGTCATAGGTTTACTTCATGACTGCTCATTTTGCTGTGTTATAAAAGCAGATAGAAAATTAGATTTCTGGCTCAAGATCCCACTAAAACCATCATTCCTGTTTAAGTCAGCAATAGCCATATAACATTTAAGTCTGGATAGTAATTTCTTTCTACATCTACTCCAGCAACAGAGCAACACATTGCATGGCTTGAAATGCTTCTGGTCTAATTAGAGGAGCTTATAAAATTCTCTGTAAAGATTATCTGAAAAGATCACTGGAAATAATAAATAAGAGGAGTCCAATTTCCTATTCTGGGTATCTCAGAAATGAGAAAGGAATCTTTAAAATGTGGATTCTGTTGAAAAGATCATTAAATAGCTGCAATGATTATTATAGAGGCTTTGTACCCCAATGAGGAACTTCTGCTATGATTCACAGGAAAAGAGGTTTTTAGCTGTCTGATACACTTCCAGCCTAGCAGCTCCAAGTATCTGGATCCTGTCCAAGTGCACCTGAGCACAGCACCTGTTGTGGGAAAGAGCTTAACAATGCACGTAACTTTAAGTACATTAATTACCCCCCTTTTTAGAGAGCATTATTCAATTGAGGGAAGTGTCCTTGAAATGAAGGACATTGATCTAAGCCTTGTTGGATCAGAACATAAGTGCCCAATATATTATGGGATTGCATTTGTGAAATAAGGACTCATTTATAGTTTCTTTACATACGTGACTGAAAACACAAACTCTGACTAGTTGATTAAGTAGTCAGTGGAGAAATTTGGAAACTAGCCTATAAAATCACTCCTGTTGGGACATTAAACAGCTATTAAAAGTTGAACTGATTAAGGGTTCAGTATAGTTCCGGAGAAAGGTGGTTAAATGTTTTAATATCTGCCTTCTCAATAGGTAGACAAATCAAAAGAAAGGCCAGTTACTGTGAAGCTGCATTCAGAGAGTGCATTTTTACTTTTAAAAATTGAATACATTGTCAAACATATCAGCAAATTAAGCTGACAAGTGGGATTTATTTCTTTGTGATTATTTTCCTCTCTTTGTTCTGTACCTCTTCGGTGGCTCCTGTCCAACTGCAAAGCAAAATGTACAAGCCGAAGAACAGGGAGATAATTTTAGGATGAGCAGAGTACTACTCCATTTGACCCTCAGTTTGAGGCACAAACTGTAGTGGAAGGGTTGGTTTTGGTTTCATATTTTTGGTGGGGTAGAAGAAGAGTTTCAGGTCAGTTGTCTCTCAGCAAAGCCTCAGTCACTACTCCAGGAATCCAGCAGTAAATGGCCTTTATTCTTTTTCAAATATCCAACATGGCTTTGCACTGTTCCTCCTAGAGTAGATGAGCCATCCTTTAAACCATGTCAGAAGCTGAGTTCCCGTGACTGTAGCTGTGGTTTATGGCATGGTCATCTGATCAGCAGGTCTTGGTTTAAAAACAGGTCATTAATTCTTACTTCTACAAGGAGACATGATCTGGTAGAAATCTCTGCTTACCTGGGATGCTAGGGCCTACCTGAAGTTCTGGATGTACTCAAGAATCTTCCCTTCTGCATTTAAGTGGGAGGTTCAATCTAACGAAACCAAAAAGCTAACACACAATTTGCATCATTGGCTGAGTGTTATACACCTGCAGGGGATAAAAACTGAAGGAAAAATTTCATGAGGTCCCTTAAATACCATCCTCCCACATAATTTTATAAATTCTTACTACATTTCTCTGAGAGTGTGAGTTAAGGACATATCTTTGGCCTTATATCCTGTTCCTGATGATGTTCTGGTTGATTAGGTGACCTATAAAGGTCCTTCCAACCAAAACTGTTCTATGATGTCCCAGAGTGACTTCTGCATAGGAAATAGCCTTTAACCTAAATTGAACAGAATCATACTTAACCTAGGGTTAAAATTCAGCCACATTTAGACCAAAAAGGAATAAAAACTGGACAAGATGGAGGAAGCAGTGCTGAAGAGATATTAGAGTTCTTTGAACATGTTTCTTGGCTATTTTAAGTCCTCACTTTTCTTCTCCAGGATGGGCTCTGGGGAGCCAGGGGTGATCTTGTTGAGGTACTGCTTACATGCAGTTTGTGGGAAGGGACAATGTTGGATGGGAAGCTCCTCCCACTCAAATTCTATGCTGGTGTGTCTCTGCCAGCTTTAGCATGGTTACTTCTGGTGAAAAAAAATCTCTGCCTTGTCTCACATTTCCTCTTCTTCGGCTCTCTTTTTAAATCTGAGATCTGTGTGTTTTAAGATTTTGCTTCATCTGTGGTTTTTCTATTCTGTTAGTTATTGCACCCAAAATGCAGCCAGCAATGAGGAATGCTTTTCACTTACATATATTTCATTACTCATCTGAGAATGAGTGGGTTCATGGCCAATGCAAGTATCCTGCTTGAGAAAAAGGTCTGAGTTTTTTCAGTGCTGGTATTAAAAGTGTCCATCCAGGGTATAACCAGCTCTCAGTCCAACCCTCTAAATCGTTTTCTTGGTGCCAAAAAAATTTGAGAAATTATTACTTACTTCTGAAATGTAAAAGAAAATGAAAGCAATTTACTGCCAGGGTGATCCAGGATGCCAGAGGCTTTTCTGGCTGTAAGTCAGACTGAAAAAGAAGCCTTATGCAGTAGTGTTGGGTAAAGAAAGCTACATGATCATTACAAGCAATATTATTATTAAACCGAACCCCCCTTCATTGAAAGGTTTTAAAAAATATCATACTCTTCTCACAATATCTTCCAAGCCATTCATAAACAGCTTCTCAGCCATTATCTGCTTAGAATAATACTCATACATTAGAAGATTCAGTATATGTAACATCATAGAAGATTATGTAAGATAAATCTTTGTAGAATTGCTGTAATCAGGTGATATATTGACTGTCATGGATTGGATAATTGCTAGCAAGGTTGTTTTTTTTTTGGTTTTTTTTTTGTTTGTTTGTTTGTTTGTTTGCTTGTTTGCTTGTTTCTTTGTTTTTTAGAGCCAAAGTACATCCATTCCTGCCATGGTGTTTTATTTTCTGGTAACAAGTATATTATTTAGGAGGATTAAAATCTCAATTTCACCTGTTTGATTTATACCATGACTTTATCAGGTTACTTCAGGTACTCATTCCAGTATTTATAATTCAGCTGCTTCAGAAGGAAGGGCTGAAAAAGCTGCATACAAAGGAAAAAATATCCTTTTTGAGCTCTTAAACATCCACAGATTTCAGAACACCAGCTAAATCCAACTACTGATATTCAAGTTGGGAATGCAAAAGAGAGAATGGGAGGTAAATATTTTTAAGAGCAATGAATAGAGGTATGGAACTGGAAGGGTCTACCTGGGCTGAAGCAAATGTGTTTTGCAAGTACTCAGGTCATATAACCATGCCAGGAAGAGAATCACATTGCACCCTAAGACTAGAAGGAGTTTTTGTTCCTTTTTGAGTTTGTTTTACTACTTTCCCACAAGAATAGGGCTCTTCTGCCCATCTTCTCTTCTGACCTCTCTCTTAATCTGTGAACATGACAAATTGATGATTTTCAGTGCATGTATCATCCTTTAGATCTTCACCTTTCCTGGACGGTCTTTATTCTCTGCTGTGCTTGTGGCCAGCATTCATAGCTCCTGAAGCCTTTGTTTCACTTCTGTTCACATCCTTTTGGAAGATGAAGCTGTTCATTTCCTTAATTATCCTGATTACCTGCTGGTGGTTCAAACTTTTTTCTGTTTAAATTAGACTGCCTAGAAGTTTACTGCAGTTGACACCTCTGTGACACCTATGAGCTCTGTAACAGCACTAATACTTCCCTGTTTCTACCAGAAACATTTTTTACCTGATAACAACAAGGACTGTATTTACACTTTCCATCATGGCTCAGTCATCCTGTCTTCCATGAATAACCCTCAGGCCTTTTTCCCTGTCTGTCATCACTGACTAATGAGTTCTCAGCTCAGAGAAAAGCTTCTTGTTTCTAGTCTGTAAGTACATGCTGATGCCACTTTTGTACTAGGCAATTTGATTCCATTTCCACTACTCCTGTTCTTGAATGTCTCAGGTACTTCCCACACAATATGCTAATGCTCATCTTTACCAATGACATCCCTCAGCAAATGTCGTAGCTCAGTCCTGTTTTTAACTTGTTATGTGAAAATATGAGATGTGAATGGTTCACACTGATTTTTCAGCTCCGGCCATGGTCAGCTCCATTTTGCCCAAGAACTTCCATTTAAAATCCATACCCCTATATATCTTCCACTAATCACTGCCTTTTCCTGCGTAATAAATATTTTCCCACATGACATTTCATCAAGTGCTTTTCTCATGTCAAGTTTGATGAAGACCCTGCATTTATTTAATCTGTAAAGTCACCTATAAAAGAAAACTGGTAATTTTATTTTGGGTTGTCATCCAAATAGTGCCCCCAATTATTAACTCCTCCGTGGGCTCTTTTTCCTTTGTCTGCTGCTGCTACTGGCAATATATATAGAATTAAATGTCTCCTGGCAAGACAACTTATTTACTCATTCAAAAAATCCCATGCTAATTTTTAAAACACAGTGATGTCTTTTTATCCCCTTTAAAAACCCAATTTCCTTCTTTTTTGTAATCTGATGAAGGCTTGCCATTAAATCCAGGTTGCAGGAAGACTAGAAGTCATGATCCTTTATAAAAGAAATGTCTTAGGAAATAAAAGTCAAGTTCTCTCATTCTTCAAAATGAAAGGTTTGTTTAGGCCTGCCACATGAAGTATTTATTTGTTTCTACTATTGCCACATGGATATTTTTCTGCACTAAAGTGCCTCAGACAGCTAGAAGGGCATTAGCTAATTATCTAGCTAAAAGAAACCCAGCTGCAAAACAGATGAATTTTTTTCTTATTGTTTTGTCTTCTGATAAGTTTTAAAGTGAAACATGGAGGCAGACGAATAAGTTTGAAGTAGCATCTGCCCAGGCTGTGCTTGGTTTTATCTAGGGCTCTACACACCAGCCCTCCTGAGCTCCTAAATTCATTCTTTATTGCGAAAGAATGAATGTTAACACTACTTTTCATTTCAGTCTTGACATTTCAGCAAATTTACCCCTCTGAATCACTAGCTGAACTCAACAAAAGGTTTTTATCTGCTGATAACTTTCCATCTGAGAGATTTAAAGTTCCAGATGACATAAGGTCTAGCTCAATGATGTTATTAAATTCTCACCTTAAATCTCACATACAGAAAGCCCTTGTCAGGTCACATGAATGAGATGATTGCATTAGTCATACTACAAGAGTGATACTCATTCCACTAAGTTCACTGTATTCAGTCTGAAGTTTGATCTATGAGGGGACACTTCATGTCCAACGTGATGTGGTTTCTTTACGTTGTGTTGTTTTTACTAATTATATTCTTGTCAATGCAATTGATACCCTCTTTGCTCTATGGTATGCAATCCTCAGTATACTTGCTGCTTTTGTTAAGATGTGATCTGCTGCAGTAAATAGAAGGACCCCATGATTAGTTTATTCAAGACATTTCTTCTCTTCATAGTTCAGCTTGAAACTAACTCTACAGTTTTGAAGTACAGTGTCCCTGAACTGGCCTCTGAATTGCAAAAGCTAAATTAGCATGAATGACATTTTGCATGTGGGAATTTATGCAAGGATCTACTTGTGAAAAGTTTAAACACACCAGCTGAAACATTGATGAATTATGAATGATTATAATTAAATGGTTTTATTTCTCCATTGTTTTTATTTCTTTTCCTCTTTTTTTCTGGCTTCTCTTAACCCTGTAATATCCAGATGGTTTAGGATAGTGAGATTTCTCTGTGTGTACATTGATCTTGAAGCAATCCGGTGTCACTGAATAGATTTGGGGATTAAAATGAATTTATCTACGGATTAAGAACTCCATATGCCAGTTTTAGTGGGTGTTATGAAATAGGAATCAGCTAGCTACAGAATTCCTAATGCACTTATGTGCTTTTATAGCCTAAATCATCTTAGTATCAGAGCTCTTCAGCAACTTGAATGCACCTACAAAACCCATGCGAGTTAAAAGGGTTATCTCCTGATTCTCCTAACGGGATAACTGAAAGTGCAGGAAGATTAAACAGCTAAGTCAAAGTCAGTAAGAAATCTGGAGCATTCTTAAAGCTAAAAGGCAGTTCTCTGGGTTCCAGGTCATTGGCTTGAACAGAAAGTTGTTTCTCTCTCCTTGCATAACAACCTTTCTGAAACCAGCAGTGCACCCCCCAAAGTGTTCTGTACAGGGGAGAGCAGGGAGGCAGGTGCCTGTCCTCTCTGTTTTCACACCTGTAAATCTTTTGATAGCTTCCTTTGTGGAAAATCACAAGATGCTTTGTAGGCTTGGATTGTGCCTTCTAGCCCTCCTGGTAATTACAAGAGGTTTGTAAGTATCAATGTTTTATAGCTGATGAAAAGGGAAGATGTTGTGCCTGGTCATTTTATCACTGTAAAATGAAGCGGCGTATGAGCCAGGCATAGACTTTTGCCTTCCATGAGATTGTCCCATGTCCCATCTTCTGGAACCAGCATCATCTCTGGAGAAGACTCCACCTCACTGGTTATGCCAAGGAAACATCACCAAGGCTCAGCAGTACATCAGGAATCATGCAGTTAAATAAGATTTGCAGATGGTTTAGGAGTAATAACATTGGGGTATTTGTGTTGCACATAAGTCTCATAGAATTGTGATGGCATTGCTTTCTCTATGTTCCTAAACTCAGTTGCCTCAGACTCCTGTTAGCATGTGTGTCACATCAGCTTGTAATACAACCTTATTTCCATGACTCAGAAGCATGAAAACTGTATACCTACATATACCTGTGTCACATTTGTGAAGTGGAAATTCTGTGCTCAACAAAACCAGATATGCTCATTTTGGTGTCTTTTTTTATGTTACAATTTCCAAATGAACACTGAAATTAAATTTCTGGGAGTCCTAGGCCACCACCAGAAGTGCTTTTCTGGTGCTGGGGCTAAATGCCTGCTTCAGCAAGGAGTATTTTGTACTCAGCCTTTCTTATCATCTTACCTTTCTTCTTGCTGTTTAAATATTTTCCCTTGCTCTTCCCTATTCCCAATTTCTTTTGAATGTAATAACAACAACAATAATAATATAATTTTGATGCACACCACTGGCTTATTCAGTATATTTTCCATCAGGCTTAGGACTATTGCTCCTGAGTTTCAGTCCTCAGCTGGAGTACTTTTCTATATCCCACAAGTTTGGGTTTCACTCTCTCCTGGCAGCCCAAGCTCTATTTTTTGCTTTAATCTTCTGCAGGACAGACCAGTGAAACACCTAATTTTTGATACAGTTTTCCATCAGCGTTACCACAAAAAGTGGGAATTAGCCTATCTTTTCTTGGTTTCCCACCAGTTGTGGCTGAATGGGGCTGTCCCAGTCTTTTCTGTGGACCTATGCTGCTGATGAGGAGCTTCCCTTTCTTGTAGTGCAGTGATGAGATCAAGGGGTAACTGGGACCACACTGTGGGTTGGCTCCTGCAACACCCTCCCCATTCCATGACCCCAGGACAGTGCCTTTCTACTGTGCTCCAGAATATCTGTGCAAGCAGAGTTAAATGGCTGCTGCTGCCTTCAGAGCAGTAGTGCAACGGTGCCTGGCCACACAGGATACCATTTTTCCTTTGGTCTGGTTTGGCTGTGTGGACTGTGAGCCAAATGGATGAGGTTTAACCTTTGTAGGTGAGCAACCTTAGCCTTGGGATAGACCCAAACCTCTGCCCCGCAGTGGTGTGTGAAGCAACACAGGCAGTGGTGTGATGGGTCACCAGTCTCCTGTGTGTAAACTTTGTGCTTTCAAGCTTTTTGGCCTTCCTGGTTGTTGACAGGGACACTCTCTAAAGCTTTTTCAGCTTAATGTACTGCCATTTATTTACAGCTCTGCCTTGACTGAGGTTTATATTATTCTTTCATGGGAAGACGTGTTGTTCACAAAAGCAAGGGACTAATAGCAGACTAGAGGTAAACCTAGTAAAAGCAGGTGTTATGCAATTTGTCACCACATGACTCTGCTAATGCATCTTTAGTCCAGGACTGCGGTACCCCTGCCATGTTTTAAAGTGCAGAAAGATAAGCATACGTTGTACCCTGGAGTGCCTTAGTCTATAAATGTAATCCAGAAATATGGGAAACAGTGCTCTGAATCTGATGGCCTTTTTCAACACAATTACAGGAGCAGCGTGAGGTGCTGAACATTTGCAGCAAGGGTGCACACAGCAAACGGGAAGTTGGATGTGCGGGCTGTTAATTCAAGCCTAGATAAGCTTCTGACTAAGAGGGTTTTAATTTGTTTCTCACTCTAATATGATACTTGTATGGTAGCAGTTTTACTGAGAAGAACCTATTACAACCTATGCTCATCTGTAGAGCCACATTTAATGAGGAGGATACCTCACAGCTTTTAATGGGCCTCTACAGACTTCAAGGATATGAACCTAAAAAAGCCTTGAATATCAAAATGTTTTTATTTGGCTGCAGATGAAAACACTTTAATGTGGAAAAGACTGTGTGCTGTTTGAAATGAAATGAAAAGGGCAACAGATGAAAAAGAGTATTTTCTCTCAAAATAGAGAGAGACAGAGAGAGATAAGGCATTTGATCCCTTAGTGTCTTGTTTGTGTCTGTCTTTGTGCTTTCAGGATCACTTTCACAGAATGCACCAGGAATATCACTCCAATGCTCAATGTTCTCAAGCTTCTGCTGAATGAATGGGGATTGAAGACTTTCAGTACTATAGAAGAGAAGCTTAATTCCAGGGGTCACAGGTAGGAAAGTGTATGCTGAGGCTGCAACCTCTAGATGCATGCATACCCTCAGTCTTATTTGGCAAAACAAGCTAGGCAAGGTTGTGCTGGCCACTAACAATTTTTCAAATGGCTGAACAGCAACAAATCATTCCTCTAGTTACCCACTGAGACCTCAATGAATAATCAGAGCCTGCAACAGAGCCTGGAAATCAATAATCCCTGGCTCATGAATAGATAAGAACTAGACAGAGGATGGGCAAATCAAGTAGCAGCAGGTGCACCCTTACTGGGAAGGCACAGTCTCCATCATTTCATGTGTATAGAATCAGAGGAAGATTTTTTTCTGGTTTCACCCAGCAACAGGTGGATAGCTGGTGCATGTGACAGGTCGAGCTTGCTGGTGTATTTGGCTTTCTGTTTCTTAAGGGTATAGAAGCAGATTGTGTGAACAGGTAGATGGAGAAATCTGTTTTTCATACATGGTTCCCTTTGATCTTACCTGTTAGAAGTATATGATGTCTTAAGCAATTTTCCTGGCAATGAGTTATGACACAGTCTAAGGAGAAGGTTTTGAGGGAGGCTAGAGTTCTTTGATCTATGTCTGTGTGCAAATAGGTGTTCCTACAGCTGGATTGCAGCTCTTTAAAGTATTATCATTGGAGAAACACCGTGCTCTTGCTCATTGTTTATATATGGGTGATTCTCTTAGTATTAATACTTAGTATTAATATTAGTACTATTAATATTAATATTAGTACTATTAGTACTAATTTTTTGCTCCCCTCCCATTTTGTATTCAGCAAGGAGTGTGAGAAATAAGATATTTTCTTTGCATTCTGATGGGCAAAAATTCTCGGGACTGGTTACCTTTCAAGTGATTATCAGTAGCAGATGCTGGACCTGATGTTATTTGGCTTTGCTGCCTTTTTTCTGATCTTACAGGTTGTGTATCTCCCAGCATTGTGTGTACTTGACCAGGCACTTTTTTCTACAAAGAGCAGAGATTGTGTACCTGGTGGAAATTTTATCATCATCCCCAGAGGTTGCTCTGTAATTTTCTCAGCTGTAAGGAATGTGGTCCATCCAGGCACTGCTACCAAGCATGGCAGGCTGTCTCCCTTTTCTAGTCATGCCCTTGTGTTGCTAAGCCTGCATCAGGAATATTTATTCCTGCAGTCTCTTGCACAAAGTGGTAACAGATATGCACTAAGGCAAGCAGAAGCACCATGTGGTGCTTGACCAAGCCCAAGGTCTAGCTCCTCTTTCAGAAACACTGAACTCAGATGGGTTGTGTCTGTCTGGAATTTTGCTAATATTTTGGCCCAGGTTTGGACAATGCTTTAAAGGTGTTTCTGCAAGAGAAGCTGAACCTGCCAAATATTGCCCTTCCTTCACCTTGTGGGCCATTCTTCAGGGCCATGCAGACATTGAGATTCACACAGTTATTTGTCCTGGCTGTGGCTACTTCTACACAGAAAAAGGCTTGAGCCTGTGCTGGTTAGGCAGATGCAAATCAGAAAAGACATGCCTGTTGCTGGAAAAGGGAGCTCCTGCCTCTGAGGATATTCTCTGTACATTTCTGCTTCAATCAATCCTTCAGATATTGCCCTAAAGATTACTTGCCTTCTTTTGGTATGCCAGGTAATCCCAGTGTTTAACAATGAAGTATGCTGTTCCTGGCTGTTACTAATTAATATATTTTAACCTGTCAATAATTAATGTGGAAATTGGGAAAAATAATGCCGTGGAGTCTACAGCCTGAGATCTGCTGCCTGGCAACTGTGGATGTGCATATCCGTTATATCAGGAAATTAGAAACTGGAGCAAGAGCTGATCTGTCTGACATTTTGTAAGATGATATAAATGGGCCCACTCAACAAACACTAGATTTCTGTGAGGGCATGAGTGATATGTGTCTGGGGAAAAGATGTTATCTCTCTTATGAAGGTGCAGTTAATACCAGACATCAATTAAATATAGTTCATTAAAGCCTCTGGGTAATCCTTTTTTTTTGGATGAGATCAGAGGAGCAACTTACAGCGACTGGCAGAGGGGTTATCTTGGTAATAATCTCCACTTTTGCATCTAGTATCTCTCATAGGATGAGCTAAGTGAAGTAGCATCTAGACTGTAACAACAATAACCTTTTCAGATGGAGAGACTGTGCAGTGAAATGTAATAGTGGCTTACCGTGTTTGAAGTAGTTGCATTAGATAGGTTTATTGAGATATGCCAGTAGTGCTGATATGATAATAGTTGGTTTGTGCACTCCCTCCCCATCTTCAGAGGGGTAGATTTGTCTCTGCCATGTTCATGGGATGTGGCTTTGTCTAAAACATTTCATTTGTACAGATAGAGTGACTGGAGGCAGGCAAAATTATGGTACTGTTAAAAAGCTGATGTTTTATTGCTTGTTCCTATTCTGGCTAAAATATTCTTTTTATATATTGAGTGTTTTAATGGAATCATTTTGAGTGTTGTTTTCTTGAATTGGACCCCTTGTCTCCACATTTTGAATCCCAAGTGCAATGCACCGGTTGCAGGAAATTAACTGTTCAATCAGTGAGGTGCCAATGGCAATTGAGATCCCATATCTTATTTCCAGTTAGTGATGCAGCTGTCAGGCAAAGACACAGAAGAAACAAATTTCTTCAACACACCTGGAATAAACAGAGTAAAGCTTGGCATGGAGCCTAAATTTGCAGGGTAACTTCCAAGAATGTCTCACTTTCCTAGGTTCTGCTGCCAAAACAGGCTCCACACTTGGATTTTGACATTGAAACTAACCACTTCTGGAATTGTCTTCCTCTTTTCTGTTTTCCCAGTCTTTCTTGTGAAATCTTCTGTGGTTCCCTGTTTAATCTGTGTCGCAGCTGCTCCTGTGGAATGAAGCATGAGGGCTGGCTGCAGAGCAGGCTTGGGGCTGCAGGAGTCATCGAGGAGACTGAGCATCGCCAGAGGCACAGGGAAACAAAAGTCCCCAGGGTCTGATGGAGGGTGTCAGGAGCGAGAGAGAAATGAGAATGAGCTGTGTGCCCGTGGCAGAGCTGGGCTCTCTGGGATCATCGTTTCACCAGGGAGAGACAGCTAAAAAGGAGAGAATAGAGAAACACAGCTCAGGAGACGGTTGTGATTTTAAGTCTCTAGAAGCTAAGACAAACAGTGTGCTGCCTTTCAGAAAGTAGCTTACTGAAACTGTAGCTCTGTAAGTGGGATGATTTTTCCATGCCACTTTTTACATCTTTGTTTGAAGCAAAAGCTTCATCAGCACTTAGCATTGTCAGTTCTGACACTTTAACTTGCAGACCCTATTTGCAGGGGAGAAAAACCATCTTCATGCTCCTCAGATCCTCCACCTCCTCGAGGTGAGAGGTCATCAGAGGGATTCCTACCAAAAGCTGCCATCCATGCAGCCCACAGGGTCCTGCAGAGGAGCAGTGCTGCCAGGTATTTCTTGTTAAATGCTGTGGCATTACCATCCACCTCCTCCTGATTCACCACCTCCTTCTTTTCCCTTCTTCCTGCAGCACAGAGCTTCAGCCTTGCTTGCTGTAGGTATAATACATCTACAGCTCTCCAGAGCTTGACACAACCTAAAGCAGGCTAGGTTTATGGCAATGTATTTCAGCTAATCCTTGTTCGTATCTGGGGTTTTCTGTTTCAGAAACCAGTCATGTCAAACACCGTGTAATGAGAGAAAACTGGAAATGCTGACTTACTGAAAGGATTATTTGCCATGGGCTGTTCATACCATCATGCATAGTGTTTGAGTTTTCTGCTTCCTACAACTCTTCCTAAAGCTTTTGGGATCCTCAGAAATCTTTTTCTAGTAATTATTCTGCTTTGTGGATTCAGGTCTTTTCCGCTACTTGTGTTAATTGGACAAGCCATCATACTCCAGATCCAGAGGAAAGAGATAATCCGTGGAATTCCTTAGACTTGAGTGGGATATTCACAATAGCACATAAGCAAGTCTGGTGATACGTGAGGCAAAGCAGAGTCATTTCCCAAAAACCCCAGCTTGCAACATCACTATTAACAAAGTTTCTGCACTGAAAGACCTGGCAGTAATATAGCCTGTTTCAAAAGCACTCAATTTTCCTCTATTACCTGCATTGCTGCACTATAACCAGCACAGTTCTTTGTTGGGCCATGCTGTGCTTCAGTCCGTAGTACCTGTCATCTCCTATGGAAGAGGAGATAAGAGAGAAACATATTTCATGGTGTCAGACTCCGGCCAGTGCCCAGTTTGCCCTCATTTTCAGGACAGCCCTTATGCAGATTTCTGCTCTGAGTCTTTGAAGTAGTAGTGCTGGGAAAAAAAGGTGTCTGTGGGGCTCCTTCACCCTTTCAGAGCACTAGGATACTCACAGCTGCCTGAAATGGAAAGATTTTAATTAATTAATCTTTCCCTCAATCCTCCACCCCACCAGCTTTCCTTCCTGGCAGTTTTTTTGCTGTGTTCCTACCTGATGGGTTTTTTTAGGTTTATTTGCTTCTGTCTCCACAGGAGAATATGATGTTTTCCTTGGCAAAGTGCTGTCCTTCACAGTAGACTAAGCAGGCTTTGCTGAGCTGGGTGAGGCAGAACTCTGTTCCTGACGCCTCTACTTTAAGCTTAGCCTTGGCCGCTGCTGCTACTTGTCACCACCTGAGGTCCCACTGAAACTTGAGTTCCTCTTCCCTACAATGTACATTAAATTAAAGTCAGCGTTATTCTCCAGAGTATGCATGGTGCAGAAGGAGAAATGACAAGAGGTGCAGAAGGAGGAAAGACAGGAGGTGCAGAAGACAGGAAAGGGTAGATGATGAGCTAGTTATCTTTTCTATTTATGCTCTTAACGAGATGAATTAAGAAAGGCACATTTAATAGCAAATCTCACTGCAGCTTTTTCTGAAACATCTTTGCTGTTAGGCTGAGAGAAACTTCTGAGGTTGATGTTCTCATTAGAAAGTGTGCTACTGAAGGGTAGCTAATTAGTAAAGCCACAGTATTGTGGCTGTTATGGTAGGTTCAATCACATATTGCAAAAATATGGGAGATATGAGCGTCTTCCAGTCTGTTTTCAAAATGCTTCCTTTTCTTCAGGCTGGCTAAAGTCATAATTTCAGGGTTTATTTCAGTTCACTTCAATATCCCAAATTCTCACGAAGTATATATGTAATAATTTGCTGTTCCAGCACAATTTCTGTAAACATTTAATCTCCTACAGTTTCTGTGTATATGTGTTGCCTTTTTCCCCAGTGCTTGCATTCACTGGACATCTATTAATGCTCTGTAACCAAAGGAAATAAATAATCTTTTGAAGTCTTGGCACTGGAGGCAGAAGCTTAGAATGGCATAAAATTATTGTGGTGATTTGTTTAAATGATAAAAAATTTTCCAGATTAGTTTTTTCAGTTTATATGTTTGAACCACTTGTAAAACCAACCAACAACAACCCAATCAACCAAATACACAAATAAACAATCTCCCTTGACCCCCTGCAACTAAACTCCCATAAAATATGTGACTATGGAAGTATGATACATTCATTAGAAGACCCACAGAGCTTTATATCTCCTTCAAAACTTTGTGCAATTATGTTGAGCATGGTGAGTTCCTCTCCTTACACTGCCTTTCCAGATTTCTTAATACATTTTTTTTTTCCAAGCACCATTCATCAAGAATGTCTCCTCTATAATGTCAGAATCCAGATGATGACTGTCTGGCATGCAGTCTGTAGGACTCTTTACGGTCCTATATTTCTCAGCTAATCCAGTTGCATATCTTAGGGGTCTCAACAAGCCTTGGAATGAAAAGTGGGAGCATATGACACAAAAAACATTGCTATGGAAGGCATAAACCAGAAAATACTTCACAAGAAGTATCTGTCTCCTTTTTACTGAGTGAGTCATAGGACACAACAAAATGCTTCAAACCTTGGTCGCCCAGAAGGCAAATAGCAGAGCTAGGATGAAGACCCGTGTATTCTGAGCTCTAAGTCAACCTACATCCCACTGAACAACTCTGCCTTTGAGGCCCTGTCATCTGGAGAATGTTGATTTTTCTCTTAGTAAGTGGCAGACCCTCCTAGAGATCTGGGAGAACAATCCTACCGAAGGCAGTGAGGATTAGTTACTTGGATCTTATTTTCTTCCCCCAGTGGTAAAGACAGAAAAGAACACGAATTCCCCCATTCAAAATAGAGTTAATAGATGTAAGTGTAAAAAGATACTGTCTTATGCAAAGAGTGAAAGATACATGGGCCAAGAAGGGACCATGAATTATATGTTGGTGTTAAGTATCCTGCTCGTAGTAGTATAATTTTGAGGATGGAGAAATTCCTGTCCTGGATATGTATGCTGATTCACTGAGAAAATGTGCAGTGTTAAATTACTGTGTCATACTTCTTACCCATGCTGGGGTTAGACCAGAGGTTACAAACTGGGTTGTCAAAACAGCACACATGGGATTTCACCACTGTGAAATCTAGCTCTTTTAAACACCCATTCAAAATCTATCTTCACTTAAAGAAGCTAGAAGGTGGGAAGATGTGCTAGGGGAAGGAACACCCTGCTGCATGTGTTTTATAGCTCTATTTCTCCCATCATCTTCTTCTGGCAGGCATCTGAAAGTGGGCTACAGATGAGGTGAATCTCTGGAGTGAGCCTAAGGAGCCATCCATATATTTTTATAGGGTGTTTCAAGAATCCAAAGTAATAAGCAGTGAGCATCTGTAGCACTAGAGTATGTAAAAGCAATACTGATGTGTTTTACATTTCTTCTGCAGAATCCTTCAGCATTACTGTAAAATGAATAGTGGATTATGCCTACAATGTGCAGTAGAAAATTTCTTTTGATACCTTTTGGGATAGAGTGGAGTAGTGGGATTTTCACTACTATCATAAGCCACATGGCTCTTGTGATTCTCTGTGTCATTTTGTTCTCAAGGGGGGATAGCCTGATTGAAGAAAATGACACTGTTGCGATGTTTTCAACTTTTTTTTTTTTTTTTTTTTTTTTTTTAAAGACTGCTTGGGATCAAAATGTATATGAAGACTATTACCAGAACATAGGGTCAGGAACTTGCCTGATGGTTTGTTGAACTTGGACCTCAGATTTCAGTAGCTTTTTTGTTTTTTGATTTTTTTTTCTCAGAAACATTACTATGAATAACATTAGGTCACATATACACATTAGATATTTAGATGCATTTTTTCTTGAGGGATAACCTATATATAGTGAAAAATGATTGAAGGCTACTTACTTATTTTGGAAGAATTGGATTAAGTATAACTAGTCTATTACAAGGCATTTGCCCTCTGACATATTGATTAGAATATTGACAACCTGAGCAGAAATAGCTGTTTAAAAAACACTGAAGGATTTATCAGTAATCTCATTGAATTTTTAAAATCTTATTTTTTCCAAAGTCAACACTGAGAAAGATGCCTCCACTCTTCTGTCTTACTGTGAATGTGAGCAAAATTTTAAGGATTTGATAAACACCAAGATTGTCCTCTTTCAAGTCAAGACTGGTGCACGTTACTGAAATGATGTGATATGGTTTGCAATATCCTTTCTGCTCAAGTTTGGTTTGGCAGCTTGCAGTGGTGAAGGGTGGCTGGAGCATATCATGTGAAAGGTGCTGCATTTGACATTTCTGTGACATCTTGGTGTTTCTTTTGTAAGTACTTAATTGGAATTTTGTTCCTGGTCTTTCAGACTCAAGTAGTAGTTGTCCTAGGTATTTTTTTTAAAATTGTATTCCAATTTATAGTTCAGGTCTTGTTCCTCATTGCAGGCAAATGCATATTAATAGCAGGAATATTATATGTTTGGCAAATTATATCACAGCTGAAATCTTTGCACGCAGTACAAAACAACTATTTGTGCTGAGATGGATGGATGATTATTACCTCTTTGTTTTCTTTTTCATTATCCTTTTGAATTAAAATCTCCTTGTAAAGCCATTATCCTTGCTTTAACAGCTCTCTATATTGAATATGTCTCTGCCTCTTCTACTCTTTTTTTTTTCTTTGCTTAGATTGGGTTTTAATTTTCTGTGATTTTTGAGGTGTAATTTCCTTGTTGTTTCATATTTTTACAGTGCCCTGTTCAAAAATTCATTATGCCCAAACTCAATTTTGTTTCTCAAATGCATGTAGGCCAAAAAGTAGCAGGAACCTTCTTTAAAAGCTATATTTACAGCTCTAGTGGCAAGCACTCTCCTCCTACACTGGAAAGCTGTGAAATACTGTCAAGATGTGAGTGTGCATTACAATGCTCCTGACGACTTAAGCTGGTTTATTTTTTAACCATGGCTTCATTTTGTCAGTTACACCAAATAGAACAGGAAAGAAGCTCTTCCAATAAAACCCAGGAAAACAGACTACACAGCTACTTAAAATTACAGCATCTCAAACTACTCCACCCTCTTCCGTAGTGCTGCATAGTCTGAACACAGGTACAACACCAAGAAAGACCAGTTATGACTATGTCTAATGCATTTTTCCAGTTCCAAAATAATCAGAATGTCTCCCTGAGTGTAACAGTGCTTGATGACCTCCAAAAATTTTCCTACTATGTACAAGGCTCACTTGAGGACAAGAGTAGAAGAGGACCTCAAAGTTGCCACCTGCCACAGGAAGGAAAGAAGAATGACTGTGGTTGTCATTGGTGTCATAGATCCCTGCAATGACATTAGGTGCACCCCTTAAAAGAGGACAGTGTCTCATAATGCAGAGGAAAGCAAATGACTTCTCTACCCCCGATGGTCTCTTTCCAATGTGAACAGGAAAGGAACATCTCTTCCTGTCCTTAATTTAATGGTTGATTTCACCCTAATCATCCGATCCATAGGTTTCATTCTGAACATCAGCCAGGCACCTTTCACAATGTGAAGATAGTAAGGGGGCTAACTTTCCATAACTCCCTCATTACAAGCTGAAATCTGACATTCCTCATGCTGGACACTCTTTTTCCAAGGGCTGATTTGAAATGTGAAGTCAGTGCAGACCTTGGCTGCAATTACTGCATGTTTGGAGTCAGGCTCTAATTGAATAGTCCTGTTATAGTCAATGTGAGTTCTTGTGAAATGATGTCATTAACTGGAGTAAACATGTTGCAATGTGGCTTTGTGTCATCTGGATGAATAACAAAATTATTTTAATTCTGTATATGTAACATTTACCTGCAATGAAGTATTTTTTTTTTCTGCAATGTTTTCTGCGCTCAGGGTACATAAAATTGTGTCCATGTTCTAAAGGGAAATATTAAGATACAAGAAATGACTGGTTTTCTCTTCAGTTTGTATAAGAACTTTAACTGACTATCCAATGGAAATTAAAAAAAATCTAATAGTAGAGAGAAAAAAACATAAAGCCTTTGGCTACAGCCCTGGTTTATTTTCTCCATTTCATTGTCTTAAACTATTGGTTGTATTAAGGCTGAATCCTGTAAAAAGCCCATCTGATCTCCAAAGCAGCTACTATGAAATAGACATAGGAGTAGTCTAATACTGAGCTTCTGTCAAAAAGATGTAGGTGTGATGTCTGTTTTCTGCAGATTTCTGTGACAACTATTTCTCCCTTGTGACATGTTCTCTCCTAGACAGCTTTCAGGTGGAATTTTTTTTTTTTTTTTTTAATTCCATGGAACTTAAGTTGTTGGGAGGTTTGGGGGTATTTTAATGGCTGATTTGATTTTGCAAAGGTGTCCCTGTCTAAAACAAAGCTCCTTACACTGATTAGATGAGATATCTTTCCATTGCTAAATGAGCTGCCAGGCTGGTTACCTGCTTGATGCAACTGGGAAGAAAACCTGCCTGACTTTTCAGCTAAAGATTGAGCACTCTGAAGCCTTTTGTCTGGTTTGTGAAATACCTCCATCATAAGCCTTTCAGTGACTGATTTCTTAGGTGCTTTCTGTGTGCATTGAAGACAGGCCTGCCTTCAGCCTCTTCTTATGGGGTGTTATCCATCATTTTTCACCTCTTGGGTTTCTCCAGCTCAGTACCTGACAGCAAAGTGAGTGTGCAGCACAGGAACTGGGAGAAAGAAAATAAAAAAAAAAAAAAGGTGAAAAATCTCCAATGAGGAAACACAGCATCAAGAAATGGTAGCTACTACCTCCTTTGCTAGGCAGATGATGGATGGGAAAGAAGGTTCATGGAAGGGTGAAGAAGTGTTAGATCCAGGTGTTTGGAAATTTGGGAGATGGAAAATAATATCTGAGCATTTGGATGGGCAGCAATCAGAGGTAGGGAAAGAAAGAGCAAGACCAGTAAGGGCTGAAAGAGATGAAGGGACATCAAGGGGAAAGAGACAAAAATTTAAAGTGAAGAACAGACATAAGCAAAAGAGATGAAGGTTATTCAGAGACATATTTTCATTTTTTTCTTATGCAGTATAAGAAAGCACTGTCTCTGAGGAAGCTCCTGCTGGAGAAAGGATAAGGAAAGGGAGTGGAAGTAGGGGGAGGGAACAAGTTTTCCACTGTCAGCTTCTGTAGGCCTGACAAATAAAACACCTTTTGCTTATCTGGAGAGCGCATAAAATTTGTATAGACAACTATCATTGTTTATTTTCAGTGGATAAATAAGTTTGCTATGGTAGGTGGGCATAGCTACTTGTAAGTCTGTTATGAGGACATTACTCAACACCCCTTATCACCCTTATCCTTCATGTTGTGAGTGGGTTACGTCTTCAGCAAGGGCATCTTGTTTTTCTAGACCTTAATTGAAAAACTTGGCAGAGCGTTTTAGAACTGACTTAGGAGCTACAAATGAATGTCACACCAGACTGGCATTTTTGTGTGTCGGCACAGCTCTCCAAGCACTTCTGCATGGTCTGTTGTAGGATTTGTTGTTATGAGAAAAGATTGAGCTGTCAGAAAAAGAATGCAGGGCACAGACAGTTGGGTACTGACCCATCAGATGGATGGATTGCCAAGAAAGCGCACAAAGATGCTTTTTTTCAGGCTATGGTCTCACTGAATCACTCAGAATAAGGAAAATAATTTATCAGTAGCTTACATTTGCTATAGTTAGACTAGTGTCCTCTCAGGGTGCACAGAGACAGATGCCTATGTGAAAGGTGCAAGAAATATTTTCACAGTCAATTAAGGATGAGATTCTCCATAGAACTTTACTTCTAAATTTCAGCAGCAGCTAGTTCATGTCCTGGGGCATGATTTCTTACTCTTTGTGTAAACATTGCTGTGCTTACATAGGGTAATAAGTGATTAATATCTTGGTGTCCCTTTAACTGGAAAAAGTCTGGGTAAAGTTGCTTATTTCCTCCTATTTCTGGTCATGCCTCTTTCACAAGTGTGAAAGCCAGTCTTGCTTTGTATGCAGCAGTCAGTAGTGTGTGTCCCTGTTATTCATGTTCTGCTTAGTCCACTAGTCCATTAATGGAGAGCAGCACTGGATGTGGGATGCCTGTGTGATCAACACATTGCTCTGGCTAATCCTCTGTGCACTGCTTTTTAACAACAGATATCTGTCAGTCAAGAAATGAGCAAGACAGCCACAGGAATTCTGTTTTTTTCCCTAGTTTTTCAGATTTTAGGAGCTTTTTATTTTTTTTTTTTTTTTTTTTTTTTTTTGCATACTACCTTCATTTTGCTGCACAGCTTGAAATGCTGATGTTTCAATATGAGTAATAATGACTCTTGAGCCAAATATAGAATTTTCTGAAACTTGTTTTGGGCATGGACATCACATCATCCATCAGGGAAATCAAGCTTAACTCAGTCCTCAAATCTATCTTAGCTCAAAAATGAGAAAGATCAGTGGACTTAAGCAGACATTTATTTGCCTTATTGAATGGCTGAGCAGTTGATAGACCTGAGAAATTGGTATGCCACAGGGAGGAAAGGACCAATGTAATTTCTAGTAGGGAGTTTTGTTGTAAGTATGGGCAAGTTTTATAAAAACTCACGCTTTTTAGGGCAATATACACCCCCTACTGCAGTGCTTTTCTGAATGAAGGATAATGATAATAATTCTAAAGCCTTTCTGTATTTTTAGCAGAAATCAGTTAGCAGAATCTGGACATTGAAAAAACTTATTGGAGGGCCCTTTCTCCTTTATTCTCCAACATTTACAGTTACTCTCACTTCAATTATAGTTTCCAAAGTATTAGATAAGTGCCCTAGTTTCAACATGGAACGTTTATATTACTTGTGTCTGAAACTCATCTTACATACAAGCCGTGTCACAACATTGATTTATATTGAATTAACATGATATTCATTGATTTTTCAGCTCATTGCCCCTTGGTTATCAGTAGAAAGAGAGAATTCTAAAGTAGCTATGCAAAACATTTGAGCCTCTACTCTTTAATACTAGATGAACTGACTTCATGTTGGCTGATTTCGTGTATGAAAACAAAAACGTTTGGTGATGTCCAGCTAACTAGAAGGTATCTTTTCCTGTTGGACAATGACCTAATCACTCCTGCATCTAACTGCCAGGTCTGACAGCTTATTTTCTTCAGTGCTGAAAGGAACATTCCTCAGATTTGCCAATGAGACCTTGTCAGACCTTTTGTGTTTTCCAGTTTATTAAAAAAAACCAAAACCAAACAGGTGGGCAATGTTTCCAACCAACTTGGATTTTGGTTTTAAGGGAAGGGAGGTGCTCAAGCAGAGCTGCACAGTGCTGCTGTAATGCAAAAAGGAGAGAATAATTTTGAAAAATCCTTTTAGGAGATGTATGCTCTGGTATCAGAAGAGCTGTGTGCCTGTCCCCTGACTTCCCTAAGTATAAGACCACCACAATCCCAACAAATACTGGATGTTTCCAGACCACACAATTCAAGATCACAGAGACCTCACTTTGCAAAGTCAATCATTGCTGTGCAGTATACAGCTACACAAACACATTTGTTTGCTATCTTCCCCATTTCACACTTGCCTGTTTAGTTTCTGATGGATTGGTAGCAGAACACTTCATGTCTGGGAAATCACACCCAGTCACAAAAGAGTTGTAGTATCTGCAGTACTTCTCAAAAAGACTTGGGAATGTGTTTCTCACATGAAGATCACAGATGGATTTCACTTGTGGGATGGTAATAATAATAATCCCCTCTTTGGTCTGTCTTCAAGACATATCATGTAGTAAAGAGCTGAGCTAATGTTCCTCCCCCTGATTTTCTAAATGTTTTACTCTCTACTGGTGTTTCTACTGTTTTTCAGTTCCTAATGTGCCAAAGGGAACAGCTCGCTTTTGACAGTGAAATCACATTTGCAGGAATTGACAAAAGAAAACATTTGTCCTTATCTTGTTCCTGAAGACACCAACTGCCCCAAAATATGCCATCCTCTATATTAGTTTTCTCAGTTGTCCTGTCTCATGTTGTGGATGGATTCTCTCTATGCCCTCACACCCCTTTCCTCCTGTCCCTGGCATGGGATAGGGAAGAACAGTTCAGAAAGATACACCGTTTGCACTGTTTATTTATAGCTGGGAGGAAAACAAATGGAGAACTAAGCAAATCATGAAAGCAGATTTTCTGCCACACACACAGATCCCTGGAACTATAACACAGCCAACATGCTTAAATCCAAAAGACATAGCATTTCAGGGAAGGAGTGGGATCAGATTAGGAAGGAAAAACATTCAGGTCTAAAGCTTGGCCAAAAGGTCTGGTAGAAACGGTGCTGACATGCATTCCTCCTCTGCAGACAGCTCCATCAGAAAAGAGAAAGCAGAATGTGATGCAAGCAAGTGATTCAGGTGTCAGAGAGGGCACTGCTTCTTCTCTTGCACACAACTAAACCAGCACTAGTGCTGCCTTAATGGCAGAGACACCATGAGGGGATATTTAGACCTGGAAGTGAAACATAATCTCTGCTTTTAGAGATGGAGATACTTATGCAAACTGGCCAAAACAGTGTTAAGATTGAACTGAAGCGAAGTTATTTTCTGGAATACTGCCTTAAGCTGTCTCAAAAATCTCAAGGCAGCAACAGAGGTGAGCAAATTATTTTGCCCTCTTTAAATTAAAATCTTGCATTGCATTTTGGAAATTATATGGGAAAAGAAACGTAGGTGCAGGATGACAGAAAAAATGCAAGAAAAGCAGTTGTGTAAAACTGAAGCAGATACTGGAGAGCATAAATGACAGGTTAACAGACTAGAAAGACAGTGAAGCACAAAGGAGATACCAAAGACAGATGCATGTTATATATAAAAAGTTAAACCAGATTATAAAATACATTTTAAAACAAAACAGAAACAATTGGCATTACCTAAATTCTTGCCTCCAAACTCTTTTTGGCTTGTGGTTGTAATTTAAGTTACAAATTTGTATGTTGGACAGGTAGCTACAAACACAAACCCTAGTTTCTAAACCTTTTTGTGACTTGTGGTGATTAATGTTGTTTACTCTAGGATACATAGTCTTTCTTTTGTTCCCTCTTCCAAGTTTCTTCTTTCCTTTCTTGCTTGAAAGAACCTTTCTGCATTATCTTATTTCTGAGCAGAGTCAGTAAGAAACACATTGTTTATCTACCATGAGGAATTAGCAGAACAGCCAAGTACTGTCACAAGATCCCGTGACTTAACATGTGGTTACACATGTATGCATAATCCATGTTCAGATTCCCAGTGCCTGGAGAAGGAACGTGTGAACCATTGGTCCACACTGCTCCTGGATTTGTCACTGAAATGAACGCTTTTTTGTAAAAGTTTATTATGTTTTAAGTAGAAATAGAGAGAAATTTCACACAGTTTTCCTGAAAATAAATTCTTCTAGCAAAATGAGAGGTATTTAAATGTGGATTTCTCTTAAGCAAGCAAGTATTTGCAAACTTACTGCTGGACTTTTCATAGGGGAACAGTCCAGCATTTAGTCCCCCTGGGCAGCTAATCCTAACCCTTTGAAAAATCAGAATAAATCAATATAATTTCATGTTCTTATGAGTGGCTAAGCTGAAGCAAAGCCTTCACTCCTTGGGCAGTATAGATGCAGTCACTTCTGTAGATACGCAGTCTTCAATCAGGATAAAACACCTATTTCAGTCCTGAGGGAGGCTGCAGCATTTGTGGTGTAAATTCAGAAGACCAATGCAAGAAAGTGTGTACAGAGTGGTTCATCTTTCTTAGAGTTGATTGAAAATAAGACAAAGAATTTACTATTTGGAGCATGAGTCATTTTGATTAAACATTCAACTGTAAAATCAATCTTCTGATTGTTTAGTCATTATTCCATAGGAATGGAGATTTATTTACAGTCTCTTTCGTTAAGTACCTTTGCTGTCCTTCTCACAAGTTACGACATTTTTCAGGAGGTTACAATAACTTTATGCATGAACCAATACTTCTTCCCAAACACATGTATAATATATTTACTTACATGATCTACGAATTGGACCGTGAGACTGAATCAAGAGGTCCCATTTCTTATTCCTGATGTCGTCTTAGGCTAGAGAGTCTTTGGCAAATCATATTAAAGATCTTTGCATCTTTCTGGATTTTGTGAGAAGGTAGATCTGTGGAAGGGACAGGCTTTGTTAGAGAAGGGTCGAAAAAATAAATTGGGCTTTTATTTACAAAAGTGTTCATTATGCTGGTGAAGGGTTTGTTATTTGATCCTAATAGCACTTCAGGATTGTTGTGGAGATTCCTTAACCATTATGTGGCTATGATAATGGTGATACCCATGACATTTTCTTCTTCTGAAAGGTTTAAAGGAAATCACATTTCAGGAGAGAGTGTGGTTAAGCTGTGAAAAAGAGGATTGTAGTCCCTACCCATAGACAGGCTGTAGAAAACATGTTGCTAGTGTCCAAAATTTTCTGTCAGGTTTTTTACCTCAGGTTCAACATGCAGTGAAAATCTAGACTGGGATATATGCATCATGTTTACTGAGAAGATCAAAATGGAATTCTTTCTTCTGCCAAACTGGAGATTTCTGCTTCTGCAGCTCTTGTGAGAGAAATATGCATTACCATCTACAGGCACATTCATTATCTGTTGGTTCGTACATGTGCAACTGACTGCAAAACTGAGACATTAGTCCCAGAAACAGAACACGTTTTTTATGGATAAGGTGGGAGACTGGGTGTTGACTGCCCACTCTGTCGATTGTACATATGCAAATCTGAGCTGGAGAATAATGTTTGGTCTGGGGAATTTTGCTTGAATTTAACAGCCAAATATGGCATCAGGGAAGCATACTGAAAGGAAATGTTTTATTAGACATATGTTGTGTGTGTGTGTGTTTGTGCATATGTATTCTATGGTGGTATTATATATACATTTTATATATTAGCTAGATGTGGATGAAAATAATGCTTTTTTAAAGGTTTAATTTCTGGGGTGTTGAGAGAGAAAGAAAGGATCAATTTACAAGAAGAACATACAGTAACAGCAAATCAAACTGACAGTTAAAAACCCTATAAAATTTCTAGCACATTAGGAAAGCATTATGTATCTCATTACATTCAGGCTATAGGAACAGAACAAAGAAAATATGGCTAATTACATGTGCTCAAACAGAGCACTTTGTGCAGATTGGTTAGGATCATGAAATTAATCAAGTATACATGTTGAATTAGCCTTCAAAGGTCAGAGAAAAATAAGCAGGACATGTGTGAAACTGATCTTCCCCCAAAAGCAAGTACACTGTACAAATTAATGTCTGCATCAAGACACTTTGTCAGCAGTTGACAAGAGTTTCGCACATGCTCCTGTCTCCCTAGGTGTATTAAATCTCCCTTTTTCAGAAAGAACTTATGGAGTAGGGAAAGAAGCATGTGATCCCTTACAAAGGACATTTGGAGGTCAACCAAGGAGACTTTGTTATGCGTCATTTTGATAAAATGTTCAATCCTCTTCCCCATGCCCTGCCTATTAAGAAAACTACATGATAGGGAACTTGGCAGAATATTGAATCTGAATGTGTGTGAGACTGCAACACCCCCAACAGCTAAACTACCTCTGCTGCTGAGAAGCCAAAAAAAGTCTTTCCTCCATTTGTATCTACGTGAAGCTTAAAAAAGTTTTTGGACTTATGTGCTTTATTGCTTTTGTCACTGACTCAGATAGTATTTGCTGCTTTAATTTGATTACAAAGACAAAGGGAAGAGTTTTTGTAACTTCTCAAATTATATATCTTGCACATATAATTTTGCATCTTTTCTCAAAACATCCTCTGCTAATGCAAAAGACCTCTATTTTGTCACAAAGTGAGCTTTGCAAAAGTCAAGTTACTATAACAACCAAGTACATCTTTTCAATCAGAAACTATGCTCTTATGCTAGTGTTCCTCTTTTTTTTAGAATCATGGAATCAGTTAGGTTGGAAAGGACTTTTGTGGCCATCGAGTCAAATAGTTATCCTAACATTGCAAAGTCCACTGTGTTTGTATAAATGCTACCTTGACATGTCATTGACATACTTCCACTCCACCATTTCCCTGGGCAGGCTGTTCCAAAAGGCTGGATAACACAGATACCCTCACAGATGAACACCAAGTTTAGACAGACTTAAAAAGTTTCACAGTTTGTACATGTATTTGAGAGACATGCAACGTTATGCAGACATATTCCTTTCCTCATCTCTATAACTAATGTAGAAATGAAGGAAAGAATAGAAGTAGAAATTTGCTTTAATTGTTTCTGTACCAAAACGCCTATATTCTTTTTTAGAATGATCCTTCTGAAATGCCAGTGGAGAATATTAAATAGGATCATCATTGGATGAACTGTGTTATTTACCTTTGTGGCTTGGATCCCACTGTACCTCTCCTTGCCTTTTCTGTGCTGTGGCTTCTTGAAGCTGCTGGCAGCTGATGGAAGAAGAGCAGTCTTCAGACAACTTTATATATGTTAGAGGACTAACTGAGCAATTTTCAAAACAGAGGCATGAGTGAAATTGTGTAAACTCCCTTCTTCCCATTTTCCTCACAAATTGCTCTTTAAAGTCCTTAAAAGTGCTGAGAATTTGACCCTCTAACTGAAAAAAGAAGGCACAGTGTAGTACAATTTATTTTATGACCTAGCTATCTGTTTGCTAAGCGGACTTATCTTTTTAACTTTATAATTCTCTGTCTGAAAAAATACCAATAGTCTTAGAATTACATTGTCAAAAAAAGGAAAGTAGCACAGATGAATGCACACAAAAAGCCACAGCATGCAACTCAGCCTTGACCCTCTCCAATTCCATCTGTTCTCCCCAAGTAAATTATTACAGTGTGGGCTCTCTACTTATAAAGTGCTGCTGCTTGTGAAAGAAAACAAGCTGGGGTAAGCTATCAAGGAAATAACTCTATTTTGGCTTTAAGGCTTAAGCAGGGAAAAAATAACTTCATTTAGGCTACTCAGAGATTTTTAAACTTGGAGTTGGTCTTCCCTGGTGTCTACTAAATGAATAAGCCATCAGCCTTTCTCCAGAAATATGTCAGAGCTTCAGACGAAAATGTTTTGATGTATGCCATAATGATTGGTTTGGAAGTTGTTGAAGGCAGAAGAAGTGAAAATACTGGGGAAAAGGTCTGTCCTCTAGGGCCAGAGTGTGCTGGAGAGAATCTGCCACAAGCAACCATTGTGGTACAGGGTCTTTCCCATGTCTCCAAAGTGCAGATTGAATCTTGAAAAGCAAAAGTGCATTTATATGTGCTTCACAACCTTTTGGGTGAGTTGTTCTATGTTGCTGGGTGTACCTTTGTCAAGCTGGACTGTGACCTTCCTTTGTAGATGTGAGCGAAAGATTTGGAGGACAAGATGACAGGTGAGAAAGAATGAAGAGTTGGAAAAGGATAGCTAAAACGTGATCTTTTCGCTCTGGGGCACTGCTAGAGATCTGAAAGAGAAGCCTATTGCCAGTGGTCAGTCAAGAGAGAGCACACTTAGTTGTGTTCTCTCCAAAAGAAAAGCAAAACATCTGGCAGCATTGAAGGTTTTAGGTCTGTCAAGATATTGCATTTCCCAACTACTGCACCAAAGAGGAAGAAAGACAAGTCCTCATACTGAGTTGACAAAGGAGGTGGGTTTAAAAAAGACAGAATCTGTAGTATTTTTTTTCATGTTTACTGAAGGTAAAAAATGAAAACTCGGTTGAGATTCTTGCCTGTAATAATGCAGAAACAGAGAAAGAGAAGAGCTGATAGACACATTCAACATTAGTGATCCCAACAAGACTGTAATAAGCTTCAAAATGGAAACAAAGAAGTAGTAGAAGTCCTTGATAAGATGCAGGATCCATGTAGGCTATTCTCTACAGAATGGTAGTAAGACAGCAGGGGTCCTACTTTGAGAAAGGCATTGTGAGTCTCAGTTTTGTTGGAAAATACAGAAGGGAAAGGGCTTGCTTTTCTGCAATAGATGTGGAAGTCTGTGTGCTCTTCTGATCATCCCTACTCAAGAAAGATAATTCAAAGTGGAAAAGATAGGAAGGAAGAGTAACTAGAGTACTAGTTACTAGAGTAACTAAGAGAATGGAGATCCTTATCTTACAAACAGAGATTAAAAGGATATGCTTTCTTTAGATTAGCAGTATTAAAGATGAACAGGGATGGGTGCTATCCACACACACATCAAGAGAGTAAACACTATGGAAGGGTAAAAACCACATTTAGACAAAGAATGATGATGATAAATGAACAAAATATCTATGCTATCCGTTAATGTGAAAAATTTAGAAATTAGAATAAAATTTTCAACTGTCAAGGCAATGTGGAAAACCCCTTCTAGAAGGTTTTAAAAAAGGAATTTGATAGGTTTATGAAAGGAATTATTTGACACCTTGTTAAAGATTTAGAGTGCTGTCCCTGATGGACCAGACTTGCCTGCCTCATGGCATATTCCTAGAGTCAATAGGTGTGTATGTTATCAAGCTGAGATCTCTGCCCTCCTTACATTACTTTGGAAGCATAATTGACTGACTAATTAGAAAGGAAAATCATTTGCATGACCACTGACATCCCTTTACAGGTGAGATTCCATAAAATCTTGTTTAGCCTTAGAGAAAAACAGGCAAATAACAGGAGGAGATCCACTGTACAGAAAAAAAACTTTCAAAGAATCAAATGAGACAAGTAAGTAGTGGAAAACAAGTACAAGGTCTTAAGATAAAAGTCTAATGGTAGAAGACAGAGAATCTGAGAATTCAGAAGTCTTGCTCTTGAGTGAGTGCTGAGGAAAGTGATGGAGTGAGTATGGCCACTCCTTAAGAGTCCATAAAATGAGAAACAGGAAAACTTTATGAACTGTGGCTACTAGTACTCCAAGAAGAAAAGAGCAGGAGAGCATACAAAGGATTGATGGTGTTGTGAGTGTGGCCCTGAAGCTGTGCTCTAGCTGAAACTTCCCTTGTGTAAGAGCTGCTAGATGACAATTTGTGCTCAGGTGAAAACTGAGTGAGTTTTATAGTGTAGGTGGAGAGGAAGCTCCAGACTGGGCTGTTTTCTTCATATGGCTGGGCTGTTGCATGGAGTTTTCTTGACTAAAGTTGACTTCAGACTCTGTCTTTGCAGTGACAGCAGGTGGCTGATGTTGAGTTGATAAGCTGGCCACAGAAGGTATTTATGTTCTATTTGGCATGATAAAACTGCTCTGGTGAGTAGTCAGGGAATAACACTAACATTCCTTCTGAGCTACAGGTGTCCTGTTCCTGGCTCCCTGGCCTGCGCTCCTTAGATATCATAGAGGCATCCATGCAAGATGTCTTCATGATGTTTAGAGAACTTCCATCTCAGCAGGCCCAAAGGGTCTTAGTGGAGCTGCTGGATGAAAGAGGAGCCAACAGAAACTAGAGAGAGCATTATTACATCAGTGACCAGATGGACTTCATCTTTCCTGTGGCCTGGCCTGGGTGCAATCCTGGCAGTGCTGATAAGCAGTGGACCTAGGTCAGAGAAAGGTGAGTAGAAGGAAGGGGACCATTTAGAGGCTAGTAGTATATGCAAGATGCTGGCAAGAAAAGCAGCTGAAGATCTTGCCAAGATAACCCAGTACATTAAAAGATCCCCTTCAGCTGAATGTGATCAACATCTACTGTGGGTGTTGCCAGGACCTCAGTACGTTGAAATGAAGATAAAATGTTACCAGGAAAAGACATTACTGATGGAAGGTACCAGCATCTGGAAGTATCTGGAGGTAGCTATATGGAGGAAGAAAGACACACACTGGTATTAGCTTCTTGTATTTTTGTCAGGAATATGCCAGTGGTCCACAAAAGTCCTGAACAGGGTGTGTTACAACAGATGCATCTTGCAATCATGAATAGGCCTCAAAACATAAGCAGCACAGGAGATTGTATTATAGGATTAGCTGTGGGTGCAGAGTGGAATTCATTTAAAAGGGGTGAATGTGAATTTCAGTGGGGTTAGGAGTTAAGTTCATTAGGTGGATTAAAGTTTAGTATGCTACAAACTTCTAAAAATTTGATGTGGCTCAAACTATTAATTTCTTTCTCTCTTTGCCCAGAAGTTTGGTGTGATGGCTGCATTAAAACAACAACAGCAACAACAACAACAACAACAAAATCCACTTCCTGCCCAAATCTGAACTTGGAGAATACTTTGGTAGGGACTGAGATCAGGCAGCTGAAAAAGTTAGATGCAGCAGAACTGAGACAAGCTTGAGAAACTTTATCTGGGAGATTTCTGAACTTTCATATTGAATAGAGTGAGACAGGGTTTAAATAACTCAGATGAAATTTGGTTAGATATTGTATACATATATTGTATACATTACAGCTAGTCTCAGATGAATCCTTTATACTGGGGCATCAGATTTGTAAAAAATTCTTTCCTACTTACAGGAATGAAATGGAAAATACAGGGATTGTTAGAGTTGATTGACATCTTCATGGTAGAATTCTGCAAATCTGGCTGAATAGTTTGGTCTTTACATGACAGTAGATTTCTTCTGAAAATCTGTCTTTATCTATATTTTTCAAAGATACAGAGGCTATATCTCTTGTAAACAAACTTACCCAGTACCTAATCTCTTGGAAACCTTACAGACTCAGGAGTTTGTACACTCTAGAGTCTCACAGACTCCAGAATAAGGTAGAAGTATGCAACCTCCCTCGAGAGTATGACATGTGTCGCTAAGGGGGCTTGGGGACCCTTGGAGAGCTTGTGTTTGGGCAAAAGTCAATTACTGCCCAGTGCCTGTGAACCTTCACAGACTCTCTTTAATGCTCTCACAGGGATTAAAGCCTGATTAGCCCCTGAAGCTAAACATGGAGTTGCTGATGTAGTTTTGGATCAGTTCTTGCACTTTAAAACTCAAAATTATGGTCTAACGCAAAACAAAATAAAAAATTCAGGATTACAGCCCTGTATACAGCTGTGAGAGAAGAAAACCCAGAAAGCTTTGATAAATATATTAGATGGTTAATTGTTCAATTTAGTGCTTGGTTGGTAATGAAATCAGACACATATGGTAATAAGGCTGGTTTTTTACTATTATAAGACACTTTGGGACATTTTGAATATGCAGTGTGCAATGGTATATTAAACCAAATTGTAGTTCTGTATTTGAAAATTTGGCTTTGTTAGCATAATACAATTTGTTTTTATTGTAACAGTGAAGGGGGAAACATTTTGATAATAATTTGCTTTCATTATCCATTTATATTGCTTCTTCCTACTCAATATTTTATTTTTTAAGCAAAACAGAGAAACTTTACAACCAAAGGAGCTGACTGAAGGGAAAAAAAGAAGAAGAAAAGAAATCCCAGTCAGATTAGTTCTGTTTTCAATAATATTTAGTAAGGAAATTGTTGACATAAAACCACAACTATAATATCCATCAACTCTTCATATTCCAAATATGTTTAAAGGAAAGACTAAATATTATATTTTAAAATCAGCATGATAGTAAAAAGTTATTGCACTTGTGATTCTCTCAGGATGTAAGAGGGAGATGGTTTGGAAGAGATTATAGCTTTTATTAGGTCAGTAGGTATAACTGAAAAAAATAAAAATAGGAGAAGCATATGGGATCTGCTTGGATTTTTCCCAACCGCATCAGTCTTGTCTAATAAAAGGTAATGTTTCTTTCTTCAAATCTTGCCTCTTTTAGATATCTCCATGCAAATTATTGCTAAAATAGCATTTGCATCTTGCCAAGGTATTATTTGCATCTTGCTAAGGTATTATTTACATCTCCTGACCCTTAGTCTTTTCCAGTACATTCAGCTAACCTGTTAGTTTTCTTTCAGAGTCCAGTCCTTCCTTATGCAGCTGAATTTTGGCCACCTGCATGGGTGGCTGTGGATAGCTCTGCCACTCCCTTTCTGCTGCTGATGCCTTCTCTTGCTTTTCTTGCAATCATCCTTCTCTTATTTTTCCCCAGTGTCAATCTCAGCAAAAAAAAAAAAAAAAATATCCCTTTTCTGTTGGTGGTCTGCTGACTTTCTCTGTGTTTTGTTTCTAATCTGAAGATTAAAGCCACACCAGGAGCAGGGTGAAATATCCTTTTAGTTACCTTGACTTTCACCCCAAGCATGCATTACACTCCTACTGGGGGCTCTCTGTCCCCCATAGGGGCAATTGTAAGGGCACTGGATCCTGCTAAATCTGTTTCCGTATAATGGTCTGGTCCATACTTAATGTGTCTGATGGTGAGTCCTACCTGCCTGCAAGGAAGGAATAATTGCAAATGTGACTGAAAATCTGTGGCTCTGCATCCTTTGCTTCATTCAAAAGGAGACAATATGTGCATTTTGTCATCCAACATTAACCAGCCTTTTGAATTCTCATCTTATGGCTTTGAGTTGCTCTTTTTTGCAGTGTAGGCATAGTCTGTTCCAGCTCTTAGCTGTGGTCAGTCATTAAATAAGATAGCGTTATTCAGCTAATTAAAAAAAAGTCTAGCAGGAGAGTGGAGTGTAGACTTCTGCAGGATGTACAATTAACCTTAAGTGAGTGAGTAAAGGAAACATCAAATTAACAAACCAGCTGCCATTATTCTGTTACCATGCTTGGCTTTCCTCTCCGTGTTAATCAGACAGATTGTTACATGATTTGAGAAGTTTAGCTGACTTGCTGTATCAGCACAAAGCAGAATCTCACCGAGGAGATCACATAGTGTTTCCAAAAACATCTGAAGGAATTTATTGCTTGTGAATTACAAAAGCAGCTCTAATTAGTCCCGAGAGGCAGTTACATAAGAAAAACCGAAAAGACTGCCTCGTCATATTTGCTGCCTTGTGATTTTCACAGAAGATTCTGATAATAGGTGTTTACTAACAACTGGAGCTCAGAGACTCTATGGCTAATAACACTCCTGAGTAAACAGCATCCTGTATTGGCAGTCTCGCAAAGATAGGTCTGATACCATTGCTTCTGCCATGTGTCAATATTGCCACAGGAGCACAGAGGTTTCAGCTGGAAGATTCTGTAGCCACCTGGGAAGTGCCTGAAGGAAAAGAAATGTCCTGACAGTCTAGCAGTAGCCAAACCACTTGACAATGTGTCATTCTTCAGTATGTTTTTTTTTTTTTTTTTTTTGGTGTTTTTTTTTTTTTTTTTTTTTTTTTTTTTTTTTTTTTTTTTTGAGGTGTAGGTTTTGTTCTAAGCTCTGGAGGTATGAATTATTCTTGGTGCTTTTATAATGGGGTATGTTCCTACATTATGGCAATCAAAGAAATTTTGCTATGGTGTCAGTGATTGCAGAGGGTCTGGAGCAGGGATATGGGTGAAGGCAAACCATCATTTGAATGCTTTTTTAGGTCTTACCATTCCTTACCATTCTCTGTCCCATTCTCATGTTTTGAAATGATGTAAACCAACTGCCTACAAAAATCTAAGGAGCCTGAATTTATAAATTCCCTTTGTGTGGGATCAGTTGTGTAGTAATTATAGGGTGAGGCCTATTGAGAAATGGCAGTCTGAGAACTCCCTAATCTGTGACAAAGTTTTGAGGTTTAGTTCAGTAACAATTTTCTTGCTCTCTGCTTCAAAGGCAAATGTGAACACATGCAGTGGCTGCTTTAGGCTCTCCAGACCTGTATGCCTTGATTTACCAGTCATTAGGAATACTTTTATTTGCTATTTATCTGAAATCCCTCAGGTCAATATGCATAACTCAGTGACACCATGAATCAATAGGTTTGACATTATATGAGATATAAGAAGTTATCTTCTAAATTCCATATTTTACGGTTGTCATCAACATTTTGATATTTTTCATTTCTTATATTGGGGCTGAAGTTTCTCAGAATAGTTTTTCGGAAGTAAATATTTTCAGATGTGAAAACCTGCAGCTAGGTGTTATGTATAATTTTTCACTAGCAATGAAGAAAACAAAGTGACTAGGGAAATCAATGGGTATTGCTGGAAGTTCTGTATTTTTTTTTTTAAATTGGGTTGTTTATTTGGTTACTTATATATGGATTTATGTGCTTGTCATTAAACACCCAAGTACAAAACTCTTGGCCTTGGGTAGTTTGTGATTTCTCTTCTATTTATCTTGATTAGTGGATGATTGCAAATCCCTCACAGGAAAGTGAAGAAAATGTTAATTCTCTTCACTAGTGAAAAAGAAGTATTTGAATTAACAGCCTGATGATTAAAGAGTTTTATTAGTTTTAAAGGTGAAACAGTACCTCAGAGGTCCTGGGGAGAAAAGCAGGGAAAGAAAAAGAAAAGATATGCATGATAGGAAGAAAAATCTGAAAATCGTAAAATGAGATGAATGAGAGTATTTCTCATTTAAAGTTTATGTTTGATAATGAATTAAACACTTCGGAATCAAAATAATCTGCCTTTTTTATTGTTAGTTAGTTTTATTTTTAATTCTAAATTCACTGGCAGGATTTCTGATCAGCATTCAGGTGCAGTATTTAACAAGACCAATCGGGTTTTCTGAAAAGGTGTGTGCAGAACTATAATACTTCCTATTTCTCAGTCATGGTCTTTGTTATGTATAAAGTGGTCTCTGATTGACTGAAACACAGAACAAGGACACCTGTGAGATCACATTTCTGAGGTGTGCTGAATGCCGGTGAAGCTCATTGACTCCTTGAATCAGCACCTCACGCAAACACACCTCAAAAGACCAAAAAGCTGCAGGTAAGTAACAATTCATTGAAAAACTTGCACTCTGCTGCACCAATAGATTTATTTGATAGGGTGATTGTCTATGCTGTATATTTATTTAAATACAAATAACAGAGTATTAGCACAGTATTTTGCTCTTACTCTAGTAGAGGGGAAGTGGTGCTTTTGCAATGGTATTTGCTCATTAAATGCTCAGGGAAGTGATTTATTTTGCCACTGCGTTAACTTGTAACAATATTGTAGTCCTCAGGCATTAATTCTGTAGTCCTATATGCTAAAAAGCATATTTTCTAGGCCATTAAATAAAATATGTAAAACATTGAATGGCTTTGAATATCTGATTAAAAGCCATTCATCCCCATATTCCATTGACAGAGAAATGCCATCCTGACATCCCTCTATCAGATTAAAACACCACTACTCAGAGTCAGCATGTGCTGTGCTGAGAGAATTGCAGCAGGACTTATTTGATCACTGAAGCAAGAGAGAAAAGATCATGATAAAGTCTTGATCTTTGTCTGATCCCTGAAACCATACTGGCTAATTGATCAGTTCAGCAGTATGTACAGGTCCTAGTGAGAGAACAGTATATCAGGTGTTATGGAGAGGAATGACCCTTCAGTTAGACCCTGTTATTTTGGCTTACTTGCTTCTGCCCACAGGCTGCCCAGCTGGCACTTGTCAGGTGACAACCTTGCAGAAGATGCAACAAAAAAAGCAATGCTGATAGGAAAAGAAAAAAATTGCTAAGAGAGATGATATTTTGAAGTGCCTTGAGTGCTCCACTCTAAGAATTAAAGGACCCTCTGGTCTTTCCAGCCTGTTAGCAAATAAGTTTAATTGCTGAGTCAGTCAAATGATGAATTGAGACAATTGTTATCTACAAAAGGCTTATTTACTGTACCTTTTATCTTTGAGGCTGTGATATTTCTGAGAGAGTCTGCAGATGGCTGCCATTTATCTGGACAGATGAACTCATTTACAGGAAAAGGAGAGACAGAGGCACACAGACTGACATTTCTACTGTGTGGTTTGAAGCTACAATGTAAAGCCCAGGGTGTCTACTGTCCTTGGGAGGCTCATCTGGGAAGCTGAGTAAAACACTAAATGGCTCTAGAGGAAAAACAACTGCAAAGGACTGATAAGGACTATGTTCCTGTGAATCCATTTCTATGCAGAGATGAAAAGAGGATGAATGCCAGAGGACTGCTGACATGCCATGTCATGACAGTCACCTTTGAGAGTGAGATTAATTGGCAGCAGTCCTACTTTGAAGGGATCTCGATGGCTGGGTATGATTAGGAGCATGTGGGTGGCAGTCTGTGGATGTCTGTTGGCAGCTCTCTGCTGCATGTGGATTCTGTGGGGCACTGCTGAGTGCAAAACAGGCCTTTTTCAGGTAAAGATGGAGAAAGGACATTCAGAGAGAACAGTGAAGGGAGGTGGGGAACCTAAGGAAGGAGTAGGAAAAGGGTGGAGGGAGAGGTGTTGAAGAAGGGTTGAGAAGAGAAGCAGGAGCAGTGCTAACTTAGTAGGCAGGCAATCTGCAGCCTTGAAAATGAGAGCTAGGCAAGAATTTTATAATAATTTAATTGAAGGAATGATGGTGATCATCCAGGAGACCTGGCATGTACCAATTTGATTGAACAGAGTGAGGGGAGAATGATTGTGGTAACACACATCAGTTAAAGAACAGCACCCAAATGCTTCCTAAATTTGAGGGAGATGTACAAATGAAAAATGTTTGCAATGACTTCTCTGAATCATTAGCAATGTTCCTCTGGGTTATTTCTGTACTGGCCAGAACTATGAACCCTTTACTTGTTTCTCCATTCAGCCTTTTCCTTTGCATTTATTAGCAGTTTTTGGCCTGATCATGAAGGTTTTATTCAAGTAGATTTCCCTTTCAGTCTCAAATTAGTGAGAGTGTCACCTAAGAAGTATTTGGTTCTTCAAGCTATTATTTCAGTATTGTAAAGCCATTATTCGTCACTAGTCAATTTGTGTGTGTACCTGATGTGCTCTACCTGAATTAAAAAAAGAACATTGCAAGAAACTGCAAGACAAAGTTTGGAGCGCTGTCCATGATCAGTGCTTCCTAAGAAATAATTTCTATTGATGAACAAAGGATAATTAATTTTAAATTGATTTCTAATGTTTATAATGTTTTAATGTCAGTCAAGGGAATGATGCTTAATTGAGCAAAAATGGGTTTGTTTTGGTTTTTTAGTAGTTCCACAGTGATAGAAAATTCAGAAAGATGTACTTCATATTCTGAACAGGTCTACTCAAACTTTTTCTGTGATAAAAGATATAAATGCTGAAGACATCTGAAGTGACTTTTGGTTGGTTTTTATAAAAATCAGAACATTTTTGAACTCTTTATCATTGTGATGCGAAGGAAGTTTTCCTTTGCTTTGCTTTGCTCTGCTCTTGGATGTCTACGTTTCTGCTGCCCTTAGCATGTGAAGTTCTCCTCATGACTGTGTCCTTTGCTGAACTTTTCAACTGTGCCACTGGCATCAAAATACGTTTTAGATTTTCCTCTGACTCTCTGCCAGCAAATATCCTTCTATGCTCACCTGATATCAAGGAGGTGAGTATCTCTCCATGGGTTGCATAGTTCATCGCAGAGTTTCTCTAATTTACAATGCATTTTTACTTTTAACTTTTTATTTTATGATGACTTCGGCATTTTTTTTCTTTTCTCATTTTCCCAACCTTTTTCCTAGCTGTGTTCATTTACCTTAAACCTGAGTTAACTTTCCTCTACTCTTCTTTTAGAAATAAAAAAAAAGCCCTGTGATGCTACATGTGCTGTGTGATTGGCAAGAGCCAATCTTGCAACCTGTATTTTTTTGTAAAACAAATTAAGACTATTTCTTACTTTAGATTCATGTTCTTCAAGAGAAGTGAATCTGCATTCTGGCTCAGAAGCTCATTTCTAGGAGCAGAGACTATGTTTACTCATTTATTTTCATTGTTTAGTACAATCTGGAAATGATTTATTTTGTGGGAAAAGGAAAACGAATCAAACTTTGCAATGATAGAGGACCCCAGGAACTTCGATTACTATCCAAAATCTTTTGAAAGCTAATAAAAGCAGACAAGGTGCCATTTCTTGATGATATCTCTCCTCTTCAGAGCTAATCCAGTGCTCTGAGAAAGGGTTCTTGTGTGTGATAAAAGGAGTCCTTCATTGTCACAAGCCTTAGCATACAGCTCTGGTACACATGCCCCTGAAACACATTTCATGCCTCATCTGTTACCTAAATGAGATGTGAAAGCAGTTCGCACCTAGTTTACATTTGTGCAGTTTTAGGGAAGAGCATAGATGCGGTTCCACTGAAAGTAAGGAAATGAGGTCACCAACCCCCTTCTCTCTCCTTGTATTGCATCCACACGCCCCAATCCTTTCAGTTCACTAAACTGGAAATGAATCTATTTCTCTGAAGAAAGTTACTGCAAAAAGCCAGTATCCTCCAGCATGAGGCAGTCATTGGCATTTTACAGAGATGTAAGCTGTCCACGCCGAAAATAAAAATGTAAGCCATGCATTTACATGAGATATGTGAACCCAGAGTGATTTCTCCTGCATTGAGCCGAATATAATCAAGGTGAATAAACAGGAAAATTGACTAAACTGATATGGGAATAACACCACAAAAAAGACAATAAGAAATACATGCACCTGTGCTACCCCCTCCTTGGCTGAGTTTGCAGCAGAAAACTACCAGGAGTGTGTCCAGGATGCTGAGGCCAGCTGAAAGTCAGGGCAGTTCCATGGCTCTGGAAATCCTAGGTGCTAGTCCAGATAATTTTCTGGAGAACTGCAGGGATTTAAACTCCAGTGCCTGGATCCTTGCTGTCTTATATTTTGCACCAGCAGAGATAAGTACAAAATCCTTCCTTTTAAAAAATATAATTTTTGAATCTTTTTGTAAACAGCTGTGTAACAGGAGGCAGTGAAGGTCCAAGAATATAGTGATACAAATTCAGCCACTTCTGTTCTTTCATCAGCTGAGCTCCCAACATCAAAAATAGTGGAAATACAAAGTTTGCAAGGTGCCATCTCCATTTCTCATCTTGCTGTTTCAGAAGACACAAACTGAAAATACTAACTTTCTTCACAAGAGAACCCTTGTTTTTCTTCTAGTGCTCTGTGTTTTTTATGTGATCAGGATGCATTGGCTGGACTTCACCTCACATAACTGTGTGAATATGTAATAACCATTTACATCTGAGCAGTCAGCCTTGACTGCTGCTGTGAATGGAAAGAGACCACATTTCAATATCACAGCTATTCTCATGGGAGAAGATGGAGCACAGTATAAAACATGATAAGAGGAGAGACTTTTACTTTCCATTTCTAAATTGCATGTGTGTGTACTGATGTTAGGCAAGATGAATCCCTCTCCTTTGCCTTCTGATGTAAGGAAGATATTAGGATAAAGGAGAAAATTCTCATCTTTTCCTGAGATGAGACCATACACACCTTTTCAGTGTTGTGTACCAGAGATGCTAATGGTTCTCATTTTACTTGATATCTACAGGAAAGGCAGATCAGAGATGCCAGTGCATAAACAAAGAAGCAAACAAACCAAAGCTGTCTTGGCTCCCACTTCATGACAGCAGAAATATAACTGGCCAAGTGGAAAAAGACAAAATCTTTTGAGGAAGATGTGCTATTTCCAAGCTTTATAAGAGGAATCACAAACATTAGGAATGAATGAAATGGAGAATGCAAAATACTGGTTGTCTTTGCAAAAATAATGTGAGGGAATACAGTGGACCTGGTGGAGAAATGTGAAAATAATGTCCTTAAATGCTTGTCTTACAAGGCTCTGGGGTTAAATCACTATGAGCATGAAGATTTAATGAGTAGGTTTCTGTTACCCCTGCACTTTGAGGGGCAACATGTTGTGATGTGGGTATGGACGCTCACAGAGGACAGCAGGCAGCAGCAGGGTCAAACATGGAAGGCTCTTTATTATCTGACCCCAATCTACTTCTATACACTTTTTACAGAGGGCCCAGATTGGCCCAAGGAGATTACAACCTCCTGACTCCATTGGTCACTATGACCATCAGTCATATTCTCTCTCAGAGAACAACTATGCAAAACATACTGATAAATTTTAAGAATACACATTGTTTACATGAAGCAGCGTGAGAATGGTGCTGCAAGGACTCAAACACTCGAAAGCAAGAAAATCAGGGGCGACAGGTTTCTTTTAATGGGTGTTTCTTGGGCTCAGTTCTGTCTGGTGCTGTGGCCTCTCAGGCATGACTGGAGGAGGTGCTTGGAGTGATTCACAGGATCCCTCTCATTGTGTTCAGGTGTAATGGAACAGGAAAAATTGTTTGGTTTGCTCATGTAGCTAGAAATAGTGTTAATGATTTTCTCTCTCTCTGCTCAACCTTTTATGTTTTTCTGTTTTTATGTGCCTGTTTTTTCTGCAGCTTTCAGGCAGGGCCAGTTTGTGAGGTGTCTGTCCTGTGCTACAAGGCACTTGCATATGTGGATTAACACAGCACAAAGAAAACTTGAAGTACCTTTCTCCTGTGTGGGCATTTTGGCTGCTTCACTGGGGAGCAGTGCCATGCTGACTACGTTCCTGACAAAATACCCTCCCCTTACTTTGCAGCTTGCCACACCATTATGGGGTTCAGAAAAATCCCACCATAGTGCTTTTTCTGGCCACTGTAGTGCTAAAAGTGTCAGGTGCAAATTTTGTTTCCCATTTTTTGTTGTATTTTGCTTTGCTTTCACTTTGTTCTGGCTGCAACATGGATTTAAGCCATGATTCCACCCTCGCTTTTGCTCTGCAAGGAAACCTTACTGGGAAATACCCTGGGAACATGATGTTCCTTCAATTCATATCTGGAAACACTGAAGGGAAGAAGCAGTATACTCATTGATGAGGAAAAATGTCTCCAAGGCTGAATTACTGTGTGTGGATGGACTGGAAATATTTACAGTGAATCCTGCCAGATCTAAGGAATTAGGTGTAGTACCTAGTTTTACAGGGACAAATTTGACCAGCTTTAAAAGTACTAAGGAGATTTATTCACAGGCTCCTAGAAATTCAGTATTTGAAGCTGTTTCAGGTCAATGGAAATGGGGCAAGCAGTTAAGTGGGGCAAGTGACATTTTCCCATTCTTGGCACCAAAATCCTACTAGTGATCTACATTGTAAAGCTCAATGTTATGAAAGAACTTCACTGAGCATATTCTTCAGGTTAGTGTAAAGGTCAGAAGTAAGTGTCCTTGAAGAGTTCATGTTGATCTCTGGCAAAAAGTTTCTTGGCTTTATCTCTGCAGTTTCCAGTGCTGATCTCAAATCTACCAGACCTCTGCACCAGTTGCTTGTAAGTGAAGGAGGGTTTGCACAGGACCTCTCCATACTCTGAGCTTCTGAGCAATAAAAATAACCAGACTTGAAATCTAGTCATATCTGCTGAAAAAAACCCACATGAAGGCTTCTTGGAGCAGTCTTGGACCGCCACAGCTCTATCACAGGCTAGGCTGATACCACCATAAATGCTAAACTAGCAGCTTCTGTGGAGCAGAAGAGAAGGAAGAAAAAAGAAATAGTAAGGGGAAAAATATGTAAAAGAACTTCTCCTAAGTGGATAACAGGATAAATGAAAAAGTGGAGATGTAAAAAATTTGAAAAGGACAAGGGGAAGCCCTGTTGCTTAATTAAGGCCAAATAATTCTGGTTTTGCCTAACAAAGTGCCACATCTCTGGAATAATGACATTTTTTTGGTGCAAACTTCAGCATTGGAAAGATGTGTTGTTTCTTGAATGGCTCAAACTGCAGTAAGACCCTTATGTGACGTAAAGACTTCTGAAGAAGAATGTGACATCTGATATAAAATGGAGGACTCCTGACCTCTGATTCACCTGGCTAGTATTCAGTTTCTCCTGCTTAGATAACCCTTTTTAAAGAAACTGTTGGGTAGTTGATTTGGAAAGGTTTTCCTGTTGTTCTGCAAAATATTAAAGGCATATATCAGTGATGCTAAAAAATGCCTCTTCAGTTTAATTTATATTCTATCCTAACACAGGGGCAAAAGTTGTGCTACCTAGGGGAGACAGGGGAGAAGGGACAAAACTTGTAAATACATGGATATTTACAAAATTTGGATTCTTTTTTAACCTATCTGGAGTTTTATGATCTCACTCTAAGGGTTATGGAGTGAAAAGCTAATGAAAGTCAGGGGCCTGAAGAAATATTTTGTTTTTTTCCATCTGTCCATTTCTCAGCAACTGTGTCTCGTGTAGGCAGATCCCAACTAAATTGTGAAATGTTGCATCCATTATCGCGGCATTTACTGTTTAGACGAACATCTTAAGCTGCCAGAATATTCAACAGTGGAGCCCTTAGTGAAAATATAGTGTGCTCCATCAAGAACTTGGCTGTTCTTACATGTCAAGTGTTTTTCAGAAAGACAGTTCTTTATTTTTGGCTTTATTTAGAAGAACATGGACGTGTCAACAATTTATTCACAGTGTGAGACAAACAGATATTAATAGAATTTTAATGAAGGCCTTTCAACAGGATTTGAAGGGTTTTTTTACTGAGTGTTTTGTGTGTTCCTGTTAATACTGGGAGAGTGAAAAATGCAAGCGTCATAGGACAAGTATGGAAACAACTTGCCAGAGACAGCAAGAAAGAAGAAAGTATGGAGGCAATTTCAGCTGGACAGTACCAGAGGCTCTGTCATCACCAAAGCCAAGGCAATTATTTCCAGATTTCCTTACAAATTATCATTTAATGGAGTGAACAGTCTTGGAGACGCTTGAAATGCATCTTTACATATTACTCCAAAGCAGAAAGGGCTTTCTTGATTTGGGTTCATCTTATGTCTCTCTTCAAAAAGTTGTCTCTCTCTGCTTGGCCTTTTTCAATACATGTATTTCAAAACAGCTGTTATCTGTTAGTACTCCCTTAAAAGCCTATGTTTTTAAATACTTAGACGCATAGTTTCAGGCCTCTGGCTTCCCATCCTTACACCTCAGTGACCTTAATAATGCCGCTGCCTACTGAAGTGATAAAGAGGGGATGTATTTCTGTTAGGCCCTGCTCTCGGAAGTGAAATATTGAAGCTTTCATTTTGTTAGTGAGAAAATCCTTACTATGAACTCTCTCATCTTTGACCCTGTATTTTGTTACTGTACTGTAATTTTTTTGCACTAATGTTAGCACTAATGCCAATTTTTGTGGGGAAGGCATGATGTATCTATGGAAAGCAGCTTCCCAAAGACTGAATGTCCTTCCCTGACAAAAGACTCCTTCATTAGTGGAGAAGAACATGAAGGTTGGTGCTTAGTACCAACCATCTGAATGCAATAAGGTGTTTGTGACTTCTACTGTGTCAGTCCATAGATCAGCTCTATAATTATCAATTTCAGTTTCAACACAGCACATTGCTGAAGGGCATAGCTTCAGATGCAATTCGTTTCCCAGTGAACACTGATAACTCCATCACTTCTAAATCTAAATCTTTCTTCCTCTGTATTGTCAGAAACATTACCTGCTCTTAATGTAGAGTATGGCTCAGTCATATTTCCTTGGCTCTCTGCAGTTTATTTAGACAGTTGGCTTTCACCCAGTCCTTTGCTTGAGGGGTGAGCACTTGAAAAGGCAGAAGATGCTGGGGGTGATGTGGGTGGGTGCTTATTCAGGGTCCCAGAAAAAGAAACCAGATTGGCAGTAGTGAATTGGTGGGATGTCTAGGTATAGGACTAATTAACTTAAATCTTAGTGTGTATCAAAACAAAGGCCTGTAACTGTAGACATTTTTTCCCGCAGTCCCAGGACAGATTTCTCACATGTGGCATTGCCGCCTAAACTTGGCCTGTTAGGCTTGAGCTTTCAGTATGGAGGCTACAGGGAACCAAAGCCTAAAAACCTTGCTCTTTTATATAAGGCTTTTAAAGGAGCTCAGTTTCAGCTTAATAGTAATCATACTGAAAATAGTTTTCTAACCTCTTCAGGAAGCCAACTAAACTCCTAGGTTTAATTCAGAGAAGGGCTTTGCTGAAGTCAATAGAAAAAAAAAAATTAGGATCCCTCCCTCCAGTGTCCAAGGGCCTCAGGGTACGAAGCCATACTGAAAAATGCCATGGTGTGATGTCTTAAAGGGAAAACCAACACAGCAGCTCCAGTTTGGTTTGCTCTAACAGCTTGTGCTCTTTTGAACAGCTTTCATTTCAGGTTTTTAAACTTTTATCTTGGAGGGGAGGGCAAGTTCACTGCTCACATCTAGCAGGAACTGCTGCTGAAAGTACAGTTCAGTTTGATTCCTGACACAGCACACAAGCAAAAGAAAAGAGGAAAAAAAGATTCACTGGTTATGAGGGAGCCTGTGTTTGCAGAAACTCTTCTTCCCTCTCCCTCTCCTATTTTTGTTACTTTCACTCTACAATGGCAGCTTGTTTTGCCAAGATTGCAGCCTGTGAAATAGCTGACTACTTTTACAGTCTTTTATGCATATTCACCTGCATCAGAGCAACAGAAGCAACAATATATTTCAGCTGCATCTTGGGGGAAATGCTTTGCAATCACAAGAGACACCAGACAGATCCCTTTTCCCCATTAGACTCTAAGCAGCACTCCTGCACCTGCTCATGCTATCAAACACCCGTGGTCCCCCTGGCAGTGTGTGAGATGCAGCATCTTTCCCCCAGTTTTCAGTGCCCCCATCTCCTACCCTCTAGTTCCATTTATTATGCAAACCTTATGGGTAATTGCCCAGTCTTTCTGACCTCCTGTGTGCATGACCTTACCCTTACGATTTAATTCTGAAGGCACTTTAAAAAAAAAATCTATTTTCTCCTCCTGTTTTCCTCCCTCTTATTTATTTTTCTATGCGTGTGTCTCATGTGCAGAATATTAAGCAGGAAAACAAAGATGTATATCATCTGGAGCACAGGTGCACCTACCAGGCAGTGAGTGAAAACAAAACAATTCATTTAAAGGGTTTTGATTCACTATTGTCCGCTCATACTTTATTCAACAGCCTGATATGACACCTTGAGTCCGCCCACGCCTGCATGCAGCTCAGAATGGAGATGTTTCCTTGGCTCCTCCACGTTGTAAATTTTTTTCCATGGCTCCACTTGAAGTTGCTTGGCACGAGTGCTTTGCTAAGTATACTAAAGTGGGGGAAGATAGGGAGGGGATGAGAGAAGAGTGAGCAGTGAAAAATGAAAAAAAAAAACCAAAACAAAACAGAAAAAAACCCTGAAATGAAAGGAGTATCTCAAATATTTGTAAGTTTGGTTTTTTTTTTTTTTTCCCAAATTTTCTAATCTCACTCCTATTGCCTATAGGCAAAGTTTTCAGGGTCTCTGTTTTTGGTGTGTGTTGGACAAATCTTTTTCCTAGCAGAACATGAGAGCAGAGATAGCCTCTGGGTGACTTTGGCTGGAGGCTTGAGTGGCAAGATCAGAAAAGCAACCTCTTTGTAGAAATCTTTTCCTTTTATTTATCAGCTTAAGTTTTTTGTTTTTAGAGGAACAAATGGTTAGTCAAGTTTCCTAATATTTTATTCTGTTCTGGTTAGAGTAGGCAGCAAAAATGGCTCTTACATGGCTTAGGGGTGGAGCTGGTTTTGCTCTGGCTTGCTGCATATCCATGTAAGGTCATTTCACTCCATGTGCTTCTTCTTTCCTTTCTTTGTCTCCTAAGACTTTAAGTGCTTTCTGAGTCAAAATATTGTCTTTGATATGTTTGTTTTATATCTTCCACACAGGAATTGGTGAACTCTGAGGCAGTTGTGGAATGTGGGTGGAATCTGCTCATTCTTGTCTCACCTGATAGACAAGGAGGTGGGATGTGAATTGTCCTGATACCTATGGCTGTGGACTCACCCCATTTTACTGTAAATCCACAGTTGGATTCTGTCCATTTGTTTCACTCTACAGCTGGAGCCAGAGAGCAGCACTCCCCACTTCTGGCCCTTTTTAGGATGCTGTCAGTGCACACTGGAGAAATGGAGAGTTAGAAGTGCACTGACTCTCGCTTTATTTCTGCTGTAGCTCTGCGACTGCAGACCGTGGAAAGATGTGGATATAGGAAAAAGAAACAAAACAAAAAAAAACCCCAGTTATATGTTTACGAACTCTGAGCTAACTGTTGCCCTCAGGAGCAAGATCTTAGAGTTTTGACAGATCTTTCAAATCATAGGCATTTTTTTTTAGTGGAAAACCAATTAAAATGTTAGAAATTGCCAAGAAAGGATTAAAGAACAAAGCAGAAAATAACCTTGGTTCACTCCTATCTTTAATACCATATGCATTTCTCATCTCCTTCTCTCAGGAAGAATGCAGTGGAACTAGAAAGGATTCAAAAGCAATGAGAGTGGGCAAAGATGACTAAATAAACTAGGACTCTTCAGTCTGGAAAAGACATGGCAAAATCCTGAAAGGCACTGAGTAAAGCCTGCAAGAATTGATTGTGTGTTGTTTGTGCCTGTGGGAGAGTGCATGGTGTGAGGCTCAAACCAAACAAAAAGCAGTGGGGGACTTCTCATGCAGTGGGCACATCTGTGCAGCTCTGCCCCAGAGTTCCAAGGGAAACTGGAAACATAAATTTATCCAGTCTGTCAATTGCTGTGGCTTCAAGATGGTTAAAGTATATCACAGCAGTAAAAAAGATAATGGCCACGGGAGGAGCCTAAGATCTGTGAATCTTGGACAGATTCTGAGCAATCACTTTCCCTGAGGACTGCTGGAAAGAGCACTACTTGGAGTGGGTGGTGATACCTAACCCTTTTACCAAAATCTTCACACTAAAGGTCAAGGATATTAAATAGTTATAGGAGCTGTCAGAATAAGATATTTCCCAAGGGCAGGAAGAGAAAGCAACAAGGAATAAAAGACAAAGTGGCATATTAGGATAGGAAAGGAAAACCTGGAAGAGGCTTATATGTGTATTAACAAGATGTGTTAGCAGAGGTTTTGCCATGCTCCCTGGCAGGACAGTGACTCACATGTTTCATAATCTGCTGTGCCAGCCCTGGACCTGGCTCATGGCCATGTCTGAGCCAGGAGAGATACACCGCTTTGGAAAGGCACTTAATGAATGGGCTACTAGGGAAAAATCACAACCCATTTGCAAAGAAAGATAAAAAGCACAATAAAACTTTGGATCTGGCTGAACTCAAGGTACCGAGAGAAGAGCAGGAAGCTGTTGCATCTAAAAAAAATTAATTCTCTTCAAGTGGAGATGTCCATCTCTGGCAGTGTTTAAGGCCAGGTTGGATGGGGCTCTGAGTCTAGTGGAAGGTATCCCTGCCCATGGCAGATGATCTTTAATGTCCCTTAAAACCGAAAACCATTCTACGATTCTTTGATGGCACATGGAGGACTTCAAGAAATTTTCTTAAGATGGTGGGTCAAAAATGGAGGAGTGTAGATGCAGACTAACTACTGTTAGGTGTCTTTGGTGGGTTAAATTAGAGGACCAAAGAAATAATCCTTATTGAAAACTATCCTGTGCATGGAAAGAGCATACCCAGTTGACAGTGGTAATGCAGTATAACCCTAAAAGAAACAGCAGAAGCCACAGCTGAGGAGAGTAAGAGCTAAGCAGGTATTCTGAAGGATAAAGTTCTGGAAAAAATTACACTGAATTAAAATATGCTTGAACTGTAGAAAGCACCCAGGTAGGAACTGGAAGAAAATATATATTTGCCATATGTGTAGTGAGCCATATGACTCATGGTACATGACCTCTGTCTCTGGTCCAGTATTTGTAAAAATGCAGCCACTGATGGCCAAGATAATGGTGGATGGTTTCCATGTTGATTTAAACAGGCAGTTATTGGGTTATTGTGATCAAGTTTCAGTGTGCTTTGGTTGTTTGGCACAATTTTTCAACAATTCCAGACAAGCAAGATCTGAACTGGCTATGTCAGTGCAATGCTCATCCATCCACATGAGGGCCCTTAGGAAAGGTGAACATGATTGTACTTTAAACTGGGTCTGTTCCACTGCATTAAGCATTGAAGAGAGTGTTTGTATTTAAATTTAACAATGTTTTATTTCAAGTTTCTTTATTGTAATACCAAAACAGAGCCTAGAAAAGGAGGAGTTGCATTTTTATCCAGGAAGTCAATATGTGGTGGTCAGGAAAAAATCCCAAATTATTCCCCTGTTGTGAGAAGGCCTTTACACCCTTTAAAGAAATCAAATAATTTGTTCTTGCATATTCAATATTGAGAGCTTGCCCTTCCGTACTACTTTCCAAGCATTTGCACAGGAGGACTAGAAAAGAGTAATCACATAAGTCTGGGTGAGAAGAAGAGCCTATACCTTTCCATTTCTGTTCTCTGCCTTGATCCTACTGTGCTTGGTGGGAAAATTGATGGCTCCAGGCACTTGACCAACTGTGTTTACCGAGCAGTGCTTAACCAGCTTGATAATGATTGCTAATTCTGAGTCAAACAGATTTATCTATGTAACTCAGTCTTTTTGTGTGCAATAACCTTTCTGCATGAGTTGCTTTTCCAAGATGGTTGGTGAAATGAAGTTGGATACCATTTCATTTGTACATCTGCTACTACTGTTTTTATTTACTTGAGCTGCTAAATTTTTGTGCAGCTTACAATACATGCAGTGTTTTCTTGGAGATTTGAAGAAAAAATGTTGCATCTATGGAGATAAGCAGAGAAGAAGAGAGAGCCAGTGGACCTTTTTCCAAATTCATAAGGAAGAAACTGAATGATTTGCACAACTTCAGAAGATACAGGTGCCAATGCACTGTGACCGCAGAGCATGAATTTGCAGACTGGCCTTCTGAAACCTGCCCAGAGCCATTGTCACTTTCCAGCTTTGAAATCTGCCCACTTGGAATAGAAGCACATAAATCTCTAATGCTTGTGATGATAAATGCCAAGTGCATCTCAATGGAGTTTGTTATAATGACTGATTTTCACAGATGAACTATGGTCTTGGAGTATAACTCTGCCACCTAAAAGCATGGTTACCTGGAAAATGCTGGTAGTTTTTCGTGCCAGAATTTTGTATTTCTGACACTGATATAGTCCAGTTATGATGGGATTACTTTGGACATTTAAGCAAGAGAATGGGACAGAATTCTCTTTTGCAAATCTGTTTTGCAAGTGATGAATTGAACTTCTGTACCATGAGAAAACCATATCTTATACTAGAAAGCTTCCCAAATGCCCACATGCATCGCAAAAATGGTAGACATTCTGTTTGAAGAGAGGCGTTCTTGTTAAAAAAAGATTAGTAACTGGTAAAACACCAGATACAGACATTTCAAGTGTTACAAAAGGATTTATTCTTGAATTGGAATTGTCAGAAGGTACTACTTTTCTGCTGAGCAGTGAAGCATTGTATGACAAAATAGACATGATAAAAGGAATGATTTCTTACTTCAGCAGATTTCTAGCTCTCTAGAAATAGCAGCCAGTGATATCTAGAAATGTCATTGTAACTGCTTGAGAACAGCTGGTTAGGTGTGGAAAGAACTGAATAATCTACTTATTTGACTGCTGGAGAGCATGTCCGAGGAGGAGATATTGATGACCTTCTGACGGCAACAAAGATAAGGCAGTGAGTTCATGGTGATTTCCAGAGAAACAGAGTGATGGTTTTGAAACTGACCCTTCCCCAGTGACATATGACCAGATGGCCATTATGGGACAGAAATAACTGATGGAATCTTAGAAAATGAACTTAGGAAAAACACATTCTGCTTCTTTTGGTAAATGTTGTTCAAAGATGGAGCAAAGTGTTCAATAGGATCTGTTCTCTGGGCATTAGTGTGGTTCAGTGAGTCCATACAGAAACCACATAAGGAAAGAAAGACATGGTACAGACTGCAAGTGCCACTGAGACTGCTACAGTAAATAAATGGTAATAGTAGAGTATTTTCACAGCTTATGGACCATGCCTGGTTGTCAGCACTGTGTGAAGATCTCGCAGAACTGGTGTAACTTTTAAAGTTTACCAGGACATATCAATAAAAACTGCTGAGAGATGCAAAGGAGATCTAAGGCAAACAGTTTTTCGAGAACATAGCAGCAAGACCCACACCTAGTAACACTTTTTTCTTAAACAGGTCAATAAATAGATATTTGAATGAAGATTATGAGAGAAATAAGCACATTAAAGAGAAAAGTTTTCAATGCTGTGCAAGCATTCTTATATGATGTGCTGACCAAAGAGCACAGTCTGGAAATTGAACTCAAAGTATCTCAGAAGCAAGAATAAGCAGCATGTGTTTAGTGACTCAGATGATGCACTGACTGCACATCAGTTATAACCCACAAAATAATGAAAATATTGATTCTAAGGAGAAGAATGATGTGCAATATCATATCAACAGAGATTCTGAAAAACAGACTTATGATACTACAAAATTGAGAAACAGTTTCTTCAGAGAGGTTTTCAGTCAATCTACATATTTCCATTGACAAAAAGCAGGTACTTATATTCTAACATTTGAAAAACTATTTTTGCTTCTAGTTCCTTAATTGCTGTAGGAATTTAGCTTTGATAATACATATGAAAAGTGTCATAATACAAAATAGATTTTCAGCATTCAGGAAGGTACTGCTGCTAAGAGTATGATCACATGCACAATGAGCAAAGATTATTATGATTATTGTGACCCTATAGACAGAGACATCTGAAAAATAAAATTAAGGAAAAAATCTCAGGTGATAATAAAATTAATTTTTGTGTTTCCTTGACTTTTAGGAGAACTTGAGGTAATCCAGAAAGCTCTCATGGCTTAGTGTGAGACATTGATGGTAAGACTGTTACAGGCTGGAGCTGGATAAAAGTTTTAGTAAAGTGGCAAGGTTGAAGTAAGACAGAAGGTTTTTTGGCTAAGGTTGAAGTAAAATAGAAATCAGGAAAGACATTTATCAAAGAAAAAGTATTGTGTTGTGCAAACAGAATAATTTTGTGTGATTTGGGATATTTTTTAATACTGCTATTGTTTTGTAAAATTTTTTACTCCTGCTGTTAAATATTATCAGCTTTGTTTAAAAAGAATGTGCAGCTTTACAATGACAATCCAAACTTTTAATGAGAGAATGATATGGGAAGGGTTTCTTCAGGTTTTTCTTTCTCTCTTGTCTCCCTCTCTCCCTCCTGAAGTGATGAAACACAGAGCAGGAGACAGCAGCTGAGGCAGCCAGTCAATAGGAAGCCCTTCACACGCCTCTTCTGCTGAAGGCAATTCTTTGTCGCCTTTGATCACAGGGAGGAAGTGGCCAGGAAAAAAGTTGAGTCCTGCCTGTGTGTGGCTGAGGTGGTGCTTTGCAGTGTTCCTACAAGTTCTTTGATTTCTAGGTGAGGTGTCACCCCATTGTGCCTCCTCTGCCTGGCTGCTCTGGCCTCCCTGGTGGACACCACCTTCTTTGCTGCGTGCTAGAAATTCCTCACCTTCTCATCAGAGGGAAGGACTAAAATGAATGAACTTGAGATCTGCAGAGGGGCTTGTTCAAATGGAGGGTGCTGGCACTGGCCTGCTGGGCAGTGAGGGGAGCACAGCTGGGCCCTCCTGGAGGAGTTGGGGTAGTCAGAGCATTGGGAGTGCAAGAATGGCTGGGGCCTCTGCTGGCCTTCCACTGTGGCCAGGCTCAGCAAACCATCTTGAGCAGTCAGGCTGACTGGTGGGGTGAGCTGTCTGCTTTTTTACAGTTGAGGTTATACAGCTAATTGTGTTCTAGGGTCTTTTCTGCAGTGGTGCAGTGATGTCCTTGAAAGGTGTCTGTTGCTAAAGCTGGGGAGAGTTGTGGTGCTCTGGAAAAAGATCCCTTAAGTAAGAGCTTTACCTGGATGTATGTTTCTGTTTTATGGAGCTGCAGGAAATTATTTTCCTTCCTTTCAGAGAATCACAGAATTATTTAGGTTGGAAAAGACCTTCAAGACCACTGAGTCCACGCTTTGACCAATTGCCACCTTATCAATTAGGCCATAGCATTAAATGCCATTCCAGTTGTTTCTTGAACACCTATCAGGATGGTGAGTAGGTGGTCAAAGAGTTCACACAAACCCAGGAGACAGGCTGGAACAAGATGATTTAGATGTGGAGCTAGGTTTCAAAAGCTGCAAAAAATCTTTTTTTTCAGCAGAGCTGGCCTTAAGTTTCAGTTTATTAGTTTATTAAAATTCCACATGGAGATCCATTTCACAGCTTCAAATGTGGGCAGTGGGAAACAGTTTTGGTGTCAGATTTTGCTTCTCTTTAATTCTAGGAAAACTGGATTTTGTTTTTATTTTAGCTATGCAAGAGGAAATTTAAAATGCTACTGAACTAGTTGGCACAACAGTGGTGCAGTTTCCAAAGTCTCTTCTGAGTTCATCTGCCAAATGCAGTGTTGCCCTGAGTTCCAGGTAAAACACTAACTCGTTGTTCCACATGAAGTTCCTTATCACACCATTAAATGTTTGGAGAGGAATACATGTGCAGCTGAGTGATTAATGGGTAGCTGAAAATTGCTTCTGTCAACATATCTTTAAAATTCTAAATTCTATTAGTAAAATTCTAAATTCTTATTCCATTCATATTCTTCTTCTTCAGAAGAGTTTTAGGGTCAGGTTGGAAAATGAAGGTGTAAACCAAGTGAACACTGTGCTATCCTTTGTGTAGCTAGTTAGACATGCCTTCTGCTTTTCTGCTTGCAGGCTGAGGTGTGCACCTTCCCTCACTCTCCTCCTACAAGCAGGGGACCTACATAAAAACTTTTCTTTCTGAAAAGCCATCACAAAGGAGGGCATCTATGTGCAAACTCCCATGCAGTGGTTTCTGGTGGCTTCCCTTTTGTGCAAATCTTCTGACTTATTTATTCATACGTTTAATTTCTCAGTGGAGCACTTGGGCCAAATCCTTAAGTGGTATAAATCATGCTGATGCCATTAGCAATGCTGACTTCAGCAAAGCTGTTCTGATTTATAGCAGCTGAAGATCTGGTCTCCTATTAAAAGCAGAGTTCTCTCAACTCTGAATTCCTGGACATTACTGTAACCTATTGCCTAGGAACAGATATTGCTGAAATGAATAAATAAATAAATAAATGCATAAAGGCAAGAATATTATAGGATGTGGCTCCGTTTCTGTGGAAACCTGATCTTTTTCTTATCTGCTTCTTTTTTTCTCTGTTAGCCAATTTAACCTCTCTATCTGTCTATTAAAACTCCTCCTCATTAAGCACAAGGTTGCAGGGTTTTTGCAAGAAAAATGTAGGCAGAGAAATATCAGCTTTTGCATCTGTTTGGTGAGTTCAAAAAAAAGCATTTGAGCTGTAAGGGAAAAATGTGGAGGAGGGTGAAGGTAGCAGGAAATGTAATCGTATTAAAAATAAAAATATGAATCAGTTTGGATAATCAGTCTGTAAACTGGTAGCAACCATGCTACCCATAAAATCTGTATATTTTTTTCCTGCATTTGTTCCACTCCACATTACACTAAGAGATGCTCTGTCACTTAGGTGTACAACAGGGCACAGCTTGGAGTAATATGACACGATATTAGTTACATAATGGTATGTGACCAATAACATTTAAAAGCAGAATTTGCTGGCTGAATGGCTTGATGGGTTGGTGTTGGAGGGGAAGCTGGATATTGTGGCAGCTTTCTATCACTTTCTCATTTTCATTTCTGAGTCACTTTCTCAGCCGTGGTGACAGGGCTTTCACATTGAGAACTGCCAATAAAGGATTCAGTTCTTTTCTGAAAGCCTCCTGCTGATTAATTTGTACTCTGAAATGCACCTTAATGACAATGGAGGCTTCTGAGCTGTTCCTGAGTGTTTTCTACCAGGCTAGGTTGCTCTTTCTATCATAATTTTGGACATGGCTTTTGTCCTGTCTGCACTCCTGGTCATATTACAGTGATTTTTTTTTTTTTTTTTTTAATGTGGTGATCTGACTCAGCATTAAAAGCAGTGACATTATTATTCTCTTCCCCTCTGTTTTTTGATTGCTGAATAATGTAGTGTACTTCAGTGGCACAGTGCTGGACTTCCACAGAGGACAGGAGTGCAAGTGTCCAAGTGAAGAGATACTAGAGAAGATTGCAGAAATGTTCGGGATTTTTATCCATGGCAGCCAGTATTTTTAAAGCACATCCTGTGTAAATACATTGTTGCAGTAAGCTCCAGGCTGTTCCTGATCTCAGTATAGTCTTGTTGGTCTTGTCAAAGCTGTGATTTCTTTTCTGTAGAGAAGGGTCAAGCAGTTTGACCATAGGTGAGATCAGAGGGTATGAAAGATCCACAGGGGTGAAAAGGTCTTTTTTTTTTTTGTTTTTCCTGAAGGAGCATTAGTCAAGTTTATGTGCTGTATATAAATAATATTCATTGTGATTTTTTATGATACTGCTTTTATATCTGAGAGAAAGACTTACACTTCAATGCAAGAAACACTGCCTTTTTTCCCTCTACCTTTCATGCTTCCATCAACTGTATTTCCTTCTTTACTCTGCCTGATTTCAGGACATTGCTTCCAGGGAAGTTTAACCCAGCCATGTCTGAAAATGCTTTTAGGAGGGGAGTGGATCAAACAACCTCCTTTCCAGAGCTTCATGCTTGCACTGCCTCCCCTGACAGCAAGGAAGAACAGCTGACTTCTCTTCCACATTACTGCTGCTGCTCTCTTCCCTTGGCAACATCTCTTTCAGTGTCCTGTGAGCCTCGTTGCCAGGAGGGAGCCAAGGCCAAACAGAGAGATATGGTCACATTTCTGAATTGCTCAAGGAGCAGTTGTGAAACTGGTTTATGTGTTGTAAAGGTGTTAATCAGGCCTGTAAGAGAGAATCTCAGATGCAATTAAGCCAAATTTTTTTGTATATTTTCTTGCCCAAAGTATTCAGGAGAGCTTTGTGTCAGAGAAGAGAAATGTAAAAGTAACTGAGTGTGTTGTGTTCATTCTGGGTTTGTTGAGCCATGTTGCATGTGCTTTGCAGCCCGGGGGGCTCATTTGAAGCAACCCGGTTGGATTTTCAGAAAGTCTTCCATCCTATGGCTCAATTGCTAGTCATTTATCAGGGTGTGCAGCCCAGAGAAAGTGTTAACATCTGATTATTGAGAGATGCCTCTGCCCAAAATAAGGTGCAAATGAGACCATATGCTGAAGTCAATAGTATAAATTTTATTTAACAGTGAATATGAGGTAGAGAGATAGAAAAAAATAGAAAAGAAGAATGGAGGGAGAGAGGGAGGGACAGAGATAGTCACCACCCATGGACCCAGAGGCCTCCTGTTAGTCCTTCATCTTGGTCTTCTTGGTGGTGAAGGTTCCTAGATTGTTCAATACTTTTCATTATATGTACATTTTTACAAACAAAAGAATTAATGCTACTTGGCTATGCAGTTTTCTTAATCTATTGCTTAAATGTTTCCTTTGCTTCTAATGCTGTTTAGGTCGATGCTCAGTCTTTCTCTTCTTTTGAGTGGGTGGGTTGTGAGTTGGTGTCAGAGTTACCTTTTATCCAGCCTGAGCTGACTTCAGCACAGTTGCTGAGTTGGCTTTCCTTGTGGATTCTTCATACATTCTCCCCCAGCTTTGTTTACCTCCCCCTAAGGCTGAGATGACATTTGGACGAAAACCTGGGGTGATCTTTGTTTGACCAGTGATATGCGTATGGGCAGTTGCTGTCCCACAGTGGGAACCCTTGCCTGGGTGCATTACCCAGGATGTGCCAGACCTCGCCAAGCCTGGAACCAGTGGATTTTGTTGCTCCATTCTGTGCTTCTCTCATTGCAAAGTCCTTCTGTGGTAACAAGGCTCGAGACAGACAAGTGTGATCTTCAGGTCCTTACACCACGCAGTGGCTCCAGTGCTGTTTTCCAGGGACTTTTCCCCAGTTCATGTGGGTTGTCCACGGGGGTGGTGAAGACAGTGGACAGTAGGAGAAAAGACCGAAATATCATAAGCAATAAAATGAGTAATCACACAGCTATCCATAGCTACCTCAATTGTTAAAATGCAAATCCAATGGCAATTATCAACCCAATTCTTGTTAGCCACTGCCCTGTGAGTCCCAGAGATTGGAGTGTTCTTTAATTTGTGGTGGGTGTGAGAGATCCCACGATGCTGTGCCTGATGGGTGTGGACCCAATATGTTCTGAAATTAGACATTAGAATTACACAGCAGGTCTTGATTTTTAGATCCTCTAGAGGGGTATCCCAAACAGATCATGTGTAAAGATGTGTATTTTCTCAGTCAGCCAAGTCTCAAGGGGATCTTCAGGCCCCGTAGTACATTACTTTTGCACCCTGGAACAAGTGTAAATGCGTTTGTTGAGGAGATGTGTTCACATACTTCAAAGGCTTTAAAACAAGGTTCTCTCTCAACCACATCCATGGAAGAATTTTATAGCTAATGCTCCTGTCCCACTGGGTAATGAAAAAATAATTTTTAGAGTACAAAATTCTCATACAAAATACAAAAATTTTATCATAGAAAAGGTTCTGGTTTTCAGAGTCTTTCGGTTCCCATGGAGATACCAATTCAATCCAATATGTATCACTTCCTCCAATTATGCCTTGGATAAACATGGTGGAAGCAGGGAATGGGATGGGAGAAGTCTCATGGGAAATATTATATATACTCTTGATTTAGAGTCTTTTTTTTACCCATGAAAATGTGTCCTGTGGTAATTCTAGGATGCCTTTGCTCTTGCACAAGACTTCTCTTTTGAAAGGAAGAGAGATCTTGAGATTTTGCAACAGGAGTGTTCTGTATCACCAGCAAAGTGCCCAATTACAGGCTCACAGATGAAAGGGCCAAATGGAACCATTTATCTTGCCTGAGCTCCTGCATAACACAGAACACAGAATTTCATCCACTGATTCCTGCATCAAGCCCATAATTTCTGTCTGAGCAAGACAATCTTTTCTGTACACTCTGCATCTGTGCTTTGTTTCCCATTGTGGGATTGTCTCCGTGCTGTGGATGTACCTCCAGAGGAGAGCAGCTACAATGCCCTGTTCCATCTGCCTTCAGGTAGTCCTTCTAGTGCTGTGGGGCTGAAGGTAGGAAGCAGTTCCCAGGGCATCAGAGGACTGCAGGCCTCTGGATTGTGGTGCAGGGATCTAGACAGATGCTCAGAGGGGTGCTGGGAGTGCAGGAGTCACTGCAGTTGCACAAAGACAGGAAGCCACAGTTGTGGAGAGAGTGGAAACCTACTTGAAGTAGTGTGGTCCAGCAGGAACTAGACTGAGCTGTCAAATGCATGTCATGTAACTGCTGATCACCCACCAGGTCATTATAGAACTTGAGGGGATTTATGAGGACAGCTTGGGGATTTGATTGTTGTTTTTTTGTTTGCTGTCATTCTACTTCTTATGGTGGAGATTTTTTTATTAAACGTTTACCTGTTTAGAATTCACGTATGCATTCAGATGCACACTATAGTAAAGCAGCTCTGAATATTGAGCTAGTAATTCTACTGAAATACATGTCTGAGACGACAGCTCACACAAATGTCAGAAAACAACAGGTATATTTAATGCAGTAGTCAGTTGGATAAACTGATAAGGAAAATATACCTCTTTAATCTGATGTCTATCAAGAGCGTACTTCAGGCTCCTATGTCTGGTTTCAGTTCTGTCTTTATTCCAAATCAAGCTTTTTTATTTAAATGTCTTGGTTCAGCCTTGGTATTAACCAAAATGGTGATTGCTATCTTTTCTGGAAAACAGGAATGAGCACAGCTTCCTCTGCTGTCAATTGCTCCCTGCTTTCTTCTGGTGATACCAGCTCTTCCCTGGGAGGGGTGTTTGCTCTGGAGAAAACAAGGAGTGAGATAAAGACAAAATATAAGGAAGAGAAAAAAAGGTGAATTTTAATTTTGATAAGCAAGGAACTGCTGTGGATATTTCAACTGTCCTGGAGCAACAGCAGTGCTTCACCCCAATCAGTCAGACTTCCAAGGATCTTGGTGGAACCTTAGTGGACATGATGCAGGTAGCTGAACTCCTTTGTGCTTAATGAACAGTGTTATGTGCTTGGTAGGATTTCTTTTGCATTCCTGACAGCTCTAGGTATGCTCATTGGGCCAGCATGAGCTTTTAGCAAGCAATGGTGTGGCTCAGGCTTGTAGCAGATGGGATCACAAGATGCAGGGTTGGAAGACAAAGGGTTATGAACTGGGTGGCATTGTTGGAGCTGGTTTCTGGCAAGAGATTATATCACTGTGCTGCTTGCTGAAATGCTGAATAACATTCCTTGTGCCCCTTGTTAAAAGCATTTTCCTAACTGATCCCAAATCAGAGCTGTATTGATAAAAGAAAATGCTGTAAAAAATAAATCTGTGTTTTATGATTAAGGCAGAGAACAAGGTAGAATGTGCTATTCTTTGCTTTTGCTAACATATTTTAAATTAACACTGCCTACAAAACAGGCTTATGTGCTTCTGGCAGTTTGTTCTCTCCACAAACTCCAGTGCACCTGAGTCCATTTCTTGCCAACCTCATGAAATCCAGGGAATACTTGACACTGGATCTGTGTTAACACCACATTTTGTTTCTGTTGATGGTATTTGCCAGGTGCTTCAGCTTTAACAGCTATTGTGGCAGGAGAGTTGCCAGCTACCATAACTCTTGGGGGCCTAGTAGCACTTGAGGTAGTTTTAAATTAATTTTTTATTTGCACTGTGCATCTCTTTGAAGAAATTTTTTCTCAGAAATAACTTCTTCCATTCTAAAGGTGTGAAGGAAGTTTGAAAATATGAGTCTAAAGGCTGAAACCCGTATTTTAAGAAATGCCACATAAAATATCATCACATCAGAGGATGTGATCAGCAGCTTCTTAATACTCTGACTAACTTTTCTTAGGTAGACTTTTGCTGCTTTTCACTTTTTTCTGTGGTAGTCTTCCATGTTGCCTTTTTTTTTGTTTGTTTGTTTGAGATTTTTGTTTGTTTTTGTCTTTGTTTTCTCAAACAGTGCCAAAAGAGAGAAGAGCTCTAATATTTGGCATCTGCTAGAATATGTTATCAAATTAGAAAAAAAAAATCAGCACCACAATAGCTATAATATATCATAAATGTGAGAGTTCTGTGTTGTGTTGACTTCATTATAATTGCTCCAGGTGGAGTTAATTATGTTAGGTGTGCCAAAAATCTAGTGGTTTCAAATGACTGAGCAAACCTTTAATTGACAAATGGAGATGAATGTCCTCTGTCCTTCAAACCCCCCCATTTAGGAGAGAAACTTCTGCCACTTATCTTTGAAATCTCTGCAATAGTTGGTAGCTTGGCACTGAATAACCCAATTTTGCTGGCACATATATAAAATCTGTCTCTCCATAGCAACAAGAGATGATAATGGTAAAAAAATGCAGCTAAGCCATATATGTGCATTTTATTCTGTTGCTCCCTATCCAGTTTGCCTTAAGTGACTTTTCCTTTCATAGTCAGTATAAAGCTACCATATAGACTTTTAGGGAGGAGTAGTAACAAGACACACAGTTAAGCTTTACAAAATCAAGATGAATTTAGCACTTATCCTTCATAAGCATTGCCTTGAATAAAACAATGGGAAAGTGACTGTTTCTCTGTGGAAAGCAGTTGGAGTTTTGTGCCAGGATAAATTTATTTGAAGTTCTTTCAAAATCCCCATCTTGCTTCTTGCTCCAAAGTTCTTTCTAAGCATCTGCTAAATTCACTGGAACTTCTATCTTATTCCCATTTTAACAGGAAGATGTAATCATGGACTCTAGTTAAACAGAAGACAAAGGAGATGAATGCAGTAAGAAAAGAGTAGGGCAGGACAGCAGCAATACTTCACTTGCTTTGGCCAGTAATGTGCAAATCTCTTCTTTTTACTCTAAAAATGACAAATGTCTTCGGTAAATCTTCAGAGTTCTTTGATCATGTCATTCACTGTTTTCACTATGTTGCTTTCTGTGTGAATGCCCAGTGTCAGGAGGATATACCTCCAGCCTGTTGGCCCTATCCAGTTTACAAATCCAGTGGCTTCATGCCAGTCACAGTCTTTCCCTGATAATCTGCAATGCCTTCCCCTCTTGACTTGTAATAATTCATCCGTAATTCAGCATTTCAACAACTCAGACCTCTGTGTGACTGCATCAAGGTTGTGGATCCATTCCCATTCCCATCAGATCTAGAAAATATAAGGCTTTGTATCACCTCACATCCTGGCAGAGGGCTGGCTACTATGCAGAAGAACAAGAAAAAGAGAGTCTTTATCGCAAAGGGCTTCATGTGCACACAGAGAAGAGCAACAGTGGGCAGGGCTGGCCGTACCAGTAAGAGACATCACTGTTCAGGAAGGAAGGCAATCATCCCAGCCCACCTACCATGTCTGCATGTCTCTGCATATGACTATAAAGCACAGTTTTCTATCCTGCACAGTCGTACCCAAAATAGTGGGGTTGTGGCATACGTAATGTGAGCATATGTTGGTAAAATTGTATTTTAAAGGGGGCTGTATCCCCTCAGCACCTTTCTCAAAAGACCATTAGATCCCTGTGGAACATCCTCTGCTCCCATGTACCCAAGATTTTGTAACCAAAGCTTTAAAAATCTGCAGCAGGCAAATTTTAAAAGCAGATACACCATCTCAGCTGCCAAGAGACTGCACTATATTCACCCGGATCCTTATACCCTACACAATGGTGTAGCCTACCTAATTTTTCCTTAATGACTGCTTTCTAACATAACAATCCTTCCCTCCCAAAGTGATTCACTCTACAACCAAAAATAAGCATTCAAGTGGAGACTGAGAGTAATGAAGAAGCATCTGACCTCCTGTTGCAGTCACATCTCTGCTCAGGAGAGGGCTAGGAAAGGTCACAAGGAGAACAGGGCTAATAATGAGTGGCTTGAGGAAACTGACCATACAGCCAAGTCACTTTTATTTTTCACAGTTTGAAATGTTTTTCACTCGGAATGTCCTTTGCTTCTGGCATTTAATAAAAACATAAATAAAATGGGCTCAGTCATTTAAAAAAATCTGGATGTTTATTGACACCAACTGATCTGCAAAACGTAGTTAATATTTTTTCCTGCTTTCTTTCAATGTATCTGCAGCTTCAATAGATCCAGCATAAGACACAGTCACACTGTGAGGAACTGAATTATGATTAAGCTTGTAATAATAGCAGAGACATCTGTCTGTTTTGAGCAATAGGTATGCCAGCCCTCCTTGCTTCTTCTCCTGGAAGAGAATTATATGAAATGAAAGAGGATGAGGTAATCACAATTGTCTCTAACCTTAGACAAGAAGGCAAAGCAGTACTCTGATTGTTCTTTAGTGCAGCAACACAGATTGAGATGCTCTTGTATGCCATAGCAATTGTGTATAGACTCATACCCAGAGAAAAGTCAGGAGCATTTTTATTATTTCAAAAACTTTTTTTATTGCATAAAAATAAAGCTTTTTTTTCCTTTTTCATAATATGATATTAATCATCTGTTTTGATGTGGAGTAGTAGTATATGGTTGTAGGTAACATAAAGAACACAGCTGAGACTGCACTGCCAATGGAGGTAATGAAATTGCTCAGATATAAAAACTTAGGTTTGAATACTGCTGTGGATCAGAATCTAATTGTGTTATTTTTTTTATTTGATGCTCAATTTTACCTGTTCTTAAATTACACCACGGTAAAGATGTAAAAGAAGCCAATATTTTCCTCTGAAGGAGTATTTTCACTTAAGCTATAAAATAATTAGAAGCTTGAAGCAATTATAACACCAAACAGACTTTCAGAAATACTGTCTTCAAACAAGGTACTTTCTTGGACAAATATCCCCTGAGCTGTGTTACCTTTACACCCTGAACACTTTACATTATTCTTGATCAGAACACTGAAAAATGTTTCACTAGTCCATCACTGTTCTCAGAATGCTTCAACTATATTTTATGAATCTCTTTTCTTATCTTTTTTAATAAATGCCATTCTGGTTATTTCCAAAAAAAAAAAAAAAAATCCTTTCCTAGATAACAAGCTCTATGAATTCTATCACATAGTCAGCATTACTGCTGATGGACAGCTTAGGCTTTTTCTTTCAGGCTAATGATTTCATTGTCTGAAACTCATGCTGGTATTTGAGACATATTTTCAAGTCTGAAATCCCAAAATGCCAGAAATATAAAGTGAATGTGGGCATGGCAAATCTTTTCAAAATAATTGGGAGAAAGGGAACAAAACAGAAAAGTGAAACATATATAGCAATAGCTGTTAAAAAAATCTTTTAAGCCAAATGTCAAGAGAAATAGTTAAGGAGTTTCTCCTTTAACTTAAAGCAATGATGAAGAAAGAATCTGCTGCAGCACAGAGAGCTAGAGAGAGGTGAAAATGGTGCTGCTTAATGCACAGTTGTGCCCTGGATTTTATGCCCAGATCTCCCCGACACCTCACAAAAGACAAGAATACATCAGTGGTTCCAGAGCAGTTTTCCTGTCAAAGCATGAGTGCAGGTAGCAGGGAGAAGTGTTTCTAGAGAGGCAACTCCAAAAATCATTCTGGTTTTTTTTTTTTTTTTTTTTTTTCTCCTGCTGCTATGTGTTTTTTAAACCTCTCTTTTATAGGTAGGAAAAGCAAACTGAACAGACTGGGATGTTTCCTTGCAAGACTGCAGACCGAGGCCATGTGTGCAGGGCACAGGAGCCCAGGCTGACCCATGAACAAGCTATTAAGGTACTAAGTCTTCCATGTCTGGTTATTGCAGAGCTGGAATGATGGACTGATATTAGTGCTATTCCTTGAAGATCAATTTAGCTTTCACAAGCCTCATCATTTCATACAGGACAGGTCAAGCTTTATAAATGCCAATTCCTGGCACGAGTAGTTTCCAGCATTCCCTTACCTGCTCAGAGCCCAGCTTCACATTCTGGTAATTCTATAACCCTGAATTTAAACAAGGCTGCTTCCAGAGCCATCTGCAGAATTGGGCTCAAGAAACTAATGCTGTTAGGCTTTTGTTGCAATTAGAAGTACTGGAATTAAGTGCTTTATTTTTTTAAAGAGCAATCCAGAGGTGAAAAAAAAAAATCACAATCCAAATATAAAGGTCTACCTCCAAGTCTTCTATCTCTGACCTGTAAAATAATGTGGTCGTTACAGGAATTTTGTATGGGAGCACAGGGCATCTTCTTGTCCAGTGATACCCACATCAACTGCCCTATTAAACAGGAGACATTCATCTTGTTTCCCCAGTAGGTGAGGGGATCTAGGCATGTGAATTTAAGGACTTCTGGTGAGTGCTTATCTGTCTCAGGGTTCACCTGCAGCATGATTCTGAGTACAGTTGCAGTGCTGCCTCTTTTCCCCTCCTTTTTTCCTCTCTGTATGTGCACATGGAGCTTTGCTTTCATTAAATACAGATTTCCTTGATGTTTATGCAGGGTACATGTGTTTCTCTATCAAATCACTTGCAGTGGAATATGCCAAACTTCCCAAAGCAAATACAAGCTGCCTGCTACATATCCACTAGAACATAAGACAGAAGCCAAATCTCATCTCAGTCCTTTCCTTGGGAACGATTAATGCTCACTCATCTGAGTCCAACTTTCCAGAGCTCATGTTACAATGTTCCTACCCAATTATGCCTAAAACACAGTGGTATATGGCGTTTCTATATAAGGAACATACTAATGTGTTTTGTCACCCAACACATGGTAAAAGTGTTTCAGTTCCCAGGAGAAATGGTCTGTGCGTGTGGGAGTTCCAGCCACACAAGTCCAACTGCATATATTTGCTGCAGCATGCTTCACTTTTCTGAAAGTGAAATGAAACTAGCTCCAACAGTATAATTTTCTTTCTGCTTTAAAGGAAAAAAAAAAAGGACCAAGTCCTGGTAGAGGACTAAAGAAATATTATTAACAGCATGCATGCACTTGCTAAAGAGAGAGAAAGTGGAAATTGAGTTAAAAGAATGAATTGGCCTCCTTATGTTTTGATATTGCTTATGGGGTAACACAAGGGAAGATGTGTGTAGTTTTGCCATGGAATTTGATGGAGGTGGGTATCTGAGGTAAGCCAATGCAACCAGATTATCCTGTATGATATGCACTGTGAAGCATCACTGTGGGGCTATGATGAAAGAAGTGACTGGTCCAGGGGGAGCAGCTGTAGGGGGAGGATTAGTTACTGCTGTGCTCTGTGCCAGCCTGCTTGCCCATTTGTCAGATCCTCGGCTTTGTCTTGCTCTATACAGTTCCTAAAACAGAGCCCCAGACAGCAGTTAGGCAGCACAGAAAAATGCACATCTATAATAAGGAAAGAATTGCAATAAAATCCCCCAATATGTTTTCCAGCTCTTTCCAAATGCTGTTTGACTTTCCCATACTGATATTTCTTGTTTAAAAGAGATGTGTTCTGTAGTGTACCCACATTAGTGCTGAAGAGATGCAGTCTTTTCTGTCAGTGACTACTTACTGCTAGTCACTGTGATCTACTAAAGGCCTGCCTAACCTTATGTTGCCCTGTAAAACTCAAAATTATCAGGAGACTGTTCAAAATAGACTATGCGATGCTTATGGATCTGGGACAGAACTATTTTAGCACTGTGCTGCTGTGGGTGTAGGTCCATGTTCCCTGGCCTTTTCTCTAATTAGCTTAATTATATGGGGGTTTTGTCTTTGAATACATGAGTTCAGTGCAACAAAGCAGGGGGAATTGTTGGGAAATCAAACCAAGAAACAACAGAAAGGCTTTAGAAAAGAACATTTGTTTGGTGGGGAGAAATGGGGGAAGAAGGAGACGCTGATGAACTGTGATGCAGGTGATATTCCCAGAGCTTCCTCCCAAGACATTGTCAGGATTTGCAATGCTGCCAAGGAGGTCATTAACTGGTTAAACAGACTTTTGCAGAGGAGGAAAAAGGGATAGCTGATCCATATAGGATATATGAGCCTGTGTTTTTAGAAAAGTTAGTTGAGAGCCCTTCAAACTGCCTGCACTACACCAAACACCACAGCTGCATTCCCAGATGTGTTCAGGCATAAGGGGCAGTTTTGCATCCATCCCCATCCTCCTTGGCCTCATGGAGGATGCCTCTGTGTTTATTGTACTTAGAGCAAGTCCTTGGTACTTGAGAGACTTGAGGCATGGACTCAGGAGTTCTTGTTAATTCAGATGCAGCTGGAATTTACTAAGCAGTGTGGGTGGTTTTTGGGGGCTCCACCATGTGTAAAGCCTGCTTCTGGATCCCCGTGCCCCTTGCTTGCCCTCACAGAGCTGCCTAGAGCTGCTCCGAAATGAGGACTTTGCTCTTCACGAGGAGCAGAGACACCCAGTAGCTTTTTCAAAGCAAAATAATCTTTCTAAAGCAAATTGACATTTCTTGGTCAACTGGCTGAGCACGTTGCTTGGGTAGGAGCTCTGCCCCACAGCATCCTCCTTGGGCAGAGAACAACACATCTGCTCAAGCTCACTTTGTCAAACCTTGACAACATTTTTCAATGTCTCTCTCACTCACACTTATCCACAACATCTCTGCTTCACCTGCTGCTATCCTCACAGGACCCCTCTGGCCAAGCTGAGCTCCAGGTTGGAAAGCAGTGCTCAGAGAGGATGTTGCTTCCACATTCTCTTCAGAGAAGCTGCTCATCCTTCTCTGCTCAGTTCCAGATGGCTCATTTACCTTCAGTTCAAATGAATGAAGGCAAATGTCACATTTTTTTCCATAGGAGTTCTTTGCCTTTCCACTTCAGGTTTAACCCATTCCCCTTATGGACAAAACACAGTCTATTGAATCACACAACTTGAAAATTAGTCTTTGAAAATATTCTGACATTCACTATGCTGAAAAAATTGAGCTTTAGTATCACCTTAGTAACTAGTTGTTTTCATCCTGTCACTTCAATTAGTAGCAAATATTCCTGTCAGAACCATGCCATACTCCTGTTCTTTAAATCCAGCACCTTTCCCAAGTTTTTCCATCTGCTACTTCAGTTTTGCAACCCTCCCAGTCTGCCTACAACAATCACTTCAATTTCTGGTCCTTTCCCCATGACAGCCCTTTTAATCAGTGCTTCCTTAGTGTTTTGCACAGCTTCTTGCCTGTCTCCCTGTTCCTGCAATCCTTTTCAAAACACCTCTAGGTGCCTTTCCTGAGTAAAAGTCCCTGTTCCTGCCATATTGCCCTCCAGATGGCCATACCAATGCTGTGAGTCACAAGGGCTTGGCAGTGAGTGTAATCCACTGGGAGATGTGGTTCTGATGTTAAAATGCAACCTGAGCCATTTGTATGGGTGCTTTAGTTTGGTTTAGTTTTGTTTTCCATCAGAAAGAAAATCAGGTGAAAACAGTGGTTTTGCACTATGCTTTTTTTTTTTTTTGTTATTTTAGAGAGTTTAGAAGGGCTAAAGTAAAGGTGCAGAATTTCAGCTTTGAGACAAAGTAATTTTTTCAGAGCATGCATATGTAATTTTCATTCATGGATGGCTTAAACTAGTTTTGATTTTAGTGCATTCAAATAAAACAAAGTTTGAAATATCCACATTTCCTTGCATAATGAAACATCTTTCATATTCTGAATATTCCTGTTTCTTCTTTTAGAAGCACCCATTTTAGGTTGGAGTATTCTGAGGCGTACTTCTACATAACTTTTTGTGGTGACTTTCCTCTCATCCAGTCATGGTGCTACCACCCAATTTACTGTTTCAGAACCACAGATGGAGTGGCACAACTCATGTCTTCAAAAGTTAATTTTGTGTAAAACAACCAGAAATTGAATTCAAAAATTTCCCGTTTTATCCCAGAGAAACCATTTTTGTAAATCTTAAGGTTCGTCCCAACTCTTTCAGTTTTCATATACCACAAAATCAGGTCCTCCTCCTCCACCAAAAGGTAATAATTTTCCTTCAGAGACTCCATCAAACTAAAGAACAAAACTGAACAAAAACCCCCAAAAAACCGCAATCCAAACACTTTCAAATTCCCTAAAATTTCAAAACTTGCCTTGATATTTACCAAACTTCTTGGAACAGGAGAGGATAAAAGGCAACAGAAAACAATCTAATACAATATCTTTTCTGTGTGGGTAGCTAAGGGACTTAAAATCACATCAGGGTTTGATTTATGATAGTAAAGATGATGAGTCTAAGCAAATTATCTGGATAGGGAATCATTAGGGGACATTCAGAGCTACCAATGGGATCTTCTTTTACCTGTGTTTTCCGATAACATTTCAGAAATGCTCAAGAGTCTCCAGCAGCTCAAGTGTTGAATCTATTAAAGGATCCAACAGGCTCTGGCTAAATTATTATTTATTATTTTTATTACACTATTGCCTAAATGTCAAATTATTCACAGCTGTTGCAGAAAAAGAGGCACAATCTTTTTATGGCATCTTTCCTATATTACAGGAATTTATAGCAGACATTTTCAGTCTGGGTTGCTGCTGAGGTGAAATTCCTACCCCTTAGATAGCTGGTACTATTCCAAGTTGCATTCCATCACATTGTGTGTCGTGTCACTTTACGTCCTGCTGTGACACATGATATTAATAAGAACTTCCTTCCACATTCCCTCTCCCAGCTGGTGATGCTATTCCCCTGGGGAGAACGGACTGCAGATACAACTCTGTGGTTTAATACATCCAGGCACCTTGTGGTCCCTAGAGGGTTTGATGAGCAACCCTGACAAATGCTCAATGGTCACTGCTGCTGTCACTTTGGCTCCTGGCAGCACTATGGTCTACTCCAGGGCAGAGAGGATTCCAACTTTAAGTCATGGGGATGGCACTTCCCCTTTATTCCCCAACTTCATCCTTCATCACCTATCATGCAGCTCTCAGAAGAAAAGGAATAAAAGGAGATTATACACTTTGGAGAAGAAGAAAGTATATTTAGTTGCTGCTGATCTTGTAACTTTTGTTACTTTGTATGTGCCCAGCCATCCATTCTTGCCAATTACCAATGCGGTGCTTTGACAATAGCGGAATGAGATTCACAGCTACGCAGTCACAGCTTGAGACTTTGCAAATGAACATTCATAGCATGATTCTCAGCTTCCTTTTTATAGAAAAACTGGCACTTACAATTATATACTTTTTAACAAATACCCCTTCTGCAACTCTAGTTTCCAACTTTGCTTTGTGATCCTAAGGGAGCATTCTTGCACTGCTAAACTTCCCAAAAATAAAATGAGAAAGAGGCAAATTATGTCTTCTCATAAGCAGAAGTAGCTAATGGAGGCTATTAAATGAAGTTATCCGTCATCTGATTCACTCTTCGAAAAATATTGTTGATCTAAAAGTTGTATTATTTTTGACATCACCAACTGCATTTAGTCCAAGAGAAAAGATTTTCAAGCTAAAGGTTTTTATTTCTTGGGGAGAGGAGGGGGAAAAGGTATGATACATTTAAACTCCAAAAACCTCAAGGCAAGGAGAAACAACAGTCCATCGTCCTTAAATCTACAGTAGTGCCTGCTAAAAAGGAGGTGATAAGAGAAGGTACTAATAGTCAGCAGGTAAACTTAGAGTGCTGCAGGTCACAAAAGGCTAAGGCCAGTAATTCTCCCAGGGCTCTTAAAGTGAATATCTCATTTATGTCTTGTGTCAATCTTAGAGTAGCCCAGTGCATAATTATTTCAAGTTCTAGCTGAGTGCAAAACAAATTTTAACTGAGAGCTACTTGCTAAATTAGCTGTGGAAAAAACCTGCAACCCTTTAACAGGAGATGCCGAAGGAATTATTTTGTTTTATTTTGTTTCTGGGTTTGACTAGAACAAATGAGCAAAACCATCTTCCCTTGTTTCGGACACCTGCTGTCATGGCTATATGGCTACAGGGCAGGGTGATCCCTGCTCTGTACTTTTGGTTGATTTTTTTTCCCTTTCTTTCCTGTTCCCACAGACTTCATGTTTCTTTGTCTATATACTCCCAGCATCAGATTGGGTTCTAGTTACTGCACCCCAGCTTCAGTCCTAGCCTTGTTGGTGGGGGCTGGTCCCATCTCCTTCCAAGGAGAAGCAAATGGATTTGTCAGTGATAGACAGATTTCCTAGCTAAACTGAAGCAATCGTTGTCAAACCTCCATTTAAGAAAATGGGGTTGTGAAGAATCAAAAAGTCTTCACCTAGATCCTCATTACTTTAAACCATTCACTCTGGGAAAAGAAGAAAAACTGCCTACTACTTCAAACCCTTCAGCAAGGTCTTCCTTCTTGCTCCCCATCAGGCACTTTTTCTGTGAATGTGCCACAGACATTCTCATCTTTACAAAAGTAGCTTTGTTTAACCAGATTTTACCCAAACAAAGCACTTTAGTTTCCTGGGTGAGACTGTCTGTCCACCTAGGAATGCAGTGGGGTCCTCAGGAGATTGCCAGAGACAGTATTTTCCATAATATACTTAGAGAGTCTTTTTTTCCAACAGCCTGCTGTTACATTTAGCCACTGTAGTCATACAGTGTCAGCAGCTGAAGGGCATGAATGATTAAAGAGCTATTTCCATCATGTAAAACCACTTCTTTGCATCATGGACAGCACCAAAAACAAGGTGGTAACATCTGATATGGACATACCTATCAGAACTGCAGACTGTATTCATAGAAAAAAATAGAATTCACTCAATTTAGGATTGTAAAATATACAGTGGTGAGTCACAGTTTGTAAAAGAAGTTGGGAGTACAGGGCAAATAATGAAGAGCTCAAGTATGAGTTAATCTATCTTGCTTATGAAGAAATAACTATCATTAGAATTCCATAGACGTGCCAAATTGAAGAAATTCTGGGCATGACTAGTTCTCTAAGAAGGAAATATATTAATAATCAGTCTATTGGAAAACTGAATTAAAACACATTCTATTTCTAATTTTAAGGCATATTTTGCAGTTCTAATTTGCAGAAAACTGCTACATCATCCTGATTCATGTGATAATAGACAAGAAATCATAAGTCCTTATTTTATTGGACTGTTACAAATCTGAAAACTTTAACAATATGACTATGAGGTAGATGTGGACAAGTTCTAATTGTGTGGTTATATGTTCTTATTAAGGATCTCACATTCAGGTTTTAAAATAGAATGTTTCCTTACTCTTATTTTTTAATTTGTTTTGGAGTCTATTATTCAAAAATTTTTATATTAATTATACCCCCTTCCCCCTTTTTTATGTCACTGAGACTAACAATATGAATACCATTTAAGGTTTTTTTACTTTATATATATTTATTTTCTTTTTAAAATCTTTACTCTTTCCAGCTATGGGAATCAACTTTTTGAAAGTTAGATTATCGAGGTTTTTAAAATTTATTTATCCTTTTGTTACTCTGTCTTTTCAGTCTTGCTGAACTCTCTGATGATTCAGAAGATGGAAAAAAAATCAGTTCTGTTCACTCAAATGATTATAGTTACAGAAGAAGAAAATAGAATGAAAAGTCATGAGAATCTTGAAATCCATTGAAACCAGAAGGCTTATTTAATTTTATATAAGATATCCTATTAAAAAAAAAAAAAAAAAAAAAAGAAACTGCTGAAATAGCATTTCTTAGCCAAATCTTGCTCTTGACACATTCTCATTTTTTACAGGAAAAAGTTCCAGATGACACTTTTCAATCTCAACAGTTGCTAGTTGTAGGAATGACAGAACAGTTGGATTAGTGAAGCTTTAAGCTATTGTTCTTTTCCTTGGAGTAGCCTTGAAAGAATACATTCACAGACTTATCAAGGATGAACAGTTTTTTAACAGATGATTAAAATTTAATTTCTTTTCCATTGACATCAATCACCAAGGTAAATGTCTCAATTCTCAACTGCTTGTAGTCATTTGCAAATATGGAGAGTAAGTAGAAAATACTTCTAAACAGTGTAAATGGCTGCAAAAATTCTGTGTTGTCTATTATTGACTTTTTTTTTTTTTTTGCTCAGTTTGCTTAACTACAAATCTGTGTGATATAGTAGTGCAATGTACAAAAAACGGACAGTGAAACTCCATACCAGTATTTTGACCATGTCAGGGAGCTGAGGGGAACCTGTTCTGTTTAAGAATCATAGATTGTCACACACACACACACACACACACACACAGACAGACACATATTTAGATAGATAGATAGATAGATAGATAGAGAGATCAGTAGCTGCAAACCACATTTTCTCAGGCAGCATTCCATTATCTAAAAAGAAAAATGAAAGCAGTCTTTGCCAGCAAACTGTTAATAGCCATGACAATCAGATTGGATTAAATAATTAAACTGAAATAATGGTATTTAAACAGGAAGACACCATCAAATTGACAACTGATGAAATGGGATCAATTTGGTAGTGTTGGTGAAAGGTTTTCATCTTGAAAAACTAACCTTCAGATGAAAGCCAACTAAGCTATAGACTTGTGAGGACAGACATTGGCTCAGCATGTAGCAGCTAAATTCAGCACAATTTACAGTCCCACAGTCATGATTAGGTTTCCAATACAAAACATGGGAATTCAAAAGTTTCTGTTTTGGTAGTCTTTTATATCTTCAGGTGCCCAAAAGATGTAAATCCCACATGGTATGTATTTCTTTGATAAGACAAAATGCCCTGGCTTCAAAAAGTGGCAGACCAGTGATGCAGCTTCTGGCAGTGTACTGGGCCTGCACTGAAATCAGTGGGTTTTCCTGTGTCTGAACTTGGACTAAATTTTTCATGTTTCAAATTTCTGCTCTCCTGCATGCCATGTTGTCTCTTCTTTCAGCATGTCAGCACACTCTGTCTGTGTGTGTGGGTAGCTACCACCATGTGATCTGCACTTGCCTTCTCCTATGTGTTCATAGCCTTAGGAACCACTTAAAATGATACCTGATGTCTTGCAGGCCTCTGGGTGCACAGGTGTATGCTTGAATTTATATATATATATATATATTTATGTGTGTGTGCATGTTCATAAAATATCACGTATATTTATGTCAATTCCCAGTTAAACAAAATAAATTGTAGTTAAGTTCTATTCCTCTCTGAAGGTCTTGTCTCAAAAGAAATCTTACATCACAGGTCCTAGGTGCCTGAAAACATGCATGGAAGTCATTTGGGATTTAAAATCACCCCAAATGCTGAAATATCAATGGGTATTATATGTCAGCAGGCTTGTAAAAGTCTTGCCACACTCTGATTTGTACCTCTAGATCTAGTCCAGAACTACTGTGATCCTACCCTGTTTGCCAAATGTCAAATATCACATCATTCTTGGGGCCTTGGGGTGGCTGAGCAGCCTTCACTGCCAAGCATCTCAGGTGCACACCAGGGCTTGAGGGAGACAGAAAAATTGTGCAAATAAATTGTTAGAACTAAATTGCAGTGAGGAAGACCTAGCCCACTGCTAGGACACGGGATGTCTATGCTTTTGCACAATATATAAATGAAGGGAAGAAGAGAGATAAGTGTGATAACTGTAAGGTCTCCTTTTGTTTGGTTTGTTCTAAGGAAAAATGAGGTGGAAGGTCTTGTCCCCTCAGTTTAGCTGTTGAAGCACTGTTTGAGAACTGGATTTTTATCATTTCAATTTCCTATGGGCTGTTAAAATAAATGCTAGCTGAAATACCAGTATGAAAGCCCTAAGAAATTCATCAAACATCTGTATTTAAAATAAGCAGACTATTTCCCCTCTGTCTGGATTTCCTCTTTGGATAATGGTTTCCACATACTGCAGTCTAAGTATTACCCACTGTCTCTTTTGCTGTAAATTCTTTTTTTGGATGAGGAGCAGTATTTAAAAGTATTTATGTAACTAAAGACAAAGATTTGCCATTAGTAAAAGTTGTTTTAGAAGTGCAAAGCTAGTTATCTTGACCTCTAAGTCAAAACTTAATTAATCTCCTACTCCACTTTAAATTGTTTCAAATGTAGAAATCTAATATCTGACTTGCAGTCTCAGTTATTTACTTTTCCAGATCATACTGCAAATGTTCTGGTCTGGAAAAGACTGAAGTCTGGTGCAGGTACAAAGAGAGGACTGAAACCATTTGGATCAATGGTATTTAGCAGTCTTCTAAGGCATTTATCTATAATTTTGGAGGATACAAGCATCTAGAGTTGTCCGTAAGCTGCTTAGACTTGATTGTGCTGACAATGAAATGTCTAAAAAATGTAAGGCAACTGAGGGACACACTGAAATTTAGCTGACATGAGCTGCTCCCAAAGAAGTCTGCCTCTGTCCTCCAGGGGGAACTGAGGAAGAATCACTTCCCTTGGCTGAAGCTGGTCTTATAATACTTCTCTGAGACTCTTGAAGCATTTTAGTTCTTGTGTATTTTGATTCCTAATCCAAACCCCTGTGTGGGTTGGTTCTGGAGACTGATACAACTGGTACTGTGAAAGCAAAGCTGCTTCAGAACCAGTGCCAGGACAGAGTCTTACTTTCATAGACACAGTACATTTTGTTATTGTCTGAGCAAGAAAAGAGTTGCTGCTAAAGCATCAGAGCTAGCCAATAAGAAATGAAGTACTCTACAGAAGCATTAGGGTGCTTAAAAAATTAACTTCAGGCTCATGTATGCAAAACTTAATTATGTAGGCTTCAAATCTCATCAGAGGCATTGTTTAACTGCTCTCCTCAGAAACTAGGCTAACTCCTGAAACCTTTCATATTTATCATTTATTTAGAAAACATTTTAAATGCAGCAAATGTTTAAATTTGAAAGATAATTCAGCTTCTTTGTCCTGAGCTAAGTTTGTTATGAGGATTTTGTTGTATTGCCATTTAGACAGATTCTGTACAAATACAGATATGAACAAAATAAGACCCTTCAGCCCACAATTAAAATCAACATAAGCTGGCACTGCTTTATTAAAGCTCACGGGGGCAGATTTGCCTTAGTAGAAGAGTTTGCTCTTGTCTAGTTTTGAAAAGGTGATTCAACATGGCTGGCATCCTAGTCAGAAAACAGGAGTTTTCATAAACCAGAAAACCTGCAAGAAGAAGCAAACAGTCATTCAGTTCGGGAGTCTATGCTAATTTTTGGGGATTTTTTTCTTCACCAAAACCCAGAGATATTCCTGGGCACTGGATGCTCAATGCAGTACAGAGAAACTGTTTTGAGGTGTTCTAAATATTTTTAGCATGTTGTCACTCAGTGTCACACAGACACTTAAGAAGCATAGCTGTTTTAGGGCACAAATAATGAGCTCAATGAATCCTATATGAAAATCACTATATCTGAGGCTTTGAAATAATCCAGAATGTAATGACAAATACTTAATTTTATTTTATAATTTTATTTTATTTTATGGTTGAAAAGGAGGAGTAATGCTATATCTTCCACTATCAGAAGAATCAGCTCATTCCTAATAGTGTTTTGAAAGATAAGAACAGGTATTTTACTTTATGTCTAGCCTTGCCCATGCTTAAATAACATCAGTGTTTGATGGTAGTATTTGCTGTGCAGTGGCATTGTGGTCTCCCAGGGTCTTGGTCCTGCTAGTAACTTCTCTGTCTCAGTCACTCTTCTCAGTTGTTCAAGGAAACATATTTATAGTGGGAACATTTAAGATCCAGCTGATCTTTTAATGCTATGCAGCAAATAACAATGATGGGTGTAGAGCCTGACATGCTTTTTAGCATTGTTGGAATGCTGCATAAGGGATTTGGCTGCCGGAGTCCCATTAAGGTATATGGGAACCATACGGCCAGATCGTCAAGTACCACTTTAAAAATGTAGGTGATTCTGTCTGTAACAGAGCACAGGATTTTGAAGCTGTTCAGTACTCCTCTTTTTTAACCTGTCTCAGGTTTTATTTTCCTCATTTAACGCATGGAAATTGCTGTAAATAAAAAAATCATCCTGCGGGCTGGATTCTGGGTCATACCCTGCTTGCCACTGCTTTAGTTTTCCCACTACTGACTGTGTGGACATATCTTCTGCTGAACATGTCATTTGGGGCCCTGTAAACACATAGCTTGGCTCTGTTCTAAACATTATTTATTAGATGTCTTGGATTCATTTACCCTGGAAGAGTAGAGGCAGGTAAATGGTTATCAACTAGAATTCTTTCTCATTTGCAAGCTTCTGAAGCCTTCTGAAATTTAAGCTTCTGGTTTCCCTCTGCTTCTCTGGACTACAGTGTGTTATTTAAAAATTTTATTTCAGAATTGCTAAACAAATTTTAGAAACACCTTATCCCTTGTGAGGCACAAGGACAAAATCACTTGGTTATGACATGGGATGATCCTATGTCTAATTTCTCTAATGTGGGAACAAGTACAGAAGAAACCCCCATGGAAAATGGAGAACTTGGGTTTTGAGAAGTTAAAATACAGAGCAAATACTTCTTGCAGGTTTTCAGAGTTATAGAGAGACCCCTGTCACAGGTGCCCTGGGAGGCCTCTGGGACAATACCCATGTGGAGGGCTTTGGCAGAACCTGGATGGCTGCTGTCACCAGGCAGGGCAGTGGGATCACCTTTGAGCTAATCTAGTGGAGATGACAGCTTGAAGGGACCCTAAGAGGTTAAAAAGTCTTCAGAGGTGAAGGTGTGCATATCTATATTTATCTATCTATCTATCAATCAATCAATCATCTCTATACACACTTGTGTGTTTCAAGGTGCATACAGTCTGGCTATCAAAGCATCTCCCAGCTGGTTCTGTTTATCCCACTTTGACACTCTCCAGTATTGTATGAACTGACAGAAAAAAACCAAACCAAACCCTTGAAATAAGAACAGAACAAAAGAAAGAAAAGAAGATGGGAGGAGAGGATAGAAGACGAAAGTATAACTAGAGAGGGTGACTGGCACAAACTGCATCCAATCCATTTCTCTTAATTTCTACTTATTCCCTGACTCCACTTGTGGACTCCATGGAAATTATGTATGGGACCTACTTGCAGCTGACAAGGGGAGGGTTTTTCCTATCCGGATAGCTGTGGTTACACTGCACTTGAATATTATAAAGCCTCCTTCATGATCCAGGCACTTTTGTGCAAAAGGTATCTATGAGCAAAGCAAACACAACTTTCAGAGATCCTTCTTGTATAAATGTGATTGTATAACTTGTATAATTGTCACTGATCCTTGTTATAATTCTCTGTTTCTGGGAATTATAGGGGCATAAACACCTTTGCATTTCTTCAAAATAAAGGCTGGAACTGAATTTTTAACATGAGCTGAAATGTTTCTCAGGGTGCATTTTAAACCTGTATTTGTAGGTAGCTGAATGTGCATAAGACTGTTGGAAAATAAGTATTAGTGTTCTGTGTACAGATATGACTCTTGCACACATGGTTTTACAGCTGACAGGAGGGTCTACCACACATTTAAGGCATAATTGTTAGATAGGAACAAAGGGAGAAAAGAAATGTCTTTGATTCCCCTAAATCCCTTTGAGTGTCTTCTGAACGTAATGACAGCCTCACTGGCCTGTAAGGACCAAAAACTTACTATAGAGGGACCTCCAGAGACAGCACTTACTTCATCCCCTGTCATTCTGAACAATCCTTTATTTTTATATTTTCTGGATACCACAGAGACTTCTATCACTCTTTGTTCCCTGTCCCACTGTCTGCCTTTTAATTTGCAGTCATCCATGCCAACCCAGCTAAATTCCTGCTTGACATAGCTGAAACTTGGTTGCAACAGCAGGTTCTTGGAAATGCCCAAGACAATGGACAAATGCCCCAATTCTCTCAGCATCTGTGCTAACCTTGAAACTCTACCTGGTAGGCACAGTGCAATCAAAAACTAATCAGTGAAATCAGGCTGAGATTTGGTCTTGGGAGATAATAAGAGGGAAAAAAAAAAAAAAAAAAAAAAAAAAAAAAAAAAAAAAAGAAAAAAAGATGACTGTGCAAATATGGTAGGGCTTCCAAGGGGGAAGATGCACAAAGCCATTCTTAATCATCAGTATCAGTATCTCATAGGAGGACCTGGCAAAGCCTGTCAGCATCTGTGTTAATCCAGTTAATTAGCCGGAAAGGACAAACTCCTCTTCCTATGTGACGGGCAGACTGTCTTCATGTTTCATTAGGATGATTGTTTTAAAGGTTGCAGGTAAAACGGTGCCTGTGTTCCTTTAGAGCTTTTCCTTTACATGCTGAAGCTGGGGCATGTTGGAGGGCATGAGGGGCTGGGAGGTAGCGTGGGACAAAGAGCACCGAGACAACTTCCCAAGGAAGCAGCCTGATAGGGAGACAGGAGCTTGAGCTGCAACCTACGCAGTCTGGGTGATTTTCCTCTCCCTCCTTTTCTGCCTTGCTCTTTCAGCAAGGAAAAAAAAAAAAAAAAAAAGAAAAAGAAGGGAAAAGGCTGCAATGTGTCACAAAGGAACAGACTGGCAGACATCTGCCTCTTGCTTTATTTATTTATTTTTTTTACAAAAAGGAAAGGGTACAGAGCCAACTCTTCACTCCAGAGCCCCCAGTCCCTTAACAAACCAAATGGTGGCTGTTGGCAGGGTATTGACAGCTTGTTAATGAAGGAATTCTTGACAAAATGACAACCTGTGTGGGATGCCGTGTGAAGCTGAATCCTCCCACAAACCAGTACTAAGTAATTAGGTGGTGGTGAAAATAGCAACTAACTACTGTTGGGGAGAAGAGGAAAGGAGGAAAAAAAAACCCTCCTAAATTAATTACAGAAGCAGTTCTCATTTGACTAGTATCCCTTTTCCCCTTCCCCGAGAAGACATAACAGTTTTCCCTGAACTGCCTGCATCTCTCTCAGTGGGCCAAAGGGTGCATCTCAAAAGGCTGAGCCTGATGACCCTGAGTTCATTGCTTTTTTCTCTGCAAATGCGATCAGCAAAAGGAAGCGCTAATGAAATACAAACAAAAAGCTATCCACTGGGGCTGCCCCTTTTGCTCCCCTATACTGCTCTGTCTGGTTCACCTTACTATGTTTTTCCCTTGATTTTAGTCTGATTGCTTCAGGCAGGTGGGTCTGTCTGCTGACAAGTGCATTAGATTTTAAACCCCTGAGAGGAGGCTGGGTGAGGAACCAGCCAAAACAGAGTGCTTGAGTTATAAAGGGGTCTTGCAGAAAGACACATTTTTAAACAGTGCCTCAGCAACAGCAGCGTCCATGGTCACATCCATGGCATCAGTACCAGGAGCTAGAGCCCTGGTTAGTAGGAGATGAAGCAAAATCTGTTACTTGTGAAATTAGGTTTCTGGTGGCCCTTCAGTTTGGCTCACTAGGAAGATACCATTCTTCACTGTGGCTTGAACAGCAGCTCATGATAATTTAGTTGAATGTTGAATGTTGATTTCCAACCCCACCCCCCCAGAGGCTGAAAACTTTGGGTCAACTTTAATGTGCCACAAGTAATTAAAAAAAGGTCAGGGAACTTTGAACCCTTTTTCTTCCTAAATGAAAGCCAAAATTTTGAGAAATTCAGCTTTGTTGTTTTGTGCTCTTAGAGCATTTGGTCTTTTCCCACCTTGTTTCTTGTAATGACATTTACTTTCTACAGGTGTAGATTTACATAAGCAATGCAGACTGAAACAAACATTCTATATCTCCTAGTTTTAAAATAATGTGGGGAAATTAAGACCTTGCAGACTTTGAAGACACTCAAACAACTTATCTATATTTTCAATTCCTCATGACTTTTTTCTTTTCAGTGGGCCAAGAAACCTCACTGATTTTCTTGTATCTCATCTATTACTCAGGTAAGTTTGTTCCCATATGTGGCTTTTGTAGTCAAGCTCTGTTTAAACATTATGAAAACGACAGATAGCTTCCTGAGGAGTCATTTACTGATTCTTGAAATGGATGAGTAATAAAAGACCTATATATTTAATTCTATTAAAAATTTTTGGAAGGAATAGAGATTGACTTAGTTCTGGCTTACTGCATGAGGTCAAGAATAGACATAAGAAAGAAGGCTTTAAAGGTTAAAGGCTTCACTTTAGAGGGAGCTGTGAAGACATCTAACATTTCAATAACCTGTTGTACTAGTGAGAGGCAAAAGCCAGGTCAGGGATATTTTATTATTTTTCAAGTATACAAATAAAGCTATGAAAAAATTGTTTATGCTGCAAGTAGACAATTTTGTTTTGCCTGTACTGTGTGCCTTAAATTACTGATTATTTTTTTGAGTTACTTCTCACCCCACTCAGTTTTCAAAGAAAGCAAACCAGTTTTTGATCTTGGATAATTACATTGCTCAGTAGCATCAGCCAATTAAGGATGGGACATAAATTAATGATTTAGAATTTGGACTGTCAGTATCTTTTGTGATGTGAAGAAATATACAAACACCGATGATGAAATTTTGACCCATGGAAATTTATGAATGCTTATTAGCATTGGCTGATATAATCTTGCTTTAAACAGATGAAAAAACAGGACTGAAAGTCATTTGGGTTTCATTTCTGGCATCTGGATTAAAGTTTTTGGAGGTGTTCTTATGACACTAGGATCAAGAAATTACTCTAGAAAACTATTATGCCATGCACAAAGTAAATGAATTCATTGATGTGGTACTCCATGTTCTGGCCCCTAGAAAGGGCCATAGGATGCTACTATCCAAAGGAAAATATATGCAAATGCAAACAAAACAAGGCTTGTCAGATGCTGACTATATTAAAAAAAGTAAATATTGCAAAATTAGTCATAGAAGTTATTAAAATGTGGACTGGACTGTAGAGAATAATCTTTCTTTCATGTAAGTGCATACAAGGGGCTGTAATAAACTTTTCCACAAATGGGAAGGCAAATGTATATGACCCCCTTGTGCTTTTGGTGACAGTTTAGGGCTGGCTGGGTGATATTGAATCAGTAAGAAGTTAATTTACAGTAAACAGGATTGCTTGTGTTACTGTGCTCCTGGGGTCACGTTCTTTTCTTGTAGACTAAGAGGCAAATATTAATGCTACCACTGATTTGAAGTTCTCAGGGAGATGCTGTGATCTGTGCTATACATAGAGCTTGACCTCCCACGTTCGGTATCTGTGGAGGAAGTGGAACTAACACTGCCTTCAGTGGAAACTGCTCTCTTGTAGAAGGTGACTCTGCAGAAGCAGAGCACTCGTCACTGCTGCAGAAGGTGACTCTGAGTGGAGCTTGCTCCTCTGACATGCTAAATGAAACACATACTTTATGTCAAGCACTTTGCAGGGCTCAGCCTCACCATGCTCAGTTTTTTGTTGTATCAAAATGTCAGAGAGGAGCCAGAGAACTTCTTGGTCCAGGGCTATTTGTCCAGAAGCAATCTGAAATGTAAGTAAATTCCAAGTAACTGCATTAGTGAAACAGCTGGAACACTGTCAGCAGAGATAGACTTGTGCAAGCAATGTGGACTATGCTGAATTTACTTGCATGGGGTTGGTTCAGCGGCTGAACAAGAATGTGATGATATGAGATATCTATCACACTTACATTTATTTTAATAAATCTGTACATTTCTTATACTAACTGAAATAAAGGGAGAAGGCTTTTCAAAGCCTGACAAAGTCTGCCTATTAGTACCCCTTATGCACGGACTTCTGTTATGCTCAGGTGCTCTGAAAGGCATCCAGGGTGCAGCACAGTAATGATATCCTTCAAAGACTTTTCTACATTGCAGAATCACCAAATCTGCTGAGTTGAAAGGAACCCACAAGGATCATCAAGTCCAACTCTTAAGTGAATGACCCATATAGTGATTGAACCCACAACCTTGACGTTATAAGCACCATGCTCTAACCAACTGTGCTAATCATCTTACAGATGAGGAAATGTATATCACTTTGCATTTAAGGATCACACTGTTAGATTTCATATGGAGTAAAAATAACCAGTTGAAATGGTAGTAGTGCCTTAAACATGCTTGCTTTTGTGCCATTGCAAAATTAAGTTTAATATTTGCAAATTGGTTATGTAAACTCACATTCTGTCTAACTAGGAGTAAATATTATGATTCTTTCAGAGCAACTGAGCATCCATATTACTTTCCTATTTCATGGGATCAGCCAGGGGTGCTGAATACTTGACAATTTTGCAAATGAAATTGCTCAAATAGGTGCTGAGGTAAGGCCAAGGCAGCTGTTTCGGTGAGTGATTTTGAAACTCTTCACCTGATATTTGTCCTGTAATGAACCAACAAAAGGTAGTGCCAGTGTGTAGCACTTTTGTATATCCTACACATTCAGCATCAGATCCTGACATGTCCAACATTGATGTTTGTTATAGCTTCAGTCAGTGAATTCTCTTTGTGAAGGCTGTCAACCAAGTGTCTGAATTACAGCCTGCAGTCTGAGTCTGCTTAAATCTAATATTTTTTGTACTATACTTAAGGAAAAGAGCAGCACTCAGTAAGTAGCCTCCTTCCCCTCAGCATTATTAAGACACTCTGAAGGAAGAGCATTTGTGAATTTTAGTGCAGAACTCTGCTTCCTCTGTTTTGATTCTATGATCCAGGAAAAATCTCAATAACATCAAGTTGCCTCCTTCCTTACCAACCAGCACCAAAACAATTGCTTTCCCACCACTGCTTACCAATTCCAGCACCTGGTGATGGCTGAGAAAATTGTAACCTGGTATCTATCCTTCCTGTACCATAACTTATTTATCTCCCCACCATAGGGCTTCACTAATAGGTGTCATAGTACCACACATGGTGACAACCTGATCCTTGACCATGGTTGTCCCGGTACTACCATGAGGCAGAGCACTGTCTCTGTGAAAGCAGATTTTACTACTGTGTAGAGGTACATTGAGGAAAGATACAGACGAAGAAAGCTGCACTAAAAATGCACCAAAAATGTGCCCATGCAGCAATACTTTGCATAACTTTCAGAAGAGTAATGGTGCTGTGTTAAATTGCTGTTATACTGTTTGAAGTAATTTCCCCCCCCCAAAAAAGAGAAACTGAAAAGCAAGGCAAAAGAGGTAAAAGAAACTGTCCAAGAAGACTGCAATTAAACTGTGGGAATTTTTGACTCTGAGGCATATATTTAGCTTAGTTTGTCAGACTCTGCTGCCTGATTATAATTTACAGTGAAATATGTTGGCTTGTTCACTTTATTTATTCACTTTAATCATCTCACAGTTCCCTCCACTCCAAGGCATTGCTGGTGGACAGTCAATTTAGAATTTGGAGAAATCTTGATCCCAGAAATGGGTGAATAGCTACAGCCCTTGTTCAGGTGTCATTTCATAGATTTAGACCAGTGGACATTCTAGGCTAACAGAAACCAAGCTTGTTTATCAGGCAGTATTATATAATTGGAAAAATAGATGTTGCTGCATTACTATTAGGATAAAAACTAGGGCTAGGAGATGTTTCCTCTCTCTCAATAGCAAGCTATCAATATTCTCAGCAGCATTATTAGTATTTATTGAAAATCTTTTGTAAAGCACTGCAAGTTTGCACAGAGGTAATTTACATCACATAATTAGGATGCCTAAAACCATATACAGAAGGATAGATGCTAGCAGTGCTAAGTACTTGATTGTATTACATTGCAATGCTATTCCAGGGGGATTAGAGCATTTTTCTGTCACTGCTGATTGCATGGCAGCAAAACGAGGCATTTTTACACACATTTCTGGGTCTGACAGTTTCTGAGTTCTAGACTGTGTCTCCAAATTAGCCTGATCCTGCACAGCCTAGGTGATACTGTCCAGAAAAACAACATGAAAGTGACAATACCACAACCTGTTGAATCGTGTTTTGCATAAACTATTCTTTTTGTGCATACAAATGATTTTATAAAGCATCCATATGTAACCTAGTCACTTCGCTTTTACCAGTATGCAAGTTTTGAAACACAATATTGTCAAATTCAGCCAAATTTAGCTGTGTTTATTGATTGCATCTTATCATAAGACAGTTTTCCCCATTTTAAGGAATTGTTCCATTGGGTGAATTGGGAAAAGATCTGGATATTACCAAACTGGTTTTCTGTCTACACAGGACAAACTTTAATTTCAGTTCCATATACTGTGAAACTTGCTATTTGTTCAATAGGAAGATGTAGGTCTGTATGGTGTATGCAAATTCAGCATATGCTTAGGTTTAGATTGGATCTTGACCACAGAGAAGCTCAAGTTGACATCAATCAACCCTTAAATTCATGTTGTGTTAGAGCCCTAATCAATACTGTGAGCCTGTTGCAAACGTCACAGAGTTCATTGGAGGTTTCTGACCCTTTCAGTGGTGTTGGCAAGCATCTACTCAGCTTCTAACTGAGTTTTCCAACTAAGGCATATGTCTGACCACACCACAGGCCTGTGTCTTCTCAGAAGGGGAAACTGGTAGCACTATACTTTGAGGAATTTTTTTTGCTGCTTCCTTAGTGCATGTTGAGGAGTGATGTCTGGTTTAATAGTTTATCTGCTGCACATGAAGAGTAATTTCCTGAACTCTACTGAGATGCTAAAGGGAGACAAGATGAGACAGCATGGGTCCCCCTGCAGTAGGGAGGGCACAGAGTGCATTTCTCCTCAAATGAGAGCTGTTAAATGTTGTGAAAATCTCTGTGCCCCCTCTTCTTGCTTCTTCCTTAAGTAGTCATATGGAGGCCAAGCAAAACGTGGTGTGTGCCTGCCAGAACAATGTTGCTAGGTCAGGCATGGAGATGATGCTCTCCAGGCCTACAGTTTCACAAAGAGCTAAGGCACAGAGATCCAGAAGCATTAATAAGTGGGGCAATCAATCCCAAATCCATTTTTCATCATTCATTCATAGGAAGAAAATGGATGTCTAACTTAATCATTCCTTACAGAAAATAAACAGGCACCTTGTCAGCCCATGAGAAAAAAATCATTCACTAATGCCAAGATAATGTTTCTAAACAACTGACTGGATCAAAGGTGAAATTTAATTGATTATGTGTTAAATATTCTCTCTCTCCCTGTCTCTGACGTAACACTCCCTCATATACACAGAGTGAAAATACCCAGACAGTATGAACAATTTTCTCCTTGTTGCCATAGAAATTTCAGGCGATTATCCAGTTCTGTGGCTGGATTGCTTCTAGAGACACAGAGTTTGATCCTTTTTCACTTAAATTATGTAAATCAGGCATAGCTCTGCTGAACTCAAGGATTTGTAGAACTAGTGTAAACAAGAGGAAAGTTAGTGCAATAACATTAGTGATTATTTTCTTCTTTTGTCTTTTTTTAACTAAGTGAAAGAAGTGATTGAATTTTGTACATAATCCAAAACACATTTGTTGTGGAAAAGTTCAAAATCCTGGGTGGACCCACTATTTTAGGATTTTTGTTAATTGCTGCTGAAGTCATTGGAGTAGGACTTGGGTATTCCTTTAATTCATAATACAGTTGTATCATTCACAGGAAAATTTACATCTGAATGTGGGAAAAAAAATGGTAAGAGGAGAAACTAGACGAACTAGAAGCATTTTAGCAAAGTGAATTGCCTGGAGTCACAGACAGACCAGAGGCAGGGTAGGAGCAGGTGTCCTGTGTCTCTTGGTCTCATGCTGCTACACAATGCCTGTGAGTGTAAGAGCAGTGCAGCAGGTAACAAGAAGGCAACACTTCATTAGTTGCCTTGCTTATACCAATATGCATCTGTCAGGTCTAGTTTGTAGGCTAATATCCAACTGGGCATCCCAATAAACAGCCTATGACTATGACATCCAGCTGCGCTCTGCTGATGTTGTGTTGAATTAATCAGGGTTTGGCTCTGTGCTCTTTGCAGGAAGGGAAAGCCAAGGGAGTGGAAACAAATGAGTCTGAACTTCTTTTATGCCAGGCTTATGTATTTGTAACAGTGCATTTGAATCTTTGTCCAGGCACCCCACAGCTCTACAAGTCTCTGCACACCTCCTGCAACAAACCACTTCCACTGCTTGCCTGGGAGGGGAACTCAGTAGGAAGCTGAGAGGGACAGGTTCTGGTGGAGATGTTCAGGGTCTGAGGCTCCCTCTAGATCCAGCTCTACCATCAGGAGGTTGAATTGTCTTGGGACAACCCTGGCACAAAAGGTCTCAGACCTGGTGGTGTACTGAGATTCCAGCCCAGTCCTGGACAAGTGCACCATCAACACCACATATCAGAGTCCTGTGCCTTCACCCTCGCCTGGAAAAGCTCATTCCAGGGTAAATAAGAGAACGCCTGAGAACATCTGTGTTGGGTTCTGCAAATTCCAAGGATAGCCTTTTTGTTTGTACATGTAATTATGCACACATAGTTTCAAAGATGTTAATTTTGGCTCATTCCTGGCCTCCAACATGGGGAACATAGAGTGTTTGACAGTCCCTGGAATTCAGTGTTGATTGTGTGTTGGAAGCAGTCACCTCTGAGGGCAATGAGGCACGCAGCAAGATGTAAGTTGTTTCTCTGAGCAGTATTAGTCTCCCATCTGTAAGCTGATTAGCTCCCAAGTGCTAAGGCTGATGGGATGGCAGTAGTAGGGATATGAACCACTGTTAGAGGAATCTTAAGTGGATCATGGACAAGCTGAAGTCAATCTTCATGGCCTACAAGAGCCTGGATCTACAGACACACATTTTCCAGCAAAAAGTCCCCTACCAGATAACTGTTCTCCAGGGATATTTTCTTTCTCTTTTGAATAATTATATTCATGGGGAGAAAGATTTGCCATATTACATCTTTCCTATATCTTTCCTAGAAATAGGAATTTGTAACATCAAAGCATGCATAGATGGTGTTAGGCACCTTCCTTGTGAACTGGTGTTATTACTTGCCTTTGCCTAGAAAAGTGATTCCGTACTATTTGCACTCTGCTCTTGCCTGGCCATAATTTCACAGAATTGATGGCTGAATGCCTGTCAATAATACTGCTCATAGATATTAATGCACTCCAAAGTCATTAAGATGCAGTCACCCCTGAATGAGCTTATGTTCTATAGCCATGTTATTGGAAGCACTATGGATTTTCACATTTGGATCATCTGTAAATACAGCAGCTCCATGACTCATGTATTTTTTTTTCCCTATTTGAACTCAGAGAAAAATTAATCTGGCCCATCTGCAGCTGGACTTGTTTAGAAAATCTGATTGCCTTCCAGACACCAGCCATCCATGCTCCAGGGATGCCAGTCTTTCCACATGCTAATTAACTGAGGACAGAAGAAATCATCACAAAACATTCCCATCTTTGTGCCTGCAGCTGTAAATTCAGAATTAAAGTAATTTGGGGAGAAATAATGTTGTGAAGTGTCACAGAAGATTTGCAACTGCCAGTGCTTTTGAAGGAACTAGCTATGCCTATAACCATGCACTGAATATAATACTGAAATATAATATTCACTTGTTTAGTGACCTCTTTGTTCTGCCAAAAAAGCCCAGCAGAATTTAGGTCTAGAAAGCTTCTTCATAATTCATATTAGAAGCTTGACTAGGGAATTACAGATATAGGGAATAGAAGTCAGGTATGGACCTTGTGTTAAACTAAGCCACTGAGAGTTATTAGCACTGTAAGATGTGCCAGGAGAAATGACAGAGGCGTGAGGCTCAGCTGCTAAATAAGGAAATCTAAATGAGCAATATCTTGAACTCCATAGATTTATGCTATACCAGCTGCCTGAAAGATATGAATGTTAGTTATTCAGGAGGAACCACATGCAGTAAAGACTTACATGTTAAGAATATTGTGACATTGGTAAGTGCTGCATATAAATGGGGAAGATGAAGGATATCCTTAAGGTTTCCTCAGTGATGACTACAGTTTTGTTTGCTCTTATCTTTTACTGAACATCGAAAGATATGTGCTATTTTCCACTAATCCTTGGTGCTATTATAGAAGAATCTCAGATTGCATGGGACAGAAATAAAACAATGGGAGGAAAATCCTAAAAATATGATATAAAACATTCCCCATCCAGAAGATGAATGACAAGAATCTAGCATTTTTTCTTTACCAGAAGATTTATCCTTCAATAAAAGTGGAAATTACTTCTTAGCTGCAGGACTTCACTCATCACAGTGGCTCTAAATTCTCTGTGGACTCCCATTTACACCCACCCTGATTTCCCAACAGAAATCTCTGTGGATCATGAGTACATGCAGGACTGTTACAAATCCCATTAGTCAGTCAGAGTCTTTCAATTGCCTGTAGTGGTCTTTGTATCAGTGATGTGAGCACTAATAACAAGTTGAAAATGACCACTCCAGTGTCTGGCTACCCCAAAAGACTTACAGCAATTTTCTGTAGAAGTAAGTCCAACCCCAGTGACTGTTCTAGTTTTATTTGTTCCACTGAGCATAATGGGAGTGTGAAAAAAAGCAGTTAGGAAAATGTCTTCTTCTTTTCTGTCTCTCAAGTATCTTCCAAGTATTTAGGCGTGGCTGCATCACTGTCAGTTGAATGCTAGATGCCTCAGTAATGAATTAGAATTCAGCTTCCCCTGAGTATTCTGCTCTGAAAAGTTAAAAAAAAATCATCATTTTAAAAGACTGACAGAATGAGAGCAAAAGCAATCCCAGAAGTTTTGTATCCACTTGACTTGCGATTCAAATCCTGGGTGTCTAGGTGGTTCAGACAGTGCTTGCAACGATTTTCATCCTTGTAGTTCCTGGCTCCTTGGGAATGTGTTACCAAACAACCTCCTGTTGCATGGTTATACTGGTAAACGTGTGTGGTATTCCAAGGCTGGAAAAGCAGCAAGGCTAGAAAACTTCAGATGGAATCCGGAATATTTCTGTTTACTGATACAGTGAGCCAGAGCACGCTACAAATACAGAGCTGCAGGGTCAGCAATCCATGAAAAGTGGCAGAAAACAGTCAAATTTTTAATGACAATCAGTAAGATCAATGCAGTGCTGGGAACTAAGTCCACAAAATCTGTAGACAGGTGTCTATGGAAGGCAGCATTGGTTGGCTTTTTTTTTGAGAGGGAAGACTTGGTGACTCTTAGGGACTTGTGGATCCCCAGCCTTATCTGTTACAAGACAATACAAATCAGCTGAACAACATCTTTGCTTACTACTGCCTCCTGCTGGGTTTCTTTTGGAAATTCTGGTAAAATAAAAACTATTTAGCCAGCTTCCTATGAAAGACAGCAGTAAAAAACTCAAAGATTTTTTTTTTTTTACTATTTATATCTATTTTTATTTCTAGTGTTGTGGTCCTGAATGTTAATGAAATCATGCCATGCAGAACCAGCTCCTCTGCAGCTGTTTCAGGAGCAGGGATAATACAAAAATCTCTTGAGACAGGTTTTACTATACAAAGTAAAAGATTTGTACATGGAAGAGCCATCTGAACCTTATGCAAGTAAGCAGGGAAAGAGTAAAGAGTATCAGAGTCTGGCTCTACAGGTTACATCAAAAGGTGATCTGGTTTCTGAAACAAGGGAGTTCAGGGGCCCGGCTGGCACAATGCCGGATTTGCACCAACCCATATGCTCAGCTTCCAACTACATATGAAAGAGGGATGGGGTGTCATCTTAGACTGGAGTCTGAATATGACCCTGGCAGACATCAGCTGGCATCTGGCTAGAAAATTGTTCCACAGTGTAGTTAACGTCACTTATTGTAGCAATTGATTATGTGGGTTGTAAAGGTGTGCATATAGTGCAGTTATTACTGTGGCTGATGCTAAAAGTACATCACTTGGCTTGCTCCATGATGGCTAGCTTTTGTGCTTACACTGCCAGAGTCACTTAGTACACTCTGGTAAATTCCTAGGTGAGTTTTTTATTTACTATGTATTTCTCATTCAAATTCCTACTGGGAAGGGAGCCCTGGCAGAGTGTCAGGCACAAATCTGCCTCCTTGTGATGATAGCAGTTTCATACTTCAGTATTAGTTTTCCTTCATAATAAAAAAAGACACTAACCTTTGTTTGGCCACAGCTCAGTTGAAGCTTGATTCCTCAGACAGTGTTTTAAATATATTAAAAGGGAAGTGTAGACTATATAAAATATGTGGAGAAGACAAGAGATGTATGAGCATGTAGGGTATATGTTCCATTAGCAAGTTGCTTTTCCATGGTGCCACACAGAGGAGGATGTGGGCATAAGGTGCCAAAGCTCTGTCTTCCACAAGGACCAGCTGGAGCTGGGGATGAAAACTTTGTTCCTCTTATAAACTGGTGTGTTTCCAGCTGCAGTGTTTTTCAGCAAGCATGTTTTGACAGAAAGCAAGCCCTTTTCATTGAAAAATACCTACAGTTCTGAAGAGCAGTTTTTAGAACAGTTCTGAACTGTGACCAGCTATAAGATCAATAAATGCTGCTCTCCATAGTTACTGGTGCAATTTGCCTCACAGAAGTGGCTATGTCTCACAGACACTGTGAATTTACTTTGTATGGGACTTGAAAGACATATGCAAAGACATAAAGTGGAAGCAAGTATGTAGTTTCTGTCATCACCAGAAGCTGTTCATTTAAATGATGTTTGTGCTCTCACACCTGGATGTTTCATTTGTGTTCATATGGCTGATTCCCTGTATTGGTGTGGTAGGGCCAGTCTATCAAGCATTAAATTAATTAACTGCATATCTTTCATATTGCTGTGAATCAGGCTCTATTTGTCATTCTTGTGATACTCAGAAACATTTTTGATTAGGCTATGCCACCTCTGCATTTGGGCTGTAACAGTCTGAATCTGTCTGATCAAGAGAAGGAGAAAAATATATCTGAGGTGACTAGTGGTGAGAATAGCTGTACCCTGATTAGTCTGAGTTTTGGACTTGTTGGTTTATAATGCAGTGAGCAGACACAGCACTTTCAGATAATTGTTCATGCCACAGAGATTTTATTCTTCTGTCCCAAGGGATGGGAAGTTTAAACTAGGCCAGTTGCACAATATAGTCAAGAGGATGTTAGCAAGGCTTAAGTCATATACAAAAAAAAAAAAAGAAAAGAAAAAAAAAAAAAAAAAAAGAAAAAAAAAAAAAAAGAATCAATGTGAAAATATTATTTAAAGAGTTATACTGACTTATCAGTGCATGCAAAGTGAATATCTTTATTTGAAGTCTCAGTTGCACCTGAGAGACTACAAGCTGACACCAGACTGCATCAGCCCCAGGTCAGCAAATTCTTTCAGCAACTTTTTCAACCTACCCATTTTCTCCTTTTGGAGTCTGATCTTGAGTAAATGCCCTTATTTCACATTGCCTCAAACAAGTTTGACCAGAAGGTTTAGCACTGCACTGGAGATTGCTCCAAGATGCCAAGTATGTTTTCTTAACACAGTGTAAGCAGTCAAATAGAGGGCTTGACCCAGAGATCTGCACTGTGACTCTGATTTTCCTCAAGTCAAAGCAGAGAAAGTTTAGGCTAGGTTTGTGTTTCCCTGTATGTACAATTGATGTGGGTTTAATACACTATTCATAAGTGTCAGAGTGTTTTGTCTAGCATTAAGAAAGCAACCATTAACATGCAATATGTGTAGGTGAGCAAGACATCTGATTAACTTTCTCCTCCGTTTCTGGATGAAAATGTAGAGATAATGGAAATAAAATGACTTGTTAATGACTTTGGTAATGCATTGTTTCTTAGAAGGGTATTTAGAGTAGCATGACATAGTTGAGAAACAACTGAAATTGTGAGTTTTGGCACTTACTACTCCATTTTAGCCACTGGCTATCTTTTCTGCATTTACAAATTGCCAGAGCAGTAACTGCAGGCTCAGTTTAGCCCACAATGAGTGTCCTGGCTGAGATACAGGAGTTCATGGCAAAACTCCCTTTGGCTTCAGCAAAGCTCTAATTTCTCCTTCAGTGTATAGTTGCTAGAATCTCTGAATAGCCCATAATAATGTTTCTAAGCTTTTAAATAGAAAACAAGATATAATTAAGACAATACTGAAGACTCATTCCTCAGATGTCTGTGCACACTTGGGCATGTGAATGGCTAAGTAGTAGGTAGGCAAATATAAAGCTAGTAAGGGCAATTGTTTTAGACTGATTTCCTACCTGAAAGAGATACTCAGATTTTAAGAACACATCTGCATCTGTTAGTAGTTTTCTTTTAAACCTTTCAGACATACATGTGTATTTCTTGCACTTACTGAACTGATCAATCTGCTTTCAACTCAACAGCATCATTAACAAGGCTTTTTGTCACTCCTAAGAATGTCTGTAAGTGCCTTGAGTAAGAGATACGTGTATTAGGCTTGACTGAGGTCTTATTGAGAGTGTGGAGAGAAGCAGGGGCTGTGGAAGGTTGTGTTGTTCTCTGCCACAGTTGAAATCAAGGAAAGCCTTGCACAAGATTATTAAAGTTTTCATTTTAAGCACAGGTTTATGATACAGATTCCTGACACCTCTGAGGATTTCTGTTGAGAGCTTGCTAATGGGAAGACCTTTTACAAAAAAAATCAATTGTTTAGATTCACTTCTGCACTAGCACAAAACTTTCTTTTAGCATCCTAACATTTTTACTGAGTGAAACCACTTTACAGAGGAAGTTCCTTAGCTCTCATTGGACTTTTTTCACTGGATGGTTGTCTTTCTCCCATGTTGCTGTCTGCAGGCTGATCTGCCTATTCCTTTAGTAGCAGAAAAATATTTTCATATGCAGTATGGAGTGTATAGACAGGGCATTGTTTTTTACCAAAGTGCTACTCATGCTGTCAATATTCTCAATAAATGAGGCAGGAGGCTTTAAGCAGAGGCCAAAGGCTGAGCAGCAAAAAAGGCTAAATGTCAGAGAAAGTAGGGCATGCTTTCAGTCATGTCTGTGGCCCTGAACTCTTGTGAGAAGGATGGAGCAAGAAGCCATTTAGACTTATACATGTGGCTACTTCATATGTAGGCAACTACATACATGCAGCAGCAGTTATGTAGTATGAAAATGGCTCCTGATATATCTGGAAGATTTTCCATGTAGAATTATGTGTTAACCTATTGGTGATCTCCAGTATTAGCCTATTCTTATATAACTATCACATGCATGTATAATCTTAATATTATTCTAATCCCCATATAAACTAATATTAGCCTGGTGTTATTCTCTAGCATCAGAGGCAAAAGGAGAAAGGGTCTCACATTTTTGTAGCTGTAGCAAATATTTAGCAATGTTAAGACACTGCTTTCTTATACTTGTTGTCTTAGACTTTACACAATCATGTCTGATTATGAAATTTTATATCTACAATATCAATGGAATAAATATGAAGAACAGGGCAACATCTATTCAGTTTGGGGAAAAAAAACACCAACAGAAGAAAGGCAGACCACATCTTTTGCAGAATTCAGTTAGTGATTTAGCCGTATCACGAGCTTCTCCATTGCTCTCTTTCCGTCTCCAAAAGTTCTCTGTGGTTTCAGCTCTGGGGTCTCTCACTGAGCTATAGTGTATTGTCTGTAAAGTCTCTGATTAGTATGGATTTCTAGTTCTGTTGTGAGCACCCTGGAGGGTGAAATTAAATGTAGATGACAACAGAGTGCTGAAACCCAGCAGAATTACAGTTTCAATTATGCAACTACAAACATGGATCAGAGTCATATTCCTAAGCCCTCAGTTCCATCTGGGTCTCAAATGACTTCAAACCTCACTTACAATTTCCTTGTTCACTGGAAACCTGTCTTATTTCTGCTCATGGCCCATTCATTTTCCTGGGACAGCTATTAAAGATGTTTAGTCTGGGAGGCACTAAGAATTGCTTTAGAAACATGAGCTAATATCACTGTTGGGAAATGATCTTCTGCCATCTCACACTTTCTGTCTCCAAATGATGTCTGGTGCAAGTCCAGAGGCTGAAATTAGAAAGTACACTGCAGCTGCTTAAATAACCCAAATTCATTTTGCATGGTTTCTCCAGGAGTATAAAACTATGTGCATGATGAGCCAGCTACTTCTGAGACCCCCAGGCATTGCTAGACCATAATCTTATAATAACAGATATGAAATATAATAAGAATTGTTATTATGAATGTTGGCCTAACAATATGGGTGAATATATCAACTCTGGCAAGTATACCCAGACTGAAGGTAACTTGTTCTGTTTTGTATGGTATTCAAGACACCATGTGGCAAAGCTGAAATGGATTGATATTACAGAGTTTGGTCCATGCCAAAAAATAAACAAGAAATAACATGAAGTGTTATAGGCTCAAATATTCTTCTGGTAAGGCTAGAATTGCTAATGTTTCAGGAAGACAAGCATACCAAAACATCAGGTTTTAGTAACATAAACATAGTTTTTTAGAGCAGAGTCTCTGGAGCAGTTCTCCAGCTTACCTCTCCTAGTGAAAAGCATGAGCTTGCCAATTATATATTAAATAAGTTGTGCAAATTCTCATAGTGTGACCAGGCTGAAAATCAAAGATAGTGTCAGATGTTGTCTGTAGCCTTTCAACAAGTCCCACATTATAAGTTACCACATAGTTCCACATTATAAGTTACCAAGCTATTGAGGCAGAGTGAGGGTGTCCTGGGCTCATGCTATTATTTTACGTGGCTAAGAATTTTAGGGAATACGTGATACAGTTAAATGGAGTTTCAACCCTTTCTGGTATGCTGCTCATTACAGAAATGGGGATTAACAGCGAAAGATTGTATCAAGCTAGTTAGAAACTGCTGAAAGGGCTATGAATAGTGGTCCAGAACTTCAGCAGGCAGAAATTGGCACAGCTCAGTTCAGCTTGGTGGACTATGCCTATTTTAAATTTGCTAAGATTCCAGCTCATTATATAGAAACCTGCATCCATATATAGATCAGAGCAAGAAAAGGTTAAAATTTAAGATCACAGAAGGAAGGCGTTAGTAGGTAACACTACCTTTTTCCTTTTATTTTGAAGTCTCAAAGTCAAAATGACCTTTAAAGGTGAAAGGGTGTTTGGGGTGCTAAGTGTGTATGTTGTTGCAGAATAAATCCAATAATAAGAAGGTAACACCCTTGCATTTATTTTTATTGCAATTTTAATTTTAGTGCACTTTTATAAAAGATATAAAAGTTAATGCATCTGACAATTAAAATAAATCCCACAACTAGCAACAGGAAAAAATCTAACCAGCTAAACGCTCTTTTATATTTATAGAAGAGTTCTTGCCCCCTGGATTTTTCCTTGCTGGCTTTGCTCTTCAGACATCTCAGCTCAAACTAAAACTTTATTTATACACAGAAAATTATAAAAAAGAAAAACCAAAATGGGCCCTCTCTTTTCTGCAAAGAAGGGAGCTGTGCTGGAGGTTTGGCAGTGCTCCACAGCAAGGTAGTGGCCACTGCAGAGCTACCTCGTGATAAACAAATCCCTTTCAACCTGAGTGAGAAATCATGCAGCTTTTGCCAGGAGGGCTTCATGGAGTAAGGATGTCCCACAATCATTTCTGCTGGAGAGGCTTGAGGAAAGTGGCAGATGGGAGATGTGAGCAGCAGCAGCCAAACATTCCCACTGCTGGTTTCCATTGCTGCCTCTTCAGAACATGGGACTGGGTGACAGCAGCTTTGATGCTGGTTTTATTGGTACAAGCAGCAGCCACACAAAAAATGGGTTTACCACACACACTGCTGAGGGGATCAGAAAAGAAACAAGCCCTGAAAAAAAAGAATTTTGTTGAGATGTACACTTTTTTGTGAGTTTAAGCACCACTCTGACTTTTGAGAAGAAAGCTGACTGGCTGATGTGGTCCTGATGTTTTGATGTATTTTCTGATAGAGTTCAATAACGAAAAGGCCCAGACACAGATAGGTGGATTCGTTTTTCCCTTGAACTGGAATAAGTCAGGCGCAGTGGCATTACATCAAAGTCACACTGGTATAATCAGAATTGGGACAGGGTTCATTTAGCAGTGTGATGCTATGAAAAATGTTATTTTGCATAACCCTTCTCACAAAAATGAGACTCTCCCTTTTTTTTTTTTTTTTTTTTTTTTTTTTTTTTTTTTTTTTTTTTTTTTTATGTTACAAAAGAAGCTGTTTTTGATGTTTGGCTAAAGACTTCCTATTTTCAGACTCTGTTGTCCACTGCTTATGACTTTAGCCCTTCAGGCTTAAATTCTCTGTGCTGTCTCTGTCTTGGGCTTAATGCTTTTATGAGGAATGCAGCAGACGAAGATGAAACAGCCACAAAATGCAATTTGGAGGAAACACATTGCTTTGCCCCAGAACACCTCTCCGTCTCCCCCCAGCTCTCTGATTTAAATGCCAAAATCCCTGGTGGCACAAATAGCCCCAGTGAGCCCCATAATAGCTGTGCCAGGACAGGTGCTTCCCTCTGCCCTAATGCTGGAGAGCAGAGGCATGAAATTAGAAGTTATTTGAATGTTTTTAATATAAAATATTGTACTATACCATTTTAAGTATATGCTAATGTGAGATACCAAGCCTGGAAGTCTAGACTGACTGTTTGCATTGTAGACTTTATAGAACTGTGTCCTATTACTATTATTATTGTTAATTAATTAATTTCAGTCCTGGGCAATTACAGGTTCTGCAAATCTGATACTTTGCATCTTAAAATGGGTACCCAGAATACAAATGCAATCATCATGTAGGTACAGACAGTAGCTAACTCTTTGAACAATGTGGCAAACATCACATGGAAATGCTTTGGCAGATTCAAAATAGGTGTAAATTCAGACTCATTCTCTCCATTGGTGAATGCAGTTTTTACCGGTATGTGGTTTCCTGATGAGGCACCTGTTCAGACTTGGTATAACAAGTACCTCCAAATGTTGGGTGCAGGTTTCATCTTGAGAATCTCTTATCCAGACCTATTGTCCTCTTATTTCTCTATTTACTTAAACCTTCTACAGTTGGGGAAGAGTTAATCTCTTGTTTTGTAAGCATGCTGCTTATAAACCTGTAAGGACAGGTTTATTTTGGTTCTGTAGGAAAAAGCTTTTGGATGAACAAAGAAATATGTAGTTCCAGATTTACAATAAACTTTCATATCTAATATTTCTGGAAAACATTCAAAGACATAGGCGTACTGAAATTTCAAATTTGCACTCTATGGTGAAGTTCTCCAGATAATTTATATTCTGTAGTCTTGACTGGAGTGGTATCTCTATGTGCAGGCATATATATATACAGTCATTTATGAACATAGAGCTAAAAAAACATAATGGAAGTTATATTTCATCCTTTATTTATAAAATGTGAAGGTAGCTTTTGGGCCCAAATATTCCCTGGTTGAAGCTCTGAAAATAAGTTTTAATTTTTACTCTTTTCTGACTTTTGGACTCTCATACTTAGATGGAAGTGATTTCTATGAATAGGGAATGGATTTAATCTACTATGATCAAGTGATAGATAGTAAAAGCTGGTAGCATATACATCATCTTTATTGTACTATTTGAGTAAAACCGGCATGTTTCTTGGACTTTTCTTTAGCTATCTTTTTTCCCCTATTATTCAGTCAGTAGGAATGCCATTTTTTAGTATTCTAAGATAAATTATTATATTGGTTGGATGAACAAACATCAGGGCCTTAATTAAAGAATGAGGTTTATAGAATTAGATTTGTACAGAAAATACATTCCTTTTAAACAATGGAACTATTTAATACTTGAGCTGTAATAAATCGTATTTTTTACTTGAATGCTGTGTCCTATTAGAGTTAGATAAAAAACAGCAGTAATCTCTGATTCTTCACAGTGTGATTTCATAAGAGATAAAATTTATGTGTTACTGGAAAATATTACAAGTAGAAAATTTATTGAGTTGTCAGTATAATAAGCATACTGAGCATAAAGTCTGAGGCTTTTGGCAATTATGTATGAAATTAGTGTAGCAGAACTCCGTGCAAGACCTTACTGAAAATTAAGGTGATAGTTATCCTGAACACAGCTGATGGCAGTCACTCCCATTTTCTCATGTATTGCTGTCCTACACTCACTAGCACAATGCCCAGGTGCCCTGGCTAGGATGTGTGCCACATGGACAATGAGAGATTCCAGCTGCTGAGCCCTCATTACACCTTTGGGGCTCCCATTCATGGTGCAAGCAGCTGCTTTTTGCACAGGTTTGTCATGCCTTTTTGGAATGAGTCGTTGCATCTTCTTAAGAAGCTCATCACAGGGTTCCAAGACGATTTTTCTCCTTCTGGAGAAGAAGAAAGCTGTATTGGAGCCATGCTTCCTCTTCTAATTCTTTACAACAACGAGTCCCTCAGTTTAAGGAGAGCTGTAGCCTGGCTGCAAGTGTAACGTCTTTGTTATCAAGAGGGAAGAAAAAGCAGATTAGGTACATGGTTAATTTGGGGCAGATGCTTCAATCCAGCTGTGGTCTTAAATACACACATACTTGTGGTCTGGTTCCTCCAGCATCACAAATTTAGTGTATTACAGTGTGTCTGGTACCCAGACTGCACCTCATTTTGCCCGATGTCCAGTGTAAAACTGGTCCCTTATTCAATGTCCTGACAATTTAACAAGGTGTATGAAAAGATTTGCAGGTAATGGAACGTGGAAAAGTGTAGTATGTGGGAGGGGGTCATGAAGGAGTTATCAGATCTTCCAGCAAATCCACACTTCTCGTGGCTTCAGGCTGTATTGCATGTGTTCTGTATTGCTCCAGAGCAAATTTGGTAAAGCTGCCCCAATATCTTTTTTTTCAGGCTGTTCTCTTGAAAAGCTAATGTTTGCCAAGTGCTGTAATACACTTGGAGGAGATGTGGATGCACTGTGGAACTGAAAATATTAATATTATTGATTTGAAATAATAAAGTATCTTTTTGAATTCCTGCTCTTTCAGGAGACGTTCCTGAGGGACTGGATGACAAGGACCTTATTAAACTGGCAGCGTACCTTTTGAGATGAGAAATTACACATTTGATTCTAGCATTTGTATAAAGAAAACAAAAATCTCTGAGAGGTCCTCAGAGATGAAAGTGGAAGGGAGAGGTCACTGGTGTTGTTATAGATGGACCATTCCTATTAAACGAAATAAAAATAATGGAACTTTTCATTGCAATGGGTCTGACAGAGTTTCCTCTGTAGAAAATGATGTGGCTGGACACAATGTAACCTGACATAATGTGATGATGTTATAAAAGAGAGGTACCATGGTTAGTTGTAATGTATAATTTGACACAATACATGTGCTATGCAGGAGCTGGCAGAAAGTGTGCTGTGGCTCACTGAGTACCCAAATTGCTATCAAATGACAAGCTTGCCATGTCATGGTGCACAAAAGTAAGCTGGCAGTAGTGATTCGGTCATAAACTAAAAAACTATGGGCACACATATGTTTTTCTTTTGACTTTTGGGCTGATGAATAGGCACAGATGCTGAATTAAGGTGACAAAAAATACAAATTGGCATGTGAAAAAGCTCCCTGCTACTATTAGTGTGGCTTTTGTTTTCTGCCATGAGCTTGGAGAGACCCAGGCTGGTCTGAACACTACACCACTGCTCAGCTAATTGGAGTATGATGAAGTGCAAAGATTACCTTTGAATCAGTGAGCCCAAGTTCCCATGCTCTGATGGTTCCAGCTGCCCCCAGATCAATAAGAGCTTGTTGTTGAACATTGATGAATTTTCTAGTAAATTCTGTTTTTTGACCAGGAAAAGCATGGGAGTAGTCAGAGATGAACTAATATGTGATTTTACTGCCAATATCAGCATTGTTGAGAACAGAAACACTTTTTTTACTTTTAAAAATGTGCACAAGAGAGAAATATCTCTTTATAGGTTGGCAGTCTTCATCCTCTCTGGTAATGGTGAGTGACACAGGGGATGTCCCCAGGTTCACACACTGGATTTCTTTCCTAGATTCTAGAAAGGGGAATGATGTGAACCTCTGGGCTTTTAGCTTGGTACATGATCAGAACAAGGTAGGGCATTCTCATCAGCCCCATACTGCGAGTCGTGCTTTGTAAAAGTAGTAGCAGAGGATTTCTGAGCTGGCCAGAGTCTTTGCATCTCTGGATGTTTCTTTAGCTCATCTGGCCCACAAGGACCTCTAGTTAATTTGCTGTGCCAACATCCATGCATAGATTTCATGTTGTGTTACATAAGAACTATTATTATTATTATTATCATTTATATATCATTTATTATACCATTATTATAATTTTTATCATTATTATTACTAATACAAAAAGTAGCAATAAGCATTTTTTGGTCCCTCTGTTCAAAGTATTTAAGAAAAAAATCTCAAATCCCTCTGCTTGCCTTTTCAGATGTGACTGGATATTCTATAAATGTAGAATACACATGAACATTTTCTCTGCTTCTCTGGAGAATAAGTGCATTGTTTTAAAAGTTGTAATTATGAAGTTACAGTATTAAATAAAACAATAATTATTTCAATTCAAATATTTTCAAAGGAAACAAACATTCAAGAAATGATTTTTTTTTCTCACTGCCTTGTCTAACACTGGGTGACTGGATTTCTGCCCATCCTGCAATGATATGCATTCATCATGCCTATTGCAGCAGAGGCTTCTCTGCAGGCAGAGGCATGGCAAACCAGAAACAATCTGTGACAAAATTTTTGATGGGTGTAAACTGTCACAATTCTGTGAGTTTGGAGGCCAACTTCAATGCCCTCAGTTTTCTTGGCCCTGGTTTCCTGAAAGTAGTCTTGTTTGATGAGACAGGTAATTTTCAGTGCCCTTCTCCCTCTCACCTGTGTTTTTTAGGTCTAGAGAGACTAGGGGTGCTATGTATTTAATTTCTGAAGCTCTGTTTTCTAACTTCTGGATTGCTTAAGCTACACATGGCATAGCACCCTACACTGTTTTCACTTTTATCCAGTCTCTTCCTTGGTTCTGACTATGTTAACATTTGGCAAAACCAGAAACAAATAGGATCTAGTGCATTTGCCCAATGAGCTGCTGTGTTGTAAAACCACTTTTGTGCAGGAGACACACAGGCATGGCTCCTGCAGAGCTGAGCCCTTTGCCAAGGATACATCAGAGGATCTGAGCAGAGATTTGCCATGGCACACAGAAAAAAATCATGGTAGAGTCAGAAAAAAAGGTTTTGTTTCAAAGCAGAAAGTCCAGTTATATGCCAGAGTGGACTCCATTAGCTCCTGTGAAGAAAGAAAAGCAGGTAAAGTGTGAGTGTGTTTGGAAGAAAAACCCAAAAAAACCCCAAATGCACAAACAGACAGAAACCAACTAGAAGTCAAACAACAGCAAACCCAAAGCACTTTCTCTAACCTCAGTGATACTTGTTTAACAATTATTAGGGCTAAGGAGAGCTCTGGGTTATCTCTTTGTGTGCTCTCTTTAAGACTTTTCAGCTACTGCTCTTAAGTTCTTCATCTGTGTGGTGGAGATTTGATCTCTCTGTTCAAGTATTGAACTTTTTGCAAAGATATTTGCCCTAGCTATTGCCACACTTGGCACAGGAAATCTGCCTGGGAACACAGAAAACATCTTCTCAGTCAGCACCTGCTGGAGTTTGGACAGGGCAGGACACTTATGGTGCTGCTCAGACTAGTTGGGCCAGGACTTTGCCTCTGTTTTCATAGAAATTGCCCTTCCCCCAAAACTAAGGGAATCCTTGGGATCTGTGGGCATCTACACCTCCAGATGACACCCTTCAAAATTAGTCCAACAAAGGGTTAATGCACCTAGTACTGGAATTTCAGAAGTAACAGGTGTTATTTGAGAAATTGGGTCAGAACCAGAAGATCACTATGGTGATGAGAAAACATGCATGTATTAGAAATGTTAACATTTCTCATTTTGTAAAGATTAATTAATTAATTTCCTATTAATAGTGTTTCTTTTTTTTTAAAGTTCTTTCAAATTTTCACTTTAAAATAGCTTTTATCTTTCTAAAAACTTGACCTAGGTAGAATGTAGAGGAAAGGAATATGCAAGATGGTCATATAATACCCAAACAAAAACCTTTCACATCTATTGTAACTTTTCATTTTGACCACAAATGGATGTTTCCCATTTCATTCAATATCCTTTCATCTTATTGCACTTTCCTACAATTCATACATATCAAAACTGATTTTTTTTTTTTCTGCACAATTTCCATTCCTGCTCAGATATGTCCTGTGATGTCTTCAGTGCTGCTGCTGCTTCTGTGGAGGGAGGATGCCTGCTACTGGCTCAGGCAGCGCTGCCTTCTGTCACTGTTACCTAGCAGGACACATGAACTCTGCCAAACACCTTGACTCCATCCTCCTCCTTCTCTGCAGGACAACTCAGAACTCTTGTGTTTAATACTTTGAAGCTCTTTTGCTGTTTGTTTTTCATGTAAGACTAAAAATGAAAGAAAGCTTAGCAGATAGTTTGAAAAATCTTGGAGAGAAGAAGATGCTGTTTAAATTCCTCTGATTATAGAGGGAAAGAGAATATGTCTTTTATGCCCTGAAGTTTAATTATATGATTAGATAGTTTGCAAAAATTGAATGTTTCATTAAAAAAAAACCCAACCCAACCCAAACCAAACCAAATAACCAATGACAATGTCCTCTCATTTTAATTTTTGCTACTGTGGGGAGTGTGTGATTTTGAAATGTTCTGTGGTATTTCAGGGACAGTGAGCAACCTCAGGGACTGAGTTTGGGTAGATTTCTACTTGTTTGCTGTGATGACCTAATTATTTAGAGTCAATTCATCTGGAATTGAAAGCTGTGTAAAAAGCCTGGCTTTTGAGATATGGGCCAGGCTCAGAACCATGCAGCACTTGTCTCAGAATTACCATGTGGCTACCATGTTGAACTTGGCTTTTTTTGTAATCTTACAGTGTGAAATAGTTAAGAAAAGGAACAATATGACATAAAGCCATTATTCCATTTGATAAGGAGGTAGCAACTTTTACTTCCCAACAGGAGAACATGAACAACAACAACAAAAAAAGAGCAGAATACTAAAGTGAAAATTTCTACAATGAGATTTTTTTCTGTGTGCTCATTTGATACTGAAATGTCAAAATCAGGACCTGCTGACAATCAGTTTTAGCTTTAAAGGATGAGGAATAAGGAGAATTGAGCTTTTGTCTTATGTTGTCCTTGACTTTGATATATTGTAGTAGGGGACAAGTAATACTGTGTTTTGTAGTCATGAAAGTAATTGTGGATATTGTTCTTCAGAAAGACTAGAAAATATGAGTGTAATTAAACCAGTTATCCTTTTTAAAGTGCAGACTGATGCTCTGTATTATTATTTGCATATTCTGATACAGAAACAAAAGATGTTGAAAGCTTTTCCTTTGTCTTGCTGTTACCTGTAAAACTTTGTTTCAGATATTACTGGTCTACACTTTCATGGTGTACTTAGCCCTGCTCTGCAAAATACCATACATTCCTGAAACTCAGAGATGCTCCCCTCCCCCTTATTTTATATAAATATAAATATACTTATAATGCCTGGTTACTGCACCATTTTGTCCTTCTCCTAATAGGTCTCTGAAATGGAGAGTGGCATTTGGGTCCCATGGAAGTGGTTACATTCAGTTCTGAGCATATACAGGAAGTCAGCTGGGGTTGAGAAATGGCAGCAGAGGTTCAGCTTCTTTTTTAATGAAGAAAGAAACTTGGTCATATCTGCCTGGGTCAACAGCAGGGTGTGTAAGGAAGGATTCTCCTGTACTTTGGCCGCTGTATTTTATTCACATGTGTGTGTAAAGGACATAGGACAGAGGAAGAATTCAAAAATACTCAACTTCTTATGTGAAAAAGCTCACAGCAGGGTTTTGTTTCAGGCAAGCTAGATATATTGTCAGAGTGCTTTTAGAAAAAAAAAATCCCAAATGGTATGAAAACATACTAAAAAGCTCATGTTAATGGAAGAGAATGATTTTTTTCATGTTTTCCCTCCCTGTGGAAGTGAATATGCATAAAAAACATTAATCCTTGCTTAATGGTGTAAAAAGATGCAAAGTCTTTCCTATTAAGTATTCATGAATACTGACATTGAAAGAAGAAGGAAATGCTTCATTCCTAGTGTATCACATTTTGTATCTGATCAAAGGGCAGAGCCCCAAGAGAACTCAAGCAAAGTCTGTTGTGGTTGTTGCCTACCTGCTCTTGTCCCTGAAGCAGAGCTGTTGTGATGTGGACTCTCCTAATCTACTTCAGCACAAAGTCCTCTGCCTTGATTTGAATCACTGCTGGAGAGCATGGATGGGATGTGAGGAGCAATCACAGGATTAATTTTGAGGCACAACTGTAATGGAAGTGATAAACTATTTCCAAGGTCCACATACAACCATGACCTGTTAATATCAGTGACATCAAACTGAATTTGAAATAAATCAGAAGTCTTTCTATCTGAAGCATTCTGAAAGTCTCTAGAAGTAGGGGGGGTTTTTGCCTCTGATATTTTAAGGGAGCTATAGGGACGTTAAGTGATTTGTACAAGGTTATTTAAGTCTAGAAGCTAGGAAGAGAATTTAGCTATTTCACTAAATCTACTTAGATAAAACTCTCTCATCTACCAAAACTGATTTTTGCATAAAACATGAATCAAGCAAGGCATTATTATTTTTGTCTCGAAGTAATGTATTCATATTTAGTGAGGGGGAAATATAAAAATCTGTCTTTTCCAGATATTTGACTGACAGGCTTCTGCTGTGCTTTTAAGAAGTTTTATAACATTCATGTTTGATAAACTATGGTTGATGCATAGTACACACACACATATATATACATATATACATGGATTTCTCTACGTGCAGTTTTTCTGGATATGGAGGTACTTTAAAATCAAGCAATTGAAATCCTAAAATAATAATTGTTAAATAATCCTGATGAGTCCCTATCACTGCCCAAGGAATAGAATATAATTCAATGAAAAATTGTCACAACAGGTGTAGATTATATAAGAGTTCGGTTTTGAATTTATTATTGTCTGAATAATCAGACCTTCTACATCCTATTGGTGTCCTTTTCCTCATGGCTTTGTGGTTGTCAAGGAGAGTCCAAGACTGGGGCCATAAATTAACTACAAATACCAAAATGTCATTGGTGACACTGGGGGAAGCACAGAGAAGACAGACGTAATTTTTATACCGATCCTTTTAGTACCCCAATAACATTTTCCTTAATACTCTAGATCCATATGTAATGGTGACAAGCTTACCTTTAGGAATAGTAGCAAAAGAGATCCCACCCTCAAACCTATAGGAAAAAAACTTCAGTAGTGTTAATGCATTAAAGAATCAGGAGATGGATGAAAGGAATCCTATTTTTCTGTGATAGAAGAATATGATTTTGAATCCTAGTAAAGGGATCAGCATTGGAAATACTTTCCTGGGATATTCTACTGATCCAGATTAAGCAACAGATGTTTTGCAAGGGGCTGTGGCAGGGGAGCAACATCTCTCATGTATGAGAACAGCAACTACATTAAGGTCCAGGGAGAAACTACACTGTGAGCATGAACAGGTGAAAAGTTCCCTAAAACATGTAAATGCAATGTCCTCCCCACATTACCAGGGTAGTTCGCTAGTTTTAATGCAAGATCTCAGCAGCTGGTATACATAGGTCTAAATATTTCAAGAAATCAGACTTGAATTGGTTCCACAATTTAAGTCGGCAGAAATAGAAGCTCTTAAAACCCTTTATTTTCACTTGGGTTTTAATGGCTGAAATGCACATGCACATAAAATCCCCATGCCCCAGGCTCAAAGATTAAACTGAATGATCAGAGTATGGTCTCTAAATAATAAAGATAACTTCAATTCAAGTGAATGTTCAAACTCTATAAATAAAGGTGACAGGAAGGGGAGAGCACAGTCCCTCTAGAGATCAGGACCTGTCAAGATATGGAAAAGGTGACTGACAGTTTTATGCAGTTTGTTTTTTCCCACCATCTTGCTGAATGAAATGATGCCCAAGTTTTTCTGCAGGGTCTTTCTAGAGCAGCAAGCCTGTCTTGCCTTGGTGCCTGCTGGCTGATGATTGCTGCACCTGCGTTTCCTTACATTAGTCACAGGTTGCCTGGCAGTGGTCTAATGGCATCCAGTTGAGAAGAAATAGTTTAGGGACTCATTCTCCGTCCCAGGAATAAACTGGGATTATTGAACTATTATTTTTTTCCCCCCAAGGTGATCACTTTCTTCATGGGCAGCAAGAGAAAAGATGAAACAAGCTAAACTAGATTAAGGGATTTCCTCTTATTCCCAGCTCTTATTTTCATTTGTTCTTGTTGTTCCCCCCCCTGCAGTGTTGTGGAACTATGTGCAGCTATGCTTTACCTTGCAGTTAACCTTTGAAAGAGAAACACAGGAATGTGACTCCCTTCTCCTGCTCTGAGGGGAGACTGGAAATGCAAGGTTATAGAAATTAGAGGGAAATTAGGATGTTAAGGGATATTGCTTAGGGAGGAGTTTGCTATGTAGGTAATGGGCACAAAGGATGCACAGTTCTGGGGTGTGTATAAACACATATTGCAGTGTGCCAGAATGGCACTCATATTCCTACATCTCAATCCCTCTGTAAAAACAATATGCTGGTTGAAGAGCTGCTCGAGAGGAGACAGCAGGAAAATGCATATAAGGAAGTCTGTGTTTGTCTTTCTTCTAAAATGTGGAAAGTCAGGGGAAGATGCTGGCCATTGTTGCCTGTACAAAGAATTGGAGTATTTTGTGGGGGTGTGAAAGATGTCACTTTGGTTTTCTTTCCTGTCTGAGAAAGCTGAAAACTACCTGTCTTGCTGAGAATGGTGCTCCCCAGCTCTTTCAGTGCTCTGGTTGTTTTTATTAGAGAGATATTTCCAATGAGAAGAGATCCATGAGACTGAATACAACAAAGGGAGGAGGCACCCTATGTCCTAATAGTTAAGACATTTCCCTGGAAGTGTTGGTATTCAGTTTCCTCAAAAGATTAAATGATTTATTTTATGATTCACCATACCATAAAATGTAAGCTTGTAATTTCATGATGGTGTAAGTAAACAAGACAGAGGTGAGCAGGGTTCTTCCTTTATCGGAGTTGTGATTCTGGTGGAATGAATCTGTTCTCTATTGAGATCTTGCTTTACTGTAAAACCTATTCTGAGCCTCATTCCAGATGATTTTTCTAGTCTAGAATGTGATGCCTTTGATGAAAAACTGGTATTTGTATGAAGTTTACGTATGAAAATGAAAACCTGTATTCTCAGTCTTTTGAAAAGGGAGAATACTTCTCTTCCATTCCTGGAGGGAATGAGGTCTTGGATGGTAAGAGCTGCATGGAGTTTTCTGCAGGTAGCTGAACTTGCCTTGTATGAAGGCAGTACCCATCTGTTGGAGGAAAGAAAGGGAAAGAAAAGGATCTCTTATTTATCCTGCTGTCATATAGTGAAGCACAAGCCAGCAAAGGTACCTGTGGTGATCACCTGTGGAAAAAGTGACCACTGAAATTGCTGCCATAACATGGTTTCCAAAATATCCTTAGCTACCTTGTTTAAATGTAGTTCAGCTTGTCTACATGTCAGCAGTACCTGTATACATTAGCTGCAGAGTTGAGCTGCGGGACTTGTGTTCTTAGACGATTCCTGTGCCTGCAGGAACTTTGTCCTGTGCATTTTTTTCCTGGCACCTAAATTTATGTTTTGTTTTATGAAAGATAATAGTTAGTCACTCCCTTAAAATATTAATTTCATTACTCCTGTTTTAATTCCACGATTACATTCCATCCATTTTGGTCCCTGCAAAAAGCAAATTGTTAGCTGTACTCTGTAATAGAGCATACAAGAAATCAGTGGCCAGGCTCTTCCTGATTTAAGGAATTTCTAGAGGGGTCTGAAGGGTTTGTCATATTGTTTTGGGGGGCAGGATTAGGTCCCAGCTGTTGTTAGATTTAAGATTTCCAGTCTTCCAAGGGGATCTAATGAAAAAGCAGTGAATAAAGAGTTTTACAATGCAAGATGAGTCTATACTCTTAAGAGTGGTCTATTAAAGAAAATGATTCTGAATGCCCATGTCAGGCTGGAGCACCACAAATTATGACATTCCGCCCTGGAAATAAATAGCAAAACAACAGGGAACTGAAAGACCTTTACTGTCTCATAAAGCTTGGCATTTTTCATCTACCTTCCCACCTCCATTAGATGCAGCAATTAAAAAGTGGGCCATGGAACTGTTCAGACACAGAAAATTAAACAGAGCTTTAAAGGTGTTGCTGTAGGTGTCTGTGAACTGTCTGTTTTATCTAACTAAAGGAAAATAAAATTGAAGGTGGCCATTTGGATTCTGGCTGTGGAACAGGCTGAAGGTTTCTAGGGGGTATGTGCCACCCTTCTGGGACCAAGTATTTTAATTTCTGTGCACTTTTCCTGTGCATTTAATAATTTGTCTGCTATGTTGCCAAGTATTTCCCACACAACTGCAGTACAGGTTCTCAGCTCTCTTGTTCTGTATCCTGATCAGCACAAAGGCTGATGGGGATTCAGGGCACTGAAAAAACTCCCAGCTTTTACCAGCAGACCAGCTGTAACTACTGAACTACTGCTTATTCTTTACCATATTGACTCAAAGAGGAAAGGATTTGTCTGAGTCACTATCACTAGGGGTTCTTTTCATAGTTGAAATGAACCCCCTGTGTCCTCCATCTTCTTTTGTTCTGTCCAGCTCCTTTCATGCCGGGCTGTGGGTCTGAAGATGTTTGGACTGCAAAGCATATTTGTGCTCACAAGGGCTGCAGACAAATCCTTCATCCTTTATGTAATGGTGTTGGGCTCAATGTGCACGCTCCAGCACTGGGCACTAGAGTCACCTGTATCCTAATTTTACTGGCTGACAAACATATGCCTAAGACCTTTCTCTGAGCTATGTGTTTACAGCTACTTTTGGCTTTTTATCCCATCACTGAGACATCTGTCCCACACTTACAAGGCTATTGATAGGTTTTATTGATCCCAAGATTACTTCCTGTCTCCACCAGTTCCTGGTTCTAATGGTCAGGCTGTGGCTGATGCAAGTAGACCCTCCCCCAGGTTGTAATTAATTGGCCTGATTTAAATCTTAACAGGTGGCTTTAAGCCATTCCCTGAAACAGGTGGGAGATTGTTGGGGTGCCTGACCTGCCAGCCAGGTCTGAGGGAGCAGGGACTCCTTCAGCCCAGCACAGGCGGAATTTGGTCACTCTCAGCTGGGATACCTCAACACACTGTCTTGTATATGGCTCTCTTCTGGAAACCTGCCTGCTGACGGTAATTGAGCTGCCTTTCTAATTATCTGCAAAACTTTATAAAGAAATCTGTTTGTGCTGTGGACCTACAGAGATCACTAATAAACAGGGGTAGGGAGAAGAGAAGGGAGTTAATCTCACAATGTTTTATCCTGAATGCTAACAACTGAATTAACTTCTGATGAAAATGAACAAAGTGGTCTGTTTATAGCTATAAGACTCCTGATGATAATGCCATCAAACCAGTTTTCCTTTTTTCCTCCTCCTCTGGATGTTTTGGTGCACCTAATGTGAGCTGCTCTGAATCCAGGCTCATTTCAGCATGAGCAGGAATAATGTTACTGGGGGGAAAACCACAAATAAAATATTTGTGCTGATACACAAAAAGCCTCATTTGTAAACTTGTTCCAAGTTCCGTCCTTGTTTCTTTCTATTGTTTGGCTTTTCTTTCTTACTTCTGAGATTTCTGATGCTATTTCAAGATTTTCTGCAATGTGGACTCTGTCTTTGATCTTGTTTCATTTGTTCTCAATGTTTTTTGCAATCCAAGCAGAAGTAAATAGTATTTGGAAAACAGTAAGTTTGAAACTTTTGGTGATTGCTTGTTTCTGCTAGAAATACAAAACATAAGTTTTATTTATTTTATTTGAAATACTGCTGATTCTTCTACAATCTATGAGGCACAAATAGCCTATTAAAAAAAGGGGTTTGTGTGGAAAAAAGCTAGAATATCAGTTGATAGACTCAGTCAAGCAGTTTCAGCTGGCAGTGTTATTTAATGATTGTCACTGTTGTGCTTTTAATTCTGGGAGTCCAAAATTAGACCACTAATTCCAGATTTGTACCTTTCAATATTTATTTGGGGGAATTTTGTCACAACACTAAAAGGTTTTATTTCAGCTGTACTGCGGAGAATTTACTTTTTCTAGTGGTATTAGAAAGTCGGTTCCTAAATACAGTTGTAGAAACTTATCAGTAGCCACCTATTTTCTAATGTCTTGGACAGAATTATGTGTCTCGGAATGTGTCTGCTAATTATTTCCTTTTGGCTATGAAAACTTTGGTGGCTTCTGATCCTAGTATTTCCTTTTCTGTAAAGGTTGGCAACAATCCATAATTCCCTATGAATGCAGCCTGAGAGATCTAGTTTTGATAGTTTTCAGTGGCTGTGTATGCTATGAAACTCTCCTTGTCTGCAAGTTTGAAATGGCCTCAGACCTCAGCAAAGCTATGGTTCTAGTTAAATAAAGTCTTAACAACATATAATGTGGTTATATTTATATGTTTTGGATATTTGTAGTTATTTGTTATATCTTGCATATGTTGTTGCAATATACAGTGTTCCACATCATGGGCACGCTCCTGTGGTAATGGCCATGTTCCAAAGAAAGCTGGAATTAAACTGTCCTATGACTAAAAAGCAATTACATTTTTCTGTAAAAGGACTAAGCCTTTCAGTTATCTCCCCAGCTCCAATGATAAAGCTTGGAAACATTTGCTTTTTTTGCATTTTTGGTTTGTTTTTGTGTGTCTAGTGATTGTTGGCTGTGGTTTGTTTTTTTTTTTTTAAAGTTGTGCTTGTTTTATTTGTGAGGAGTTTTAGACTTTTTTTTTTTCTGGAAATTTCAGTGATAAGAACTGTTTGTGATAGTTTATCTTGCAATAGGCTGAAGGAAAAGGGTAGCAGTATGCTCTTAGTCTTTTAAGGAGCCATCAGCATGCCATGCATGACATGAAAAGGTAAAAGTGGCTCAGAGTGAAATGAGGTTTCAAATTATTTATCATTTCCCCTTTAACCACTTCATCTTTGGCTTATGCTTGTTAAACCCTATTAAAATTAGTGTTGAAATGTGATACAAGATGCTATTTGCCATAGATAGACATCAATTTTTAAATTAAATTGTGAGACTTTTCAGTGCAGCAAACAGATATAATTCATCTTATTTTTATTTTTTCAAGGTGGGAGATAAAAAGGTTTAGGGGAATGGAGAGGAGAATAAACTCCCACAGCCCTACACCTTGAGGACAACTAGCTTAAGGACTATTTTCACCTTTTAATTAAGAAAGAGTACTAATAAGGGTTATGACTGAAGGTATTTAAAGTCTTTGTAGGTCACTTATAATAGCTCATTCAACAACAAAGAAAATAGTCTTTCTGGAAACTGCTTCTTTTGCTGCCTTGCTAAAATACTGCACTGAAATATGATTTTTTTTTTTTTGCAGAGGAAAAGATTTTCATGGTGGAAAGGTAAAGCTTCACCTTTGCAGCACCTAAGCCAGCTTCCTGGGCTAGCCGTCACAAAAGATTTAAGTTTATTTACCGTTAATTTAGGAAAAAATGTTGCCTATTCTGTGCTCAGTATTGACAATGCCAGCAGAAACTCCATGTTGTCAAAATGGATAGAAATCATGTAATCACAGAGCTGGGGCTGGTGATGGCTGCTGGGATTTGCAACGCCGTGGTGGGTATAGAGCTCTGAAACAGGCTCAGCTGTGGCTTATATCCTTGAAAGCAGCAGCTTGTTGGCATCATCTCCAAGTTCTGTCAAGCAAAATGTGCAGCTCCTTATGCATATTGCCTATACTATTGTACCTTTCTGTGGACAAATTGCATATAATGTCATAAATTGGTTTAAAGAAAATTGGCAAAGATCTATCCTTAATTGTCTCAGGTTGACATCTCCAATAACTGAAACTTGACAGTCTCAGGAAGAAAAGTCAGGCAAGGTGAGTGTCTTACTTAAGATGCGATCCTGGGCAGCTTGGAGGTCTCTAAAAGAATAATCTATGTGTGTTTGTAGGGTTTGTGAGGAAGATGGTGGAGTGAGAGACAGACTTGAGATAACTTCACAGAGAAGAAAAAATAAGATGCAAGATGGAGTAGATTTTAATTGATGATTAACTCCATTGAGATTGTAATTTGTTCCAGCTGAGGGGAATATACCTTGCTGTCTCTGTCTCCAGTTAATTTCAAGAGCACTCTGGGCCTTTAACCACAACAAGTCTCAGCCCTTTGTAAAACAAGCCCGTAGCCATGGGACTAGGCTTTTCTTTTTTGGCCAGTTTTCCACAGAGCTAGTGAACACATCAACCTACAGTGGTAATACACTGCTTCAGAGCAGTCTCAAATCAGCCTCTGTTTCTTGAAAGGAAATGCTTTTCATATGCAGACAAAACTATTTTAAAAAATCAGATTTTAATTATTTTCTCTCATAATGGTTTCATAATGGTGTGTCCATTTTTTCTGTCCCACAAAAACCTTGAGGTTATAAAAAATGGTGCAAACTTTCCTCCCACATGTGTGAGGATTACTAAATTTCTGTGGTTTGGGACCTTTCTTAAAACTATAATATCTCTTTTTATTGGGAAATACGGTCAAGATCAAAGCTGCATAAAATGAGCTGTTGAGAAAAGATGCAGTAAGATGATGTCCTGCTGTCCTTCTGTCACATGTGTTCTCCAGCAGTGTATGGGAATTATTTTTGTAATGAGTTACAGCTGGGTCTCCTCAGCTCATCCAGCACAGGGAATGGATTATCTGTTTGATGATTGAATGCTTTTTAGATTTTAGCAGATAATTTACTGAGTTAGGCTGCCTTTCTGCTTGAAGTGTTTATATTGGCAAACTTCTGAATATGGATATAAATGATATCTCAGTGCTAGTTCCTCTTTTGTGGTAGGAAGGACAGAGAAAGGATTATAGCATACTCCTGTGCTGCATGCATGTCTTAGTTCAGACCTGTAACCTACAGGAAAGCAGCACTGTAGTTTGCCAGAAATCATGAGATATCCAAATAACAGCAATTCACTTGGTTCTGGCAGAGCTGGCTTTGAGAGCCAATTTTTATCCAAAACTGATAATTCTAAACTTGGACAAAAAGCTGTCTCCCTCCTCCAGAATATACTATTAAAATACCACAATGTTTTGCTTATGAAACTGGTGTGCTCCCCAGGATTCCTGCCTGCTACTGTGTGAAGCTGACAGGGTTTGACTGTTTGCTGCTGTTAATCAGTGGGGTTTGCTACTGAAACTAAAAGGATTATAGCAGTTTTATTCAGCAGCTTGATGGGCTCCCTGGGTTCCCTGGGGAGTGGAAGGCTGTCCTGGGAGTCACAGGCTGGAGTCAGGCAGCTGGGAGCTCAGGTGGCTCTGAAACCTTCAAGTCTTTGCATCCAGCTCCTCATTGTGAGGAGACAGGTAAATAAACAGCTACAAAACAGCAGGTTTCCAGCCTGCCTCTCTGTTCTGTCAAAAGAAAGTATTTCCGTGAAATGTTAACATTTGACAAATTGCAGTTTTATGATGGAATAAAGATCAGATAGAAAATTTGTTGCATCTGGATTTTGATCTTTCTTGCATCTCACTTGGGAACAATTTGCTCTTTGGATGAGCAGGCAAAACCTAGAAGTTTATTTCTGCCTAGAAGCAGTCCATGGCAACGTGCTTTTAACTCATTAGTCCTTATTAGTTTGAGTTTTATGCTCTATTGACCTCAGACTTGCAGCTCCTCACTGTCTTGGAAAGAAGACAAATCTTTGTGGCTTGCTGGGAAATCTTGGACAGGTGTGGTCAATGTCTTCTCCCCTGTGGGTAAACTGTGACCCCCCCAGTGCCTGTACAGCTGTGTGCCTCAGTGTGGTCAGGTGCACATGCTTGTGACTTCTGTCTGTGTGGGGATAGGTGTAACCATAACTGCTGCTTCCACAGGCTAAAAAACGTGATTTTGTTTTTAATTATTTTAATCTTTGTTCTTTAAAAGGTAGATATTTTAACATACGTACTGTGGTTAATGCCTCTTTAAAACATAGAAAATATGCATCCCCAAATTCAAGTTGAACACGTCTTTAAGTCTGTGAGTGGCTGTTACATGATCAGCTTTTTAGTTTTGTCAATTTTTTTCTCTCCTCTATAATCTGACACAGCTATGGTGGCAATTTTGCACAAAACAGATCTGGCAGTATGCAAAGTACCTTTTGGAGAAAGGGGAAGGAGAGAGAGGGGAAGAAGAAACCAGTCACTAATCAGGCTTAGGAATGTTTTGTTTCATCACTTAAAATAAGAAGTGCAGGCAGTGGTAGTCCTTAGGAAATGGCTCCACCTGCTCCAGGAGAAGGGATGTTGGCTATGAAGTTTGCTTTGGCTTGTTTTCTGACTCTAGTGACTCATCTAAACAAAACCAAATTATTTTGCTTCTCTGCCTCTTTCCTATGGATGGTTGTTACTGTGGGCTCTAAACGCAAGTGTGCAGCTTGGAGACTGAGTGGTTTTCCTGGTGCTTGACACAGTGGAAATTTGTGCTGCTGGGAGCTAGAGGGCTCCATGTTATGGCTAACAATTTCCAGCCAAACAGCCCTACCCAATTAGTGTTCTTAAGACACACACACAGACACAGGTTAAAATATTGTTTATAGGAGCATACTGCTGAATATGCAGGGGTATAAAGTTGTACTACCAAATAAAGCTTTGTGGCTATCCCATTGCAAGGAAGTGTTGTTCAATTAAAAAGAAATCCATTTAGAAATTTCCAGTGGGCTCAGAATACTATTCTGACTTCACAGCTTCTAGCCAACACAGCTTCTATAAATGCATGCCTTTGACACAAAACTGACCAGAAATGCATTGAACTCCTAGTAACTGGAGATTTTATTGTGTCAGTTACCCACTGTGTATATTGTGCTGAAAAAATCCAACACCTGGTGTGGAATGATTAAATCAACCTGGTTTTCTTAGAACATTCTCCAATCAGGTTCCTATTCAGCACACAATGCTGTTGCTGACATTGCTGAAGTTCATAATGACATCTTTTTCTTTCTGCAACGGAGGAAGGTTTTTTAAAAATTATTTGTACTATTTGTGGACCTTAATAAGGGCTTAAATGTTGTGAATCATAAAATTTTTGCCAGGTGATTTCTTTGAGAAGGCATGTAGCAGTCTGGCTGTTTGTACAGGAATAGTTGGTAGTGGCAGGTTTGTAACTTGCTCAGGTTGGATACTATTGTACTTGGGGCTGAGCATCTTAAAGGCATATTGTCTCTAAATTTGGATTGACTGTTCAATTCAACTGATATTAAATCTTTGGCTGGCAAATTGCTTGCTCAGGGATTTCCCTCCCCCCATACCTTTTATTATATATGTAATTCCAATGATTCCTGATTTATGAAAGGCAATCCTAGAGAAAGAAATGAATTGGCTTGGCATTTGCAAAAATAGATCTTGGTGTGAGGGTGCAATTCCGTTGAGGGACAAATCTAATGAGGAAAGTCCTGAAGTAAGACAAGGGAGTCAAATGAATATTCACTGAAATAAAGAATAAGGGGTTTTCTTGGTTGTAAGGAACTGTTTGATTGCAACTGTAGGTTGGTTATTTGGTCACTATCCCACTTTAGCCTGCTAATTTCAAGATCCAGACTTTCTTGTGAAATTATCTAAATAATATTTTTTAGTTAGATTTGTGACTGCTGAATGTCTCAAATCCTTGGTCTGTTGAAATATTAAAAGAGGAGACCTGCAAATGCATCTCAGCCCCATTTTTGCAAATGAGTCCAAATGCTCTTAAAAATCAATGAGGCTGCATAACTCATCTCTGAAAATAAGTAGTACAATTATAGATCTCTGGGATGGTTTTGGAAGTATTACATCAGAATATTTATTTTGAGATTTTTGTGGGTAGAAGGATGAGTATCCCAAAAGGAGAGGGTATTAAATAAAATCTGTAGCTTTTGCTTATATTTTATATATTAGTTTTCTCTAGCTGTTTAGATAAGGGGATTTCTTGAGTTTATTTTTCATAAATGTATAAAAATCCATTTCATCATTGAACTTGAAGCTTCAGGTTTCTGAAGTCAAAGGTCAGGTTCTAGGAAACAACAGAGTTGTGGTAGAGATGGAATCAATCAGAATGAAGTGAAATCAATAACAGCTCAGCTATTGTCAAAATTTGAAGATAATGCTCCAAACACTTTTTCTTTTTTGTTTGGAGGGTGTGAGGGGGTGTCTTTTCAAGATTGATTCCCTTCCTTTTTGGGGGAAGTAATAGTTATTTCCCTAAGAAATGTGTATGTGGAATGGCCAAATGCAAAGACTCCTCTTGTAGGAAATGCCTTAAGTATGAGACACTTTCACAACCATGGCGTGCTCTGTGAGACCAAGGATTGCTATGAGAGCCAACAGGCTGGCTGATCTAGGGAAAGGAGAGCTTTAAACTAGGAATGACAGATAAGTGAGATGTCAACCCACGTACAAGTGAGGACAAGAGAGACCTTCCAATCAATAAAACAGGGGAAAAGTGGGCCCATTTCAGGTGTATGTACACAATGAAGGGATTAGTGAGGTTACAACATGATGGAAGAAACGTTCATCCATTTATTGGGATATCAGCACAAGTGGGCACCTCTCTCAAGTGCCTGTACACTAATGCTTGGTGCAGGGGAAACAGTGTCCTGTGTTTGTAGGGCTACAATCTTGAGGATATTAGAGACGTGGTGGGATAGCTCAAAAGGAGATGTGTTGCTGTGTATGGAAGCAGGACCTTTAGGAACAACAAGCCAGGGCAATGAGGTGGGGGAACTGACCTTTATGTGAAAAAGTAGGAAGAACACACAGAGCTGTCTTGTTATGGATGAGCCAGCTGAGTGCTTATGAGTTGGAATCAGCAGATAGACCAATGTGGATGATATGGTGGGTGTTTGATGAAGAAAAAATGTACTTAAGGCCTTTAGGCACCTGGAAGAAGCCTCATGTTCACAGGCTGTGGGACTTTTAAACACCCCTATCTGTGCTGGATGGGCAACAAAGCAGGGCACAAGCAATCTAGGATGATTCTTTCTGGTGTGCAGCAATGACAGCTTCCTGACACATGTGATTGAGAATCTGCTGTGCAGGGTTCCTTAAAAGCAAGGAAGAACTGGTGAGGAGTGACCAGTGACCTTGAAATGGTGTAGCTCAGGATCCTGAGAGGAAAGATTGAAGCAAGTAACAGGATCACACTCTTGGAATTCAGGGAAGCTGACTTCAGTCTGTTTAGGAACCTGCTAGAAAGAATACCATAGGTTACAGTCCTGGAGAGAAGAGGGATCTAGAAGGTCTGGATGATTTTTTGGGAATTACTGGCTCCAGTCTCTAGAATGATACATTCTAGGATGAATCCAGTTTTAGGAAACAGGCAAGGCTGTCAGGAGGTCTCTATAGATCAACAAGATACTCCTGAGAGAACTCAAATATGAAATGTAAGAATACATGTAGTCAGTTGACCTAGGAGGAATACAAAAGTAAGTGAGTGCAGAAATGAGATTACAAGAGCCAAAGCGTGCATGGAGTTTTAGCTGGAAAATGATGTGAGAGGGGCTGAGGAGGACTTCTATAAAAGAAAAACTAGGGAAAATGTGGGTCTGGTACTCAATGTAATGCCCTAATGACAAAGAACATTGGGAAGGCCAAGGCTGTTGATGTCTTTTCTGCCTTGGTCTTTACTGAGAAGATCTGCCTTCAGGAGTCCCAGTCCCCTGAGAATACTGGGAAAGCCTGGAGCAAGGAAGACTTTGGTGGAAGGAGACTCAGGTTAGGGGACACATAAACTGAACACACACTAGCAGATGGGACCTGATGGGGATGCCCCCATGAGTACTGAGGGAGCTGGCTTGTATCATGGCCTTTGAAAGGTTGTGGAATTTGAGATGAAGTTCCTGTGAGCTTCAAGAAGGGCAAGTAGGAGGATCAGGCAAACTAGAGGTCAGTCCCCTTCACCTTGATCCCTGAGAAAGAGAGCAAATCCTCCTGGAAGTCACTTCTAAATAAAACAAAGAGAAGAAGATACAAGCTGGGTGGGGTGACTGTTAGATGGATTCTCCAGGGAGGTAGTCTGTGGCATCTCCATCCTTGGAGTTGCTAAAAATCCAGATAGGCCTGAGCAGCCTGCTGTCTTTGACCTTTCTAAGTTGGAGAGGTTTGACTAGAACATCTCCAGAGGTCCCTTCCTATCATTACAGTTCCATGATTGTGTTTTATATAGTGAAATACTTGAAGGATCTTCTTGTGGCCATTTTGTGCACACAGAACGATCTCCAGTCAGTGAACAGGATTTTTTTATAGTTTAATTTGTTCACTTCAAAATTGAATATGCTGAATTTTATTTCTATTGAATAATTTGTGCTATCCTGGATAGAAAGCTGATAAATTTGGTTTCTTGATAGATCTAGAAAAGTTTGCCAATTATTATTCTAAATGTAGTTTGACTTCTTTCACTATTTTTAACAGCTCTTGTACTTAATATCTGAGCTCAAGAGTTGCCCTCTTCTATAAAGACTGTATGAGCAGTCTACAGTTTTGGTTTCTTGAAATAATCCTAAAAAGTTCATACTTTACGTTTAAGCATCTTAATGCATTTACTCCTATAAATGTAAAAAATAGTATTTTGGGTTTTTTTCAGTATGAATAAAGATAGCAGTAAATACTGACACAGAGTACTTCTCATTCTCAAAGTGCTCTAAATTTGTTGTCTAATTACTATTCACAATACCCTTGGGAGGTTCATGTATTTAATTATCCTCATTTTATAAGCTCTGGGAATATGAAAGAGTGGCACATGGGACCCAACAAGTCTTTGCTTTTTTGTATTTCTGCCCCAGTACCAAAAAATTGATTTCCTGTGTCAGAAAATACAAGGGGGAAGAAAAAGTGACCTTGAGTCAAGGTCTGCTTTAGCATCTAGGCTGCTCCCAACAAGAAAGCAGTTTTCAGCCATGAACTTCCTTGTTTTTAGTCCATGACACCAACACCAATGAAATTTGACTTGGAAACAAATAGGACTTAACTTAATTGTCCCTTTTCTCTTGAAAGTTGCTGCAAGATTTAATTTTTTATGGTCTGTTTTGTATAGGCTTTGCTCATGAATATGTTGCAGTGAGTGACAAATGCATAGACTAAAATAACATTTTAAATGATATTTTCTAAAAAAATTAGAGCCTTACATTTCAATAGCATTTCCATTGTATATCCCTTCCCAATCAATCCTTTTTTTACAGAGAAAGGAAAAATCAGGGTAAGTACTTAGTTTTTAAAGATTTATTTTTTAAAGATTGATTAACTGTGCTTGAATGATGGGAGGAGTAAGCTGTTACTCTTCTGAAAAATTATGCCATAAATTGAGGGCAAAGGTAGTTGAACTACTTTGCTCCCACATGACAGTTGTGTACTTAATTATTTCATAGGCATCCTTACTTAAAAAGTAGGAGGGATCCATATAGTGATCCTTGATGATTCACTCAGCCTAATAATGCAGGAAAGGAAGTATTTTGCAAGTGTTTATGCAAATACATATTGAGTAGTTAAACTGACTTGGTTTGTCCTGTGTAGTGAAGCAAGTCCCTGTCTTGTCATATTTTGTATTTCAAGAAAACACAGGTATTCAAATTTGCTTCACTCTGTTTCTCTAGATAATCTCCTGATGTGACAATGGAGGGGATAAGTAGCTATTTTGTGGTCAGATTTCTCTGCTTGTGAGGAGAAAGCAAATAATTTGCTCTTTACTAGGGATTGTTGCTTGATTCTATCAAAAATTTTACACTTTCTGGCTTTGAACAAGTGGCACATGACCAGCCATTCCCCCAGACTCCTTGGTGTTGTGTTTCTTCAGTGCCTTTCAAGTCTTGGAGCTCTTCCTGCATGGTAGCCACATGCCAGTCTTCACCTATGAAAGAACTCACTGATACTGTGGCAAAAAATATGGATTTTCTGGGGGAAAATCAGGCTATGTTGGAAAGCCTATATTATGTGACTGGTAACTCCAGAACTCTTTATGTCTCTCGCTTTCCGATAAGTGCTGTTATTCTTGAGTGGTGTCTTGAATAAAGCTGACCTATCAAATGCTATTTTATTTTAGGTCTTTATGTCTGTGGATTAGCTACTGATGGATTTTCACTTGTTAGTGGTAAATTTGTTATATTTAGAGTAATGCTGTCAAGGTTGACGCTGGAGTCCCAACTTAAAGCAGAACTGTCTTTTGTCTTTAGCTATATGAAGACAAAAAGTTGTGAATAATGTCCGTGCACTCCAACTTATTTCTGCAGTCTCCAACAGGTTTTTAGGCAGCTGCTACTATTAAAACAATAGTCTATTACTACGATTTAAATTTCCCTTTTGCTTTAGCCTTTTAGCTGTTATTTCCAGTGCAATTTAATGGATCTGGTCCACGACACTTGTGTGAATTGTAACTTCCTTTGGAAAATGACACCTTTAGAGGTATCTTAGTGAAAGTCTTGCTGGGAAATGTGTTTTTGAGCCAAAGTGACAGTGAGGAAGAGGCAGAGAAGACCATAAACCCAGTCATTTAACACACTCTTCTAGCCTTACCTAGGGCACCAGTTGGAACAGTTATCATTCACAACTGAGAAAAATGCTCCTGGCTGTTCAGCTGTGGGTCTGCTTTATACATCATGTGAAGAACTAAATATCCTCAGAGTTATTTCCTACTGGTCCCTTACCTGGTAGTTAGGATGCTTCCTTGAACACTGAGCCTCTTCTCAGTCAGGTAATGCAGGGATTACAGAATGGTTGGCCCACATCCTGAGTGAATGTGGCAACAGTGAGCAAGTCAAATCTTCTCTTCTGAAAGGAGGAATGGGCTGTTTAGGTTTTTGTTTTATTTCTCCACTTCATTATTTGATTGTTCTGACACAAATATGTTTTTCTGACACACTTGATTTCATACAAATCTTAAACAATGGGATTTTATTTTAATCTGCAGGATGGAAAACCTCTTTTGGTCTCGGGTTCTGTTTGTTACTTCATTTTCAGTCAAGCAGAAGGGACTTGTGAAATGTGTGTTGGAATTACATTTTTGGAGTATTGCATAATTCTAGTTTAGAACTGAGCAAATTCAATGTGCTGATGACAGCCATACCTATGTGTTAATACAGATATTGGTGTGCAGAAAGGAGTCACAGTTGGCTGTACTGACACAGGCTAAACTTTTTCTCTTCTCTCTTTTTTAGATGTCATTATTGGGGAAAAAACTTAAAAGAGTAAATATGAGTAGAACCATAACAATAGAATATTTATAGTGGGGTTAAATAAATAACATTAAAATTATTTTTGAATGATTGAATTGATACTGTAGTTTAATACATGAAGTTATTGGGGCATGAATTAAAGAGATAAATCATACAGGGTGAAAATAATGAAAAAAAAATCCACCAACACCCCTTCCCCCTCCAAACTGAATGCTGTACTTATCAAGGGTGCCCATAAATGTCAGAGGTAATACTGATTTTAAGCCATCTGGTTCTTCACAGTAAGATATGAGCTCTTCTAGCTTTAAATACAATATTGGTTCATGCAAATGACAATATAACAGACTTTGACATCCCAAAATATCCCTTCCCACCCTGCTTCAGCCTCCTCCTTCTCTTTCCTCCCCTTCCTTCATTGACTTATCTGCAGTAAAATATCAAACCACTTCATCTTGCCATCTCCTTTGGGCCAAAACGTCTGTTTAGACTTGTGAGCAGACAGAGCTGCTCACAATAAACTAGCTCTGTATTCCAGCATCAGTTTGAGCTTGTGATCAACTTGAGAGCTGGTATGTTATTGAGGCTGCTGTAAGCAAATTCTGAGTGTGTCCTTGTTTGACAAGGAGGGAATTAAGCTGGTCCAGGAAGCTACACAGACAAAAATGTAAGAGCTAAAGGCAGCAATGGTCTAGGAATGTTTATGCAGGTAAAATATACTGTATCTTCAATTCTAATTTCACATTATCCTTGAGGGCCTACTTTGAAAGTGATGATTTTGAAAAATGCTGAGTGTATCTCGTTCTTCTGCCTTGCACTGGAGACAATGAAGTCAACACTGAGGACCTTTGGAAAGGAAAAAATAAGGAGGTAGCAAAAAGAACTTACTGGATTATCAAGCTTCCCACTTTCAGATAGTGCCAATACCCGTGTTGTAGATCTCATAAATGAAACTGTTTCTAGATTTTCTCCTCGTGTATACAAGTCTAGTCACAAATGCTATGCCTTTCATGATCTGAAGCTTTTATGAATTCCAGACAGAATATGTCTGTGGGAATTTTTATCATTGTTATATTGTTTTTAAAGAGTTTTTTTTTTTTTTTTCTCTATCTTTGGCATTTACTAGTGACATGATGTGGTGGGTTGACCATGTATGGATGTCAGTTGCCAACCAAAATTGCTCTATCCCTCTCCATCGTCAACTGGACAAGGGAGAGAAGATATAATGAAAGGATTTTGAGTTAAGGACAGGGAGAGATCACTCACTGATTACCACTGTGGACAGAACAGACTTGAATTGAGAAAATTAGTTCAATTTATTACCAATCAAATGAGAGTAGGATAATGACAAAGAAAGAAAATTAATCCTAAAGTATCATCCCCCCATACTTCTTTCTGTGCTTAACTTTACTCTTGATTTTATCTAACTCCTCCCCTCAGTGGTACAGGGGAATAGGGAATGAGGATTCATCACATGTTGTCCCTGCTGTTCCTTTCTCCTCATGGGGAGGACTCCTCACACTCTTCTCCTGCTCCTTCATGGGGTCCTTCCCATGGGAGATAGTTTTACATTAACTTCTCCAATGTGAGTCCTTCCTATGGGGATCAGTTCCTTAGGAACTGCCCCAGCACGGGTCCCTCTCACAGGGTGCAGTCCTTCAGGAGCAAACTGCTCCAGCCTGGGTCTCCCATGGGCTCACAGGTCCTGCCAGAAAGCCTGCTCTAGCATGGGCTCCTTTCTCAGTGGGCCCATGGGTCCTGCCAGGAGTCTGCCACAGCACAGGCTTCCTACTGGGTCACACCTGCTCCAGTGTGGGGTCTTCTATGGACTTCAGGAGGCCATTTGCTCCATTTTTAACCTCAGTGGGCTGCAGGGGCGCAGCTGCTTTACCATGGTCTGCACCACAGGCTGCAGAGGAATCTTTGCTCTAGGGGTGGAGTGCCTCCTCCACCTCCTCCTCCTTTTTCTTCTTTGCTGACCTTGGTGTCTGTGTAGTTGTTGCTCTCACATTCTCACTTCCCTCTCCAGCTGCAATTGTGCAGGATTTTCCCCCCTTCTTAAATATGTTATCCCAGTGGTGCTACTGCTGCCCACTAAAGGGCTTGGCCTTCTCACAGAAGCCACCCCTGTAGTCCCCTTGATATCCAAACTTGCCACACAAACCAAATCCTTTTGCTAAGCTAGCTTATATTTGGCTTCCACAAGTGACTTTTTAATTGTTCTGCTTCAAGGCTTTTTTTTTTTTTTTTTAATTGTTAAATGGAAAAGTTATGCATAATCTTCCAGATAAGGTCCCATCAGGGCCACATATGATGGCTTTTTAATTTTCTCCCTGACAACACCTCTTGCAATGTGCCCTTTGTCTCTCTCATAGCCATGTCACTCACCTTGAGAGCAAAGAAAAGATTGAATCTGCCCCAACCCCAGCAGAGCACTCCATATGGTGCTGTGTGGGAAAAATGCTATCTAAACTGGAGGAGATGGTTGTTAGTACAAATGCTTTGGGAATGACTGAAGGAGATAACAAGAAACTGTGTTGAAAGAAGCTATAAGGCTGGAGGGAGGTTATTAGTGGAGTTCCTCAGGGATTGGCTTTGACATTGCTCTTATTTATTATTTTCACTAATTACCAAAAAAGTAGGATAAAACCAAGAATGTGCTAATGAAATTTGCTAATGGCTTGAAGTTGAAACTACATAAGAGACCAGGATTGACCTTGAGTAGTGATGAATTTGAGATAGGAAGGAATTAGTATTAAAATCACAAGAATTGCTTGTTTGGAGGAAAAATAACATATATTCCTGGGATTCCTCATTCAGTGAAGCAACAAAAAGTTTGAGGAAGTCTTAGCTGTATAATATAGTCAGAGGGTGATCATGTATCCTGTTTGAAGTGTAGAGAGGTCTGATCCTCCCACCACTGGAGGGAGACAAGGACCAATGAGAACAAACACTGATAAATGTCAGATGATGTGTGAATTCATGTGTAAGAGTGGAAAGCAAGTCTGACCCCTGTGAAGGATTGCATGAATCTGCCTGTCTTCAACTGCAACGCCTTGAAATGGACAGTACAACACAGTTAATGTATGGGAAGGGAGGATGCAAGAGGTCTGTGCAGAGCTGCTGTTTTATTTGGGGCATGTGTTGTTTTGAGGTTGTTAGTTTAAGAAAAAAAAAAAAAAAGACAAAAACCCAAATACAAGCCCAAGCAAACTAATTGGGAAACGCAGTTGTTCTGAACTAAAGCAGTCCTGAGGATGATGATGGAAGCTCCTCTTAAATAGCTGCCCTTAATCTGTGCTTCCTGAAAAACTGCAATCAGTTTATTTTAAATATATTTCTTTAACTGTAGTGGAATTGTTCCATATTAATTGTTCTGTATTGCTGTTTACAGCAATAAACTGTATTACTGTTTACAAAGCTGGAACTACTACATTTCTGCTAATAGGCCAATTTCTTTTTATATGTTTTTAACAGATGATAAAGGAACAGCAGACAAGCCAACAAGAGTCCATTAAAGACCAAACACATGTACAGTCGTTAATAGAGAGAGATGTTAACAATGACATCGAAATTGAAGGAGAGGCAATATTTGCAAAGAAAAGAGGATAATCTCTTAATCCTGTTCTCTGCTCCAAGCCAACATGGAACATCAGACAGTAACAAGACGGGGAGATTGCAGCTTCAGTGATTGTTTTCTAAATGTGGGAAACACCAGTTAAAGGAATAAGAATAGATTAGACAGGTCCTAATGTAACGATGACTCACTGCTCTGTTCCATGCTCTGAATCTGGATGTCCTGTCTCCACTGCAGAAAATATTGTGCAGGCAACGCTGCTTTTCTAGCTAGCATGTACAGTGCTTGGTCACACATATCTGTGATGTGTGAATTTCATAGTCTATTTTAAAGTGTAAGATTGGAGGGAATTGCATCAAATCAAGAAGTTTCCGTGCAGTTTGTGAACCAACTTTTCCCTCTGGTTTGCCAGAACATTACTTTCTCAATGGAAATACCCCTGCTGCTTTCCCCCCCTTATTCCTCAGGATCACCCCCCTCCCTAGTTATGGTGGCTTCTTTGTGCCAGTGTCCTTATTTAAACCAAATTTCTTCTCTTTGTTGCAAAGCTCCTGGGGATTTACATGAACACTTGGCTGTTTTGGTAGAAGTCTCAGTGGTGCTATAGCAAGCACGTTCACAGGATTTAGCACCTTTTGATGCAATTTAGTTCTGGTGATACTTAAGCTACTGTTTCACCTGAAGTCTGCAGTTCTTTCACTCCCTCATGAATATGTTAATGAATTATTTCACACTCTCTAAAAAATATATCTTAGCAGTCACAGAGCCAACTTGGCATCTTGGGGTGGTATTTAAATAACTTCATGGAAAATGTATCAGTCTAGTTTGTTGTTTTTTTTTTAAGGATAGTGAATAAATTCAGTGTGGCACGAATCTGGCAGCTGCATTGCAAAAAATATTCAGTGCAAGTAAATTATGCATTTATTTTGTTGTTAAAATAGTTCAGAAAATATACTTTCAAATGTTATTTTAATTACTACCTTTATTCTACTGCTTCTAAATAAGCCTTCTACTTGGCAATTTACTACCTGAAATCTGATATTTTAAATGATTGCTTGTTTCCTAATGTAAATATATATTTTATGGTCCCTCCCAAATTCTATTTTTTTTCTCTCTGTCAATCAAATTGGTATTTCAGCCTGTTTGTTTCTTTATACCCATAAAGACACAGGTACATAATATTACTATAATTTTCTTCATGTTGTATCTTTTCTCAGTGTTTTCCTTTTATGGACATTGCTGTAGTGATTATCTGTCCTCCACTTTATTTATGATTTGAATTATTTTGATTCAACATAATTTCTGGACATGCTCTCAGACTAATAAGTACTGCATTGTTCTAAAGTTCATTTAAAAAACATATCATCTATATAAATTAGAGTATATTTACTCTAATTAACTTGTAACTAAGAAGTTACAAGTGGTTTTTGTACTTGTAGTTTCTGCTATTTTTGTGAACTATTAGAAACCTCATTAAAAAGCTTGACAATAACAGCCATACAACCTACTTTCCAGATCAAAGTAGTTCAAAGAAATCTAGATATGCATATATATTTTAATTAATATTGTGTTTTTACCAAAGCCTGCTCTGGTTATTAGGCATTTTTTCAATTTCCATCAGTGAGTTTGAACGAGAGTTTTGGTTTTGCAATACTTGTAGCATGCTGGGGTTATTCAGGTAAACAAATACAAGACCATATTTTCATTTGAGGGCTCTTATTTCAACTCCTATGACCACTGAACTTCAGTGTTGCATATTGTGTACTATCAGAACCTGTGGGGGAAAGAACAACAGTTCTATCAGTTGATACTAGAGGATGCTGAAGAAATGGATAGTAGAGAAACTGGCAGTTTGAGGAGCCTAGTTTTGGAGAAATGCTGTGATTTACCAAGGACTGACTTGGAAGTCCTTGGCAGAACAGACTCCCAGGTACTGGGATAATGCACTGACTCCTCTCTCTCTTCAGTCTCTGTGCCCTAAATGCATCCTGTATCTTCCTATCAGCACCTTGATAATGAGATTTAAAATGATTTCTGTTACTGCAGCTGCTGTTGGTGGTATATTATTTTTAGTCTATGGAAGTGCAGGATGGTCAAGAGGAGTATATTCCCTCCTATTCCAGATTACTCATGGCCTCAGTGGACCTGTGGGTAATGGAAGGAAAAGTATTGTAATGCAGACTGTTGAAAAGAATTGAAGTCAAACTGTAACATTCAAGTGTCAGGAGGAAGTACTTCTCCATCCTCAAAATAAAGAAGATTTGCATAAAAACAAAAAGAACTTTGTTCTCTTTCTGTGAAAGAAATAATAGGTTTTAGGTCCTAGTCATAAAGTGGAAGAGGAGAATTCAGAAGCATCTGTTACTCCTTTTCCTGTGTGCACCCTCAAGGGCACAAAGGGTTTGGTTCACTTGGGTGAAAATGCACTCAAGGGTTTCAAAACTTCAGAAAAATAATTTATAATGTGCCTTTGCACTGCAGCAGATTGTGTTTGGGTCTCTTAATATTTGTATTTTAGATGCTTGGCACACCAAGGGAAGAGGGTTGAATATGGCACCAGAGAGTTTGTTGTTGACTTGTGCTAGCCCTAGTGAGTTCTTCAGACAGATGGGATGTGAGACTCAGGTTAACTTAAATGTGGGATTACAACTGAGCCCTCCAGGGACCTAGAAGTGTTTTTGTTATGGTTATAAATGTAATGTGGTAGATATTCCTTGGTGAATTGTTTAGGGTTTAAGTTCTTCCTAAAACAGCCTGGGATAGAAATTGGCATTGTGACTCCATGATGTGAATCTCTCATGTCTCTCAGTTGTGAATAGGCTTCTATTCTATAATAGGCACTGAGCACAGTGCCTTGGAGTATCTTCAGCACTGAAGGGAAGGGTAAAACACAGATGAAAATGATTCTGAATTTTTCCTTATTATTGGGAGTGAATGCTTTCCTTCTCTTCAAGATGGGTGATGTTTTAAACCACATTAGCAGGTGCACTTGGGTTAATTATGATTTTTTTGGTTATTCTGAAGTGTAAGAGTCTCCTTCACATCAGATGCCAAGTCGTTATTCCCCCCCATCCATCACTGTCATCCACAATCTCTTGCCCCAGCTTGTAGACAAGCCTTGAAGGGCTGGGCTTGAACCTTCAACCTTCAACCGTCTTTGCATATAGATTCTAGAAAAAAATGGGTCACCTAGAATTTAGAGAATTTAATTTTTAAGTACAATAAGAACTGCAGTATTAGACTAGGATATGAATATCTTTAGATGCTTGGGGAAAAAAAAGAATCATGATGTTACATATTTGCTTATATTGCTTTAGTGACACACCACTTTAATTTTGTTGTTGTTGAGTTGAAAACTACCACTATTAAAGTCGTAAGAGATCTGGATGTTTTGGATCTTGGTGAGTCCTACCAGATTCTTGTATATACTCAAACAAGAGCTCAGCCCATCCATGGTTCAACACAACAGGTTGAGAGTCAGCCCCAAACAGATATTCACTGTGTTGGTGAGGGGTTGTGGCTCATGGACTGATTTTTTTGTTTGAAAAATTAAATATGTGTTCTAAGAATACACAGAGAGACAATGCCTGTGAACAGCAATTTCATATTTAATTCTGTTGTTCCTAATACTTTATCCTTGCTGAACCATGATTGTAATTACAATACTTCTGTAGTGTAGTTTAGCTTTTGTAAACCAAATTGTTGCAGGAAAGGCTATCTTACTGGGCTGAGGTGGAATCTCTGGTATGTGGGAGAGGATGCCAGATACATTGGCCCAGCCTGAAGGGATGGTGAATATTTGCACTCTGTCAAAAGTCTCAGTTCATTTTGAGAGCTCCACAGTTCAAGAATCAATTGGATTTGCATATCCCAAAAGTTCAGGAATTGATTTCCTAAACGGTGATATTGAGGGCATAATGATCATGTCTGCCTGTTATTATATGATCAAATATATTCCATGGAGGGTGAATTATTTAATCTCTGTGGAAACATGGAATTTTCATGATGCATTAGGACTGCAATGGACACTTTTTTTTTTTTTGCAAAGGAATTAAATTGTTCTGTCTTCTAAACATATGATCTATGATGCCTTGAAGGCTGCTTGGAGAGGTAGATAATTAGCTACCCCACTGCCTAGAGAAATAGCTTGGAGATTTTTAGAATCCTTATGCAAATGGTTTGGGATATTATACAAAATTAGTTTCAGTTAGGCTCAAATTTATCTAATTTAATTTAATTATTGGGAAAAGTAAATCTTTGACTGAGAAAAAGAAGGAAGGAGAAGACAGGGCAAGAAAATACATTGGCAAATGAACTGCAACAATTAGGTAGTGATGGATTTATAGCTGCCATTCACTTTGTAGGTGTTCACCTTTAAGGCATCTGTAATGACTTTCTTTTATAAGACTCTATCAAAATTAATACCCTAGACCACAGGTGAAATAATTACTTAACAGAATTAAACCCTGTTGCTGACTGTGGCTGTATCCTATTTTAGCCAACTGTGAACTCAGCTGGTAAATCTACAGCCTCCAGGGAAGTTGGAAGTCCCAACTCATTCTGCACATTTTGCTTGAAGTTTCAGGGAGTCTCTGGCATGGAGAGGACAGTTTTCTGAAGAGGAAACTTGAGAGTTTTACCAGGGCTATTTTAATATGTGCACAAACTGTGGTGGTCTGTTTTATGCCTGTGTGATGTCTCCAGCAGCCTTTCATTCTTTGTCTTGCTTATGGGTGAATCAAATTTCTTCTTAACCCATTGAAGATGGTCAGGAGATTAGAGGAACAGGTGGTGCACAGCTGATTGCTGGTGGCTAGCTGTTAGCTGCCTCTTCAACATGCAGGGCCCAGGCAGAGAGCAACGAGGAAAAGGAAATGTATTGGAAGCTGCTCAGGCCTGTGGTTCGATGGCTGAGTTCAGACCAGAGAAACAGTGAACTGGCAGTTGTGTGGCCTGAGGTAGGAGGGAAGGCTGCCAAAGCAGTAGTCTGCAAACAGAGATGAGTTTTTTTTTCCTGTGGAGAATAATGGGATGGATACAGCATATTGGGGTGATGTGGATAAGTCAGTGGTGTCTATAAATGAAGAAAGAAGTGCAGGACAAGTGGGGTTATCACAGACCTCTGACAAATCCATCAGAGCATGTAAGATTTATGCCCACTCTTCATGGACTAATTTTCTGCAATTTCAGTGAGCTATTTTTCTATTTCAACATGCAGAATGATTTTGTAGAGCTATTTGAACAACTTCTACTGTGATCTGACCCCCGCAAGAGTAAATTCTTTGAGCAGCCTTGAATATGGGTTTCTTCAAAAAGCTGTCTCAGGCAATGCTAGCTTCACTTACTGCCTTTGGAACATATGCTGAATTTTACATCTAGGATGTTTCCTTGTGAGGTCTTAATTTGCTTCTTGAGCAGTATTTTATGGGCAACTTCAAGAATATAATTTGGAGTCTGATTAACTATAGTAAAAGGTTTTCAATGAAAGCTATTCTCTGCGTATTTATCAGTAAAAGGCATGTTACTTTGCAGGATGAATACAGCTTCAGGGAGACTCAAAAGTAGATTGAAATATCTTAGATAATCCTCACAGTTTTAGGAATACATATAGTACATTTTTACTATAAAATACATTGAGAATATAGTACTGAAGATAACAGGCACTGTTTGTGACAATTTGTTATAGGGCTCTGAACATAGGGTAATGTTGACCTGCAGTTAAATCACTTTTGAAAAGCAAGCCTGAAATGCCGTCCTAGAATTCCCCCTGGGGCCTTGCAGCTTGGTGAAAGAAGTTACTGTTGGGACTGAGAACGATGGTGTTGTGTTTCAGACATATCGGTATGTGCTCAAGCATTGATCCTAAAAGAAAAAGGTTCTGAACAACGGCACATTTACAAGAAACTGTATTTTACAGCATTTACTTGTTGGTTGGTGTTTTTTTTTTTTTTTTTTTTTTTTTTTTTTTTTTTTTTTTAAATCTTCAGGGTATTGTATAATTTAATTTGCGTATAGCAGTTTCTTGATGAGGACACTCTTGTTTTCAGTTCTCTGTCGCTTGGAGAACTAGGCCAAATGAGTCAGCTGGAGAGAACAGCCAGGGAAAAGCATAAACCCGATTAGAAGCTAAATGACAGGCTAACAATCTGTTATAAACCAAACCAGAAAAATGAACACTGACACAAGAAGTTAGCCAATCCCTTCTGGGGCAGCAGAGCTGTCTTTTTCTGCCCCAAACAATATTTCACAGTACAGGAAGATTGTTTGTATCTTGCCCATGCATACTGGATTTCTCTACACTTCTCTGGGATCTGTTCTGGAGGTATTGCAAAAATAGTAACTAAAACCATCAAAAAGAACTTTAAACTTTCTTTTTGCTGTTGAACATTTAGTGGGAGAAAGGTGGGGTTTTTTTTAAATATTTGTTTATATTATTTTAAAATAGATACTTGTTGCTCTTTGCTCACAATAAGCTGTTGAAACTTGAAGCTATAACATTTTCTTTACAAGGTAATTTTTCTATTTTACAGCATTTTATTGTTACTGTGATGTTCCACAGGAATGGCTCAAGAATTCCTTTTAGGAATGGCAGCTCCCCATAATGAGTGCTGTTCTTAGCCAATATATATGATGTTGAGCAGAAGCTAAATGTTAGGTGACATGTTGGTGTTACCTTCCTTCGCTTTCCATATGCAAATGTTCATAAATTCTCCTTTCCAGATTTTATTCATATTTGCAGGGTAGTTTTAAAACTGGAAACCAAATGCAAAACTTAATGTGTAGCCTCTACTTTTTGATCTGTTTTTGGCCATCATTGGTAACTCATAGTACTTTAAATTTTTAGACCCAGTTTTAAATTGTTAAAGCATGAAAAAATGATTTCAAGTTAAAACCTTGGTATTACTGGTAAGCTTGGACCTGAAAGTGAATCTAGGACTTGCAAGATCTTTGCTGAAGGAAATGGAGAGAAACATGACTTTTCCCCTCAAAATCATTTTCATGATTTTTGTCTCCCAGTTTAGAATGATAAATAAATCTTCTTTCAGCAGAGAATGAAAATATTATGCTTGCATGCAGATATGTTCTGAAAAGCTTTGCTAGTTATGGACAGGCCTCGTGCTTAAACTCTAAGAGAAATTTCTCAGTATTTGTGATAGCAATAGTGCTAGTAAAAATACAGACACAGGAGCACATGCTGTTTGGCTCAAAGGCAAGAAGGAAATAGTGTTCTGCAAGCATCCAGAGGGGGAGAATATTTGGGTTTTTTCAAGACATAGAAAAACACTAGTTAAAGTCAAATGAGCTGCTAGATAGAAATGAATGGTCCTTTGCAGGCCAACATTCTTTGCCTTTAAAAAAGCAAAGGAAGATCTCTAGTTAATATACCCTGACTTTAATAAATATCAAGTGTTCTCTTCCTTCAAGGCACATATTGACTTGCTAACCTCCTTCTAATCTGTCTTAATCATTGTCAATATTTACCTCTCCATGCAATAAATACCGAGAAGTCAACTTCATCTCTGTTTTTGAACTTGTGCCATTTCTTTTCCCATTTCAGTAAAATTCATCTCGAGCTTGAGAAGAAAAATTAAACTTGTTATGTAACTGCTGCTATGCAGTTTATAGTAATAATCTTGAACTGTTTAGACCTCTGGCTGTAAGTAGAACTCACATTTCTATAGACCTAAAATAATATTAGATACTTTTGACTCTTTATAGGTATTTCTTGGCAAACTGAATATAGTTTTGCTCTACTGCTAACCAGTTGAATTCTTTATCAAATTAGGGGTATGATACAATTTTTAATAAGGTTTTTAGATGGCTGGTTCATGAAATGATCACAAAGTATCCTGTGCAAGCATGTACTTCTCTAAAGACTAAATGATTGCAAGCATATTTTTTAGAAGAAAATGTTGGTATCTGTTCAGACTACTGGTCTGTTAGGATGCATTCTGCTATAGTTGTCTGTTTTGCAACTCCTGGGGAAACTACTACTTTTGTTTGTCATTGACTTCATTGTCCCATTGTGTTGCTGACTGAGGTAACAGGAAGCGGGCCTTTCGTGGGGTCAAAACCCAGCCTAAACCCCTTGGACCCTGTGCAGAAACTGGATCAAGCAGAACTAAGCTGCAGTATGGTGCTGAGGACACTATTTCATGCCTCTCTCTTGGCACTGAGAACTCTTGAGTCAGATCCATTTAATGCATGCTCCTCATGAAATCTAAATATGTAGAGCTGCTGCTGCTGCCTCTAGAAGTTTAGAGGATGTGGGAGCTGTTGAGACATGTGCTGTCTGCACAGAACTCAACTCAGTCTTCCCAGATGCACTTCTCTGTACTCATGGCTTCCTTAAACTTACTTAACTAAGCTTCCAAAGCTTTTGTGAAAACTGTGAAAATCTTAATTATTACAGCATTGTTGCTCAAGGTGAAACATTTACTCCTTGAAAAATGCTTGCTCGATTGCAAACAATTTGGTTTTGAGCTCAGATATAGTATGTGTGCATGGAGGAGAACGTGCAGTTTAATAAGTACTTCCAGAAATAGAAATACTGATGCAACTTCATGCTGACTTTGGCAAAATAGAATGGGAGAGGGAGGGAAAAGAGTTGAAGCAAGCAAGAATGACTACGGGGAAATGGGAGCTTGAGTTGTGATCTACATTCTGTCTCATCCCTCAGACACTGTGTAGATGTCTGGTATCACACAGTTGTAGTTGATTGTCAGTGCTGAGTCATGCAGACTGTGTCTTTGGTGCTGATTAGCAAACTACTGCAGACAGGAATTATCAATATTTTAATGGTTTTCATGGTATTTAATAGAGCTGGTTGTATATTTTTCAGCTGAATGTTTTTTCACTTCAGAAAATCAAAGCATTTCCTGGGAAGTTGCCTATTTAATTGAAAATTTTTGGACAACGGATTACTGGAAGACCTTGTTTCCATTTGCACATCTTCAAGGCATAAAACTCAAAAGGTTAGATCACAAAAACTGTAGTTTCCTCTCTTCCTAGTTTGAGCCAGGAGGGGGTACCCACTGTACAAATTTTATGTGACCAAGGAATTGAGGGGAAAAATTTGGATTATCTGCAGATATACAGAGCCATCATGAGTTTGAGAACTGGATTATGTCTTGGGAGAAAACTGTGTTAAAATCCAGAGCAAATTTGACTGTATAAGTAGCCCTGTTAATTAGCACTATATCTGGACAGTATTCCTTGATACTCATTAGTAGAAAATTGTAAAATAAATTATAAAACCCAAAGGGCATTAAATGTCTCTTACCTCAGATACTGAAAACAAGTACTGCAGAAGGAATAGGAACAGGCCATTCATGCTACTGTTTTCTCTTCCTCTGAAATTTCATGTCTTATTAAAAACCTTCCCTGTAGGATTATTGGGCTAGAATTATACATTAAAATGAAAATACAGTAGTTATTCTCTTGCCTACAAAACGAAATGGTTAGCATAACTATATATTGTTTAGAAAAGTCAATTATGCCTCAAATAAGGAGGAGAAAAAAAATTTAGCAATGTCTTTTGAGATTAAGCCTCTGCTGAAATATGTTGGATAAAAGAGCAGTGATGTAGCTGGGGGTGTACAGTATTTTGGTGTCTGCCTTTGTAAAGATCTGGGACCAATTCAATCAAACCCCCTGTGAGAGTGGCAGTCCCATTATGTTTGTTGCAGGTTGACTGGTGCAATGTTTGTTTCTGAGGTTATCAGCATGTTCAATCAAAAAACTAATATGTGCATTATTGCTTTGCTAGGTTTTAAGCCCTTTTCTCATTATAAGTATCGATCTTGATTAAAAGCTGTTCTTCAAATGTTTGGTTCCACTGACATGAAATGATTCACATCATCTCTTCTACCAGAGGGAAGGTATCTTCATTTAGGTTAATTGCTGGTGCCTGATGCTAAGTGCAAGCGCCAGACCACTGCTCCAAGTGAAAATTCAAAATTCAAAACTGAGGAAAAAAACCCACAAAAGCAAAAATCAGCTCTTAAAATGTCTTTTCCTTCTGTATTTACCAGAACAGTGAGCTTTTTCTTTGGCATTGTAGCATGCTAAAGAAAATTGCATTAATACTGTTTTGAAGACATAAAATTTTCAGTTCTTTGTCAGTGAATGTGTATTGTTCTCTCCTTCTATCAGAAGCAGGGGAAGGGCAAGACGGTAGCAGGCGCAAGTGGATATAGAAATACACAACAATGAAAACACTATAACCCAATGCCAAAAGGAGGAGTGATGTAGAGTCATATTCGATTTTGAAGAAACTAGAAATCCTGCTATTGTAATCTGAAATATGTGGGTGGACCCTAGTGTCAATGATTGTGATGATGTGCACAGGCATAAAACTCCAATCAGAATTTGCAGGAAGATTTATCCTTTTCCTACAGATAATTTGCTCAAAAAATACTTAGAAAGGCATATGTATGCAAATGTACTCACTATCCAGAGCTTTATTTATGATGAAGCTTTGTTTATTGTAATTTTGTTGTGAAAAAGGGAAACCTCTGCTAGGCTCAAGATGTCCTGATGTTTATCTGTCTACATACTGCACCCTACAGTTGTCCAGGCAAGATTCAAAAAAGCCTAGGAATTGCATACCAGACGGACAGGAGGAAGCTTTTTAAGGCTAGCAGGGAGGTGTGACCCAAAAGTTCCCAGTTTTCTTTATTTTAAAGTGTTCATAAACTTTAGTAATCTGTCTCAATGACAAATTATCCTCATTTAACATTTGCATTTTATTCTTCTTCTGAAATGGTTTTGACCATGGTTCCTTGGTTAGATTGGTTATATGGTTAGATTTTGATATATATGTGTTTGCTGGATTGAGGTTTTCCAACTGTAGGTTTCTTGCAGGTAGTTAGAAGTGAAGTTACTCTTCCCAGTTAAATAAACTGATTTTCATTTTTAACAGATCAAATATTTTTTTTAAATAATTTTCCTTGTTTTTCACTGAATTTTTCCACAGTATCTTACTAGGTCAAAAGTAAAACCTGGAATCGTTTATGCAAAAATTTAATGCTTCATAAATTCAGTTTCAAAAGAACCCTAAATTAAATGATTTGGTTTGTTGGTTGCCTGTGTGGAGGAGCCCCTTGTCAATATTTCCTCTCAGTAGACAAAGTCCAGGAAAAATATGGAGGCTCAGTTGTTGTGGAGGCTAAATGCCTTGGCCGTCTGTGCTTTGTTATTGTTGAATCTGTGTATCTGCCACCAAACCAGCCATAGTCCAATGGTTGCCTACAAGCCACTTGCCAAATGAAAATTGGCCACAACTTCCCCAACGGAGGACAAGAACTTCAGTTTTAACGATGAATTGTTTTTTTTCTTCTATTAATTCATCATATCATGATAAATATATTTTTGAGAGGTGGGAGAGGAACACAGAAAATTACTCCCACAGGGAACCTAAAGGCAGTTTACTGAAAAACGTATCTCTCTTTTCAGGGGTTGCATTTCTCCTTGTGCTTATGAGAACATGGGTTCAAGCCCAATAAATATAGCATCAGAAAAAGCTTCAGTCCCAGATACTTTCATGACAGAATTCCCCTTCTTGTCTTATCACAGACTTGAGCTTTGCTGCTGCTGCTCCAACTGAGCAGCACCTTGTCCCAGCAAAGCTACCTTTTGATGCCCTTGGGAGGGAGTGTTCATCATGTAACCACTTACCAGCAAGCGTGGGGGCTTTCATACATTCGATCAGAAAAGGGCTTTGGGTGCCTCAAAACAAAGCAAGAACTCCAGAGTCCTTCGCTGATTGCTGTGTCTTGTGATCCTAAGAAGTCCTTGGAGCAAGTGTTATTTCTTATGGTGTCAGGTGGCCAATTCATTACCTGGCTACTGTGATATTTGGAAGAGGAATGTGTGCAAAAAGCTAAAAGAACATTCCTTTTTAATGCTAGGAACTTATTTCAGTCTAGCTTATACCCATTCTTTAAAATACAATAAAAAACTTGAGTTGCATATGCATAATTTCAATTATCTTCCATTGTTTATCCCTTGTCTCAGAAGGAGAAATTCTACAGCATGGATCTCAAACCTGCATGAACTTATTTACCTTACTTCACCAAAAATTTAGCTAAAAGTAAGATAAACGAATACTGTCTTAAACTGACATAATTTCTTTTTATACTGATATTCCAAATGAATTTAAACTGTCATCCTTGATTTGCTTTGTTCGACTCTAAATGGAGTTGGATCTGCAGTAATAATGTGCGAAGATAATAAAGTCTTATTCTTTAGGGATTTTTATTTCTTTTTAGGAAATCTCGTGTATTACTGAAGCAGATGGCCACTTTTAAGAGCCAGAATGTATGCAATTGAATGGCATGGATGCCCTTAGGTTTGGTTAAGTCAGAAAATAAATAGAGGTATGCTTGTGTGCTGGTTCTGGCTGGGGTAGAGTTAATTTTCTTCACAGTGGTTGATGTGGGGCTGTGTTTTGGATTTGTGCTGAACACAGGGTTGATAATATAGAGAGGTTTTGTTATTGCTGAACTTGGCTCACACAGAGCCGAGACCTTTTTTGCTTTTGTATGGCCACACTGGCTGGGAAGCTGGGGGTGCATGAGAGACTGGGAGGAGACACAGCCAGGACAGGTTTGGGAACAGACAAAGGGACATTCCAGACCATCTGACATCATGCTCAGTATATAAAATGGGGGGAAGAAGGAGGAATGGGAGGACATTTTGAGCAATGGTGTTTGTCTTCCCAAGTCACTATTATGTGTCAGAGGGCTCTGTTCTGCTGGAGATGGCTGAACACCGGTCTGCCCATGGGAAGCCCTGAATCAATTTCTTGTTGTTCTTTGCCTGTGTGCGTGGCTTTTTCTTTCCCTATTAAATTTTATTCATTTCAATCCAGAATTTTTCTATCTTTTGCACTTCTGAGTCTCTCTCTAGAGAATCCTGCTGGTGGGGGAGTGAGTGAATGGTTGTGTGGGCCTTTTTTGCTTGCAGGGTGTCTTGGTTTGGATAGACAGGTATCTGCCAAGGAAGATTGGAGTCTCTCTTGAAATGTAAGCTTTTTCTCTTTCTTTTCAATTTATTATAAATTTGCAATTAAAAGGCTGTCAGGCAAAGATTTTGGGAATAGGTATAGCAGTTCTTTGTTAGGAATATTAAAAATACAAATGTTGTAGTACAAAAGAATAAGCAAATAAACAAGGAATTTCAGAAAAGTCTGACAGAGTCAGAAATACAACTTGATGTCCTGTTGGTCAGGGTGTTGGAACAGTCCCAAAGTCAGTCCTCCTGGAGTGGCAGATGTGGTCCTGTTAGAAGCAGAGATGATCTTGTGGAGCCAGGTGTCCAGAGATGGGTCCTTTGGGCCCTTTGGGACTTTTGTGGGACACCAGAGTGCTTGGTGATACCTGTGGCTCCTTTTTATCTAGGTGGAAATGATTTGGCTTCTTCTCCCTGGGTGGAGCATCTCACAATAGGATGATGAAATGTGTCATGTCATTGGTGAGCTTTAATGGTCCATTAACAGAAGATATTCCCAGGGGGGTAGTGGAAGAATGAACAGAGATAAGAAACACTACTCCATCTGGTTTTAACAGCCTGCTTGAGAGGCAGTGGAAGACTGAGCAAAGACAAGAAACAATACCCCACCCGATTTTTAACAGCTGGCTTGTTACCAGGGAAGGCAGTTACCCCCTCCCTTCTGTAGTTACAACAGATGAAGAAAAATCTCCCCAACCGAGCTTTGGCCACCTCTTTGTTTTGGTCAAGTACTCTCAAGTATCCAACACTTCATCTCCTTGGTAACATATGGGGAAAATTTCTTTAAAGTAAAAAAAAAAAAAAAAAAAAGGAACAAGCCTAACCCCCAACACAGGGGTTAAACCACTATAGCCTGGAACGCAAATAATGATATAAAAATGCACTTAGTCTTCTGTTTTGAAAAATTTTCCAAGATATTCACTACTCCTACCATCTTGAATTCCCCTAGAGAGACACTCTGACAGGATAAACTTTTAAGGACACACCTCCTTCAATCTCAGTTGTCATTTATCTTGTAATTTGAAATGCTGCATGATAAATCACCTCATGAAGATGCAATATTTGATTCTCTGCACCTCCCTGTTTTTATGATTTTAATAAAATTTGAGGTTTTGCTAGGAATTGCTTTTTTTTAGTGAATTTCCTGATGTATTTAGATTTTAAATGATTTCATTTTGTCTAGTATATGTGACATTATACTGCTTCTTGTGAATGACTTTAAAATGATTGTTCTTAGGTAATGAATATAATTCTATTCAAAGAATTGATTTTGGACAAAGTTAAAAAAATGTAAAAAATCCCAATCCAAAGTATACAAAAAATTGAAGAAACACTTGGCTTTTTTGGGTATAGTTTCCAGCATCAGAGGAATATTGAAGTGATCAGTTGTCAGTCATTACACCAGCGACACTGTTTCTAATTTGATTTAGCTTCAGATTAATTGAAACAGGCAGTATTGATTGCCACTAGAAGAACTGGAAGTTATTTCAGATGACAGAAGTCAAATGGGATGGTTTGGAAGATGAGACTGCTCCTACACAGACATGCCTATTTTCTGTTTTGTGTTTGCCCTTGAAAGAAAGAGCCCTGTTTGCATTTGTAAAGAGATGCTTGTTCATAGTTGAGCTTGTTATGCAGTTTACAGCGGTTTTCTAGTTCTTGGATGCCATCTTGAAAGATCATATATTTGAGCTATCATTTTTTTTTCTTATCTCAGAATTCTGTTTTACCTATAAAACCTGTATCTTCCTACTTTCACTGGAATTAATCACCTCGTATTATGTCAGTTGCTGCCTGCCAGAAACTTCAGTCAGAAATAATCAATAACTGATTTCTGGATCTTACTTAATAGCTTGGGCAAAAAAGCATATAACATTAGTAAAGGTCAATGAAGTGATATTGAATAAAATAGGAACATCATCTAACAACATAATTAATTTTATTTACTTCAATGAATAGTTTTTCCGTTTCTGGATCAAGCCTGAATTTCACGTATGGCAGCCAGGCAGTTCACTGATGCTTTTGTCAGGCTCATCCGGAATGATGCTTTGCACTAGTTTTGTTTAGTGTTTGAACCTAAATTAATAAGAAAAGGTTGAACTGGATTTCACTTGGAAATAAGGTCAAGGCATGTGTAGGTGCAGGAAATTGAGCTACAGGATTTTAATGAAAAACTATACCTGCAAAGCTAATTCGTGCTAAGAAAATTAAAGTGGGAAGGAGGCTTTCATTTATTTGCTGTACCAGTCTCTGAAGAAATAACATATATCAGTGCAGGACCACTGTTTTATTCCCAAAGCAGTGGTCAGGTGCTCTGGAAGAGTCCTTGTAAACCTGTGCACAATGTCACATGGTGAATCCCATTGGAAGGAAGGACTCTGGCATGTGTGCACACTATATGCCAGCTTACTTGTTCCACTGGTTTTCCACCAGATTTTGCTTCTGGTTCCTACGGTACTGTGAGAGTGGGAGGAATGGCTCAAAATCCCATATTAATTTCTGTGAAGACATTTCATATTTAACTTCATACACTGCAGTCTACAAGCAGTCTGAGCACTTTGAGTTTCAGTTGAGATGCCAATAGAGATGGTTTTTCCTGGATTGAAGTGTGGCCTAAAGCACCATGATGTCCACGCAGAAGGAGCTTTTGTGCCAAATGAAAAATAAATCAATATGAATTGATATATATTCAGTGGCTGCTCTGAACTACCAGTTAGTGCTGGAAAAAGATATCCTGGGTTTTGGAAGGATCCTGAGGGTTTGCCAAGCACCGGTCTCCTAAAGAGGAAATTTTTATTTCTAGTAATGTGCTTTGTGAGGCTTGATACAGGTTTTTTCCACTTCCATTGTTTCCAAACATGTTCTGTTTGTCTTCTGGATTTATTTTAAGGAGTCATCACAGTGATATTCAACACTGGTTAGCCTACACAAATAGCCTTGTAACTTCCTACTGTAGGCCAGATTTTAAGTGAAGTTTTTGTCACATTTCAGAATTTTCCAGACCCCTGGGTTGAGGAGGACTGAATCGCTATAGTTCTTGAGCTGGCTGCTGTGTGATAACCTCACTTAAATTTGGAAGGGTGTTTTCTTGAAAACAAGTGTTACCAATATTTTATAGGCAGGTTAAATTCTGGTGCAGAATGTTTTTTGTAATCTCTGATCTACTAGTAAGCCACTCAAAGCTCTGCTTCTCCCCCAGCCATTCTTGAATCTGTCTCAAGGTAGAAGGTTTTTCTATATAATTTATTTTTTGATTTGGATACATTATGGTCAAGTTGGATAATTAAAACAAGCATCCTACTAAAGTTGCAGTCATATACTCTTAACCTATCCTCATTTCAAAGTAATTGTGCATGTCTTCCCACCAAGGTGTTGACAGATGAGCTGTAGCAGCTGAAGTTACTTCTCCCAGGTGTCCATCCTTCCTGTGAAGAGAGTTGGAGAGACAGAATGTGTCTGTGAGCCTCAGGCTGTTCAGCACGAGTCTGGCAGCCCTGCTCCAACCCCTCAGAAGTGTAAAACAAGCCATCAGGTTTTGCACTGAAGTGGGAGCATTGGGAATACATTCCCTCTTGCTGACTATGCAGGCAGGGTGGCATCCTTCCCACAGCCATGGTTAACTGCTCTAATGTCTTTCACTGCCATAGACAAGTATGGATCAGAGACCTAGATTCTTTTCATGTATTTGTAGTTCCACCTGTCCTGAGAGGGTGCCCTGTCAGGATTTGGACCACGGGCTTTGACATCTCTTAGGTGACAATGTTTATTTCACAACAGTTTTCATGGACACTTACACAATATTAAACTGGAAGCTCCTATTAAATGTCCTATTAAATGTGAGTTTCAAAAGTGAGAAGAAGTTGGGGGAGAAAGATAACTATCTAAGTATAATATCAATTTACCTATTTTATAGTTTCTATAGATTACAGGGAAAAGAACTGTTGAGGGTAGGAATGTACAAGATGTGACAAATATCAAGTGTATTAATGTCATACACTGAGTTAATGAAGTAAGGAAGCTTCATTATTTATTTACTTACTTCTGTGTAGCTAAAACTTTCTGCCTTTAAAGGTGATTTCAAGGCTTTTTGCTTTTCTAAATTTATGTTTTGGATAGATTAATAAAGAGTACCTTCTTATGTTTACTGAAATGTGGATGTTTTCTGCTTGACAAATTAGGCTGAAATACAAAGGTGGTGCTTCTACTAGGCAATTTGCTGTCTAAAGGAAGCAAACTGCCTTAAAAACACTAAAGCTGGAACTTTTAAAAAACCCAAACCAAACCCACCTATGGCTTCCCAAACAAGACATAAACAGTTGTCTTTTTTCCTTCCCAAAGAATCTTTCATCTTTACTACCTGTTACTGACTATAACTTTACTGTTAACAAGCTGTCAATTATCAGGGAGTCTTTCCCCCTGCCTCTCACCAGTATATTTGGAAAAATGAGCAAGATAATGTACTTAAAGGATTGCAAAGAATTTCAATATAGAAACTAGACAAACTTTCCTAATTGAAGCTGCACATCTGCATCCTTTGCAGGGCTGGAAAGATCCGTATTACTTTGAAAGACTGCTTTGCTGCAACCCCCTTTTCTTGCCTTTCAAATTATGTGGTTATTGTGACTCATGTCAGAGTTCCTCTTGATTGAGAGGTCTGTTTTGGTGATTATATGAGAGAAGTAGTCTAGAGCTCCTAATCCATTTAAATTGCTTGTAAATGACTCACCTATTTTGTCTCTTGCTTCTACTATTGTGTGGTACTTTCTTACTCATATGTCAAGGTGAGTTATTTCCTTATGCGTTAAGAATGGGCTCACATAATGCCACAAAGTATGATGAGGGCATGGCACTCAGGTAGCTACTGAAACTTTATTATAGGGTGTGTATGGATTTCCATTAGACAAACATCTCAATTATCAAGTTGAAACTTTTTTCTTAATTCTCTTCCTTTGCGTTATCATGCAATGGTATCAGATCCAGGGCACGACTATTGACAGGAGTTGTGGGGCTCTCTTGATCTTCACAGTGGGACCTTCTGTAGTGAGTCTCTTGTCAAATTTTGTTTTCTGATCTCTGTCAGGGCTGGGCTGGTTGTTTGACTTCACAACTTTTTTTTTTTTTTTTTCTTTTTCTTTTTTTTTTTTTTTTTTTTTTTTTTTTTTTTTTTTGTTTGTTTGTTTGTTTTGTTTTGTTTTTTGTTTTTTGTGTTCTCCTATGGCATTCAGTCATTCAGAGAGGAAGCTGACCTTTTTTCCCTGTGCTTGCTGAATCTGAAATTGTAGCAGCGGTAAAACAGTTTAGCTGAGATGATATAGTGGGTTGAAACCACTGAAGTGGGGCAGACTATTCTTTTTTTAATCCTTTTCTACTCTTCCTCTATCCTTGGGCTCTACTCTGGGGTGGTGTAGTCTTGGGTATTCCTTGTAACAGAAATCTTTTTATCTGGCTTTTTTAAATGGTTTTACCACAGGCTAATTGAAAACAGTAAGTCAGAAGGAATGTGGTCATTGTATGTGTTGGGTTAGCTTCCTGTTGGATTGATGGGGCAAATTCTTTTCCCACACAGCTATAAAAGCATTAAGAGTTGTGAATAATTGTCCAGTAGGAAAAGTAGTAGAGGTATACTTCTTCCAAATCTTTCATCTCTCTGTGTAAGTAACATAGATAATGACATTTTTTCTATTAGCAACAGTGCCCTGATTTAACCCTAGTTGCCACCTTAGCCACACAAAGCTGCTTGTTCTTTTTCTCCAGTGGGATGGGGGAGTGAATTGAAAGGGTAAAAGTGAAATATCCCTGAGACAAAGACAGTTTGACAGGTAAAGAAAAAGCTGTGTGTGCAAACAGAGTAAAACAAGGGATCCGTTCACCTCTTCAGCCATCCTCAGGAAAGAAGGGCTCCATCACATGCTACTTGGGAAGACAAATGCCATTACTCCAAATATGTTTCTCAGTTCCTTCTTTCCCCCCAGCTTTGTATGCTGAGCACAATGCCAGTTGGGGTCAGCTGTCCTGGCTGTGTCCCCTCCCAGCTCCCTGTGTATCCCAGCCCACCCATTGGCAGGGCTGTGTGAGAAGCAGAAAAGGCCTTGGCCCTGTGTAAGCCCTGGTCATCAATTAACAAAATGATTCCTGTGTTATCAACACTGATCCTGGCCCAAAAGCAAAATGAAATAAATACTGTGGAAAAAATTACCTCTATCCGAGCCAAAACCAGCACAAAACCTAAGGTGCTCTCTTGTTGTTGTTTATTTTGGTGTGGGTTGGTTTTTTTTTTTTTGGTTGTGGTGTGGGGTTTTTGTTTGTTTGTTTGCTTTTGTTTTTTAATTTTTATTTGTTTTTTTTGTCTTTATTTTTGACAGTGTGCTTTTTTTTAAAATCCAGTTTGTTAGCATCTATCATAAATGGGGTTTTGCTTTCCCCTTTATGAGCTACATGCCTTACCTTAGATAATTGCTTGTGCCTGTTAAAAGCTGAGTAATAGAAGACTGTAACATTGATTTTAATACTTCATTATACCCTGTGTGGACCTTGGGAGACTAAAAAGGCTATGCTACTTGAGCACAGGAAAAAAAAAATTAAGTCAATTTCATTGTATTGGATGAAAACTGCAAAGTATAGAATAAAATCAATCTTTGCACCATTAGGTAGTTGTGTTCTTAATGTAGCTTACATTTATCTTACATTTATCCTATATATAGTTCCCTGTATTAAGATTAAAATTTTATTTTGGAAATGTTTTGATTGTTTTGATAACTTTGTTTTTATACCTTTGTTTTGAACTGATAGTAAGGAAGATCAGAGTTTTCTAAAGGGAAATTTAAAACTTCCTAACTGCATCTGAGTCAGCAGAACTTTTCAGTTTCCCATTTGCTTTTTTCCAGTGTTATAATGTATATGTTGATTCTGAAGGAAAATAGAAACACAATTCTGCAACTGTTAAAACAATTTATTAAATCTTTACATGGTTCTGGCAGCTCAGCCCTCTGATCTCTGGAACAAGTTTATTCTCCCCATTTCTAGTGTCATTTGAGGCAACACTGGAAATGCTTGAGAATTCTCAGGACTTGGCTCACCTCAGCTAGAAAGGAGCTTGGAGCTGGTAAGCAGGAACATGACTCCATGTGTTAAGGCAACTGCTCTCAGGAACAGATGCAGCCCCTGCAGGAACGGGCAGGCTGACCAGCCCTAATCACATCAGCTGGCACGGCCATGGGATGCCTGTCTCTCTTACCTCCCTCCCCTGCCAAATGCTGGCCAGTAGTATCCCTGAGGCCTTGGGATAAATCTTGCACTTGTTTAATAGTATTGTCAGCTTAATCCAAATTTAGGAACTGCTGCAACACTGTAAGACTTGATATCTCTTCTCCAGGCTTATTCAGGTAGATTATAACTGAATTTGCTAATTGATGACAAAATATGTACTTCCTTTCTTTTCTCTCTTTTTTCCCCTTTTTTTTTTTTTTTTGAGTTGTTTTGTTACTTACAAGTAAATAAATAAAATTCACATCTTGATACTACTTTGATTTCTCTTGACAAGTTTAGTTGTTAATGTATGCTTTAAAGACCCTTCCTTGTTTAAGGGATAGAGGGTTAATAACTGAACCCAGAGTATCTCCAGTGAATCAAGCTCAATTTTCGTGGGCCTATTGAAAGGAATCTACTCCAAAGGTGCTAATTAGAGAGAACTACATGGATTGTCTGGGTGATACTGTCTATATATTGTCATATATATTGTTCTTGCAATTTTGGAAAACTATTTAAGTCATGTCTAGCTCACTTTCCCTTTTGCTGATGGTGTAAATCAAAATACATCCCCCTCCAAATTGTCTAGCTGGAGCTGATGTGATTCAACAGCAAGGATGCTGTGATGCTGGTAACTAAGTAACTTTGCTAATAAAAATGATACTGTCAGTTTCACCAGCTTCCTGTGGTTGAATTGATGACTATTGGCTGGCTTGGATGGCACAAAGTGTGAGAAAACTGCATTTATTTGTTTAAGGATACTTAGATGATGCTGGTAATGTTCAAGGAAGCATGCTTTCCATTTGTGTTTTTATTTATGTTTTAAGTCACATTTGTCTTACTCTGGTGGATTATTTATTTTGAACTTGAGAGTGGTAGTTGAGGAGCCATTGTTGTATTTTATTCCATGCAGGATTGAAATGTTTCTTCATTATATAGAGGATGACAGCTGGCCTTGGACCCAGATGTAGATGACCTTGAATTTAGAAACAGTTGGGTTGAAAGGTCTGATTTCTAGACTCAATCTGTGTTGTGTGGGCCATGGATTTGCAGGTCTCAGTTTTGACAGCAGATTCAAAATTATTTGCTTACATACTGAAAACCTTATTTTGTGGAGACTATAATAGGACATGGTACAATTTTGAACTTGCTTGATATCACTCAGGTGATGGGTCTGGAGTACCTATGGTGGATCAGATCTGATATGGAGTTCCCTGGAATATGAGCCCTTTTAAGGACACCACCATTTAAATATTTGGCTTCTGGGAAAAATGTTCCAGTATAAATTCTTATCTACTCCTCATACTCTTGACCTGAGACCTGAAAAATGTCTACTTCTGTGAAGAATATTAAGGCTATTGGCAATAATTTTGTCTACACGTCCCTGCTAGATAAGGAAGTGGTTTTCTTTCAACAACTGCATGACTCTTTCAGAAGCTTTCTTAATTCTTCTTTGCCTTCCTTGGAGCTATGTTTTAAGATAATCCAATTCCTCTTCTAAGCCCCAATATGTTAAAGCTAAAAATAGATGCTGAGAAACAGGGTTTTATTGTTTGTTGGTTTCTTTTTAAAAAAATGTAGCACAAAATATCCAGGGGGTAAAGTGAGAAATATTTTCAACATAGTCACCTGCCTTCCCTTTGTATGAGGTGGTGAATGTGAAAATCAGAGTAATTAATCAATGTGAACTTTTAAGATTCATCATTGTTAATGTGCACCTGTGCCAAGCAACATTGTGCTGATTCTGGGCAGAAAATAATGCATCATATTCATTAGCCACCTCTGGTTTTTGTGCCTCATTTGCAGAGCAATGGCCAGGGAGAGGTGGGATTTTAGTTTTGCTGAGCCAATGTTGTACAAATCAAGTAGAGACTTTGGCTAAAGATCTAAGCTTTTCTCCCTTTGCTTTTTAAATCTTTATAGAAGCTGTACCTGAGCACTGATGTTCGTTTACCCAGTCCTATGTACTGCACTGTTCTTGTGAATGTGTTTTTAAACAAGTTGAGTAGCTGGCAGCTTGAACCTAACTAGGAAGACATTTAGTGGTGTGTAGTTTCAGAGTTCATCTTCCTTTAGTATTTTGAAGAGGAATGAGTCTGGCTGGACAAGTGGTTCCTGGAAGGAGGGAAGGTCTTGGAACATACATGTGGTGTTGATGTCTTCCCCCTGATCTGTAAAGTGCCTGAGAATTCCTTCTGCCCAGTGGTTATTAGCATCTGCTGAGATGTCTCACTTGCGTTTGCTGTGATTACATCTCTGCTTTCATTGCTGACTGGTGTATACAGCTGTTGGGTTTATTTAGGTATCAGCCTTGTCTAAGCAAATGTTTATTTTTGTTGGTATTAATTTTCCTGACAACATTTTGGGTGTGTAATTATGAATTAGAGAAAAAAAAAAGATGAAGCCTCCCGAACAAAAATTGACAAACTTCTAAAACATATTCATTTTTTTTTTTTGTTCTTAATGTATTGTCTGCTGCTCCAGATATGTGAATATTATTTTACATGCTTTTGTGTTAAACAATTGAATAGGGGGAAAAAAAGAAATGGGATTCTTCAAACAGTACTAATTACAAATTGCCCTAGAGAATGTTGAAAATAATGGAACATCCATGTAGTGGAATCAATAATAGTAATATGTAATTATACAGTACTACTTATTTGTTGTGAAATAATGGGAATCCCTGCCAAATGTGGAAGAAATAATTGGAGGTTCTGAAAGATCAGCACAGTTTTCTGTTCAGAACTGCCATTTCATGCATTTATACAAATGAAAATTCTTTGTTTGTTTTGAAGTTTCCCACAAGTAGAAATTCAGCATTTTGATCCGCTTTTATACTCTGATAGTTGAAGCAACATTTTGTAGAATAAGACAGATGTTCGTGTTCTATATATTCTTATGTTTGTATTATTAGACTTCTGGCTAGATAACACAATCAAGGATTTTTAGGAGCTATTATTCCAATAGTATGTATGGCTACCAATTAGCATTCAAATTCTCTGTATAATAAGGTGTTTGTTCACTTCTTTTTTGCAATTAGAGTTTAAGTGACTCAGGTATCTATTCACAACTGTGTTTAAAAAGAGGAGAGAGATACTGGGGTGTGACTGCCTGATAGAATTCACAAACTGCACATGAAGTGTAAATAAATAATAAAGATAAGGATTTAATAAATCCTGCAGAGAATCAAAGAAAATCCCTGTCTCCCATAGCTCCCTGCTTTTCAGTTGCTCACCTTATAAATTGTCTGTAGAGGCTGTCATACTCCTTTTCCCTACCTTGTATGTTGCAGCTGGCTTGTAACTACAGGAATTTGCAACATCAGCAGCTCTGTAAACTTAGCCAAGTGAAATATCTTGAGTGCTCAGTGTTTATATGCAGGCTTGATTGTTACTGGTCAGCTGCAATGATGCACACCAAATTGAAATGAAAGGAATAATTCTGGAACTTTATCCCTCTCCCTAAGCCCAAAGTTCCACATCCCAACCATAGCCAAAGTGATCAAAAAGCAGCATAACAACCATAATAATTTCACATATGGATTGGTAATATCAGCTATTGCTCTTGGTAGAATTGGTAATTAACTGGAATGGCAGTTTATGGTCTTGCAGACCTCATTTATGAAGGGCTGCTTGCCATTAAAATTAATAGGAGCTGAGGGGAATTGTTGAATGTCAGAAAGTTCAGATGAATCTGGAACACCTTGTACTGATACAGTACCACCCAAAGTATTTTACTAAACTTATCACTCATCAACATGTCAATCATGCATAATGGATATGCATTTTTGTTGATACTCTTGCCACCTCACTGCAGCTATGGGAGGGTAAGAGATAGTTATGTCACACAGTCATAGGGTGGGAGGTTACTGTGTCAACATGAACTTTGTAAGGACATGTGGCACGCAGAAAAAGAAATTGATCAATGATGTGTGTGATGTTTTTAAGCCTCATTTATATTTTTTTAAGGACATCAGGAGGTTGGCCCAACTTCTGATTGGCTCTATTGGTTAGAACAGGGTGCTAATAAACACCAAGGTTGTGGGTTTGATCCTCTTACAGGCTATTCATTTAAGAGCTAGACACAAAGATCTTTGTAGGTCCCTTCCAATGCAAAATATTCTGTGATTCCGGGATCGTTGTTCCTTGGAGGATTCTTCCTCAGAGAGGAGGGAAGGGAGATAATGGAAGCCTCCATGCTAGCAGATAGAACTAACGCACTTGTGTTGGAAAGTGTCATCAGACTGGTGTCAAATCTGGGTTCTACCACTTCATGCTGTTCTTTGTTTGACCCTGTTACAGACTTCAGCTGAATTGGGAATAAACAGAACTGGCCCAAGACTAAGGGTTGCAGCTTGAGAAACTGAACATGGAAGCTGGGAGAAACAGGATGTTGATAAAGAGGTGCAGTACTGCCAATACCTGTTTCTGTGTGCTTCAGGACCCACCAGGCTTTGGTAGAGTTTCTATCCCTTTCCAGCTCTGAGAAAATTTAATCTCTTAAATTGTCCAGGCACCTCTCCTGTTGGACTAGACCAGTCAACCACATTCTGTCATGCATATGCATGATCCCAAATACTTAGTCTGTTATAATAAGTTATTTAGATTATTGCCTGCTGTGTTTTGAGAGCTACTTCCTTTCCCTCTTCACCTTTCCCCCCAAGACATTTGCATTCCATTCTCTGGTGGTGTCCTAGGGTTTAGCCACTGGGAATCAAAGTAAATTAACATAGTGCAAAGGAATTGAAAACTGCAGTTTTAGAAAGAGTATCTTACCATAAGAACTGAAATTGCAGCTTTTTAATGTGTCTTGAGGTTCTTCATAACTTATCTGAATGTGACCCTTTTAATGTGGCAGTGTTCCAGCAGTATTTTGTGCTGGGTCATTTTTCTTGCCCAATTTTTCCTGCTAGTTGTTCTTGCAAATCTTTGCTTGTGGTTTTGACAGATTTTCCTAGTTTCCTAGAACAAAATGTTGCTCTTAAACACAGACTGGATTTCTACACAAGGTGGCAAACTCCAGAACAGCCACATGTCCCTTGCAGGTCCTTGTGCTACTTATTTCATGAGATAAATCTTTTGAGATGCAGTCAAAATTCCAGATTTGAGGCCTTGATGGCTGTCAGATTGACTTTTATTCAGGTCTCTGAAAACCAGGCAGCTGGCTGGAATTCTGTGTAGCAGAGGACTCTTAGAGCTAGTATTCAGTACAAAGAATAGAGCAATATATATAATTTTTTATAAATTCCACGCTTCCCTCCTGCCCTGTGCAAAGACAACAGTATTGTTTTTGTGTTGCTTAGTCTCCCTCCCTGGGATGCCTGACAACAACCCTCTGCATCCCTACTACCCAGCAGCTTTATTTGACTTTGAAGAAACTATATGTTTATATCATTAACCATCACTTTGTGAAATGGCTTTCAGAATTCTTGTCTAAAAGCTGAGGTTTTAGCTACTGCTCTTAACTATCCTTACTTCACAGCTAAAAATGCTTTAATGGAAATTAAAAGTTACTGTATTAAAAATATTTTTTTTTTCTTAAGGAAAGAAGAATTGAGATGCCATCTGTACTACTTCTGGCTCCCATTCAGCTCCTTCAAATGAATGCCAAATTAACAGCAGCGCTTCCTCCCTGCTTCCTTCTCATCCCATAGCACTCTTTCTAAGGTTCATCCAGAATCCTTGAGTAGGCAGGGAGTATCACCTCTGCAAAAACTTCAGTGTGAATTTTTCATTTATTTTGTGTTTATTCTCTGTGGCTGTTACAGCCCTAGTGTTTTGTTCCTGTGGTCTGACCTCTCTCCCCTGAAGGGAGGGTACAACTTAACTGGGAAGGTTGGATAGAAACTGTGTTTTCTGCTATGATGCTTTTTATAGTTACTGGTTTTGGTTACCATTGTCCCAGGTTTATGAACATCCCCTGGCACAGATCTCCACATTTCCATTATTTCCAGCATCTACCCTTTTTTTCCCTCTAGACCTCTCCCTGGACCAGTATCTTCACCTTTCTCATACCGTGTTTTAATTTCAAGGCCCCATGTCTTGGCGTGTGATCTTTTTTGCTGGGAATAACCTCCCAGTTTCTCATTTCTATATGGAGAGTGTGCAGAATCACAGCAGAGGAACAGCCTCTTAATTGATGGGTTGAACTCCTGTTTCTTTATTAGCAGTCTATAGTGGTTGCAGCTAGCAAGTATCAAAATCCTGCTTGAGAGTTCAGGAGGTTAGTTTTGGGCATTCACCCATGCACTGACACAAAGTATTCTGCCTCTTCATGCTCATTATTTCAGCTCATTTTTGCAATTACTGCAGCTGTTTAACTTTCTGTGCTGTGTTGGATGTGCCTCTGTTGGACTGTGTATCAAAAGAAACAGAACTTAATGTTTTAAAGGCATACTTTTTCATGTTTAATAATTTTGATTATGTATGTGAGTTTGGCATAGGACAGAAGATGTTTTTGAGGTGGTGATAGAGTGGCCATGTAGAATATGTTATTTGTGCCCCTGTAGGCTGCCTCTGCTTTGAAGAGAAAATTTAGTTATAGTGTGTTTGTTTCATAATTTTACTTATTGGTGCAGTGTTTTCCAAACTGTGGCTTGCAAGGCTAACACAAAGCTACTGGCCCATGTGAGTGCATACATACAATCCTGACTAGCTCACATTGTTGCTTGTATCTTTTCCTATAACAATAACATTAGCTAAAACTTTCCTGAATACTTTAAAAATTCTCTGCTTCTCTTCCATTTGAATAAAACACTTTCTGTGTTTTGTTTTGTTTTTTTTTTTTTTTTTTTTTTTTTTTTCCCAATTAATTTGGGGATAGGGTAGGGAAAATATTTTGATGTTTCTGTAGCAAAAGGCTTAAAGTGGTACAAAGGAGAGTGGAGGGGGCTCTGAATCCTCCCATGGAGGCTTGTTTCATAGCCTATTCCTATGACAGAAAATGTTTTGCTCTGGCTCTTGTGAAGCTTGGTCTGGGTTTTGTGATCAGCATTGTCCCAAAGAAGCACAACTGTTTAGGAAATTTATAGATAGCAATTTGGTCTCCAGTGTAGCAGAGGCTCATCTGTTAATTGCTTTGAAGATTAAAGTCAAGACCTTGAACTGCCATCTGAAACTGCCTTTAGAGATAAGCCCCAGCTGTGAACTTGCCTCATCTCCTTCCCAAAGCCTTTGGTATTTAGAGGATAGTAGATAAGCAGGATATCGAGGACAGCATCTAACTGATGTAAAAGATTCGTCCTATGGAGACCTGAATTGTTATGGGGGCAAAGCCAGTTGTCCCTGGATAGAAGATCTAGAGAGCTCTCCAGAGATGTCAGCAAAGAAAAAGTGTGTGAATGTAAGACCAGATAGCTGCATGGAAGTGACAAGTCAATCAAGTGTTGATAACATCCACTACATTTATAACAACCACTCCAGTTTGCTGAATATATGATGAATTTTTTCCTTGTAAATTAAGAATAATCTAAAGGAATGTCTTCTAAGGTGGATAAGGTGGATGTCTCACTTTCTCTCACTTGGTATTGTGCCACTGCTCATTTCCCTGAATTCCCATCTCCTACCCCCAACCCAATTTGGACTGAGTTGAAATCCTTTGCCATTTTGTCATAAGCTCTTTTTTTTTTTTTTTTTTTTTTTTTTTTTTTTTTTTTTTAAATTTTATTTTTTAAAGACCGTTTCATTTCAAAGTGGGTTTGTTTGTTTGTTTGTTTGTTTTTCATGTTAAAAATGTTGAAGAAAAATGCTTCTGGCAAGTTAAACAATTTGTTTAGGGATGTTTAGAAATAGCTGAATTCCCTGGTAGTTTTGATTCCATCACTCAAAATGTCATTTTTCATCAGGAGTAGCCCTGTTAGTCAAGTATGATGCAGCAAATAGGGATGTTTTCAGAGATATTCTACTCTCAGCATGTCAAAGGCTGTTTTGAATACAATGCTTGTAAAGAGAGCCCTGTGGATGGCATTTGTTTTTATGGTATCTGAGAGCAGTGCCTAAGGAACTGTTGTTGCACTTGGCCACCTAAAAGGACAAAGTTGCAGACACTTCATGCACCGTGGAGTCTGTAGCATGTTGCTAAATGGCAGAAAATTAGGATGCTCTGAGAAAATTTGCAAAAAGAAAAATTATTAGGAGGGGATATATTTCAGAGGAAAATAAAGCATTGAAGGGTGAGGGACATAGAGGTGAGCAGTGGAAAAGGAGCAAGTTATTGGAAAAATCTAAAATAGAAATTAAGATGCTGCATAACTGGTAAATGGAGATCAACAAATAATCATCATTGAGGAGTCTGATGAAAAACTAAGAAATATAAATAAAAAACACCTGCCAAAACAAAACCCAACAGCCTTAGTCTATTTTGGCTGTTTTTACTCCTATCTAGTTCCTCCCTAGATTTCTTTTTCTAGGATTGCCTTTCTTGAAGTTCATTTTTCCTTTTAATGCTAGTCGAGTGTGGGATATGATTTGCCTGCCTCATGGGTTTGGGTAGAAGAGTGTGTTCTCTTTGCACTGCCTGGCCTGGGACATCAAATAGTGGAGTCATCCTTCTTGTGACTTCCTTGCTTGGTTTGATGTTCTAATGTAACTACCAGCATTGCTCAGCTTGGAGAAGTGCAGGAGCCCCAGGAAAAACCCTTCAGACAGCCATAGGTCCTTCCAATTAGCAACCAAGGGTGAAGGTATTAAATAGTTGTGGAAATAGCTTTAGGATCCTGAGTTCTGTTTCAGGAGACCATTTGGGCACCTGGTAGGGGTAAAATTCTTCCATATTATAGGAGGAAAAGAAGGGAGGAGTAATAAAGAAAGGACTTGAGTTTCAGAGCTCTTAACCAGCTGCTTGGGAGCTTTCTGAAAATGATACTGGGAAAGATAAGTGTTCCCCTTTTGCTCAATGAGCAAAACCTTCTGTTCTTTCTCTCTTCCCTGCCCCCTCATTCCCACTGCTTATTGTGCTATATAAAGTGGATATAGTTGTCCCTGCTGCATCCTAGCCCAGCAGCTGGTGCTCTATTTTGAGAAGTGAGATGAGAAGAGTGAAAAGAAGATACTATGATTTGGTTCCATTTGCAACCCCTCTTACCAGCTCAGCTGGGTCTCTCCAAATCAGGAATCAGGCCTTCCTTCTCATTTGTTAATGTTTTATTAGTTTATTTGTGTGGGTGTTTGTGTGGGTGTAAATAAAAATTCTTTTTTATTTGTTTCTTTTTTATTTTATTAGATGTAAACATACTGGTCTTGTAGGTAATGGCTATCCTGCAACAGGAACCAGGCACAAATGGAATTCTGATTAACTTCAGGAAGCTACAGCTAACATAATATTTTGTTTTTTTACAATATTGATATTTGTTTTCTTTGTAGCAAAGACTGACTACCAAGCACTGTACAAATTGTTTATGTGAAGAGGAATACAGGGCAACCTTTTAGAGCATGGTATTGCTTCTTTGCCTAGTTTTTATCATGAGAATATCTGGAAATTAAGTTTCAATAAACATTGCTTGCATTTAGGAGAGGTATAGGAGTGGCCTTTCACACAGGGGTCTGTTGAGTATGTTAAAATTGTCACTTCTGCAGAAGCAATTACTATTCCCTTGTTTATTGGCAAAAATAAGTCTCCTCAGTTTAGATCTTGTTAATGTCCTGAACTAATGGCCTGATGAGAGAGAAGACTCATGGATGTCTTAGTTACCATGATATTAGTGTTTATCTTAGGATAAGTTTTAATTCTGATTTATCTTATTTTTGAAAGGTAAAATGAGCTTTCTTCATGTGTATGAAGAAAAACACTGTTTCTACCTAAGCTGATGCCAATCAAATGGGTTTTTATCTCCACACAAAATTATGATACACAAAAGATCTTGAATGCTACAGCTCTGAATGCCACATATCGTAATCTTACAATAATCTCCCCTATTATGATAGGACCTGTAAAAGCAAGGCATCCTGGGTCAAATACACATCATAAGATAGCCTCTCTGCATTTCAGATGCACTTGAAAAAGGAAAATCTTCATAGATGCTGTGAGATGCAGATGCTTCTGCAGTGAATATATATGTATCCTTAGCAAATCTGTTACAGAAGTCAGATGCTGAAAAAAATTTCCAAATATTTCAGACAACAGCAGGTTTAAAGAAATATAAGCAGCATGATGATTTTTTTGGAGGGGTGTGATGGGTGTCTGAGCTAAATTTGGACCATATCAGTTTACAGATTATCATAATTTAAGTGATACTTTTACAGTCATCTTTGAAAGTTACAGCTTCAGGCTTCAGTGCATGATGTCTTGTCACGATTTCTTCAGTACAAAAGTAACTGTGGGCACAAGGTTAATCACATGTTTTCAACGATATAAAACATATTTGTGACTTCTTTTAATAAAAAAATGTATTTCTAAGTAACACAGTGTTGTATTTTAAAAATCAAAATTGAATACAAGTTTTTGACTGGGTAGATACTCAGGTTTGATATTGATCTTACACTGATCATTGAGGTATACAGACCAACAACTTTCTAGTTTGAGCAAAACTGCAATGCCAGTTGAAGTTTTCCCTCACTCTGGGAAAGCAATGGGTGGTGGGTGGTGGCCTTTTAACCATGTATTGTGGATTCTTTGTTGGGCCAACTATTTTTGAGGCCAACTATTTTTTTTTTGCACTTGTTTCTCTCATTGACTTTAGAGAGCAGTAGGTAGTACAGTAGCCTGCAGTATCAGCTTATTGGAACTGAACAGTTTAGTGAAATATCCCTTGAAATCCCTTTTGAGAGCAGCTGTTTTTTAGAAGGCTTAAAATTCTTGTTATAGATAGCTTGTGACATTCCCATCCATCTTGTGTGATCAAAATAAATTAGGAACTGTAAACAAAGCAAGAGCATTCAAAGATAATGACTCAATAATATTGCACTGATTTTTCTCTTTTATTCCTTTCTGTCTTCAGGCTACAAAACTGAAATTTGCTTAAAATTGAGTAAGTGTTTCAAAATGAAATAAATTTTAACAAAAGTATTTTTGGTTTGGAAATAACAATGGCAGTATATTGGAGGGAAATAGCTTTATTCTGCACTGATTAGAGAGAACCTGAAGTTTATTCTACTATAGAGTAGGATATAGAGTATAAATTCTAGAGGTTAATTACAGGTTTAAATGTTGCATCAATTTAGCCCTCCCCAAATATTCTTGAAATTGTGATTCTGACTAATGCTTACCTACAATCTTAGGCCAGTTTCTGCCCACATAAATTTGCACAGATGCATTGATTATAGGAGTGTCAATAGAAAAAGAGTGCCCAAAGAGTGTAGGCCATTATGAATGATACTGCTAAGACATGAATTATCTGTTTTTCACCAATTTATTAACTCTAAATCCTACATTAAAAAAACACTTATTATTTAATCAAAGAAAAGGAAAAGGATAATTCTGTCTCAACTTGTTAGAAATTTGCAATGTAGTAGTCACCCAAGTCAACCCCCAACTTTCTTAGTTGGATAAGTAAATATTTGGATGCTCTCCAAACATTGTTGGAAGTTGTTTGATCCATACCATTGAACTGGAAGATCTGAATCTTATAAAAGTCTGTTTTTACTGAGTGTTGTGAGTCCAAGCAGTAAAATGAAAAGGTAAAAAAATCAATATGAAAGGCAAGAGAAGTTTGGTGCTCTTAGATATCAAATAAGCTGTTCTTGGGTTAGACTTTGAGTGATCTCGTCTGAAGGAGCAGACAAGATCTAACAAAGGGTTGCCTTGCATTGTTTCTGAGTTGATGACAACATTAGACTGTTTTGGAGGAGAGAGGATGCAAATATTGATAATTGGTTACTTTCTTAAAATTTAGGCCATATCACTTCATACTAGAAATTCTAATTCGCCAACTACCACCAGATGTTTAAAGATTTATCTATTATCTGTTACCACTTCCTATAATGATGCTTGCTATTTCAATCTAGTTCTTTAAGCAATCGCTTTTGATAGTGCCTTAAATTAAGTGTCATTTTGAGGTTTTGATGATCCATACCTGATTTCATGTGAAATTTTTTATTCTCTTTCGTTCCCCCCAGAAATTAGCCCTAGACTGTTTCACTCAGTAGTCAAAATTGAGACGGGTGATCTGCACACCTCACTGAATATTGTGCTTTATGCTCTGTCTGAAAACCTACTTTGTGCTAATTGCATAAGGCTGAAGAGGAGTTATGATGAATTGCTTTGTGGAAGAGTATTTTAGTAGGCTAAGATTAATTTTACAGAATGATTTCTGGATATTATATGGGATCCTTGGTGAGAACAAGAGAAAGTCTCAAAATGAGTCTTCCCAGATCAAGTCATGCAGTACTCTGGCTGCCTGACAAGATGACATGTGAGACCAGCTCTGGAGAGGAAATGCACTCAAGAGATCAGCAGTGCTAGAATCGTAGGACTTAAATGTAGGCAGCATGATGACATCTGAGCATATTGCTGCAGCAGGAGAGGAAGAGTTTCTCTTTTCTATACTTTAGACTTTTCAGGTACCCATCCAGTTGTTCAGTACTTTGGGTGGGTTGATAAGTACGGTTTTCCTGTGTTTCTTTCACTTTGGAGTGGAGAAAACTCAATGCCTTGTAAAGACCCTGAAAGAGACCAGCTAGGTATCTGTGAGGAAAGGAGGCATTTTCAACAAAACTGTTTTTGGAAACACAAGCTGCCCACAGGGCAGCTTGACAGATGAGTAGGGGACAGAGCTGGAACACTTTCTTGCTGTTTGGATTGCCAGAGTTCATCACACGTAGCTGCCAAATTCCTCCTTTGTTTAATGACCCAGTAGACATCAAGCAGTAGTGAATCTGTAGTTCTTGCTCAATGTTTCACTAAGCTCTGGATAAGAGATTCTTGACATTAGAACTGTGATTTGTGATTTGCCCCCTAATTGTAATTGGTGTGGGATGTTAATTTACCTCTTTTGAGGCTGGCTTTAATTTCCTGAATAAAAAGTTCTCTCACAAATGGACATGTAATAAAAATATTAAAAAAAGAAAGTACGTATTTCTTGAACTAAATGCATTAATAAAGATGAAGAATAGATGCAAATACAAATCTGAGACGACTATTCTTTTGCAGTATGAAAAGGGTCATTTGAGACTGTGAGGAAAGTAGCCAACCCCATGGGAATAAACTGTCAAATAAATGAAGATGAGTAAGGGAGGGAATCAAGCGGGTTTATCTTCTCTTTTCTTTGTATTTTCGTCAGTAAACACTTTGAACACAGCATTGAAAGATATTTAGAGTTCTGCTAGCTTTGCTATATATCACTTCATTTCCCTGTTCATGATAAAAAAATATTTACCTGCAATAGATACATATTTTTTCCTGCCATTATCCTCTGTTTACAGGAGAAAACATATGGGTGTTTTCTCAGCATGGCTTTGTTTACCATGGCTTGGTCTTTCCAATGTCTTCTTGGAGGTTCTGTGCCATCTTAGTAAGAGTACAGTTGATTTGTGGTCCCTACTTTTCCTATTTCTTATGGGTTTTTTGTCTTTTCCATCTATTGTAATCCTTTCCTAGTGCTCAAGCATTTCAGTTTAAATCTCAGCAACAGGAAGTAAATTTTGACTACTCCTTTTTTTTTTTTTAATTTTTTTTTTTTTTTATGCCCAATTTAACATATGTTAAAATTTCCCAATTATTTTGATATCTTTTTTCTTTAAATTGAGTGTATTTATTTTATTCACTCTTTGGAACTTTTATCCCTAATTGCCTTAAAAATTTAGGCTGGTGTGGTGCTGGATTACTGTTGCCCTTCCTGAATTTCATAATGATTTTTTTTAAACTATGAGGAACCCCTGGTCTTCTCTGTATTTCTGTGAGAAGGTTACCTTTTGTTGCTCAGATTCTGGGAATAATTCGACTTGTGTTTTCTCCCAGTCTCCTGCACCATTAATTGAATTACCTGTGAGCATCTTGTGTTTTGATTCTCAGGGGGATGGATGTATCTGAAGTTGGAATATCTGAGCTATTTGTTCGGTTTTTTCTTCTCAAATAACCACAGTCTGGAATCAGACTTAAAACATGTTTTCCAGGAAGCCTGTGAGTGTTTTTTAAGCCTCCATAAAATTACTTCTGATTTAAATGATGAAAGAGCATCATGCTCTTCTCAGAGATTAGATCTTTATCTTTTTATGCTGTTTGTTTTGGATGTAAACTTATGTTGCCTACTTTGGGTTTCACATTTCTAGGGAGAGGCATAGACTGCATTCCAACAGTCATTCACTGTTGAGTGTGTTATGCTTATGAGTGTCACTATACAATTATTTTTCTACACAGAGGTCTGCTCCTATACAATATTTTTTTTCTCATATTTTAACATGAAATATAATCACCATTGAATTTAGTATCTGTGCGTACTTGACCTGGATGAACCCTGCTGTTCTAGCGATCATCCTGAGCTTGCAAATGCTTTCCTGCATGTATAAAATTAGAATCTTTGAAGAAATAGTTCTTGCATAGTCACAACCAAGAACAGAAATAATGAGGCAAAGTAATGAGCAGAATTTTTAGCTCTGTAAAGGTCTGGAGACAGAGCTTTGGGCAGTATTTATCCAAAATGTCAGTTCTATATATTGAACAGGTTCATCTTAACACCTGGCCAGTGGAGGCAGCTGGACACAATGGGAGTACAGCAAGTGGGATGAAGTGTGACTCCATGCAGCCTTACTTTTCTCCTCCTCTCCTTCTGGAATCTTGAAAAGTAGAGATGAAATGAATGGCCTCTCTGAACTACTGTGAACCATAAAACCTGTCCAGAGCTTCAGGTTCTGTATTCTCACCCAAGTTTCCAAACCTCTTGTGGCTGTTAAGATTGAATCTGAAGGCCTTTGTGAAAATGTTGCTATTTCCCAACAAGTACAGTGGTTTTTAATTTTCCCAGGATATGGGATTTGAAAGAAAGATGAAATGTTGAATTCAAAATGCTGCTCTTGGTGGAGCTGGAAGTGTTGCTGATATACCATTCCAACATTTTATCTCATATAAGAAGAATATTTCCGAAAAACAAATGAACAAGTTTATTGTGACCTAGCAGATCTATTAAAGATCAGTCTTTGGGCTCTGATACTATAACTGTGTCCTGAAGTTTTAGTCTCATTCTAGTGAGCATCTTTTTATACTGGCTTGTAGTATTCAAATTGATTTTACTTGAGCTGGAAGAAACTTGTGAGAACTAACTGAAACAATCTGAAAGGAAAATTGGATATTTCTTTTAGAAATTCAAAGCAGAAAGAGTAGTCAATTATTAAATGGGGAAAAAATAAAACTCCTCCCTCTACAAAATCTTGATCTAACCTGAATTTTAAAATTTTTGCTTTGTTCTATAACCTTGTTTTAATAAATAGTAAAGTTTCAATTCTAACTGAAAATGCTTAAAAACTAACAATGCTTCTCTGGTTTACAGAACTGGAATCGAAATTCTGTGATAGAGGACTAAATATTTTTACTTTAAATTTTTTTTTTGGGGGGGGGCGAGCTGGGGGGTCTGTGTGTACGTGAAGGCATATTTTGGTTGAGGTTGTGCTTGTTTCCAGAATTAATGCTGCTCTGTAACAATACAAATTTAGAGAGCACTGTCCCTTATACAGTGCTCTCATTAAGTGTAATGAGGCTCATCTAAAAGTTTTAATAATCCTTCAAAATATTAATAAATCCTAATTATTTATGAACAATGCTAGTGTATGTGCTTGAGGTCAATGTAGCATGCAAGTCATTTAATTTGTGCATCATGTCCAGTTGTGTTCACTTATATTGTTTTAATTAGAATGGTAATTGAGAACTGAGTATATATGTTTTTTCTTGCAGTTACAGTGCCTAAACCTACTTGTTGCTGCTGTAATTGCTACTTTCCCTACATCTTCTACTACCCCTCTTTTATTAATTTATTATTAAATTAAGAGTTTTTAAAGAGGAGGTGCAGCTATTGCACAAAACTTGCTTCAGTGTGACTAGATCACATAATGATGTAACTGAATGATTATTTGAGATGACTATGAGATGGAGTCTCATCTGTAATCTTCATTTCTTCTCTGCTGTGTTGGATCTTTGGTCCTGATTAAGCCGTGCAAAACCACTGGAAAAGCAAAGAGGTGCCTTTTGTGTCTTCACAATGTCAGACACATTTTTCTGACACTCAGTGGATCATGTACTCCACATACTAGCTGTGGTCTTATCAGCTGGGTTAACTGCAGTATCTTGAGGAGTTTTGACATTGTCAAAATGGCTTGAATGTTCTGAGAGAGAAAGAGGAATGGAGAATAAAAATGTAATTTTTATTGAAGTGAGATTTGCAAATAACTGCAGTCTGACTTGGAGTTTGCATTTAACATTTGAACACATATGAGCTAATAATAACTTTTGTTGCAATGGAACATCTGTTAGTTAATCAGAGCTTGAATTAATGGAGAACTGAAAGCAATTAACTAAAGGTTACAAGCTAATTAGTGTAATAATATTATTAAACTAGCCCTTCCATAGCTAATATTGCAGCCAAATTCCACAATTTAAAACCTTTACTTTAAGGGACCCCAAAAATCTTGGTTTGGAGAACAAAATTAATCAATGGAAAACATTTTTCAGAGCTTGAGATATGAAATCAAATTACTCTAGGAATATGCTTTAAATTAAAACTAAAACCAAACAACTCCCTTTTCATTTTAGATTTAATCTTTTTTGCTACACATAGGGTCAAAAAAATGTTTGTTTTCATGCTATGTACCCACCCATATAATGAAATCTCCCTGGAAACAAATGCGGCAGCTTTAACCAAAGAAGGTTCATTACAACTGAAATTAATTGTTAATTTTGTTGAGAATAATATTGAGAAGGATCAACTCATTTCCTTGACTTCACAGGCTGCTACCAACATGTTCCTGTTTTGACTCAGGCGAAATGGTTTGGAAGATTTTTGCTATTTGAGAATATCCTGTAGCAAGTGATTTCAAGAGGGGACAGTTTTGTCTTTTTTTTTTTTTTTTTTTTTTTTTTTTTTTTTTTTCTAAGATAATCAGCTTGTAAGTACTGGCTGAAAATTCAGAAGTCTGTCTGAGAGCTGAGGGGATTTTTGGTGAGTGAGTGGAAAAATGATGGGCAAGTTGACAAGCTCCTTCACAGTTATGAGTATATTGCTCCTTCAAGGGCTGTGCCACCTGAAAATGAGCCTTTCATTAAGAAAGCAAATTAAGAGTCAAATTTCATACGGATTTCCTTTTTAGGGTTGTGATTGGAGTGTCTCTGTATTTTAACAGAAAAGGAACTTGCAGCTTTCCTGGAGCTAGGTGACTTGTGATCTTTCTTGTGAGAATTCTCCAGTGGAAAATAAGTTGCGCTCACTCTTCAGTCTTTCCTTGGGCAAGGGTAGTAATAGTGTTTGTCATTTCTCTGCTTGCCTGTTTTCAGAAACTCTGAAGAAATTCAATATCTTTGAGACAATTACTACTTTATTAAAAATATAGGGTCAGAGACTCCAAAGTCTCTGACAAAGGGAGAGAAGAGACATTGCGCGTATGTGTATCACGTAATTACATAAGCACAGTTTCATTAAAGACATGCTAGAACCTCAGTGTTATTTTGGCAGTAAGAGCTAATACATCTCTTCCTTGAAGTGCTGTGTTAGACTAGTTGTATGTTTTTAGACTCATTACTCTTCAATGCAGGTGGATACATGTGGTTTAGTAATGAATAAGCTCATCTTCACCTAATAGGAGTTGCAAGATCCCAGTAAAAGTCTGCCTCTGGTTTTGTGGATTTAAAGTAGGTAAAGTGATATTTAATGGGTAAGACATTTAATAATGATTTTTAAACGTTTTGAAATAGGAGTACCAAGTGCTTGTCAGCAGGTTTAGTTATAAATTACTGTGGTTTGTCTGGGTTTTTGCTTGTGTGTTTTTTGTTGTTGCTTTTTTTTTTTTTTTTTTTTTTTTTTTTTTTTTTTTTTTTTTGTGTGTGTGTGTGTGGTTGGTTGGTTGGTTTTTTTGTGTGTATGTTTGTTCATTCAATCTTTCTTTTTCTGGTGAGACCTCTCTGAATACTTTCACACTTTTAAGGAAACATATGTAAGAAAATGGACAACTGTACTTTGCGCACGTTGCTATATTTATTTCTTTGTCATCAGATTTCATTCCTTCATCTGCCCTGCTCCCAAACCCACAGCTGTGCCTTGTGCTTGGTGCAATTCTCTCATTGATGGCTTTGCAAGGTTTGCTGAAGTGAGTTATTTGATACAGGCTACAGAACTGGATGGACTGTTTGATTTATCAACTCTTGAAATATCTGCTAAGTCTCTATCCAGAACTTGAAAATAACTAATTTAATTTTTCTGGGAAAATGAAAAGCAAGCAAAACAAAACAAAGCAGCTTTGGCACCTTTCTAGAGAGTGGTATGTTTTATTATTAGTCTCCATCTTGGTTTTTTTGTCTGTCCTTTTTCATGGACGAATGTCCCATCTGAGTAGCAGTTACCACTGCATTAACTCTCTCACTTTTAACAAAATTGTGCTACATCATTAGCAACCTGAGAGGACACACATCCTTGAGAAGAGAGAAGGATCAAGGACCAGGATAATTTAGTAAGCTTTCTTATAAAGTTTGGACAATATAAAACATTATGTCATTTGCGATGTAGCCTGTTGGAACCTTGGAGGCACCTTTCCCATCTTTTCAGCAATCAGAAAAAGAGCCTTTTTTTCTTTTTCGGTGGAGGTTGCTAATTCTTCATTGAGCTGTGGGTAGAAGTTCCTCAAGATCTAGGTTGATGCACACTGGTGGTGCTATTCGCTTTGGCTACAACTCTCCTCAGGTGGTCATGGACCACCTCCTCAGTTGGACTTTCCCCTTCCCCTTTGGAGAGACAGAGCTGCTCAGTGTTGGGAGCTATCATTCTGGCGTATGGCATGCATACAAAAAATAGTTCAACCAATCCTTAAAGCAGAAGACAATTATTCTAGTTTTATTCCTTACATCACTTCATTATACATGCATGCTCACATGCACACAGAGTTTTCATTTTCTCACTGCCCCAGGCCCCCCATATGTGTTTGCTGCCTGCCTCAATGACACCCTCTCCTGTGAGTCAGCAGTTTGGAAGGGAAGGACAGGCATTACAGCCATTTTTTTTGCTCCTGTTCAAAAAAGAAGCCTGCTGCTCTGACACAGAGAATAAAGCTGCATTCCCCAGCCCTTTCTAAAACATACACATTGCACTCAGTGTGATATTTGCTACTTATTGGCACTATTCAGTGTTTTGTTCCAGTGCCCTTCCAATTATTACTGTATATTAACTTTGATTAGACAGGAGGCTGCTTTGTGAGTCTTGACTTCCTGCCAGTACAATCAAGTGTGAGCCATGGGAATGAGAAGCAAATGTTGCTTTCAAAACCTTGTGAAGAATATATTACTTCCAAGTCACAGAAAATATATATATATAATGTAAAAAAGAATAAATGTCTTTGTTGCTAGACCAGGAATTGAGATAGGGCATGAACCCTACCCTGAAAGGAGGAAGAATATGTGAAAATTGATGAAGTATCTGTATAAACTATTTTGTTTATTTGTTCATTTTCAGTACTCAGACTTCATATTTTTTAAATTTTTAATCAGCTGTTTCCTTAATTCATCAAGCACTGTGCTGTAAATTAGATGAGTAGAAGCAATGTTAAGTAAAAAAAGAATAAAAGAATGGCATAGGTTCCTAAACCCCTTATTGTGAAATATAGTACAAGGAATTCAAGTAAAAATATTTATTCAGGCAAGTTCTGTGGTTTGTGCTGTTGGAAATGGGTGAGCACAGTGTCATCCCTCTCCTGTTGTTCCTTCCTCTACACCCTCCCTCCCCAACATCTTTGGTTTCATGTGTGAATTTATGAATTCTGCAAGTTTAACTCTCAGAGCTCAAAAAAAAAATTGATTGCAGTACACACAGAGCTTTTGTGGGGCCCAAAAAATGGAATTTTTGAATGTCTTTCTTTTTTTCTAGCTCTGCTTGTTTTTCTGGCTGAAGTAACTGTCCTTCTTAGTCCCCTTGCTCATCTCACTCCTTTCTTTGGCTGGCGACTGCTGAGTTGTCATCATACATTACTTACTCTTGAGAGGGTAACTCCTGTGGCCCTGCTTGTACATAGCTCAGTCAGCAGCAGGTGCTGGAGGAGCCAAGCGTGTCAATATTTCATGCATTTAAAATCAAACACATTGACTCACATATGGCTGCTCCAAGTAGCACTACATGTAAGCATGCTTTCTCTATGTAGGTGTGCTGAACTGCTATCCCTAATGTACTTCCAGTCTGGCAATGCAAATGTGATTGTGAGCAGGCAGTGTGATAAAGAAGTCTTATCCAGGTTATGAAACTAAGTATCAGAAATTACAAAATAGCAGATTCATGGTTGGGGGCTGAACAGGGGTTTTGTATGAATCCATTACTATGACAGAAAAATGACATGTGATCATGGAACTGCAGGATGAATCTATAATGGGGCAAAAGTTTAGCATGGACAATTCCTAATTTTTTACTCCTGATTTTACAGCTGCAATATTACTTTAACTTAGCTTTCACATATAATTTATGCCTACGGGAGTTAGAACATCATACACTTATTTTTACCTTTTCCACTGTGCAATCGGTGCCCTTTCCTTGAAACCTTCTTTCAGAAGATGATCTTGAGCTCTGAATTTTTAATATTACAGCATGGATCTCCACGGGTTGAGCTGCAGAATAAACTGCTCTAACTCTGGGGGGTAAGCAGGCGTGCAGGTCAGATGGGGGCTGTTGGGTTACTGGTTAGGTTTGATCAAGAAGGAGCAGCTGAGATGTCTCATTGCATTCTTCCATATATTGCACACATTTTAAGTATAGTTCTCCCTTCTCTACATTTGCCAATTCAGACCTTGACTTAGTGAATTTCTGTGTTTTTGTTCTTTAAGTTGCTATGAGGAATAGGACCACTCAAACAGAAATGAAGGAATGCCTCACTTGCCAAACCGCATATCAAGAAAAGGTGCATCTGGCTAATGACTTCCACGTTTTCAAGTATTTGACAATAAAACTTAACCAAAAGACAAACCCACCAGTTTAGAGGAAATGTTAGGCTGACTGATTAGAAACTTGATCTTCAGGAAATGTTAACAGTTTTTGCAAAAAGCAAGCATCTCTTTCCAAAACCAACCAACCAACCAGTGCCACAAAGAAGAATCACAAAATACCTCCAAAAGCTTTTTTTTATTAATCATGCAGCAAAGACTAGCCTGCTGCTGGGGAAAAAAAAAAACAAACAAAAAACAAAAAAAGACCCCCAAACCCCCCCCCCCACCAAAAAAAACCCAAAAAACCCCCAAAAAAACAAAAACAAACAAACAAACAAACAAAAAAAAACCCCAAAAAAACCCCCCAAAAAACCCAAAAAACCCCCCAAAAAAACCCAAACAAACAAACAAAAAACCAAAAAAAAACCACAACCCAACAAAACCAAAACTAGACTTTGGAACTTTGAACACAGTTTTTAGTTTTTAATTTTGTTGCTGTGGGGCTGAGGCAGCTACTGAAAAAATTGTGAATGTTTAGCTACCCAGGGGAGAAATCAAAGCATAGTGCATTGACATTTTTTGTCCTCAAATTATTCTAGCTGATTCCTTGTACCATTGATGGGCATGTAGTTGAGATTTAACTGTCTACTGAGAATGAAGATGATAGTGCAGAATACATGGAAAGGGAAACAAGTGGAAATGTACTGCATGAAAATCTTTTCTGTAGGAAGGTAAATTCTCTACAAGATTTTATTTTTCTGGGCTGGAATTTTACTTTAGTGTTTCTGTGTTTATAATGATTGAAAAGAATTAAACTTTATTTCCTATCTAATGGGGAGGATATGTTATTGCCTTTTTATATATATATAAAAAAAGAGAACTCCCAATTTGTTTTTAAGTTACAATATACTAATTGTATTTCTCATATGCAAACTGGAATAGCTTTTTTTAATTGTCATTTCCATTATCTGTTGTAAAACTGCTGAAATCTTGAATGAGTCTTGCTTACAAAAGAACTCTGCCAGCTAATGTTTCAGTTGCAAAGTAAAAGATATACCAAATTTGACACCTTTTTTGATATATTTTTTGCTTCTTTTTTTTCCAAAATTTGAACAAAATTACTGACTTTTCTCATACCTCCCCCCCTTTCCGTTCCCTCTTTTAATCTGCCTGGCTGCAGGAGGTTTGGTAGTCTGAATAGCTATCTTGAGGGACACATACTGCAGCATAAATCATGTTGATGCTGCTGAAACAAAGTGTCTCTGCTTTGATTAAATTTCAAAACTACAGAAGATAAAAACAGAAACCAGGTAATCCTCAGTACCATGGACAGAGAGAAGGCAGCAAAGGCTAGATGCTGTGAATTAATGTAACAAGCAGAAAGCAGACAAAAAGGAACAAGGTATTAGAGGCCTTATAGGAATAATGTGCTTCTGGAAAAAATTTAAAAGTATATTTTAAGGAATTTTATTTATCTCAGCACTCCTCTGTTTCCTGAACAATGGGTGTCAATCTTTGCCTAGATACACTGTCATGTGAAAGCTCCCATCAGTAGATCCCGCCCCACTTCAAAACCTACAAATAATACATTTAGCCTCTCAAAATCCTTTCACAGAACCAGGAAACAGCAGCTCTCTGTCACCAGCCTGCTCTTGGCTTTTTAAAAAGAGATTTATTTTACCACCATGGGTAGGAGCAGTGGATCTGATAGATGTTCGTGGGTATATTAAACAAACTCTGCAGCATATAAGATTTCCTTTTAATTTCCTCTAAGTAACAAGTGCCTGTGTAGAGGGAATAAGCAAAGAAACGCCTGGCTTTGTTGCTAATCCTTTGTTTTATTAGCAGTTGCCCAGGAGTAGCAAAGATCCTCTCTCTCTCCTACAATGCCCTTCATGCATTTTGCTAATTTGCTGATGTGGTCTTTTAATTTATAGGCGTGATTTTCAAAAATAAATGCTTGATATACAGTTGAGAGGTGTTTGTGCAGCTCTGTGTACATTGTCATACATGCAGAGACCCAGAAATTTAATGTGGGGTTTTTTTGGTGTATGACAGTTTTGATCTCATGACTTTCACAACTACTTTGCCAGCTTTGGCTGCAGGAATAAATCCATGGGAAGACAATCAAATAGGTAAATATGTAAGGAGTTTTCAGTGTAGGTGGACTGACAGAGATTATGGGCCTGACCTGCATTTTACTCATTCACTGTACTTAGGTTTTGTCTTCCTTAAGGGCAAAACCCTGATCGTTTTTATCATTAAGTGATTGTCTTTTCTGCGAAACAAGCAAAAAACCACCAAATGTGATAGAAATTTTTATTGTAATCAAAGAGGTATTGTCATTTCAGTGTAGCTTTCTGAGACCAACCTTATGCAACCCTGTTTTTCTCAAGGTGGACTAGCAGGAAGGTAACAACATCTTTCTGGCTGTCTTTTCATGGAAATTTTCAACTATTGTTTGCCTAACACAGCTGAGATAATTTAACAGAATAATGCATTTGTTTATTAACTGTGCTCACTGAGACCACATACTCTGGAAAAAATATATTCTGAAGTTTTATCTGAAGAACAAGGGTGGTGGTACCTGTTTATCTATTCTCTGTAGAACAAGGAATGAAGGTTTTGAACTTTGAGTCTCTGTGTACAATACCCTGAAGCAAGATCCATAAAGTCTATCATAGAAAAGGTGTGGGATTTAAAATATACAAATAGAATTGAGCCATTTGTTTAAAACATTCCTGAAGGTATGTTTGTACTTTGCTATACCATAATGCAGTGCTTACAGTGCACGTCCAAATGTGGGGTGTCTGGTTTGTAGATGTCTGCTGGCTTTGAGGTGCCCCCAGCAGGTTCCTGATAGTCCACCCTTAGGTTCTGGAAAAGGCCAACTTCTAAGATGTCTCCTCTTTGACAGCACGACACAGTAAACTGATTTAAAGGGATTTGCAGGAGCAAGTTCTGAATCCAGACCCTTCAGAATAAAACTCAGTTTTCTTTTAAGGATACTGAGCTGCTTCAAAACAATCTCAGATATTAAAATGAGGCTTTCATTAAGCAAGAGTGCTCTATGGCTGTAACCTTCCAGTTTCCTGTGTTTATCTAAAGCTGCTTCAAATATTTCAGTGTGGCACTCTTTCTGAGACAGGCTGCTGTCTCATGTGTTGCATAATCTGAGGTTAGAGCTTTCCCTGAAGTTTCTGCTGTAAAGTTAGAAGCTGTAATGCTGTCCTTTTGTGCAGATGGTCTGTTGAGACTCCATTTCATCATGTCGCTAAAAGTAAAGGATTTTTTAATCAGAATTGGTAACTGCTGAGCACAAGGGAGCGTAAGTAAATCTTTAATGAAAATTGCAAATGGTTTTCTTTACCAGTGGATATGAATTTTGCCACTGAAGGATTCACTGAAATCTATTTGAAAACCATCTGATTAAATGAGAAAGACCTTTAGAACAATTTAAAATTAATTTAACAAACAGCCTAGAGCTTGACCTCAGTTGACAGCCAGTCTTATCCAAACTACTGACCCTCTGACTTCCAGTCAGTCTGTCTCTTTCAGCAGCCACCAACTCCCTTCCAAAAGGTGGTTGATTTTGTAAGAAGTGGTCTCAAACTAGCCAGTTAGGATCCTGTTTAGGCTTGAAATCTGCACCTGGCAGTCAGCTCAGTTCTCTGAGCTTTAATTCTTTCAGTGTCCTACACAGCAGCTTTATTTCAGAATGTCTGCTCTATGCAAGTGAGGATCATGCAGAAGTACCTGAGATGGATCAAACCACAGCAGAGAAATCCTTGTGAATCCAAGCAGCAATCTGCCAGATTCCAAAATGATCCTGAAATAGGTTTATCTATCTTTTCATTATACCCTTTAGAGGTACCTCTTCCCTGGACATTGCACCACGAGGGTACAATTGTGTTGTCCTAGGAACTAGAATGGTCTGAAGTAGGTCCACTGTCCATGTTATGATCACAATTTGTATTTTAAAGTGCATTCTGCGATCAGGATAAATTCTTCTGTGAATGGCAGACTTATGGGCTAGTCCTCTTTATTATACTTTAAAAGGAATAGTAGCAAACTTAAGCCATGATTTCTCATAAACTTCTAGAATCACTTGAATCCAGAACTACTCATAACTGTGCATGCAAACAAATATATGGGGAAAAGTTTTCAAGTCCTTTCTAAGAACTAGGATTTACTGGGCAACACTGTGGCTGGGGAACTATGGGACAGGCTGTTCAGCTGAGGTGCTGTTCTGACTGCTGGGTGCATGAGGGCCAGTCTCATTTTTGGCTCTCAGAATACCGCAATGAAAAGTTTATCCTTGAAATGACAGATCCCTAAAATATTAAAATCCTTGTATGTTCCCTACTGTCCTCAGCTCACCCAGCCAGCTGGCAGAGAAAAACTGAAGGAAAATTTTTAGACACTCTGCTTCTTCACTAAGGAAGGATTTATGTAAGTGCATATTGGCACATATTCATGTATGAGCACATATACAAGGACTTGCTGAAAATACAATTGCAGCTTTAGTTGACAGAAGTTCCTGGGAGTTTAGACTTGGTTTTCTGCTTCTGTATGAATATTAGAAATACTGGCTTTTCAGTGCTACAGACAGTTAGGTCTTTGTGACGTTATTCTTTTCTGTGCAAGTATGCTTAACTAAAAAAGATTCAATAAATTTATTTTTTTAAGAAAAGGTGATTGAAGAAAGGACTATAAGTTACTTAGAAAAAGCAGTGAAGATTTTCTTTTTCTTTACAGATACAGAAGATATTCAGGAAGTCTGTTTTATTAGGTATGATGCTTCGTAGATGTCAGTTATAAAAGTGTTACACTGCTTGCAATATTTTCAGAGAGCTCAAAGTATTGTTTTCCAAATTGATTTTAATAAGATGCACCGGGTGCTTAATTTCATTGTTTCTTATAAGATTAGATTCTTAAATTACTGATAGTAGAGCAAAACATGAAGAGAAGCATTTCTCTGGGTATATGAGGGATTGGGATAGAGATGAGAATCCTGATGTGGAAAGGAGCAATGAATTTGGGAATGGAATGGGAAAGTGTCAGACGCTCCACGTGGTACCCTCATGCATGACTGCACAAGGTATGACAGGACACTGTGGAATATGCTGTGTAAGTTGTACAGATGTGAGGTAGAGACAGATGGAACTATTGGTATACAATTAAATCTGAGATTAGGAAACAGCGAAGTAGAAAATTAGATAGTTAAAAGACCTCAAAGGCAGCACAGTAACATTTTCTTTTTGCAATATTTTAAGGAAATGGGGTTGCATTGATATCAGAAATAGGCATGTGAGAAATTCAGAGAGGTTATCCAAGGATAGGGTGCCATGTTCACACTTACTACAAGTCGTGGTTACTAAAAACAAGGAGATGTTTGTGATATATGCATATGTAGTATTTTGATGTTTGTGATTCTTACAAATTTTAATTTTACTTTGTGCCTCATGTTGTTTATGCTGTCTATTAATAACACAATGATGAGCTTTCTACATTTTGAAAGATTCTGGGAGAAAAAATTTCCTTAGATATATGTACATTATTTCACTGTTACTCTTGGTCTTTCTCTCGTGAATGTGAAGAATATTCCCCTCCTCATGGGTTTGAACCTTTCCTTCTATAAGTTTCAGTATCTTTTCTTTGTCATACCTTCTGGCAAATTTAAAGAGGGGCAAATTGGATATAATAGAGATTGAGCTCTTTTTATAACCTCTTAAATAATTAAGTCCCCTCTACATCTGCACTGTCCAAGACAGCCTAGTCCTCTCTCTCAATTAATGAACCTTATAATTTCCCTGTGTGTCAAGTTATTCCTCCAAGAGTTTTCCCTCATAACAGATTTGGCAATAGGCTTGTAATCTTTCCTGAATTGTGTTTTCATAGGTTATACTAGGTAATTGTCTAATTAGTATAATTTAAGATTGCATAGTAAGAGGTTTATTTGAATTTTTCTTTCTGTAGAAAGGATGCACCCAGAAATAACTTCCCTTGTTTGCTTAGTTTTAAACCCATAGAAAAAATTGAGTTCCAATTACTGACTTTACTTCAATGGCACATAATAAATATGTTTAGCTGCTGACCATTGAAAGGATTATTAGATGTCAGGGACAGAACATCAGTCAGATATTTTAGTATAAGCCGCAGGAGACAACCTTCAATATGTTTGAATTATGCATTTCAAATGTTACTTTTTCAAATAGGACATTATTGTGGCATGAATCTTCTTTATTAAAATAAAAATCTGGTCTTTATAAAAGCATAACATTTTTTTAAGACTTAAAAGAGTGAGAATCCTTGAGTAGGTGACAGCACTTATAGCAAGGAAGGCAGATGTGATTCATGTATGAAAGCTAGGTGTGAAAATAGACCTTTCTCCAAGGTCTTATTATATAGGTGAAGGGGGGCTTCTAGACATGTCTCATAACATGAAAGGGAGAAAAGTCATTTATCAGGGCATGATGTACATAGTTCTACTTTTCCCACAATACCAACTTGATGGTGAAAATGACCATGTTCTATTATTTTCTAGGACCTGCCACAGAAAAAAGTCAGCAGACTGCTGTTCTTTTGCACTAGATTTAAATACATAATATGCCAAGTGTTTCACTAGTTCATTGTTAGAAAATTATCTGAAGATTTCGATTTTCTTTTATTTCTGTAAGCTGGGCACTGAAATAGCTGTGCTGCTTTGTATTACAGCTTTTATTTTAGGCTCTGGGTGATATTTTGTGTGTCTCTTAGGTTTTTATCAGGCTAGGCTTTATAAGAGAGCAAACAGTTTGGCTAGATTACTGTCATTTTGAGATTTCCAGAGCAGTGAGATGCTGTTCTGTCCCAAGGTCCCACATATTTACTGAATTTGACCTTATACCACTCAGAAAACACTACAGTTTTGTTCCTGATATATGTGGACTGAAAAAGAAAATTAGCTAGCAGGAAGGCAAGATCATCTTTGCAGTTGTAAAGAAATAAATAGGTGATAGACAATAGGTAACATGAAGGAAAGAAAGAGAAAGTATGAGAGTGGGGTGGGAAAAAGACACTGCTTTTCTCTCAACAGCAATTTACAAATAGAGGCAGGAGGAAAGAACTCTTCAGAATTCTTCAGAGCTGGGAGATAAAAAAGCATTCCAAATCAAAAAAAGAGGGCATTATGACTGGAAAAGGGTGTGTGTTCCTCTCATCTTCAGCAAAGGCAAGAATGACAACAGTCCAAATAGCCTCACCCTTTATGCCATGAAATGTTTTGTACTTAGACAAGCCACCTCTGGATACACGATGGACTGACTGGGGACATCTATCATCGATCTAACAAGGGCAAATTATACCTGACTGACATGGCTGCTTCCTGTGGCAGGATTGGACCCTCTGTCTTGCAAATAAGGCAAGAGCTTGTTTGTTATACAAAAGCTGTGTACTGTAGCAAGACTTTTGTTGTGGTTCCTCAAAGTATTCTTTTAGTCAAACCAAGGAGACCTGGTCGTTATGTGTGGACTACATGGTGACTGAGAAACTGGCTGGCTCACCAGCCTCAGTGGAGTGCTAGTATTTCAAAGCCTAACTGGTTGTCACCTGGATTAAAAAGAAAATAATTCTCCATTATTATCTCCAAGTACTGGAGCAGGGCCCAGAGTGATAGCAAAATCTTCATACTGGAGTTTCGACCAGACTATATTCTGAGCAACTAAGTATAAAATTGAAGCTGGCCTTGCTTTGAGCAGAAAGTTGAGCTGGATGTCTCCCAGATGACCCTTTGCACCTAAAATTGTTCTGTGATTCTGAGTTATCTCAGTACTTTCAGTAGTCACTCAAACCAAGCCTGATTGTTGAGTTTTGTCATGCCCACTCACTGCACAAATCACTCTGAATTCACCAGGAAAACAATATTAGATGCAGGTAATCACTTCAAATTCAATGTGCATGGTGAACAGCATATCATTACCAGAAACTGCATCATTAAATATGTAAAAGGCCTCGCTAATCACTGACCATTGTTAAAGATTCATATAGTCTAAATACTTTCTCAGAATTTTAACAACCTTCCTCTTCAATTAAAATAAAATAAATGCATCAGAGCACAGAGAGAATCATCAAGTGCAGAAAAGTACAGTTGAAAATGGACATTCTTACTTGATTGAAAAAGTCACCTAATCAATGGGATCATTGAAATAATGTATAATCAAGTAGCAGGGAATGTTCAACAGCTTTCCTCTGCATAAAAGTGGTGAATAGAATTTAATTGTTCCTAGACTAAATTTTCTTTAACCACCTTGAGTCATATTTCAGCAACACCACTGAATGAACTCTGAGCCATTACTACTAATCAACCTAATGAAAAATTTGCTAAAGCCTGTTACAAAAGTCTTCAGGAAAAAACGAGGTGGGTTTCATATAGTGTATAAAATTACTTTTGTTCAGAGTTAGAAAAACTCCTTAAGAGCTAAAGGGTAGGACTTTAAGCTATCCAACCCAGACATATCAGTTGAGAAAATATACTGATGGATACTTTTTGTGCTGGATCATTATAGTATTTAAGAACCCCATAAAGAAATTATCATGGTGAATACCTTCTGTTGGAACTTACTAAGTTTTGGTTCAGTGAAGGCGCTCTTGATAAATGCTACTGTTCCCACCAATGGCTCTGGTGCTTCCTTTGCAGATGATTTTATGATGTAACAGGTTGTATATTAGTTTATGTGACACAGAATCCTACCCTTGGAGTAAGTTGGTTTTCCATACCTCTGCTACTGACTTGCATGAGACTTTTGGATCCCCACTAAATACAGGGTTGGTACCAAGGGGACTGTGTGCTATTTCTGTAAGCCACTCTCTTCTGTAATGGCTACAGGAGATAACAGCAAGACTATAGTTCTATCTGTTGGTTCAAGCAGCAGAGGTTTGCTTTGGCTCTGCATTGTGGTTGTTGTTTTTATAAGATTCCCTGTTTTTCCAGCATTGAAGTAAGAACAACTTTGCAGTAGCTTCATCGTACGTTCAATCTATGAAGTCGTATTGATTGTCAGGTGTAAGCATTCTGACAGCTGTGAAATGAGTGGATGCTGTGGTGCTAAGGAATGAAGGATTTGTAACTGCAGGAGTTCTAGGGCAAGGAGTGTGCTTCTTATTGCTTTTCTTTTGAAAGTGGCAGATGTGGTTATGAGTGAAGATTACTATTATTTCAGTGTATCCACCCTCAAGTCTGTCACTGGATACAAGGTGGTATTTGAAAGAAAAGGTTGATATGCACAATAGGTAAAGGCTCTGAGAGAAAACCATACTATAAAGAGGAGTTAGCAGGCTTGTACATGTCTACCTTTTACAAAGTAGTTATCAGAGCTTTTGGAAGAGAGATTTTCAGATATGGAAATGGATCTGTGAATTATGGGTATATATAATTTTTCAATAGGAGGATATGAGTCTCTAACAGACACATTTCAGTGAGGTTTTTAATTTTGTCATACCTTGTCTTTCTTGTGAACTTAGCTAGCAAATGTTAACACTGTACTCAGAGTTTGGTCAAAATGCTTCTCCTTAAGGTTGCACGTGGTGGACATAGATGGTTCAGGATTCATTTCTCAATCTGAAAAGTAAACTGCAGCAGTCTGTTTTCAGGAAGCAAGAGAAGCCTCTTTTTTAATGTAAAAGGATATGTTTGCTATTGTGATTAGATTGTTATGGAAAAGCATTGTAAAATGTAATGTCGAATCTTGTAAAATGCTGAAGCACTTTTAAAATGCCACCAAAAAGTTGTTTCTAGTTCTCCAATTAAAAGTTATTACTCTTAAGCTATACTTTGATTATAGGGATAAATTCCTTGGAACCCTATTTGTTTCAGTCCTCTAAATTCATCTAGAGTGCTCCACAACATGAACGACAGATGATCCCAAGGGGCCTGAACTTACTTTGACTGCTATTTTTACCCTATTGGAGACTTGGTGATTGAAGTTCAGTGTCATGTACCGAGAATGAAATCTGTCAAACAGTTTAGAAAAACGTGGCTAATTTAGCAGTGTTAGATAAAACAACTCCTTTCGCTTTTCTTTCTGAGAGTAATAGCCTCTATTTTCAGCACAATTGGCCTTTGGCAACTGTTGGTAACATGGGAGGGTATTTTTGGAAAAGGAAGGAAATAAAAAAAGGATTAAACCACAGGGAATTGCAAGGGAGAGAGAATGCTGAAGAACAGAACTGCTAAGGAAGAAATAGCTTTACTGCAAGTTCCTGGACTATAGCTTTTTATTTCTCCTGTGCTCCCTATATGGGTTCAAAATAGGTCAGACACAAAAATGCACGCTTTATCTTACCATTGTGGTTGACCCCAGCCAGCAACTATGTACCACACAGGTGCTTCCTTGCTCTCCACACATCTCTCCCCACGTTTCCTTGGGATGTGGAACAGAATCAGAAAAATGTAAAACCTGTGGATTGAGATAAGAATAGTTTAGTAGTTGAGAAGAGAAAAAGTAAAATCTAATAATAATTTTAATGAAAAGGAGAGGGAGAGAGAGGATGAAAATCCAAGAAAAAAGTGATGCACAGTACAATTGCTTACTACCCATTGATGGATGCTCAGCCCTCACCATAGCAGAGACTGGCACCTCCAAACTAACCCCCCTCACTTTGTTTTACTGAGCAGACATTTTATGCTATGGACTGTCCCTTTGGCTGGTACAGGTCAGCTGTCCTAGCCATGTTCCCTCCAAATTTCTTTGCACCTTCTGTCTGGCAGAGTGTAAGAAACTGAAAAATCCTTGACTTAGGTAAGCACTACTTGGCAACAACTAAAGCATCAATGTGTTATCAATATTATTCCCATCCTAAATCCATAACACAGCCTTGTATCAGCTACTAAGAAAAACACGTCAACTCTATTGCATACCACAACATTATCCACCTCTTATTCAATACCACTTGTGGCATGCCAGTTTCCATGCTTTCCAGTACACCATCACCTTTCCTGTCCTTCAATTTATATACACACAGGTATCATTCCCTTAGTTTATGGACCATCCTTAAAAAACTCCATTGAGTTCATGTAGTCCATGACTTCATGCTCTATCTTTCAAAAATCTCTCAGGGCAGAAAGATACTGTGTAGTGTTGGGCTGGTGCATGCTGAAGCCAGTTCTGATTCCATCACTGTTGTTCTTGTCCAGTTTTCATTCAGTCATTAAAGTTCATTCTTCATTAATGTGGTGATTGAAAAGGAATTGTGTTCAGATCCTCGTGTCTGGAATGGCAGGGACAGGTACCACGAGGTGCCCAGTGTGGTGATGGGCAACTACCCACCATAAAAGTGATAACATACAGCACTATAGAGGAGTCAATACAATCTAATTTAATTTATTGGTCATTTTCACCTAGAATCAAGTCCCCTTGAGGCATGTATTAGAATTACCCACCTAGTGCATTGAGGTCCTTGAGAAAAAGCAATCCCATGGAATGGGCAGCCTTTGCCTGAGGCACAAATAACCCAGCATGCTTTTATGTGCACTACAGGAATGTTATACTCTCCTGCAGTATATGAAAGTCTTGACTGGGCAGTGTCAGCCAGATTTGCAGATCCTGTAGTGTTGACCTTCCACCCATTGCTCTCAGTGTAATCTTTAGCAATCCATCATATCATTAGATTTTCCTGGAGGTTGGTGTGTGTGACACACCTACTCCATGCCCTGTTCTTTAGCCCAGGTGTCCATGAAGTTGTTTCAGAAATGAGTCCCATTGTCCCTCTTTTTTTTCTGGAGTATCATGTCACCGTAAGCCTTGCTTTTCATGGCCCAGAATAGTGTTCTGGGTGGTGGCTTGGGACACAGGAACTGATGTTAATCTGATGTTCTTCAATGGCCTAGGTCTTGGTACATGAGCATTTATGAGATGTACCAGGTTTTTCCTCTGGGCAGCAATATCTTGCCACAGTCATATAATCATTAAGGTTGGAAAAGGCCTCCAAGACTGTTAAGTCCAACTTTTAACCAGACACCATAATGTCAACAAAAAACATAGTGCTACTACATCAAGTAGTTTCTTGAACTCTTCCAGGGATGGTAACTCCACTATGTTCCTAGGCAGCCTGTTCCAATATCTGACCTGATCCCTGGATAAAAGGCATATGTGATAGGAAATGGATTAATCTTTTAATAATATATTTTTCATTGTCAGGCTTCAGTGTTGTAACTGGAGATGCCTTGAAAACTGAAAGTTAAGTTTGCAATGCAGGGTGATGACAGGAATCTTGTTCTGGTCATTTCCTAGTTCTGTTTTGTAGTGTAGGTACATCTCAAAAATATTTTTACTACTATAATTGGTGCTTTTATTAAGTGAATAGTGATGCTCATGGCAAAATCTTCAATGTTCAAATGTTGCTTATGGGAATCTTTTGGACAAATGTAGTTCTGACTAACTAAATTTTTCTGTAAATTATAATAAAAAGCATGTAGATGTGTCACTTAAGGACATGGTGGACTTGGCAGTGTTAGGTTTACAGTTTTATTCAACCTTGCAGGTCATTTTCAGCTTAAATTATTCTTTGATTATATCTTTTGAAAAAAGGACCTGTGCTTTTTTCCCTCCTTTTATTTGCCTTTGACAGATCTTCCAATCATAAAGAGAGTGTCAAAGACAAGTAATTCAGGTTTGTTCGTCTTTGCTTCCACTCAGCTTTGAAGTTCATGGCAGTGTAGACTTAGTGAGGAATGCGAACAAAAAGGAAACATAAGAGAAAATAGAGAAATAAAAAGAAAGGAATTAGTCTTTCTACTGTTGTGGAGTATGCAACCAGGACTTCTTGAATTTTTAGCTCAGTTATGAACTTCTGCCTTAATTCATTTTTTATATGTTTCTTGGTCTTCAAAAATATGGATAATCTGATTTAATAAGATTAAACCTATTAATATTTGAACAGAATGTTAATAAAGAATTAAAATCTTCTCTCGGTTCTATCAACATGAGTTCAAAATAACTTCCTTGATTTCTTAGAATATTTGTCCAGTAATGCAATATCACAAAGAATTGAAGGTAAATCATGGCGTACTGTTTCTGAGCTCTTCAAAAGTACTTTCATTCAAGATTACATTATTTTTTTTTACTGGCTCACTAAATAATTATTAACTGCACTTCAGTTTACACTGGAGTTTTTTATGAACAGTGATTAGATTGAGCTTTCCGCCAGAATGAATCTTTCTTGTTCCATACTCATTGCCTGTGACTGAACTCTGAAATTAGCCCAGGTCTGCAGAATGGCAGTTTAATGATACAACCACTGAGATATTCTTCCTGCTTCCATGCAGAAAAGTAGGCCTGACTTGCATACTATATGTAAATCTGCTTTGATGCCAGATAAACTTAGATTCTTCAAAGTATTTTCATGTGAGGATTAAGCTGCACTTAGGCTTTTATAAGAGTAATAAGGACCTTCCAATAAAACCAAAGCCAAACCCACAAAAACTCCAAACCAAAGACAAGCCGTGAGCAGTTCTCTTTTTCTAGGCGATTTCTTTTTTATCTTTATTCTATTCATAATCAGAAGCAAGGTGTCCTTCCTCATTAGCCAACAGCAGATGAATGTCTCCAAGATGCTCCTGGAATTCTGCTGATTGGTTTCTTGACGTCTTGAGTTACTAATAGTTTTCAGGCCTTTTCCCTTAAGGGGTCGTATTCTTCAGGTTCAGTTATAGAATTGGTTGGAGATGAAAAACTACAAGAATGAGTTGCGAGCAAATAAATTCATAGTGCTGAGCCTGTTTTCAAAGTAAGAAAGTGAACCTGCATGGCAGCTCAGTGCTGGCAGCTCTGAGAAACACTGGCTTTTTGCACATTTACTGTCAGTTGACCTCTATATCAACTGAGGTAAACAATGTAAATTACTGACTTTGAAGTCACTATTTCACCTTATTCTACAAGCTGTGAACTGTATGCCTTTAGAAAAATACTGTGCATTCACAGGCTATTCAACAGCATCTGCACAACTGGCTGCTTGTCTTCATTGTGGATCCAAAGGTATTTTTGCAGTGTAAATATTGAATACATTGAAGCAGTAAAGAATTTCGTAGCTTGGAGCAGCTAAAAAATGTGAACTGAATTTTTGGCCATGATGAGTAATTGCCAACACTTAAAGTGGGACAAAACCATCATGACTTAAACCAGGACACTCTGTTTTGTGATTAAGGCAGGGTTATTGTCTCCAGCAAGTTAATGGTGTGAAGAGTCATTAGTGAAGAGCTGGTTTTCAGTAAGAAGTCATAGTATAGTGAGGTGAAGTAGTATTTATATATGACCTTCATTAAAATCTTTGACAAAGTTGCCTGCTATTTCTAGCAATTTAAATAAATTCAAGATAACTATAAATATGACTTGTAACATGTTTCCTATATATGTGTTCTACATATCTGTCATAATTATGTGATGGATGGAAATGCACTGATCTTTGATTACTTCTTGAGCCTGGTTTTAAAACTGAGTGATGTCTTAGTAAATTTTCTCTTTATTAGAAAAAGTAAATGTAATCCCAAAATAGCCCATAAACTGTTTTTTGCAGCTTATTAGAAATTGTCCTAGTAGTTAACTTCCCAGGGCTTTGCCTGAGGCTGAAGTGGTTTCTAACAATCCATCATTAACTTCTGTGACAACCACAGGTAGGCTGTGATTGTCAGAATTAGTCATGACATACTGTAGACCTCCTATTGTCATTCTAAAAAATGCAACTACATCAGATTTTTCACTCTGCCTTAGTGACTGGGTACAAGAATGAATGTGAAATGAGTTTATTTCACATGCTCTTGCAGGCAAATCTATGCTGTGTTTGTCCAAGCCCCTCCTTAATGTCTTAAATATCTGCTGCTGGAATTATCTATTCCCCAATATCAATGTCTCATTGTCGTCTGTGCACCACAAATGCTCCAGGTTTTAGCCCCAGCTATGTGTAAATCCCTAGAAGAGTATTTGCAAATAAACCTGATGAACTGGAAATAGTTGTAGATATATCATGAACTGTCACTCTCCTATTGAGAAGAAATTATGGATATGCAACTTTAGCTTCTCACAGTTAAAATTCATTTTTAAGCATGTGCTTCTAATAAGACATTTCCTATGAATTATTCCAGCTCCCAGAAATTCGGGCATTTATTGTGCTATATGTTAAAGCCAAGACAAAGGGTTAACCTTAGAGACCTGAGAATTTCCCTCTCATTGTTGGAATGTGTTTGTAAGAAAACTACATTGTCTTCCTTTCAGTACCTCTGTTTAAGTCCCAAACATAAGGAATACACCTGGTAATCTGTGTGTTTATGTAACAATATGACTCCAATGTGATAAATCATATTATGTCACATCAAAAAGATCTGATGTCAATTATTTCAATGGGAAACTTGCCTGAGAAAATGTCTTTATAACTGTATTTATACAGTGACATATTATATTTTTACTTCTATTGTACAGGAAGAAAACCTATACTTTTCTGGACTGACTTCATTATTAAATATGCATAACATTCACACAAAAGTTGAAAAATAAGAATTTTAACTTCTGTGAATAAGTGTTGGTATTTAAACTTTTTTTTTTAAATTGAGAATTTCCTCGGGGCAGAAAACTTACTAGTGCTTTTCGTACATTTAGTCAAGATTGGCAGGAAGATGATGCCTTTCTATTCTGCTAGGATGCAAAACTTTGTAGTGACTCATTTGTTTGGGCCAGTTATGCATGCTGAATAGAAAATACCTAGATGTTAAGGAATATGTGGTATTATAAGCTGAAGAACAATGCATGTGTTTGAGGAGAAGAGAACATTTCAAGGGCAAACTGAAGTACTACTTCAAATGATGTGCAACTGATGCAAATAACTGGAAGTTGTAAAGAGTACACAGATCATGATGATACATAGAATCATAGCCCAGCATGATTCTTTATGGGAAGATGTGGAAAGGGAATGTAGATGTAAAGAGATGGCCTTGAAGGCAGCCAAAAGTTCAACAGGCACCATTTTCCTATAGGTCTGTGTAACAAGTGCTGAAAAATGTACTGCTTATTTACCAGAAATTTTAGTTGCGGTTCCAACTGTAGTGCATGAAATTGCCAGTTCTGACTCACCTTGAGTTTCAAAAGGCAGCACAACAACAATGTAAAGATAACTAAGGAACTGAAAGAACCATAAAAGGTCATCTAATTCATCCCTTTATCCCCAAAGTCCAACAAGACAACTCAAAATCATTCCTGAATGAACTTTATCTGACTTTTGTTTTTAAAGACTAAAAATTTTCCAGCTAGAGATTCCATAAAGCTTCAAACAATCTGTAAAATCTGTAACCACCCTTACTGCTGCAAAAGTTTTTTCTTTTGTTTGGTTGGGGTTTTTTCCTTCCCTTTTTTTCACTGTAATTTTAATTCTTCACTCACCCCATCTAATTAGAATAAGAAAACCAATTTTTCTTTCCTTTCTGCTGTGCTTATTTTATTATCCCACTTTTCAGCCTTTTCTTGCCTAGATGAGGTGGCTTCTATTCCTTCCCTCTTTCCATATAGATCATATTTTGCAGACCTCTCACTTTCTCATTGATCTGTTCTGGACTTTGTCCAACTGGAACATATAATAGAGATCTTACTAGCTGCACAATAAGCAAGATGATTACTGAGTATGAATTACCAATAATAGTTTTATTTATGCATGTCAAGATAATATTTGTCTTTTTCTTAAAAACACAACATTCTTGCCTTACCCTAGCTTGTAATTCATAATCACTGACATCCTCTCCATCTCTTCTGCAAAACAGTTAATAAATTACCTTCCCTATGTTTGCAGAGTTTGCTTATTTTCCTAGGAAGTTGTCTTTATTGATTAGTATCCTTTGTTTTTAAATTCCAGCTTTCCAATATTTTTGAACTGTAACAATGTTTCAAACGAGCTTAAATCAACTCTCCAGTGATGTCACTTGCGTGTTTAATGAGAATACTTCTTACTGCATCATACAAATTCCATTAGTTGTGATTTTCAGTGCCATGGGCAGAGGACTATTGTGGAGTTTCATCTTTCTATACTTTGTTTTAATGCTGCGTCATTGATAATTATTTTGAGCAGTTTTCTGTCATATAGCTATGGATGTATATAGGTATAAGAGATCCATTTAACCTGTGTTGGTTTTAATCACATAATATAAAAATATTATAGGAGAAAGCATCAAAAATTCTACTAATAACTGAATGATGGCTATAATTCACTTAGATTTTCCTATCTACATAGGTGCATATAAAATAAGATGGCATTTTGTATTTATATAGCAATAGCATAAAATAGGGAAGAGTATTCCAAGCAGAGTATTCTTCTCATAGGGGATTTCTGGAACTGTTTTGTTGGTGGAGAAAGGAGTTTTGATAGAAACTGCTAGAAATGCTGTTTTCCTTTTCCAAGAGGTTAGGTGAAGTTGTTGAAGTTTGCATCGCACTGCTGTGTGAAAAGGAGCAGCAATCAAATAAATTGTGTCATTTTCATGAGAGATCTCTTTCTCGCTGCTTTTCTATGTGTATTTGGAATTTGATTGAACCAAAGAGTGAGAAGTTATGGATTAGATCTAGAAACAATTTCTAATAACCTTAAGACAAAGTACAAAAACTCTTAAAACTCTCCTTGTCTTTCCTTGAGTGTGGAACAGTTTTAGCAAATAAGAAGTTTCACAGAAAGAGTCTGAGAGATGCAGTATGGTGGGTTAAAGACTTTTCACCTTTGTACCTTTCTAAACATAGAATACCTTGCACACTGACCGTGGGGTGTCACTGGTTTTAAGCAACAGAGGATAGACATAAAAACATAGAATCCTTTAGGTTGGAAGAGATCTCTTAGATCGAGACTAACAGTTAACCTGGCATTGCCCTGTCCACCACTAAACTCTTACATCTCTGTGACTTTCAAACACTTCTAGGGATGGCTACTTAACCCCATCTCTGGGCAGTCTGTTTCAATGCTTGGCAACCCTTTCCACAAATAGAATTATAGAAGCACATATTCTCCAAGCTTTTTCAGAGGGATCTAAATGCAGAGGTAGCGTCTTCATGGCAATCTGTTTCTCTCTAGAATTTGTGTTCTAGATGTGCTGTACTTTGTGCATATTTTTGTTAAATCAAAATATAGTGTAAAGTAGAATGCATAAAAAAGAAAAAACAGAGAAAAAAAGCCCATATAACCTCAGGAACTATTCAGTGATGTTATTTTCAATTTATAAATGTAGTTATAAAATCCATTATTATTATTATCATCCATTTTAATGCAACAGATACAGAGCCAGGCACCAAATATTTATGACTTTTTTCTAATCTAGTGCTCTAACCATACTCTTTCAGATTAAATGTCATAGCAGGAAACTGATCCAATCATCAATATTTATTTGCACAAGTTGTTTGAAAAGTGCAAAATGACTTATATTAACTCTGATCAAGATAAGAGTGCTCTTGCTTATATGGTATGGTACTATCTAATTGTAAAAATTAAACACAAGAATTAAAAATCCCAGGCATTTCTAGATGCACAATATTGTTTTGCTACCATTCAAAAGTGCTGTAGCAGGGGCAGTAATGTGTAAACACTGGGTTATTATCTTGCTTCATGCAATATGCAGCTGGGTAAATCAGGTTGTTTACTAGTTAGTTTTGTCAAAGATGTAAATTTATCTTTCTGCTGTGGACAGGAACATAATTTTGTCCAAGTAACATGTCGGTATTTAGTGTGCGGTAGTAGTGTTGGGGGAAGATTTTCCAAACGATGTGTTGAGGTGGCATTTGACAAACCTGTTGCTATTTGTCTCCATTAATGGTCTTTCTGAAGAGGAGGTTACTATGGGGAAAGGGCTTGGCTGTTTAAAGGGTAAGTTTGCTTTTTCCCTTTCCTTGTCACATAAGTACGTCTCATGTGTCACGTGGGCTTTACTTGTTTTAGATTTGATGTGTAACAAACTGCAGGGAAATTCAGCATGACACTTTGAACTCTCTGCTATCACTCAGGAACGAGTGAAATTTTAGAATGGGATCATATCTCTGAAAGTGACAATAAAACTGAAGAGGTTAGCATGGGGTTAAACCTTGTGATTAAACTCTAATATGGGTAGAAGGAAGTGATTCTGTTTGCCTGTGGCTCTTGGGGACCCTATCTCAAATTGTATTATATCTGACTGGTAGAATCCCTGGTGTGAGTGTGCCTTGTCTTTATTATTATTGATCTTTCTCTTTTCTTATATATATATATATAAAGAAGAATAATTTCTTCCGCACTAGGGCAAAACACAACTTTGAGAAAGCAACACTTCTTTCGAAGTAGAATTGAGCTTGAATTTACCACTACACAAGTTTCTATGGATTTGTAGAGGGATTTCTATATGGAAGGAACCAGTCTTTACAGGATGTTTTAAAAAACCCTTTTTTGCCTTTGATCCATGTCTGTATTCCCCAGACTCATCCACAAGGGGGACATAGTTCTAAACAAATACACATCTTGTGGTTATTTTTGAATACGCACATTTCTAACCCTTCTTATTATAAATGATTCACTTGGAATGCCTTGGGACAATCTCAAAACTGTGCATGCAGTCACTAAGGAAACTCTTTGACAGGGATAAAGAAAAACACTTTCATTTTTAATGATTATTTTTATTTTCGGGAGCCTTCTTTTTTATTTTTTTACTGATGGAGATGAATTTGCTCACCTGAGTGTAATAAGTGATTTCTGATTAGTCATGTGTATGGATGTGCCAAAGAGATCATTGTGTTTTGTTGTTTTCCAAAGAACACTACTTTGGCCTTCTTGAGAATGGATTGACATTTCTCCACTTGCTTCAGACATAGCTGGAGCTATCTGGTAATTAATCTGCAGGATGTGGTAATAAACATTTTCCCCTCCCTATGTCTATCTTCTTTCCTAATAATTAGTTATGTGTGAAACAAAGATTTGAATTAGAGAATAGCAATTCGTGGGCTTATATAACAACTCGGCTCGACTTCTGAACTCCAGAAATAGAGTTTTTGGTTTGTATTACAACTATCTTTTAGGGCTCCTAGAAAAAAGAAATATGATTAAGAGCGAGTTGACTTTGGCATCTGAGATTCGTTCTAATCTTCTGGTATTAAAAAGATGCAGATCTACATGCAAGCAGACCCTCCTGAAAGGGAGAGTAGGCAATCTGAGGATGGTATCTCATTTTATAACCAATTTTGAGTGGAAGCACTCACTTTACGATGTCTGGCTAAGTTTGAATTCTGGAAAGGGAATTTGGTACTTAGTTGAGCAGAGCTTCCCTGATTACAACTAAAGAAAGGAAACTGTCACTGTAGCCTCTTTCATTCTGCCTTGACTTTTCCTGTAAGATGTTAATACCAGATGTCTTTTTGTGGTTTGTATTTAAAATGTAATTCTGCTTATATAGTTATACAGTATCAGAAATGAAAGAGCCAGATACCATCTCTCTTTTCACCTAGCTGTAAATAATATATTGATGAACATTATTTTGCACAACTGTATTGCTGTGAGTTTACCTAAAATGACTCCTCAAGCCCACTCAGATGACTCATATCAACCACAGGGGACTAAATTAGATTGTCATAAATATTGTGCTTCACATTTATGTTTATTTCTCAGCATCTTTTTTGAAATTGTTCTTGTGAATGAGTGACATTTTTCCTATGTAGATTTGAAGCTTGCTTTATTAGTTCATTTTCTACTTAAAAATCCCAAATGCCTAAATACAGATTTTTTTCCATCAACCCAGCAGGGAAAACATGATATTTAAAGATTTCTAGCCATGTGAGATTTCTGGAATCTTTTGGAAGTTCTAGAACTACCAATTGTCTCTAGAATTGACACCACCTTGGCAAAGATTTGTTAATTCTATTCCCAAAATCCCTGTGGGTAAAAATTTGTAGAGTCTTGAGTATTTTTTTTAATCCTTTGTAATCCTTGCAGTTAAAAAGCTTTTTCCACTGGCTAACCTAAACCTTATCTGCTTGAAATTTAGCTAATCTTTTATTGTTCTGTCTCCCCACTAGACATGGCAATGACTGGTTACCTTTCTCTTCAAAGCAAGCCTTTACATTCTGTCATCATATCTCTTCTCCTCTGATCCTCTTTAGTTTCCTTTTTTCCCCCTCACAGATCTTTTATTTCCTGTAGCTCCCCTCTGCTCTCTCATTTGGCTTCATCCTTCTCAAATCTGAATGCAGCATTGCAACTGAAATCTCAACAGCATTGAAAAGAATAAATAATTGTCATTCTTTTTTTTGCATAGGTATTTCCGTTAGTGCATCTCAAAGCGATAGCTGCCTTTATGTATCATCCTAGAAATGAGTCAGTGGTCTGTGTTCCTCTAATCCTTTGCTTCAGAAGGGTTGCCTACTCTCATTTCTGTTTTGCACTTGATTTAGCCTTAATAAATGCAGTACTTTGCATTTGTCTTTATACAATTTTTTTTATTGGTGACATTGGATTTTTTTTCTTTCTTTTACTGTAATAGCAAACTATTCCGGCTTGATGTCATCTGTATATTTTGTGTGTGCTGACCTAACTTCTTGAGGAAAATAATTAACAGAACTGGACTTCTGCACTGTCTGTGCTGAAACAGCCTCCCTTAACACAGAACTGCTGATAAAAATATGTTTTAATTGTGGCCCTTTATTATCAACAGTAAGTGCTCTACAGTATAAACAATTCCTAGCTGGCAGCAACAAATCTTCAGTTTATGTCATCTGTGACACGTGGTGCAATCTTTCAAGACATTCTGCATGAAAGTACACTTTATGGTCAAACAGAACAACTTGATCTAAATCTCCGTCATCAATGGGTTGTTTGCTTTGAAAAGGCGTTGCTGGCAATCCAAAGACACTAAGCCAGCCTAGATGTTCCTCAAGGGATTATATGATTGACACGTTTGTGTAGAATGAAGATTTGGCTTATTGAAATGATTCTTCTATCCCATGTAATAAAGAGTCTTCCACCACTTCTGTTTCCCTAGCACAATGATGGAGGCAGCTACAACATGGAGAAATTAAGAACAGCTGTGCCAAGGTCAGGCAATGTGTCCCTCTAGCCCATGATCCTGTCTCCAGTGCTCATCAGTAGCAGTGCCTCAGTGAAATCACAAAAACAAGCATACAGTAATTGTTGTTCCTTCTCACCTCCTTTCCCCAGGTAATTTGTCAGTTTCCAATGCTTTATGGTGTCAAGAGCTTTCCTAAGCAGAGGTAATACTGTTGTATAGAAAATTATTCCTGCTTCTGTATAGATGATTTGATTGATTCAAATCCACAATCTCATATTTATCTGGATTAAGCTTTGCTCATTCTTTTTCAATCTATGCTAGATTCAGAACAAAAGGAAGGATGTAGAAGTTTGACATTTTCAAACTAGACGCTGTCAAAAATCTTTCCTCCCTGCAATTCTTTGCTCTATGCACTACAAACTGCAGTCTCAAACTTTGCCTATTGATCTATCCTGGCTTATTTAATCTGAGCGCAAGGATAGCAATATTGATGAGGAGAATGTGAAATATCTGCCCTCTATATGGAAGCTGTACCAGTAACTAAACTCTCTTTCATCAAAATGTATCCGAATAGTGTCACTGCAAATCCTCATTCATTGTCAAATAATTTCCTTGTTACTGTTGTTGCTTTCCTCCCATTTTTTAGCAACAGCTGTAAAGGGAGTGTTTTTTATTGCATTAATTTTAGACACTACTTTGATTTTCCTTAGTTCTAGAACTTTTTTAATAGTATGTGTCATGTATTTCACGCTGACCTTGGCATGCAAGTTTGAATTATCTATGAGGAACTTTTCCTTTCGCTTTGGTTTCCTGTTGCGAATTTATTTCTGAATGAGAGCATTTCCATAGGTATGTAACATGCTTTGGTTTCTGCCCATGAATTTCATGCCTTTAGCCTCCTTAACTTCTCATTGGTTCCCCACATAAATCCATACCAACTAGGTTATTGTTTTCATTATTTTGAATTTAAAAATACAGGGGAATCTGAAAAAAGAAAATAGGATTAGAAAAAGTGCTTCAAATGTTTGCAGCTCTTACACATCTCACCTTCCTCAGTGCCTAGGCACTGTGACAAAGTTCTCAACAGCAGTGGCAGATCTCTGCCATCGCATTTTTTCTAGACAATTGTAGGTTTCTGTTCAGTGCAGATGCACATTACAGCAACTGCTCAGGCTATTTTGACTTGATGCCATGCACCCTCTTTTACAGTGGCATTTCAAGGCAAGTTAATCCCAGCACAACATGACAAGAGCACTCCAAAGGCTGGGCACTCACTGGAGGTCGGTGTTGTGCTCCCGCTCTGCTTCTCTTGCACTGCACCCGAGTGGAAGGGGGTGGGGGCGGTGGCAGCGGGTAGTGAACCATGGTGACAGATCTGACAGCTGCAGAAGCAAGAAGCTTAGGCTTTGAGACAAAGCTCTGCATCCCAGCCATCTGGGAGGCAGCTCCTTTTCCTTGGCTTTGCTGGTGGGTGTTGCCACTCCGACTGCTGGGGCATGGTCTGCTGCCTGTGAGAGTGTGCAGGCTCTTCATCTGCTATTAGGTTGCAAGTGTCTGCTTGCTACCATATGGCTGCATTGAAAACAGGCAGAGAGGAGAATAAGCTGTAAAGCAACAGTAAAATTCTTCCATGGTGAGAGGGCTGTTAGCTCGCCCTCCTATTCCCCCAGGTCCTTACAGCTACTGTTTAAAGAGGTACACCTGCATGCATTCAGCCCCTGTCACTTCCCTACTGAACTGATCCAAGCCGAGACACGCTTCTCTGCTTGACACTCTGAATCCTGTATAATCAGTGTGCTCTTACGCTCTGCTGCTGGAAACAGGAGGCTAAAGGAGGAATTAAGAGACATGGGGTTTGCTTTGTCTGAGGTGCTTTGGAAAAGTTGCCAGGCTTGCTGGATTGATCTGGTGAAAAAGGGGAGGCTCTTCTCTCCTCTGAAAGATGTTAATTCCCTCACACCACAATAGGAGAGAATCATGTAGCAGCATCACCAACAACAGAAAGAAGACATTTTGCAATATAATTGTCTGTATGGCTGAAGAAGAACAAATGCTTTCCTTGTTCCCCATGGAACTAATAAAGAAAGGCAAGTTGAGGAGTCTAGGATAATTATTTAGTCATCTTAAATATTTATGAGCTACAGAATGTGCTACATGCAATTTAACAGGGACTTGACAATTGCAGCATACATCATCTTGTTTCGCAGGGGCTAAAAATACTTAATCCTACTCCTTTAAAATAAAAGCATTAATCCTAAATATGTCTTAAGCTATAAACTGTGAAAGATAGGAAAAGAAGGTTTGTTTAGTTTGTTTTTTTTTTTCCTTTTCTTTTCTTATCATTGCAAAGGTGCAGGCTGGGGAAAAGACTGCAGGAATAAAAATTTTGTTGAGAAGATTTTGTGTGAGCTTTCTGGGAGTGGTGATGGTGGTAGGGGGTGTGTAATTCTTGATGTTAAACAGTTTGCCATTGGCTTCATCAAGATCTGGAGAATTTTATTCTGTTTAGTAGGCCAGAAAAGAGAGAGACTTTCCAGCTTTGTTTTGGTGACAATGAAATCATTGTTGCAAATCAAAAGAATCAGACATAGTAGAAATCAAGTTTTCTAGAGCATCTTGCTTTATTTTAGACAGTACAAGTGATAGAACAGACTTTCTGAATTTTGGATTTCATAATTTCTCTCTGCATCATAATCTCCAAATTAGTAGCAGTAATAATGGTAAAACCTTGGTTGCATGGGTTTATAGTAGGTAGTTGTTAGTTCATTTTGATGAGAGCAACACTGATGTGGAAGAGACCTATAATGTTTCTGTTTCTTATATTGTCACAAGTTGCACAATAGACAAATTTGTAAGCATGAACAGATTTGGTCCTAGGTATTTTTCTCCATTTGCAATTCTGTGCAATCAATATACTTGAAAATGTTTCAGTACTGCTGAATTTGGCAGCCTACTTAAATTTTGGCTCTCAATTTTGGCGGTTGTGTTTATCCATTGTGATAGCTTATGAGTGGCCAGGATTAGAGCTATCAGGCATTTGGGTTTCCTCAGACACATCTTACTTTTCTGCCAGGAAATTTTGTCTAGGACTAATTTGAATGCCTTGGCTTTAGGATAGGATGCATCTTTATATGTGCACCTAGAGTAAATTTGCTTGCTTTGTGATACCTGGGATTCAGCATGCTGACACATATTAAGTGCACAGGGGCATGTCCAAAAAGCCAAGTGCTCTGAGAGCATCTTTGTTTAACAAATGTGCCTTTGCTGCTCAGTGTCACAGGACACACGCAAGCTGTGTGTGTAGCATGAGTGCCGAGGAGCTGCCTGGTACTAGAATTCTCTGACTGCACACAGCACATGCACTGATTATGCTCAGAAATCCGTGGTCATGCTCTGAAGACTGTCTCTGTGTTGCATCAGCTATAACTTATGCACATTGAACAATCTGCATTGGAAATGATCGAGGAGAACAAATGTTCTCCACCCTAGCATCTGAAATACTTGATATCTTTTGTGCCTAGTGTAAAGTGTCATATGCTTTCACAGAAATGTGAGGGGTTTAATTTATTGGAATGAAAATGTAGACAGTGAAAAGGGAAAGACTGATCTAATCCAGTGTAAATTGTATAGGTGGGCTGAATGTACTGTGTATTGAACATCTCAGAGCAGCGAGCCCGGGAGGTTGCTTATGTTGCAGCTCACTTTCCATTGCTGCAAAGTGGAGAGTTTTAAAAAGAACACTTGCTTGAGCTTATGCCTGCTGCATACCATGATACATGCTCACATCTTTGTGGCTCAGTGGAAGCAGCAATAGTGGAATCTAGAGCTTGCTGCAAAAAAAGAGAGACAGAACAGATGAGGGAAAGCAAAATGTGCTTTCCAATTAGATAATGGCAAATATCCTACTTGTACTTGTGGAGGGTCAGAAAGGTAACAGCTGAAGGAGTCAAATAATAGACAAATTGATGATGGTAACTAAGAAAATATAAAAGAGACTCAATCTCTCTCACTGATAAAGCTGTTTGAGGTGCAGTAGATCAATTTAGCCATGGCTGTTGTTAGGAAATTGCTCTTGTTTGATGTTCCACAAGCAGATCATGCAGTTTCCTAGGAAACATCTTTTTCCACTTAAAATCTAATTTTCTTACATTGCTAGAACTGATGAGTCACCCTGCCTGGCTTTTGCTTACTTCCCCTTACCTATTAAAATGTACTCACCAGGTAGAAATCCAGGGATTGATTAGTCTTTATCACTTGGCTCTTCAATTAACTCTTCTGGTTCCTCTCTGTTATCAGACAGCATTCTTGATATGACAGGACAAAAGTCATAGGTTACCAGACAATCAAAATCTGAAATAAATCATGGATCTCTTAATGGAACATGCCTCCTAACTTGCAACAAATTCCCATACTGAATAATGTGTCCATTAGGACCCACTATGAAATTCTCTGTATTCCTTTGCCAATAATATGCCATCATATTTTTTTCATTACTATTTTTTTTAATTATTCCCTTTTTCAGTTGATTTATAAATGGGCTTCAACTTAGCAATGACAATTGTAGCCAGTGACTGCCAGAAAATAGGTAGCTTCTGTTAAATATTGCAAACTATGGTTAAAATCTAAAAGCCTCACTTGGTTGCAATACTAAATTTTAGTTTTGTGTAATGATTGGCACTTAGACTGAGTGGAAAGTTGCCAGAGAAAGAGGCAAGGCGTATTCATGGCTGTGGTCAAAGGAACAGAGGTCGAAGAATGAGTTGGCAGCCTGAGTTTTCAGTGACTGGTGGAATTAATTCCAGTTTCCCAATACAAAGGCAAATGCTACAATTTACAGTTACCTGTTGTTTGGGCTATATATAAAATCCTTGTCGTTTGCAGATGCTTAATGAGCCCCTGTGGCTACATCATTAATAAAAGGTTGGTCCAGCAGAATACACCTTCCATAAAAATTCTCCATGGGCTAGAATTCTTACCCTTTTTCCATATTCAGCTGTGCCATAATCAGTATTCCTGCTGCTTCCCAGTGCCTCGGATGCCTCAGTTGTCAGTATCCTACTGACGTGCCAAACCCCAGATAGTAATGCTGTGAAGCTTCAGCTGCTGACAAATGGCTTTCTATTCAAAGGGCAATCTCTCTGCAAGAGTGAGGCTCAATGTGACTCTACACCCCAAGAAGAGGGTGGGTAAAATAATTCCCCACCCTAACTTTGTTTTAAAACTTATAAAACTTTTTGGTTTAAGGTTTTTGTGTAGTTATTTATTATTGGATTACATACTTGTATCTTATTGTATGTCTATTTGTCTCTGCTAGCACATGGCTTGTTCAGCTGCAGCTGGTGAGTGGGTGGCCTTATAGTATAAAGCTATGCATAATGCTTAAAAAATTTGGTAGGCTTATCACTTGCATTGGCTTGCACTGGTTTTTGCTTATATTTCCTAAATATTAAAAATTAGAAGGAATGACCATGGGTTTCAAGCAGCAGTTTCAAAGTATGATTTCAAAGCAATTTCTCTAAATTAACATTAGATTATGAAGTCTGTGGAACTGGTTCTTACACACTTGCAATCTTATAGACTCTTAAAAGCTGCTTGTCTTTTCCTTAATCAAAAGCTTTGACTTCTGATGATGAGTTCAATTAAAATAGGGCTTTCAAGCTAAATTTCAAATTATTGATGATAGTTTTGAGGATTTTAGGGACTAGAAGACTGAGTTTCGGCAGGACTTCAGCTAATAAAGTTCCACCTGGCCCAAAGAGCAGTAAGGTTCAAGCCATATATTTCTAGTTTGACTGCTGTGTTTATACCTGAAAGGCACATGGTATATGGACAGAAAGACACTATGTGACTTAGACTTCAGTGAGTGTAAATTTTTTTCTGGTATAAAAGAACTGTGTAGCTTGCACATTTGCCTTGAAACCTTGCAAATGTGGAAGATGACCTTCATTCAGAGTCTGCACTCTTGGAAGATTTGGTGTGGAAATGTGTTGGTGGTTTTGATTTCTTTAATGAATTATGGGAAAGGAGACACTGTAGAGGAGAGGGAATAATAAAAAGGACATGCTTTAATGTTGTCATTGCTAAATGAAGTATTTGCCAAACATAAATATTCACCTGGGCTCTGGGACTTACCCGTGATGAGGGAAAATACATTGAGCCATACTCAAGTCATTGATTGCAGTCATTTGCTGAGACCATTTGCCATAAATTAACTTTCTGTGCTATGCTACAATAAACTCAGTATAAATTTCCCACTCTTTTAAACAATAAAACAGGTTAGATCAAAGCTCTGGCAGCAGAATCCACTACTCCCAAGTAAAATGATGAAACTACTGGTAATTTAGAACTGGCTGCTGCACTCACTCCTCTTTTATTCTGCTGGCAATGTATAAGTGCACTTAGATAATTTCATTCCTGTTTCTAGCTCTCTGTGTCCTTGATTAACAGTTGTGGTATGTGCTGCCTATGTGGCTTCTGGTTCAGGTGTCTGTCACTTCAGGGACTGGCTGCATCTGGGTATGCCAACCTGACATCTTTTATCCTGGTCAGTGGCTCTTCATGGACTAAGATGAAGTGTTGAATTATAGGTATTTATTTCTGGAAATGTGTTGAATGTCTCAATAAAACATTCCTATTAGAGAATAAAGGCTTTTTACGGACCTGAGTGTCACCAGAGTAACTCACAGTCTGAACCATTGATCCACTGCAGAAGCTGTCCCCAGACTACAATCTGTTATCAAGGAGCACAGCACAAAAAGAAGGTTAATTTATAAAACTTATGCAAAACATCAGCACTTCTGAGTTCTCCAGTTCATGTAAACTTTTTCCTTTGTTTTGATTCACGTGGGTCATGCCCGTGCATTAAGGTCAAAATGAAACAAAATTTTGTCTTGTTCCCCAAGAGAGAAATAATTATTTATTTGTTTTGTTTCTTATCCAACTGTTTCATAAGCCCCATGTTTGTTATAGCAAGACATGTGGAAGGGCTCCAGCTCTGCTGAGAATATTCCAGCAATAGTTGGCTGGTAACATACCCTGAATAAGTGAGTATAATTTATATGTATAGAACATCTAAATCCTGTTTAGCTAACAAAGTCTATTGCTGAAAATTCTCAATGTTCCTGTTTCTTTGTCCACACCTTGGCAGGAAGTAATTTAGCCTAACCTTAGTGTAGCTCATGCCATGTCTGTATAATCTTTACCTCTCTTGCATTTGTGTAGTGAGAAGTCATTCTTGTCCAGAGACATTCTTGAGATTCTGGAAGTAAAGCCAGGTTTTGCTCTTATGCATGCAGTATTGCTCTTGCAGAAAAATGGAACTATGCTCACTGTGCTAATGGTATAATTATGGGGGTCTCTCTTCCAGGATTAGACAGAAGATATTAGTTATCATAATGTGCATGAACTTGGACTTCAATGCAAAATTTATAAAGAAGATACAAATGAATCATTTCTACTAAATAAGGTAGGTCTTGAAGAACAATAGCATGCAAAAATATGCTCAATAAATGTAACCTTTATGCTCATAGAAGTGTTTTTTTTTTGTTTTTTTTTTTTTTTGAGGGGGAACGTTTGAAGTCTTCTGCTGTAATGCTGATTTTAAGTATTTGAAATGTAGTTATTGAAATTTGATCTCTCATTTAGAGGTAGCGACAAATCACATATTATTGTTTCCACTTCCCGACTATATTATCAGAATTCTTATAATCCATGAGATGTCTGAAGAATGGCTACTGGGAATTTTAATCTATCCTCCTGGATAACAGAAGAAAATAGAGGATTTAAAAAAAAATTGTCAACCACTCTGTCAGTCCTGAGTGGCCAGGCCTTTCTTGAAGTGTTGCACATAGAACATTTTATTTCCTTCCCAATATATTGGTTTCACACAGAGTTTAAAATTTACCTTGTATTTGCACAAAAACATTACATAAACAAGTCTGGTTCTAATTGAGATAGATATTTTTCTACCTTTTTAATTAGTTCTATAAAGGTCTTTGAAGGAGTTTACAAATGTAGATGTCCCAATTGCATAAAATCTATTTCTTGTCTTTTATTCATATGCATGCTTACGATTACTTGTCTTTGTGTGCATATGAGAATAGGTATTGATTCCTTGACAGTCCATGTTAAGCAAACAAAAACCCAAAGGAAATAAGTTTTCAAGCCTTTGTGACAGGTTGTGCTGTGTTTGCTGTGTTTAGAGATGAATGATTTGAGATGAAACGGAGGAACCTCAAAGAATTAGTGAAATATAAGTATTAGCTAAGGTCAAAAAGTTATGCTATCTTTCTAGGTTTGTCCTGGAAGAAAACATTCTGAGTCTGTACAACTGAATGAATAATTTTCCAATTTAAAATGTGTATGTTCAAAACTTCCTGCTTTTGAGATGTGTATGCATCAGCATTATTCTTCAAACTTTTGCTGTTTTGTTTCTTCCCTCTCCACCCCTATATTTCTTCCAACCTTCGGAGGTGGAAAGTAGCATGAAATACGATTTCACAGGAGCGACATACACAGTTACCATACACAGATAATGCTACCATAATGATATGTCAGAATCAAAAGAATTCAGAATTGGAACATTTCAAAATAGAACATTTCAGAATTGGAGACTTCCAAAATTAAGAATTTTATAAGTTATGAGGAATGACTTTTTAACATCAATTTTAGTAGAGTCCTTGTTATTTAAGATGTGTTTTTAAGCTGTTTAGAACAACAATCCATTCTCTTCCCTCATTTTGTTTTTGTACTGTACCATCATACAGACAGCTATAAAAACCATCAAGAGAAATGGGCTCTTCAGGCTGATGGCTCCAAAGCCTGGCACCAGAACAAAGGTGGTAGAGTGTAAGATTTGTTCCTTGTGTCAATGAGCACCCAAAAGGGGAATTAAATATTTTCTGTGTTGTGGAGGTCTATGGGTGACTTGGAGTGGTGAGCTTCAGGACTTTTTTTCTCTGATCCAGGCTGAGGAAGAATGTTACCTGCCCGTTTGCTCATTTTCTCTAGATAACACCTCCACGATCCCTTGTGCTTCTGGATTGTCTGAGTCCTTTGTATTCTTTATCATAAAATGATCTGCATTGGAAGGAACCTTCAGCATCATCTATTTCCAGACCCTTGTTCTGAGCAGGGACAACTTTTTCCTCACTAGAAGAGTGGAAGAAGCTCAAAACTCCATCCAACCTGACCTTGAACACTTCCAAGGATGTCGCATGCACAACAACCCTAGGCAACCTGTTCCAGTGCTTCACCACTCTCTCAGGAAATAATTTATTCCTAATGTCTTATCTAAACTCACCCTCTTTCAGTTTAAAGCCAGTCCCCTTGGTCTGCCACTGCATGCCCTTGTTAAAAGACCCTCTCCAGCTTTCTCATAGGTTCCTTGTTTTGTACTGGAATGTGCTTCTTGAAGCCTTTTCTTTTCCAGGCTGAGCAACCCCACTCTCTCAGCCTGTTCTCATTGAAGAGATCATTCTTCTGATCATTTTTGTGGCTTCCTTTGGACTTGCTCCAATGGGTCCATGTTTGTCTTACTTTGGGCCCCCCAGAGCTGGATGCAGCACTCCAGGTGGAATCTCATAAGAGTGAAGTAGAAGGTGAAAATCACCTTTGATCTGCTGGTCACACTGCCTCTGGTGCACCTCCTTTTGGCCTAGCTCTATACAGAGGACCTATTTTCAATTCTTCAGTGGGTGGTCTTCACTGATAAATATCTTTCTTTTTAACCTTGCCTTGCTCCTATGAACCTGGAGGTTTCACTTTTGACAGTCCATGTATTACTCCCCATGCCCTTCACCAAGTTCCTGCTCCCACTTCACTCCTTCCTCTTGCAAGATGTGTCCCTTCCTTGCTCCTTCCACGTACCATGCTAACCATGTTTCTGTTTCCCAGTTCTCCTGTCAACCTCCTTCCCTGCTCTTATTCTACTACCTCCTCTGGGGGAGATCTACCAAGTATGATCACCAGTTCTATGTGTGATAAATAATTATTCATCTACCACCTTCTGTAGCTGGGTCTGATTTTAGTGAACTTGAAGGTGATCAAAATAAGAGGCAAACCTTGAATGAATTATACAAAGCTGTTTACTATCTCTGAGAAGCTGGTTGCTAGGGGTTATTTGGTTGTTGCTGTTGGGTAGTCCCCCTCACCCCCCGCGGTGTTTTTTGGGTTTCTTTTTATTTATTTATTTATTTATTTTCAATTTGTTTGGTGGTTGTTTTTTGGTATTTTTTTTCCCCAGAGTATTTCTTCAGTTGTATAATTTTCAGATATAAATATTATGTGGAGGCTGCTCTTGGTGCCCCCATTTTTCTTGTGAATAACTTTGTTTCCCAGCCCAAGATGGGATGTTTGGCAAATGACCTTCCCCTAAGGGTCTTTTTATTTCTGCTGAAAAAGGCAGAGCTGGAATTAGAGTCAATGTAACTGTCAAGGCAATGCTGCACCCAAGTTAGCAGTGACCTATTAGGTAATGTGGCTATAATGCTATTTTTTTCTCCATATGGCATTGTGGTGAGGGGATAGTCTCAGCAATAATGTCTTGCAAAGTGTGGACCATGGAAATTTGCTTCACCATATCTATTCAATAGCTTCAGGGTGAGTGCAGTAGCTGCGTGCTAAATGTCCACTATTAACAAATAATTTATAGCCCAGGTGAATCTCCAACAAAACATCACCAATCTCATAACTGTGTGACAGAGACAAATATAGTCAAAATCTCCAGGGTCTTCTGACTTCCTGCCTGCCAACTTCATAATGTGGAGACCTTATCACATGGAGTATGACAATGTGTGTCTTTCCCCTGAGCTTCCTTCCAGGCATTGGGACTTTGGTCATCCTTTTGCCCAGGAGACTTTATAAACTTGACACCTTCGTTGAAGGCAGAGCATATGGAAATGAACTGCAATGCAGCATGTGGTATGAAAATGATTTTAAATTCTGTCATTATCACAGTTTAGCATTGTGGCCAGAGCTTTCCCTTAATTACTCCCTAGAGGGAAAAACTGCTGATACTATAGCTAGATTGAGGTTATCTACTAAACCCAAAGCCCTTTTTTAATTCTGAAAATTAAATGTTTATTGTTCACAGGAGCATTTTGTTAAAAATAAAAGAGAGTCTGAGAGAGAAACACATTTGTGGGGTTTAGTTCAGTGCCTCAGGGGTGTGGGTTAGCAGATATGGATGTGCATTGCTTCAAGAGGTCAGAGTCCCTGTTGGCAAAAGCAATCAGTTATCTGACTCCAGACAGGTTGAAAAGGTAAATTTTAGTTATGTATATTAAAAGACTTCATGGTTCTGAAAGTTGAATTTCAGGAGCCCAGCAGCAGTCATTTGATCTATATCCTCTCACTTTAAAGAGACTGTGATTTTTAAACCTCAGCTGTAGAGGACGTTTCATGTGAACTCAATAGACTTCAGAGCATCAAATTTGCTCTGCATGTCTTTGTGATAACTTAGGCCAGCATATTCTAGCCTTGATTTTAACCTCTGCATTTGTGCGTCATCCTGTATGATGATGAAACTTTTTCCTGACTTTCCTATGCTGCTCTGTTCATAACTTCCATTCCTCCATATTTCCATGTACTCTTTTTCTTCATCTTTAAATAGTAATACAATGAATAACTGCCTTAACAAGGTGCATGTACTTTCCAAGTGAAAGCTATCCTGTGGTCATTAGCACTTAGTCTAGCAGATGACATTCTAGGAGTGATGAGATCTTGGTATTACTCTTTATCTTGCTTCTAGTTGGGTGTACAATTTTGGGCAAGTCTTGTCTGCTGGCATCGATTTCTAATGAAGGGGAGATTATAATTGGCAGTGGTAACTTGACTGAGGAATGATCTGACACACAGGGCAAGAAGCCCCAACTACAAGAAGGGATTAAAATGGCTGAAAGCAGGAATGCCAGAGGCAGAACAGATTCCTTGCAAGGATGGAAAATTTCCCTTTGTGGTGAGAGAAGAAACAGCCTCAGCATTGTCTTGTGGCCACTGTGGATTGTAAGTGCTCAGGGCACTCACCTTTGGGCAGTAGAGCCAGGGCTGGGATGAGGTGCCCAGTGCAATAGCTCTCAGGTTGGGTGCTGGTGCAAGAGTATATAAGAATCTGCTAGTGACACATCTTTTCCGACTCTACATTTGAAATGACTAGGTGGTAGGACTCTGCCCAGTGCATTGTTTATTACATTTTTCTTTTATGTTCCAGTATAAATGTGTTTTTAATTCATCTCAAGAGATACCATAGAGATTTCTTAACACTTTTCTGAGGTTGGTCTCTTCCATATATGGTTTTCCTTTTTCAGTATGAAGGACTCTATTACCACATGATTTTGAGGGGGTTTTACACAAGGAAAATACAAACTTTTTTGGGACTTAGTGCTGATGGTAAAGGTCAACAGAGCAAAACACACTGAAATAAGATTCACAAGATGAACTCAACTTTTCACAGGTTAAAATAAACTCTCAGTTCAGCTGGCAACATTTTCCTGGAATTCAAATGTTTCTGCAGATCTTTTTAAGCAATGTAGTATTAGGCCCTTGCATGGAGAGCAGACTTGTCGCCTGTCCCTGTAGACTTTGCCTATTCATCTTTTTTTGGTTTTAGCTTTGCTGACTGAATAACAAGTCCTGTGTAGATAAACCAGTTTTGTTCAAGTTTAGAAAGATTACAGTTTGGGGATTAGCACAAGTGTAGGAAGGGTCAGGCAAAGTGAAATTCTGAGACTTTGAAGAAGTAGTGCAAAAGGGAATGAGTGTAATGAAAGTAGGTAGGGATATCAGCCTTGCATCCACAAGAGTCTATAACTTTTGTACCTCTAGTCACCTATTACAAGATGCAATCCTAAGGAAGATGAAGGTATAAATAATTTTTATTTTATGTTGTTAAGCAAAAACCTTCTTTCAGGTTCAACCTCTTTGAGCTAAGAGGTATACAAAGCACCTTGTTCATATCAAGGCCATTCTATAAAAGGCTTTGTTTTAACTAACCCTAGACTTACTGATCCTGACACTTCCAACAACTAGAGATTGTGTGCCAGACTTAATAGGCCTTTCTGGAAGTATAGATAGGAAAGCTAAGCTTAATTGCTTCATTTAATTTTCATAGAGCTTGGTAATTTTCACTGAGTGTCTTTATGCCAGCTCTCAAGCCAATTTTTAATTATTTAGCAAAACATTTAAGCACATACTTTGATCCATGCTATTCATCAAAGCACTTTAGAACCTGCTTATGTGCCACTTGAACAGGTTGAAAGAGATGCTTAAGTGTCTGCTGAATAGGGAAAGTTTATAAAGTCAGGACCTTAAGAGAGAGCTGCTTGAATACAGTGATCAGAGATAGCAAAAAGTGTCCACCTCTGTCAGCATTGCAGAGACTTGAGACCAGAGTTGGGTACATAGCAATGTTAATGCCCCCCTCCGCTTCCCCCCATATGCTTTGGGCATATTTCACACACAGTCTTCAGCTGGTTTTGCTTGAAAATTGATTTTTGTATGTGTGTCTGTGTAATTTCAGTGTCACCAGCCTGGCGTGCCTGACACTGCAGTCTTTTTCAGAAGCAATAAGCCATGCAGTCTGATGTAGAAACAAGTCTCCATGGAGCTAATCGGCTTTGGTTTTTTGCTCTGAGCACTTGATAGTTTTTTTCCCTTGCAGTGATATTGGAGCACTGTATTAACTCTAGCAGAACTAGTGATTGACAAACTAATGTCATGTCTTATAAGCTAAACTAACTTAAATCTTACTGTGACAGAGGGGCAAAAGATAAACAAGCTCAGTTGGGGTTACAGTAATTTTTTAGATTGATCATACTTTCACTTTTCAGTGTTTTAAACTGTAAATGATTTTATGAATTCTGGACAAGGGACTTGGCTGGGGGCACATCTCTGCTTTCATGTTATGCTGTTAATTGCCAGTTCCGCCTAAATTTTTTAAGCTGCCCTGGAATACAATGTGTATTTTTATCAGGTCATTGGTGTGGTTGCAGCAAGTCAAAATAAGCCAGGCTAAGGTGATTTACTGAACTTACCTAGGCAGGTTTTCTGTCTGCAATCCCTGTAGCTAAAGCATATCTCCAGAGAGCAGAACAAAACAAAAAAAATGTACACTCTTTGCTCTTTCAGTATTTTCTTTGGAGAACCAGGGTGTTGTCTCTGCATATTATCTTTAAAATTCCAGAGAAATGAAGAACCTTTATTGACCAAAACTGCAATGACAAAATTCATTTCTTTAAGCAAGGCAAGTGGTCCTTGGGGTTTTGAGCATGTGTAGGGCATCATGTATGATCAGGCAGGAGTTGTGGGGTATTTTATGAGGAGGCACAGATATTTTAAAGCACACTGGGCTATCCATACAGACTTGCTGAAGAATTAATAATGAATCTTGAATTTCAACAATTTTGTTCACAATAGGAGCACAGTCCCTCAAAATTAAAAAAAAAAGAAAAATAGGGAGAAAGAAAAGGAAAATAAAAGATAGGTTCCCAGAATAACAAAGGAGACCTGGAAGTCTATTAGTGGGACAACTACACCAGCTGACAGGCTGATAGACTGCTCCACAATCCCAACACACCTGTGTGGAGCCACCTGTCACAGGAGTGAAAAATGTATCCTGAGTTATAGAACTGCAAACTCAGCAAAAATTCTGCAAGGGATCAGAGAAGTGAAATGGCCTGCATGCTAAGGTTTTGTTGCCAGAAGATTTCTCACCTAAGGAAAACAGAACAAAACACTAACAACTCACTCAGACAGTAGTTTTGTCATTTTTACAGTATTAGGACTACAAGAAAATATATTACCATAGTAATGAAAAATGTCCACATCTAAATTACCGTGTATAGTCTAGGTAAGTTGGTTGAGTCAGGTAAAAAATACTCTTTTATATACTGCTTTACATTAAAAAAAAAAATAGCTTCAGGAAAATGAGGAGTGAGCTGGAGAGTGGAGGGAACACAGGACAGGAAAAGCAAGCAGAGGGACCAAGGAGGACTCATTCCATATCTTGAACTCACTGTGGATGGCAAACGCTTCCTAGCTCTCCAACTAATACCACAAATGTGATATGTCAAGGTCTAGGATCTACATAAGAAATCTACTGGATCTACTGGATGATTTAGGAAACTCAGAGTTCCTCAATGGATATGAAAACAGTTCCTATTCATGGAATGGTTTGAGTTGGAAAGGATATTGAAGTCCATCTATTTCCAACCCCTTCTACTATGGGTGTTGATAATTGATCCGAGTAATCTGACTGTAGGGAAAATTCTTACATAAACTGATTTCTGCCTGTTTCCTAAGCTTATGAATGCCACTGTTTGCCTAAAAGAATTTTGTGTGTTTGGCAAGCCAGTTTACACAACCCAGTGTTTTCTGTCTAGTTGTGGCAGCTGTAGCCCACAGTGCTGCAGTGGGAAGCGAAATAAAAACAGCAGAAACTAGTTGTGGAGGGTTTTTTTCTTGGTAATTGGTAGAAGGTTCAAGCATAATTGCTTGTAAAAATGATGCAAACAAAAGATGATTGAATCTCCTCCGAGGCACTTGAGTTATCAGCACATCAGGTACTAAGGACTCAAATTATAAATTTAATTTCTCATTGCTGGGATTTAGTAAACAGTCCCTTTCATAAATTTAGAAAACTCACATCTTCAAATGGCGTTGATCCTTTCTGATGACTCTTCTTAGTAATTTCATCACTCTCCATATGATTAGAAGTTTCCTGTATTCATTTACCTCTAGCATAATCTAGCTATTGTCTTTTGGTTTACGCTTTGCTGCTGTTTTCATATTTACCCCTAGAGTATGTTATTAAGGAATTAGAATATAACAGGTCAGCCTTTGGATAAATTTGACAGTCAGCTCATGTAACTTCATGTTTGATCTTTTGTAACGTGGCTGTTTCCATAACCAGGAATTATACATTTTCTTTACCTGCTGTAGTGTAAATTTACTTTTGTAACCATAACTATACCAAGCAAGTGTTCTCAAAGATGACAGTATCTTATTTCATGCACTCTTACTGTATGAAATGCTTTTGTTCTTATTATAAATATTTTTCTTTACAAAAATATCCTAAACCCGTATTAATTTTCTCACAGCTGTAGTGCTGTGGTAAATGATGGAAGTTTCCTTAAAGCCTCCAGCTGATGAGCCCAGTCCCAGATTTATATCTTGAAGTACTTATGTTCAAAGTACATTTACATTTATTCATCTTTGAATGGATAAATTTGTACTTTGGACTGTTCAGTACTACTCACTCCTTCATTCTTTTAGTTGTGTTTTAAGCCAAAAGGGAAAGATTTTGTGATCTTGTTCCCATTCTACTGATGTTTCACAGAAGGGACTTCTCTCATACCTCTGGATGCAAAATATGGAAGCTAAATATTGGAAGGAGAAAGACACAGGAATGGGGAACATTTTATGGTTAAATGCTTTATTTATTGAAAAGTACAAATCTGGGTTAACTTAATCTACTTATGAACTCACATATAATTTGATTCCCTATCCAACATTCACACCCCCTCCCAAAAAAAACCCCAAAAAACCCCCAAAAAGCCCCCAACAAACTAAGAACTAAAATGTTTAATTGGAAAAAAAAAAATCCTTAAATCTCTACTTTTGATTTTAAATAAAATTGCTTTTGCTTTGAAAAACAGCAGCGCTTTTCTAACTCAGAGACATAATGGGGTGATTTGAGAATTGTCACATAACCACAAGTGTTTGCTTATGCTCTCATTTTCACAAGAAAACCACACATTTTTTCCTTTTGGGTAACCTGAAACCAAACTCAGGCAGCAAGTTAAAAACAATGGTATTTGTACAGCTTTATTTAATATTAAACTTCTCCTATTTCTTGTGGTGATAGCTGTGCAGAGGGTTCACAGAACTCTTAGCCCTTATGCCTTATGTTTCTTTTTGTAACTCATTATTTGCTAAGAAGAAACAAATTTCATCCTTTCTAAGAAATCTCCCAATTGGTAGTTTTCCATAGAAACCCAAACATTGGTCAGAAACTGTGGAGCTGCTGATTATAAAATGCCTCCTTCAACTCCTCTTCATTTTTAATCAACTTCAGCCAGAGCTAAGGCTACTCTCTGCAGGAGCAGCCCTTACGTTGCTGCAGTTGCTGAATATTCCAGGACATTGTACTTAGTTAGAAAGTCTCCCTCAGAACTAAGATGTAAGCTGTGACCAGCTGCAAGCTTTCTTTCCTTATTACTTATTTATTTATTTGCTGTTAAGGTGCAAAATGGACACTATTCCCACATTTATGCATTCAAAACCTAAGTGTCTTGATAGTTATAAAGAATAAAAAGTGTATGGTAAACACTTTTGTCTGAAACAAATAAAAACTGGTTTCAGTTCTTGTCTCTAACGCTACTTTCCAGTGTGACTGTGGTCAGCTCAGTAAATCACTCTGAGCTTAGTTCCAGTCAGCTGTAATGCCAAGAGAATGGTGGGTCTTTTTTTTCCACCTGTTCTGTAATTTATTACAAACTCTTTGAGGCAGCAGCTGATTTTTCTTGTATGCCACTTTCTGTGGACACTTAACCCAACTTTCTGGAAATAATTAATTTTTCAGTTCAGGATCATTCTAAGTACTTAAAAAATTATATGTGGGTGAAATAAACACCTTTCTGCTGTTCACTGCATTAACTAGTAAAAAGTAAATTTTGCTTAAATGCATTACAAACCATTATTTTTCCAATTCAAAATTAAAGTTCAAATAAACTGTAAGTTTAAATTATAATTTAAATATATACAGTATTATATATCTGAAAACTAAGTTTGAATTAAAATTAGGAGAAAAATTTCTGTCTAGAGGGGTATCTTCAGAGTGGTTTGGTGTTTTTTTTTTTTTTTTTTTTTTTTTTTTTTTTTTTTTTCTGGAATGAATGTCTGAAACATTAGCATTATGGTTCTATAAGAACATTTTTCAGGGTTTTTCAAAATTTGATCCAGCTGTGTCCAGCATGGTAAAAACCTGATTTTTTTTTTTTTCTTTTTTAGGAGAACTGGAGGTGTCCTGTAGCAGTATGAGATATTGACCTCAGCCCTTCCCTGTACAGATGCAATCAGGACTCAGAGTCTGACCTGCTGATCGGGTAAGGGAGTTCAGAAGCCATTTCTTCAGCCTTTTGGAAAATTGCCCTTAAATTTGCTAGTGATTTCCTGTGTGTATACATGTGCATGTCCTGACATGGTTCAAACACTGAAGTAATAAGGAAATATTGACTTCCACCCAGATGTCTGCTTCACTGAGCAAGTGTTGGTCAATGGATTGATGCAGTATTAGCAAGCATCTGACTCCCTGCTAGGGGAGAACTGCCTGCAAACTAGCAGGCATTGCATTGCAGAAAAATCTTTGGTAGTGACTTCTCACTGCAAACTAGGAGGCATTTCTCTGCAGAAATGTCTTTGGAGTAAAGTAAGTGAGCATATGTGGTTATTGGATATCAGGAAGACTTCTGTTCAGTTATCTGAAAGGCATTTTAAAAAATACATCAGTTTTAGCATTTTAATTAATTCTGGAGGGTTTCATGCATGCCCAGATTAGGATGTGTGGACTTTTAACCCAGTAATGTATCCCTTTAAGTCAGAAATATGACAAGCTAGTTGCAGTATTAACACCAAAATTATTCAAGGAATCCAGATGCTGATATTGCAGTAGTAATGTTATCTCCACTGGGCTATGCAAGCCAGTGTGGACCATATTCAGCCAAAGGCATGACCAAAACACTCAGAGTGAATATAAGCTCCAATTCAAGTCAAGGGACCCTAGCTCCATCTGCTCTGAATCATTTAATTCCACCAAAAGAGAGGGAGAAAAAAAGTAAAAAAAAAAAAAAAAAAAAAAAAAAGTTGGCATAGTGTCAGTTTGTACATGTTGACCCCACAGGCTTGGCTCAGTTTAAGCCTCTGTTAAAATATGGATGTGGATGCTTTCAGAGAATGGCCCTGCAGCATACTTGGCAAGTGGATAGATAGATAATACCCTGATACAGAAATACTTCTTGGACACTGCTTAAGTGTTGTTGCTAATGAAACTAATGGTACTTTTACATCCACAGGAGGAAATCTCTGTCTGAGCCCCTACATTCACTTCCGATCACGGATCATGGTTTTATTTGACTTAGGCTTTGGTACTTGGTTTTGAGGGAAATGTGTTTCAAAACATGGATTTTCTCTGTGCATATTCCTTGCTCTGGGATGGAATTTCATGGCCTTGTGTGACTCCTCCAGTGCATCTGTTAATGGTTGCTGATGTACCGCAGCCTAGCACACTTAACTGCTAACAAAATTACTCAGAGGATGTGTGAAGACATGTTAGAGAGCAATGCCTGGCTTCTTATGTGTCAAAAAAAAAAAAAAGTCTTCAGAAACAGTTCAGTGGTAAAGTCACAAGTTAAAATTGTTTATCATCATCAACAGACTGAACTAATAGCTTTTGTCATGATAAATGTTAAGTTTAATAGGAGTGTAGGGGAGGAAAAGCTTTTATCTTTGGGACTACTTGTATGCATAGTGGGTTAAATAGCATGTTTTCACATGGTATGACATCCAGGTATGAGGAATACCTAAAGGACTTGCTAACATTACTGGCCTGCAGGAATTACTACAGTTGGAAGGGAACTCAGACCTTGCTAAAACACAGCATGATCTAAACTTCTTCAGGTTGTTTTAGAAGCAGGGCTCTGATGACATGGAGTCAGTAAAGATTTCAGTGCACCTCCTGTAGAAACAGAGTGTGTTAGATCATCAGTTGTGGAGAAATCTCAACCGGGTCATTGCATTTCTCAAACTTTTCAAAGTTCTTCCTATTTTTTCATGGGAAAAATCTTGTTTCAGTTGTGTATGGGATTTTCAGGCTCATTTTTAGTTTGTCACATTATGTGCCAGTGTTTTCTTTTGCCATGGACAAGGTTATATAGCTGTGACACATATAAATTGTTTATTATGTGGGTACAATATGAAAGAAAAAGTGTACCTGAGAAGAAATAGATCTATTGTAATCCTGTGACTGCATCATTTATCTTTTGCTATTGACTTTAGACTCTACCTTTTCTGGGATTTATTTCAATATTTTCTGTTTGCTTTCAGGACCAGCCAATCTTGTAATACACATCATTAAAATTTACTTTCTAGGAGTTACACGTGTGTGTGTATGCATATAGATAACTATACATGTGTGTGGATATATATCTGTATGTATGCATTTGCATACATCCTTTGTTTAAAAATCTCCTAAGTACAGCTTTGGTATTAGGCATGTGCTCCACAGGGTTTACAAGGTGGCATAGTACAGGGCCTGTGGTTAGACCAACTTCACCATTTGTCAGTGGTGCAGCAAACCACAACACACACAAATTAATGAGCTGCTCAGGACATAACAGCCCGAATTCTTTTTGTATTTTCCTCTGTGCTGGAGTGGGGCTCAAGCATGCCCACACTGTGTCTCCAGCAGAAGTTTTACAGTGTGCTGTGGGATCCAGTTTGGTTTCCCTCAGTGAGGTGAGCGGTCTGAAGGAAGTCTAGGAGAAGTGACTGGGTTTTTTTTTCATTTTCAGCTGAAATATCCCATGGCTTTGCTGTGATGTATGGGCAGTCAGGAGGGACCCAGCTCCTGTCAGTGCCCTGGGGAAAATCTTGTTGGACTGTCTTTTTCTTTTTCAAAGTGAGCATGCACTTTTTGGTGCTTTGTTGATGGTTAGAGTTTTAAAAAAAATCTATTAAAGACCATATTGTTTTTTGTTTGTTCTTGAACTTCTTACCAGTCCAATACATGGGTCTGTGAACAAAAGCCAAGTGTATTTTCAACTGGTCTATTTACCAAAATGTGAAGGAGGAAGAAAGACTAGTGGTGCTATAACAGTGATTATTCTAGATTCAGCAACATAAATCTGGGATGCCAAACAGGTGCTGACACTTCCTTCTAGCAATGATTGTCAGAGCAAAAGGAACTCTACTATTTGTGTCCTAGTAGACAATGTGATTTTTTCCCTCTTCAGAACAGAAAGTTGTCAAGGTTTAATCTATATTGTATTGCGTCCTATGTAGTTGAATTTGCCCATGGAAGATGAAATAGTTTGCTTTGAGGCCTCTCTTCTCTTTCTGCCTTACTCCCCCCATACTGGCATCCTTCAGAAATCAGTACAACTTCTGACACAACTCCTAGTCTAACTTCTGTGGTTAAAAGGGGATGCAGATTCATTTGGTAACATACAAGCAGCCTCTAAAGTCGCACTGGCTTCAGACCAAAAATGTTGCTGGATACAGGTTTTTAATATCTTCATGAATTAGAGGAATAACTAATGGGTTCAAAAATTTCAGATGCCAAGTGAAACATCCTGAAACCAGGATAGAAACATTCATGTACACATCATGACATAAAGAGAAGTTTGATATGGTTCTGAAAAAAACCCTGAAACATCAACACAGTTGCATCTTGTAGCAGAACATTTATGAACAATTCTGCTGTTATTATTTTTTCCATAGGATGCTACTTTAATTAATAATTTTCTTACACCTGATAAAAGCCGAAAGAACGTCTTTGTTGCAAATCTTGTTCATTACTGCCAGCCAAATTCTCCCTCTAAACTTTAGTTCATAGAGCAACTATGATCCTTGCCATAAGCAGAGAAAAGTTTTCCAGGTTTATTTTGTTGTGAAACACTTGAAAGAGAAGCTGGGCCCTGTGGTGGGTCCTTGACACCACAGGCTGCATCCAACTGTGCTCAATGCATCGTCTGAACAAGTACATGCAGGTGTTCCAGCTGTACATGCCCAGGACTAGTTTTCAGGCATAAATATTAAAAGCCAATAAAAAGAGTGGATTTTAAATATGAAGTGGTATTGTCACTACATCTTTTTAGAGACAAATGCATATTCAACAAAGTTAATGAAAATAAAATTATTCTCCTAGATTATTTAAATGCAAATTGGATTTACTCAAAGGCTATGTAGAGGATGAGTGTGGATTTTGTATTTAGCTGCATTTGTTTCATTGAAACTTTGTCATTGATATCACAGATACTCCTAATTTTGATGCTATATCAGGACAGAATAACCAGAAGAGGGAGCAAAGGCTTTTCAACAATGAGCTGTTGGCAAAAACTGTGTGACCCTACAGGGGGATCAGAAAGGAAGAAAACTTTCTCTGTGCTACTTTCGCTCCCTCAGAAATGGAAGAAGACATGAGTGAGAAAGGTTTGCAGACTTAGAAAAGAAATAGCATTGTGTTGTACTTTCAGACTTGAATTTAAAGCAGAACATGTTAAAAAAAAATTGGAAATTCACCCCATAAATAAAATACTATCTCACTGTGGGGGGAGGGGGATGGAGGAAACAAAACTAAAAACAACCAACCAAAACCTACAAAAAAATTAAGAATAAGTTACTATTTTTTTTTATTGGTCCATGTTTTCAATGCCAAACCCATTTTTATCTAATGGCCAGGATCATTATGAAATGTATCCTGTGGTTTTGGCCACTTACACAAAATTCTGTCACAGAGGGCTCTGTAATGACAATTTGCTGTTAATTGCTATTTAACGGGGCCAACCATTGTAATTTCTGCACAGTCTTATTCATAGATTGCCATCAGTTACCATGGCCAATCCCAAACACTTTGGGGAAAACATAAAATTAAAAAACGAAGAAGAAATACTGGGGCTTTTGATGCTACTTCTCCCTTGCTTTTTATTTTTTATTTTTTTTTATCTCTTCCACCTGTAGTCTTTTGGCTTTGCATGTAGATAATTAAGGTCCTGTATATTAAGATGTCAGCAATTTCAGATCTGGCTAGTCTGTGCCCTAAGCCTGCCTTATCATCTCTGGAACAGCTGCAGATTTTTGTGCTGAGAGACTGGACCAACCTCACTGAAGAGTGCATTTGGTATGCCTTCAAGGGGCTAGGCACACTCATCCCCAGCCCAGAGAGCTGGAGAGGAAAGAAGGGGCAGAAACATCTCAAAGAAAAAGAAGGCCTGCTGACGTGAATCAGGATTTAATGAGCTGACCACCTGCTCTTGAAATCCTCATCTGTAAGGTACTTGAGCCTATGAATTCAGACATGATACCTACAGGCTTTTCAGCTAATCTGACAGCACAGTCAAAAAGAATGTGACCTCAGGAATAGAGAAGATAGCTACTTGATATCCTGGCAGAGCACGCTGATAAACATTTTAGCATCAGCACTGCCTGCTCAGCAGTTTGTAGGTTAAGAGGTTAGTGAGGTACTTCTTAGCTCTAACATTTATTCTGTTTTGTAAACTCCTAAATTTCAGGTTTTGGATTCACTTGAATCTTCAGTCTTAGCTGGTAATGTGTAGTGTAAGGGCAGAGAGGGAGGTGTGTACCACAACATCTGCAGACTTGTGCGTACAAGTACAAGACTAACTTTTGGAAACAAAGAGGAAAGAGCGACAAGGATTGCTTCCTGCTGCTCTGTTTCAACCTTTCTATATCTGTCTCCCTCTGAATGATCCAAAAGTGAATGGCTTAGAATCCAAGATCACCATGTGCCACAGGGGCCCCCTCTGCCCTGTTATCAACAGTGCTTGTGATACTGTCATCCTTACACAACATTCAAATTATTTAAGAGAAGCTCCAACTTAAATCAAATAGCTGTTGTACGTATGAAGAAACACGCCAATTAAACCAGGCTGTAGAATATTCCTGGGGCTTAAGCCATGATATAGAAGATTCCAAGGCTTCCTTGTCCCAACAGGGGAGGTGTTTTGTGCTTGCAGTGGGATTCCCCTGAGGGCCTTCTGCCCACTGTTTTCTTGGTAAAACCCATTGCTGTGGAAAGCCTGACTCCATCTGCTCCTTTCTCCTGAGGAAAATGTTTCTTTTAAGGTCAGGAGAAATGTGAAGTCTTTGTAAGTATGGCTGGAATGCAGCATTCAGAGCAAGGCTTGTGTTTTTTTCCCCCACAGTGTGCCTCTGCAGAGAAGTTTAGGCATAATTTCCCTTGTTCAGGAACATTAGTCCCTGTTATTTTTCTTCTTACTCAAACTTAACAAATTGAGCTGGAAATATATCCATTGTCTGATTGAATAGGAACATTAGCAGTATGATTTCCTTCCAGAGGCTGATGGCTTTGATCCATTCTTGAATTCTGAGCATTGCAGTGTCAGCAAGCTTTCTTTGTCTATGATTTCTGACTATCTTTTGCATTTGCATCTTCACCTGTTCTTGTGTCATTCTCAATTCAAGAGCACACAAATACAGATATGCCACTAATATGTGTCTTTGTCTATTTCTTACAAGTTGGGAGCACAAAGACATCTAAAAGAGGAAGAGATCTCCAAGGTGAGTGAGGAAAAGAAGTTGACTTTTCAGCTACCCCCAGACACCTGTGACTATGAGCAATCCCATTTAGGTGCCCAAGTGGTGATTTTCAGAGCCTCACAATCTGCTCTGTAGCCTAACATCACACAGAAACTTCTTAAGCTCCACTTTAGAAACTGGTTAATTATTCTGCCTTTGTTACTATTTAAAAATCTCATAGCTCAGGAGGCTGGACAAATTCTTATAGTCTTTACCCTAAACCTATTTTGGCAATTTTATCCTTCTTAGTTCTTGTACAAATGTATTTATTTTGATTAATTCTTTAATTCCCTACTATTCTCTCACTCCCTGATACATTTATAGGCAGCAATCATATGCCCCTTAGCCTTTCTCTGACTAGACTAGGTTACTCAAGTCTTTTAGTTTTCTTATGTAAAAAAAAGGGTTCCTCATTTCTCTGATTACACTAGAAGACTTTCTCTGCACCTGTTCTGGTAACAGACTCATCTTTCTGAGTTTGAGTGACCAAGGAAGTGTGCAATATTTAAGGTTTCATTGGTTCTCTGTGCAATCATGTTCACCATTTCTGTTGGAAAGCTCTCTCATGATCACATTTAATCCATTTCCTTAAAACAATGCAAACAGTTTTTGTATTAGAAATTATCATTAGAGCTGAGCTGTTCCTACTGCATATGATCTTTTGGTGCAGAACAGTTGCCCTAGGCATATCCAGCTTCTGAATAAAAGAAGTTAGGGACTCTGTTACTCACATGTTTTTCCCTTAATGATTTCCCTACCATGCTTCACAAGTGAAGAGTTTCAGGGGAGGGGAATCAGGTAAATAAAAGCTATGTCACAGCATATGCACACTAGGGAGCTAAGTTAAATCCTGCATTTTTCATTGCTGTGTTTTTGCAGACATAACATATTTCTTTGAGCATCGTGCAAAGTAGTGTAGGCTGAGGCAGTGCTGTGCAAATGCTGGCATGCAGTTGGAACATTTGCTTTACTTGTGAGGGATGAGCCTATTTGCAAAATTAGGCAGTTCATCCAAATGGATGTCAATGGGATCTTTAATAGTCACCGCCACACCTTTAAACACTCCTCTCTGATGGATGTCACTCATTTTGTTAGTCCTACTGAAACACTTTGGTACTGAAATCTCATGATGGGTTCATGGAACACTAAACTCCAAACTTGCTGATGGTAGAGAAGGGAAGAAATCCTGTGTGGAGGGAAGAAAAATCTTTCACTCGGATCAAAAAAGAAAGGTGTTGGGTTATTTTATAATTTGTCTTGGCTTGTTTATTACAGTAATTTTAAATGGAAGGTCATTCATACTGCTGAGGGGCACCCAGTGGTTAAAGAGGTCTTGAAACTGCCAAGAAGTACTTGGAGGTGCTGGTGGATGAGAGGCTGGAGAGGAGCTGGCACTGACAGCACAGAAATATATCCTGGGCTGCACTCAAAAGCAGCTTTGCCACCTGCATCCAGCTCTGGGGTCCCCAGCTTAGAAGGAACTTTGGACTGTTGGAATGAGTCTGGAGTTGGTCTATCAAGATGATTTGAGGGCTGGAGAGCTCTATCCTATGAGGAAAGGCTAAGCGAATTGAGTTTGTTTTGCCTGGGAAAAAAAAAAAAAGTCTAAGGGGTGGCCTAATTGGAGCCTACAGGGAAGTTGAAGAGGGGCTTTCTACTGCAGCATATAGGGACAGGACAAGAGAGAATGGATTCAAACTGAGAGTAGATTTAGATCACATATTAGAGAATAGACTGGGGGGGATTAGGAGTAGATCTTTAAGGTCCTTTTCAATTCAAGTGATGTTATTATTCTAGTAAATCTGCTCATTAATAAGATGCGGCCTTTCAAACACCTTTTCAACTTTTAGACAATGCGGAGAAAAGTGAAGTAAAGCCTTCCTATTCTTATTTTGCATTGCTAGTATGCACCCTAATTGTTAGCACAGCAGCCCATGGGGTGAGCTCCTCCACTTCTGCATGTTTGTTAAGCTCAGCTGATGTCAAACAGTGGTCATCCACACGAGCTGAGGATGTGGCCTCTGGAGTTCAGAGGAGCTACTGTAGAATATCAGGCTGAAAAGTGATTTCTGAAAGATTTTCACTTAAGCTAATGCCTAAAACCAATAAAGAGGATGTTTCTTCATGTGTTTAAGTCCTTTTCTTTGAGATACTTAGTGAGCAGTGTGTGTCTTGACATTAACAGAAATGTAAAAATTTCTGGCGAATGTTTACGAATTCCATTTACTGTATATTGGAGAGTAGACATGTTGGCTATGCTAATCTGTGGGTTTGGCTGATATAATCCAGAGAGGAGAAAAATGTTTTACTAGAAGTAAAGTATAATTTAAGCTTTACTACAGATCTCAAGTTTATTGAAGTGTGACACAAAGAAGGTTTTTGGGGTGTTAACCATGTATCCACAAAGCATAAAATAAAGCCAAGAACAAAATAAGAGTGTTTTCAGCCCTCTTTATTTGTCAGATCAGCTAGATAACAAGATTTTATTTCCAAGAAGAAAAGATACAAAAGGACTAATGGCTTCTTTCATCAAGCATAGTTAAATTTAGGACATCTATTTGGATAAAATATATTTGAAATGGTGTCTGGTTATTTCTTTTCTTTGTTGTTGGGTTTGGGTGTCTTTTTTTCTGTTAATAAACAAAGCTTTTTTTTAAAAAAAGTATTTGCTTTCTTTGGGATACCTAATGACTGTTAAAGCAGGGGATGACACTTTTAGTTTAACCCACAGTTTTAACTGCAGCTAGCCATGAAACTTAGGTCTGGATTGGGATCCCAAATTTCGCTATTACTTGCAGAGCTTTTCTTCTAATTAGTATTTACAAGTGCTCTACAGTTTAGCAAACATAGTAAGTATAATGAAAAAATGGGTTATATTTTTGCAGAATATCTTAGCAAGTTAGGATGCCTGTCCTGCTCGTTATCATTGGAACAATTAAGAAGGCTATTCTGGCAATGAGTTAATTTATCTGGAATGTAAAATGATCTCTTTTTTTTCAATTTCAGAGGAAGAAACTAGGCTTTATAGCAGTAATCTCAAAAAACATGTCTGAACTGCTGATCCCAAGGCATGCTGTGATTGTGTGAGGTGGTTTAATTGGATATGTGGATCCGAGTTCACTGTTTACATGCGTGCAGCTACTTGGAAAGGGAGCTTGTTAATGAAAGTAGAAGAAAAACTTGAAGGAAAAGGCACGTTTGGCATTTAACTAGCAAAAGATTTGCTTTCTTCATTAAAGTCATTATAACCGAGCTCAAGAATTGCACATGCACAAGGGAATTACTTGAATTAAGTTAATAAAGTTGTACTTTATTAGGTGTGAGGGGCCTGATTATTCCATTAGTAGTGCAATACAGCCTGAGTTCAGATCTGTGGACCAGAGCAAGCAGGTTATGAGGATGAAGCTATGAAGCTCCTGTCCTGTGCACCTCTTCACCTGGGTAAGAGGAAGGCTTTTGTTTCCATTTTTATGAAATGGGATAAAATAAAATTGGTGCTGTGTTGGCTAAACCAGCAATCAATAGAGTATGTTCTTAGGAAATTTAGAGGAGAGCAATTCAATTACTTGGCAGAAATTCTACATGTCCCTCAGCTGTCTCTGAACATGTCAGGCCTGGGGAATACACAGCAGACTTTGTGAGTTATTGCGTGTTCTTTTCAGTGCAGTTGGTTTTTGTTTATTTTCTGCTTTTTTTATTCAGTTCTTGAAGCAGCATTCAAAAAATAGTATTATCTATATAGCTGGAGAGTACAGTAGGCACTGGTAATAAGCTGTTTCCAAGCATACAGTGTTATCTGTAAGGTAAAATGCTAAAGAATACCACCTATTTGCTATGTAAATATCTTGCTAAAAGGTCAGGTGAATGCTTGTTTTTGGTTTGGAAAATATTCTTAAAATTTTGCCAGTTTGGGTTAAACTACATTTGATCAGCCTTGAAGCCTGGTAAACAATAGTATCACACAACAGTGAAGAAATTACCTGAAGTGTTGTTGAGTCTGAATGAAACTGGAATCCTCCAAACCCTTTTCATGAAAAATATTGAGAACAGATATTTTAAGTGGTGCTTTCCAGTTCAGTGGCAATAGTAAAGAACATGCAAAGTAGGATTTTTAATAATTAAGGAGAAAGTGAGCAGTTTTTTTGGGTTTTTCTGAATTGTGGATAACATGAGAACGTGATGGGCAGCAATGCACTTTGCATAATGGGCCCCACTTCTGTGTGCCTTAGTATCATCCTGATCTTAAACAGGTGCCTCCCCTGTCATTTGTCACTAAGGGAGCAACCCACCCTGAGCTGAGCAGATGAGTGTGGGAAGAGTACTGCTCTTGTCTGCTGGGGGCTGACTTCTCCTATCAAACATGTTCTATTGGATTTCCATCAGATTTATTCTTCCTGAACCACTTTTTGAAGCATATGAGTTAGGTTCTTTCCCACTGTGTTCGCAAGATCAATAAAATGGAAGAAAATATAACATTTTTACTACCAATATATTTTAATAAAGCAACAATTTTCCTAGTGAGGACAAAATCCACTTGCCACTTTTTACTACAAAACCATCATCTTATAAAACATACTGCTCATGGTGAAGATGATGGGCATTTTGCCACAGCTTTGACCCTGTGTTCACCACTGAATGCACAAAATGGTTTAGCCTGATGAGTTGAGGAACCAACTAAGAAGTTAGCTTATTGGGCAAATTTTCTTTTCTATAATACACCATTCTTTACCAAATATTCACATCTGTAGGCCAGCAAAGAGTTAATAATCAATTGCTACTTAATGAACCTATAACCATCTTATTAAATCTGCATTGAATGTGTAGTTAAGTGTACTCAGAGTATTTTAATTTAAATGTTACCATAAAATCTGCAAGTGGAATTAGTGCAGTGCTTTTGAGATTACATTAGCAGCAAAACAGGGGGTGGATAGTTATTGTTAATTAAACCATACAGGCAACATCCAGTAGAATCCTAATGGCATGTAGGATGCATCTATTTGTTTAACATCTTACAGCTTCAAGACTCTTTGTCCTCCAACCCCTTTGCCCCTCCTCCCTCCCCTTTTTAAATTACCAGTGGAAGTTTTTGGACTGATTTTTTTATTCTCTAAGACTGATGAGATTTTGAAATGAACCCTTCTATTGTCCCTGGAATGGGCTTGACATTAATACACTCCAGAGAGGGATGGAACAATATAATTTCACTATGAGTTTGTTTATTAAAGTATTTTATGACATTTTTTTCTTCCATCTAAGCATTCTCCGAGGAAAACTCTAGATCTGATTTCCTCTAATGAAAGTGTCCCCTTATAACATATTCATGACCACATGAGTCATGACATCCTATATTTTTTTGCACTTCTGTGCTTAGGTCAAATACTGCAAAAAAACCACCTTACTCCTCAGTAATTTTCCTTTTTTTTCCCTTCCTTTTACATATCTATGCTTGTAGTATGTGAGACTGAGAACACAATTTCTGTGTTATTTTTTTGTTTGAGGGGAATTTCTGTCACACTCAATGTTGAATCTGTGCTATAGTTCCTCTGCTGTTTGAAGAAACAAGACTTCTCTCTGTGATTACCCTCAGTGTGACACTCCCTTCTTAAGCTTGCTTTCAATACCTGCTGGGCACTCAAAAAGGGAATAGTGCTGCATACCTGTCCTTTTTTAGCTGAAATATCCCATTATTTTGTTTAAAGGCTTCAGGAGTCCTCCAGACCCTGTTGCCCTGTCTGTTGCCGCTGCTGACTGTCACGGGATCGGTGTCCCTGTGTTGTGTAGGCCTTTTTTTGGGTGGTTTTTATTTATTTTTTTTTCCTAGAAGGAAGAGTCTTGCCCCAAAACCCTTTACTTAAATCATAAACTCTAGTATAGATATGGTTCTGAAGGGTTTACGTTTTGTGCTCATGGTCTTTTAGAGCTGTTACCTGGTCTTTAGTGCCTCCCCTTGCCCTCCAGCCCTGACTCTTCTGTAATACATTGCTAAAACTCTCTGGTTGGTAGTTTTTGCTTTGACCTTTCTCCTAGCTGAGGAATACACTGAGTGCAGGCAGCTAGGTGTACAAGCTGCAGATTGGGCTGCCATCTCTTTGCACAACAAAGGGCATGGGGACCTGTGTCACCAGCCAGGAGACATGGCAGGAGCTGCTGGGGAGAGGGAAGATCCCAGACTTTGCATGGATGAACAATCTGAGCTGTATTATTAGGCCATAAATAAATTGCTTTATGGATCCAGAGGTTTTAGGCTCCACTGTGGGAAGCCTGGGGTAAAATCAGTAAGGAAGCCTGGTCTGACTGCATGAGGGTGGGGTGTGCAGGGAGTCAGGTGGGACACCCTTCAGCTCACTGGAGCCATCCACTGCAAAGGGGCCTCATTCTTAGCAGTGAAAGTATCCAGTAATGGGAGTGTAACTGCCAGAGTGACTCCTGAATGGTCAGACAGGGAAGTTTCCTTAAGAGTCCTTATATGTGAATGCCTCATCAAAAGTCTTATCATAGAGTCATAGAAGGGTTTGGGTTGGAAGTGATCTTAAAGGTCATGAAGTTTCAGCCCCACTGCCGTGGGTGAGGATACTCTTACACTGCTGCTGAATATTATCTGTCATGAATTGCCCCTTGTGCCCCAGGTCTTTTTTTTTCCTTTTACACAGTTCCTTGCTTATTTCTTGTACAGATATCTCTGGCAAACAGATCAGGACAGTGCTCATTCCCCTTTATTACTTTCTGAGGCACACAAACCTGCCTAAATAACAGTATTTGCAATAGGGTTTTTTGTGATCCTATCTATTGTGGAAGTTTAATTTAGACCTTCTGCATCTTTCAGTATTGTTTTCACTTTTCTGTGAAGGGCCATGCACCTTCTAGGCACCAGAAGAATATGATACAATAATAATGAACATGAGACTATGCTTTGGCTGTCAAATGGGTCTTTTTACCCCCAGCTATACAAACCACATGGTTACTCTTCATTTTCAAAAAAGCCAGCGAGGCAACTCTTCTAAGCAAATTGCACAGTGTGAAGTGTTCTTTCCTAAACACTCCTAAGACTACAATGCAATTTGACTTATTGGTTGTTGTATTTTAGTCACACAGATCCAATTCTAGGTCTTTTCTTTCTGCTTGCTGAAGGTCATAGCCTGGAAACCTGAAAGTTAAGACAAGTGTCTGAGCCCTGTGAAGTCAACAGGACCTCATGCATTATTTGGTACCCCTTTCCATTCCTCCTCTCTGTGCAGTAGTGCACATGTGTACAGGCCATAAGTACGGATTTGTAAAATGGAGCCCTCACTTTGTCAATGAAAACCATTGTTGGAGAAACAATAACCTTTTCTAAGGCTGGCCCAATGTCTCTCTCCAGAGACTATGGTGAGCACAGTGGTAAATAGATTTTAAGAGGAGTATGGAATTTCTAATTCTTTTATGCAAGACTACTACAGTTTCAGGCTTCTACTTAATAGCTTTAGATAATGCAAGATGTCAAGCATTGATGTGAAGTGTATGTGTGCAGGGGCATGTTGGATTATCATCTTATTTCTTCAGATTTTTCCTACTGCAAAAGAAAAATATCAATATTAAGATGAATGAACAGACCATTTAAATGAAGAAATAAATGGTAGTTGTTTGATTCCCTATTGTGCACAATTGTGGTATACATTTGGAAGCAGGCACCCTTTTTACATCTCTTGAGGGAGTTTTTCTTTCTATTTTAACCTTTCTACTGGGCTGGCCAAAAGGGAAGGTGAGCAACCATAGAGAAAACCAAGATTTAATAGGCATGGACAGGTGGAAAATCCTTCCTTTTTTGAGCTAACAGACCTTATACTCTGATTCAAACATGTATGTGCTCCCGTGTCCTTTAATCTCAAAATAAAAAACCATCCCAATATACCCTGATGAAATAAGATTTGCTGGAGAAGAAAGTAGCAGGTATTGTGAAGGCTGACAAAAAATTCCCCAGTACTTCTGTACCAAAAGAAAAGCTAAGAAAAGTGTGAATCTGCTACTCAATGGATAAGGGTACATAATGACAAATAACAAGGAAAAGATGCTCAGTGCTTGACTTGATTCTTTTTTTCCATTCATATGTTCTATCCACTTGCTATTAAAGATCCTGGTTTTATTAGCAGGGCCTAAATGAAGCCTTATCCACACTACAAGAAGGTAAAGTAAGAAGTGCTTCAACTAATTGACTGTAAATAACTCTATGGGATCAGATAAAATGCATTTGGGGAACTCACAAATATTACTTTAAGGCCACTCTCTAACACATTTAAAAGATGATGGCAACTAAGAAGGGTGTATAGAAAAAAAAAAGAAAAAGGCAGGCATCATGGTCATCTTCAAAAAGGGCAAGGGGCAAGAGGCAGGAAACTAAAGGCTTTACCTTGGTCCTGTGATGGTCGTGGAGCAAGTCCTTATTGGAAACCAATTCCAGCTGTAAGAAAGGGAGAAATCTGACTGAGGATGGGAAGAATGGATTTAGAAGTACAAATTATGCAGGACCAGACTGACACCCTTCTGTGATGAAGAAATGCTCTGTAGATAAGATGAGATCCATGGATGCTGTGTATACCTTGATTTTAGAAGGTCTTTTAATATGGTCAGCTAATCTCCAAACAACCAAACTGATGATATGTAGAGTAGATAAGCAGATAATAAGGTGGGTGGAAAATTGGCTGAACTATCAGCAGCAACACAAAGCCCCAGCTGGCAGCTTGTTGCCAGTGCTGTCCCTCAAAGATCAGTATTTGGGCCAATGTTATTGAGTGTTTGTATTAATAAATCTGGATGATGGAAAAGAGTGGACTCCCAGCAAGTTTGGGAAGAATATGTTGGTGGGAGCAGTCAATATTTTAGCAGGGAGAGATGCTATTCAGGGGGAAATGGACAGGTTGGAGAAATGAGATGATAGAAGCCCCATGGATTTCAAGACAACAAAATCATGACCTGGGACAAAATAATCCCATACTACAGCAGAGGCCATGAGCCAGCTGCAACAGGAAGAAGCTTTGAAGGAAAATGGGTTTCTGGTGGGAGAGCTGAACAAGAGCCAGCAGTGCATCCCTTGCAACCAACAAGGCCTGGCACATAACAGCCTGCACTGGCAAGGGTGCAGCCAGCAGGTCTGGGGGAAGTGATTCTGCTCAGAAAAGGTGCAAGTTAGGTACCCTAACAGAAGTGGTGTAAACCTTATCCACAAGGACTAGCTCAGTCAATTTGGATATAAACATAGACCAGCGCAGTTCAAAATCACGTTATTAAATATAAACATTTTTTTTTGTAGTTTAGATTTTTTTGTCCAAATTATCCAACTCAGTCAGCTGGTACAGCAAAATAGTTTACTGTTCTTTACAAATCTGATTGCTTTGAATAATTACAGAGAAGATGGGTCAGTTGTCAGCTGGCATTGAAAACATTTTAGTTCCATTAACTTTGTGAGGTTAAAGCAACTCATGCCAGCTGCAGATCTTTTGACCACCACATGTATTAAAGGTGCCAGTCACCAGGCTGGGCTTGCTCCTCCCATATGGCAAACTTCACTTCAGGCAGAGGATGAGTGGCAAAGCAAGGAGGGTGAGGACATCCGTCATGTTTAGTGGTTGCTATTAGAAGAAAAACACAACCTGTCAGGGAGGTAGGAAAAATGAATGAGTTCAACCCTGACAGGAACTGGTGGGCAGGTGATGGCATCCCTTTGCATTATGTGACCAACAGAGGTCATTTTTAATAGCTTGCAAATCAGCCCATGGCAGTTTTCTCTGCTATGCCAGGACAACGTGCAAGACACTGATAAGTGCTTTTCTCTTATTTAGGGTTGTTTAGAAAGCAAGTCGATACACTTTTTCCCCCTCCTTTATTTTCCTATGTCAGGATACATGGCCTGTTGTATTTAAACTTTTGTAACTATTTGAATCATACTCAATACTACTCAATTTTCAACTCCTGGACTAAATTATGATGTGGAAGGTGTAAATTACAAGAGATTATACTGTATTTTCTCCTAATAGGCTGCATTCTGTAACAATTTCGTTTGTGTTTGAAAAAAGTCTTTTTGCAACAGATGTAGTCTGGTTCGATGAGTCCATTCAGAGTGCTTTTCACTCTGCAAGGGTAATTATCTTTATTAGTTCTGTACCTTGATAGTGTTTCAGCAGAGCATTTAGGAGTGTCAAATTCTATTAAGCATAAACTAGCTCACAAAGCAAATAAATTGGAACTGTGTGTAAATGGTGATACTTTAAGAAGTTTAAGTGAGTGTTCTGCTGGTGGTTTTGCCACTTGATAGAAGGAAAAAGGTCAAATTTTTGTTTATTTGAGGGGAGGGAGCTTTGTATCTTTTGGAATGACAACCTCCCCCTCATGAATAAATGTGGAAATTTTAAAGCTTCTACATGCAAACAATCGATCACTAAGACTCCTAAAATTTTTCATCATTGTTATTCAAAAGTGTAATTTTGTTGGTATACTAAAATTTGAGTCATGAAGAAATGCTACATAAACCACAATGCTTTCCTGAAATTTCTCCTTTTCCCAAGAGCTGAACTGCAGAGGTCAGGCAGGACAAAAGCACAGTCCATATTTGCATGGCTTAGCAAGACAGTAAAAGATGCTCCTAATTTCTCTTCTTTCATATAATTTTTGTGAAAGCCGAAGTAACTGTGGTTTCTGTAGAGCTACACCCACATTCAGTAAGCAGGTCCCTGGATAAATTTCAAAATGATTTGTCTCACCTGAGCTGCAGGAGTAACTGTGAGGGAAAGTGCTGAGACCCAGAGAAAGGATTTTGTTAGTGGTAAACACGAAAATTAAACTCTAGAGGAAGGCTGTGGTGTTGCAAAGTGTGTCCTGCTTGATTTCCCTAGACAACTCAATTTCATTGCATGCCATTAGTGCTTACATTCCAGACCATGCATGTATTAATCATGCTGGAACTGCTGTCCTCAGCTCTCAGGAGTTTCTTTCCTCCCTCCACAGACTCTTTAGCATCTTCAACTTGCTCTTTCTCTCATTCTGTCACTGCTTCGTATTTGCCTTGTGGTTAAAGGGGACTGATTTGGAAAAGACAAATCCTTTGTACTAGCAGAAAGCCGTCAAGTATTATGAGCTGGAAGAGTGTTTCCCTTTGCTTAAAGTGCTGCCCTTCTCACTGCTTATCTTATTCTGAAGTTTCTCTTCTGTGGAAAAACCCAGAAGGAACTGACTTTAGCTAGTACTCTTTGCCTTTGGAGTCAAGCCAAGTGAAATGGTGAGGGGACAAAAAAGGTGGAGAAACAGCTGGCAGAAGCTCTTGCCCACACCATGGGAGACAAAAAGACAGAAGGAGAGAAGCAGTTGGAAGGAGTAGGTTTGTCTAGGTTCACTAAAACATACAACATTCTGCACTCTGCCTCTGTGAATAATTTTATGTTGCATGCTTTTTCTGTTCATAATCGGGAAATTTCTGTGCTTATTTCTTGGACAAACCAGAAACACTTGTGCTGCCCTTTGTCTGATTTTATGTCCACTTCTGGCTTACCCTTGCTTGGCTAGGTTGTGGTCTGGCATCCTGTTTCACTGGCACTGGCCACGTGAAGACATTATTCCCTCCAGACTCCATTGATTAACCTCCAGTTACTGCTGAGTTCTGTTGATGTAATTTGATTCAGTCAGGATGACCTGGACTGGAAAAGGCTATTATGCCATAGACTGGTAGGTCTGGCAAAATTTTCTGTTCTCTAACACAGGTCAGTGATAAGGCAGTCCGGTAGTAGGAGGGAGCTGTGATCTTTCTGAGCACAGCTAAGATGAGACACATCAAAAATAATGTCAGCATCATTCTCAGCTTGCTGCTTCTTGCCCTTTATCATCCACTGTCTCAGAAGCCTCAATCTGGTTTTCATTCTGTATACTTGCATAGCCCTGTCTGACTGTGTGGTGTTCTGAGTCCCATGAGGACCAGAAATGTTTCTGCCCAAAGATTCTTTTATCTCCTTCCTAGAAGGAGGTTTGTGGAAATGTGCCCTAATCTGCTTTTGGGCAAAATTACTTTCCCTAGCTGGGTGATTTAAGGTTTCAGGTAAAGGCCAAATTTGCCTCAAGCAGATTCACCCTCAAACCATGAACCATCTTTAAAGCAGACACCCCCCAGTTTCTTTCAGATGTCCCACACTCTCTGGGAGAAGATGACCTCCAACTGGAACAAGTACTGCTCTGCCCAGCCAGCTTGGGTGTGAAAGGGAACATCTACACATGAGCTGACAGATGATGCAAATTGAAGCAATGTGGATCAGTTTTAAAAGAGAGTATAAGAGTATAAGTTCCACTGGTTTGACTATTTCTGTTTAAACAGTGTAATGTTATGAAAACCTATTCATATGTTAATGGAACTGATCCATCTTGCCATAAAGAAACACTTACTTTACAAAGCAATATTGATATTTCATTTGTCTGATGGCAATTCTATTTTATGCTCCTTTAGACTATCCATTTTGAAAATCCTTTTTTATCCCCTCATGCATTTGCTTTATTGTAAGCACTTAAAGCTGTGTCTTTCTTCAGGTACATGAACAGTCATAATGAATGTTACTGGGTTTGCCATCATAGTCTATATACTTAAAACCAACTACTTTTATTGTGCTAGTACAAATGCTGATTCAGTGAAACCTGAATTTTGTACTTGTCTTCTCTGGGAAATTAATCCAGGCTAATTGATGTAAGTTGGATTAATTAAAGCACATTAAAGTCATGCTTTCTCATTTTGGAACAAAAAAAGAAAAGAAGAAAACCACCTTAATTTGCTTTTGTTTGATTCACTTCCAAATCAGAGAAACCATTCTGATCTAATATCACTTAATATTTATGTTCAGTATGGTCCCTGTGTAGACAACCCATAGTCTTTATGTGAGAGAAAGAGGGAGAGGGTATGTTACTGATGAGGAATATCAGCACACCTAAAATTACATGAGGACCATTTTTAAAATTATTTTTGCAGTTGAACTACTACATAATTTAACTTCCCTTTCATACCATTATGGCTGATGCTTTCTTATTAGTACCAGCTTTGGAGGTGGAAAGCAAGGCAGATTATGGTTCAGGAAATTAAGCCTGGGCCCAAGTCACAGATTTTACTTGTCTGGCAGTTGCTGAGTATTCTTCTTTAGTCTGGACCCACCAAACAGCAAAGACTTCTCATGTTCTCACAATCCTTTCCAGTGCATAAGATCACAAAGGAAAACCCAACTGTCCCAAATAGGGCTGAATGCAGAAAGTGGTAGTGAAATGTGTAGTTTGATGCAAATCTAATTTGATCTGTAAGTACTGCTGAATGGGAAGGACACTTTAAATATGTAGGGGATGGTGTAGTGATTTGGTGCTTAAGATTTTAGAAAATATTTATCACTGAAATGCTCTGAAAATGCTAGAAAATGGTTTTGGGGAATTGCATAAGTATAATCCCACCTTTCTATGATTCATCAGAATTACTTTATTAAAAGTAATTTCTTCAGTTAGGATGAGAAAAATATTTTAAATTTTTCAAATGGCTCAATTTCAAATGGCTCAACCCACCTCTGCTTTTGCCCTGGTAACAGCAGGAAGTGATATAGAAAAAGTGGTTCACTTACAAGTTTTGTAACAGAATAAATTGTAAATATCAAAAGAAATTTTAGGAGTTGTAAAAGTCTATCCTAAATTCTTTATGAGCTTTTTGTGTTGAGAAAGATCAAAATAGTTTGAGTTAGAGCAAAATAAATATCCAGAAGTACAAAAATTCAGAGGTTAAGTGCAAAATTTTGTCTGGTGTCTGCTGTCCTGATTCAGCCAGTGCAGTAGAATGTAGGAAAGCTATACTGCTGTAAGTGAATGAAAAAAAAGTGATTTGATAATGGTTTCCATCTCATAGGGACTGGAATAATACACCATTTGCAGACAATTAAGAGGACTATCTTCTGACTTAAGCCAGCCTCAAAATGTATGTTCAAATCTTCAGAAATTGAGAGGCAAGAAATTTTATTAAGTGAAAGGAAGTTATATAGTAGAATTTTTGGTCTGTGGGCAAGTGGTTGTGTTTTTTTTTTTTTTTTTTTAATTTTTTTTTTTTTGGGGAGCGGGGGGCGTGGTTTGGTTTGTTTGTTTGGGGTTTTTTGGCATTTTTTGGCATTTTTTGTGGTTTTTTTTAGAGTTTGTTTACATTCTTAATAAGGTTTTAAGAAACTCAAATAGTACTGAAATAAACGTTGCACAAAATGTTTAGATGTTTTTCATTTAAAACATTAACGTTGAACATTGGATTCATCCTCAATACTCCTGTGGTGAGTTGTTATCCTGCTCCCTGCAAATGCTGTTTCCCATCTCAGGAAGAAGCTCCATTGCTAGATTACATCTCTCTTATCTGTGCTTGTGGTTGAAGACTTTTTGTGAAACACCTCATTATCTTGGCTAGAGCAAAGAGATCTGACTGGTGAGTCTGAAATATAGATAAGGAAAGAACCTTGAGACTCTGAGTCTCCTGTCAATTTGTTTTGATATTTAAATATTTGATTAACAAAACAACATATTTTAGTCAAAGAAAATATTTCCTGGAGAAAATGGAAATAAAAAATTGCAAAAACCTTTTCCCCCTTTTTTTTTAACTAGGAAGTTTCTGTCTAGTTAAGCTTATCTTAAGCATCTGCTTGAACGGAAAACCTTTCTGCATCACATTTTAAACTGTGTGCAAACCTCATGATTCCCAAGAGTAGTACCATGAACATGATAAATGTCTTTAAATGTCTCTGCTACATTAGAAGTTAGACAATTTTCTTGTCACCCAAGACAGGTAGAAACTTTAGTTGTTGCATATTTCCCCTTTTCAGGGCTGCTTCTTGCCCTGTTGGAGTGCTAACCTATTATCCCTCTTATCCACCTTCTTTTGCTTTGACTCATGCCTTCAAGAGTCTTACAAGCATAATGTGCCTGGCTTGGATAAGTGTTATAAAGCAGCCCTACTCACCTCCTGATGTTACACTGGCGGGGTCCAGTTACTGAAACAAGGAGATACATTGCCTAAAATAATTGAAAGTAAATTTCCATAGACTTTCTTTTAACTGATTTTGAATGCAGACTTTAATGAGGGGGTTGAGGAGTTGGTTTTGTTCTTTCTACTTTTGTCAGCTTCATAGAAAAATAAATATCAATCTCTTGGCGTGAAGAGCCTTGATGAATTCTCTCTGGAAAAAAAAAAAAAAAGAAAAAAAGGAAGGCACGGAGCTTTGGGTATCAGAGTTCTCTGAAATGACAGAGTAACAGAGCATTAAGATGAGAAAAATGCCCAACTGCTATGTACGTAAACAGTGAGAAACACCCTTTTCCTTGAGTGCTTTGTCATCAAATATCAGCCTAAAAGCAGAAAAAGGAAAGATTACTGTCCCCATTTCACAGATACAGACCTGGAAAAAGGAAAGATTACTACCCCTCTTTCACAGATGCAGACCTGGTCTATTATCAGTCATCATTGTACTAGACTATGCATCACAAAACAGTGAAAACGTTGAGTGGATAAGATAAAAAACTGTTACAGAAGCAGCAAGGAATAGAACTTAGAAGAGGCACTGATGAAAGAAGGGATTCATTTGTTTGGGTTTTTTTTTGTTTGTTTGTTTGTTTGGTTTTTATTTTTAATTTCCTGAGAAGTTTCTATTTATGTGCTTACTAATGCAAATTGTCCAAAAAATTAATAGAAATGTGAGTTATTGAAGGCACATGTACTTGATCATGAGAACTGAGTCCCAAAAGGCAAATTATCCTAGCTTTTTGGAGAATAGAGTCGTAGGCTTTATCTGCCTGTAGGTGATGAGAAGGTTTTTTTCCCCCCCTGCTGCAGCAAGGTGTTCAGAACATCTCTCAGATGCCTTTTGTTTTACTTGCCTTCTCTGGTACCATTCAACCTGCTTTCCCAATAATAAAGTTAGCTGTCTTTTAACAGTAAAAAAGGCTGTAATAGGGATAATTTATAACCTCTGAGAGCAAAAAGACTGATCTTTTCACAGAATTTAGGAAATTATTGCTTTCAAAAGTGGATTATAAAACTTCTTTGATTGAGTGACAGTGGTGCATTGTACAGATGAATCTTTCTGAGCCTTGTATTTGGAAAAGCTGTTCAGCAGTTAGAATAATCTGTCTCTATCAGAATTTTAAGCAGGTTTTTTCAGCTCAACATACAAGCAATCTACTTTTAAAAACTTTAGTGTGTTGCTCTGTATAAAGCACAAGGAAAGAAGTGAAGATGGAGTTTCCTCTCTATACTCTCTTTGCCCTCTACCCAAATGCAGCTGTCAGGCAATTTCTGTGAAAAATAGTTCTAGTAATTTTTTTTTCCCCAACATGTTGGTTATACTAAGGGCCAAATTGACTTACCTTATGAAGGTTATGGAAGATACAATGAGTAAAGGACCTCTGTATTTCTAGTTTGTTCTTTCAAACTACATTTTTAGATCAAGCTGACAACCAAGAATAGTGAATAATTAATGGACAGATCCTTCTTATGATGACACAAAAATTGCCTTTCTGAACAGGAAGGTTACCACTGCATTCCTTTTTAACCTTTATCATCCAGTCAGATGTCCAGTTTAGGAGTCTAAAATCTCCTGGTCTCTCTTTAAAGAAAAAGGGAACAGTCCCTTCAAAGTAGGAGTCAAACTGGAAGTGAGTCACCTGTAAACAGAAAAGTGTCCCACTGGTGCTTTTAGCTGTCTTTCTTACCTGCAGTGTTGCAGTGCATAGGTGCATCTCTCTGAATTTGTTTTAAACCCAACCATGTGATTGTGCCAAAGAGTTTGGAATGAGGGCTCCATCATCCCTGATACAGCCTAATTCCCGGATGGTGCACCTTGCCAATCCTCTGTTGAAAGAGGTTGCTTTAGCTTAAAAAATGAAGGGTTGGCTCAGAGCTGCACGTATCTCACAGGAAAAAAAAAAATCACTTGGGGCCAGATCTTCTGAGAATTCCATTAAATAATCACGTATCTCCTAACTCAAGTACCTCCTGAAGCAATTATTTACCCTAGAAGTGGTCCTGCTAGGCTGTTAGTGTTGCTCAGTGCAGAATGGTCAGGGTCTCATGATAGTGCAAACTGTCTCTGTTGCTCCTTTTAGAAATGCACATTGCTATGAAATGGGGATAGGAAGAGAATGAGAATTTTGAGGGATTTAGAGAAACTGCACCATTTCATGGCTTCCACCTCAGAATTTCTTTTTTGTTGTCATTTTACCACAGGAACAAAACACAGAGCTCTTTATAATGGTCTATATTACTGATCTCCTTCTTGGCCAGGTTTTTGTCCACACAGGTATCCAAAGAAAACAGGTACATGTACTTGCACCTTAAAGCCTAATGAAGAAATGTGTATGCTTATCCAATGTTTCTTTTCACTGCCTTTTCTGGATTACTCTTATATTCTACTGTGGCAAGCATAATGCAGATATAATAAAAAGCCTAACCCAAACAGGCAGAGAAATGAAAAATCAGGATTTCAGACAATATCTGTCCTTTCAAATGCCATAATAATAAAAGCTAGTTCCAATAGAATAAATACATTTAACCTCCAAAGAGTTATCAGTGCATTACCTCCCCACCACTTATGAGAAAGAGATTCAACTGGCTCATGAGTTATCTGTGTTTTATGCTCATGACAGAAAGATAATCATCCTCAGGGGTGAAATATGCTAAATACTGCATAACTATGTTGAACTGGCAGCAGCTGCTTCATTCTTTATGGGAGTGCCATTTGCTCCCGCCCACACCATACAGTCTCTGGACAACTATTGCTTTTCCTTCTGAAACCTATTTCGCTGTATTTAATACTGTCGTTAAAAGTTCAGCTCCCTGAAGAGCTCTGTAAACTGGGCCACTGTTTGTAAACATGTGGATTCAAAATTAGTTCCTTAATTTCCCTGCAGTCTGCTAGAATGTGGGCTGATGTTATTTTATTCGCCCACCAATGCACTGAATGGATTGCACTAAAAAAGCAGCAGCAGCAGCAAAGGGTCGAGTGAGAGGGTCACCAAACTGGGTCAAATACGCCAAAGTCTCTCTGATTCCTGAGAAGGGCACTTTTGCATCTTGGCCTAAAGCCTTAAGGGTGTGCTAGAATGCTCCCTGAGGGTCTGTGTTTTCCTTTATATTAGGCTGTATTCAGTTTCTGAGATAACTGTAATTTTATTTCTGTTTTGGTGTTTATTTCCTGGTAATCCGGGTTGGAGAATCAGTCATCTACTTGATTGTCTAATTAGTAATTATAAGGTTTTACAATGTGTGGTATGTTCCATTCTAGTGGAATCTAACCAGAAGTAATCCCACACAGAGATGAGTATTTGCTTTTACTTGCCTATTGTGAATAGTCATATGTTTATTTTGGTTTCTTTTTGACAGCTGCCATTTAAGAGAATGTAAGATTATAAATAGTAAAGCAAAAGAACAACATGAATGAGGTTTAATGATGAGGCTGATTCCTCTCGGGCCATTCTTTGGGTTAACCTGCTTCTCACAATGTATTGAACATATTCACTTATTTCAGCACAAAATCCAGAAACATCTACCCATGTTGGAAAACACAGAAGTTTTTTAGTTTTATTTCTTTGTAAATCTTAAAGATTAGGAAGTAAAACCTTAGGAATTAAAATTTGTTTTTCTGATCTTGATACCCTTTTAATCCTTACTGGATTTACAAGTAGCAGCTGAAGGCAATGGACTAGAGGGGGAACAGTTGGAGAGAGAATAGATTTCTGAATAGAAACCTCATCATGAAGCTGCTGCAGAGGTGGTTTTGTGCTTAGATGGACTCTAGTAGGAGAGTGGAAAATTGTCTGTCACTCCAAAAGCATGATATTCTTTAGCACTTTGAGAGAAGCTGTTCCTTCCTTACAAACACCTGATAATCTGTGCTGGGAACCCAAAGGTAATCAAACAGATGACAGACCTTGTGCTGTCTGATAACAGAGACTGTATTAATCGTGCCAGCCTTGCAGGCTACCCGTCTGTGCTTGTGACAACTTTATATAACTTGCATTTTTCCTCATTTCCTGTACTTGTCCCACCACAGTGTAAGGTACGTTACACTGAATGGGCCAAATTGTTTCTCTTTCTTTTCAGAAGTGAATTTTTTCATTCTTATGATGACCTTTCTAGTCATTCTTCCTCATGCACATTCCAGTTTGAATTGACTTAAGCGTGCTTGGCCAGAGCTGTGTTTCACATGATGTTTCAGCACAACTGTTATTATTTCCTTAACTCCCAAGGAAGTGCCTTATGTCAGGCATCTTATTTCAGACTGCGTTTTTCCCAACAACAGTACATAGGTGGCTTGTGGTTCATCCTGAAATAAACGGCTACATTTCTTTCTTTCTTTTTCTTTTCATCTTACAGAATGAACCCCCCATCCTTAGCTGAAATTACTGATATTTGTCCTAAGAGCTGTGACTTTGCACCTAAAAGTAGTTATTTTCAACCCTTAGTTACATCTATTTCTCAGTCTTCCAGCTCATCCAAGACAATGCTAGAGTCTTTGCCGCTTTGAGATGTGTCTCAGCATTACACAATTCTGGGATTTCACCAGCGTGCTCTTACCTATTATGGCTGAGTTGTTAATGAAAATATGAAATATGGTTGCCAAAGATCCATTCTCCTTTACTGGTATTCTTGTCTTGTCTATAAACTATTTTTATAGGCATTATAAAAATACTACCATTTTTCTCTAGTTTAATAATTTCCCCTTATGTCTCTGAAAGATGCTTTAATTAAGTCCAGATAAATGAGACCTATAACATTTCCTTCATTTAAAAAATCAGATTCATTAGCAAAAGTAGTAATAGTGGATGCAGTATACACATATACTGCTACATTTCCTTTTTCATTTAGCATATTTTTAAATTGTTTTTTACCTTCAGAATTTGTTTCAGTCTCTTCTATCTTTGCAGGCAGACTAAAGGGCCAAAACAACTTTTCATTTATTAACCTAAAAAGTCTGAATTTCTTGGTTTCCATCTACTATCACAAACTCAGGAGATATAAAATATTTTCTCCTGGATCTATAATTTAGGTTATTAATTTCTAGGCAATTATCTACTCTGTCCAATTTTAATTGCATTTTCTAACATGCTGTTTGAATAATTTCCATGCCTATAGAGTTTTCACGTCCCTTAATTTTCCTCTTTTTGCTGTCTGCTGGTCTTGTATTGCTGTTGCCTTATTTGTTTTATTCCTTTTCCATACACTTAAACTAGCCAGCAAGATTACAAGTCAAATGTCTTTTGTTCTTTTCACCTTTCCTCTAAGCCTTGCACTTTTCTTATCAGTCACACCAGGTTTGATTCCTAAAGGTCAGATATGCCACATACTCAGGGAATTATTCATCTGTCAAGAAGAGTCCTGTGCCTATGAATACTTTTTGGGGATTGGATATCTGAAATCTTTCTCCTAGTGCTATTTCTTGAGCCTCATGTTGATCTTCAATGTCTTGTCCTATTTCATCCTTCTTCTCTAGGGAGGAGTTGTAACTACTCTTGTTAGAAGCTGTTTACCATGAGTGTGACTCTTGTAATACAAATGTGCCACTAAGTGGAAGGGATTGGGGCTTTACATTTCTTATTTCCTGTGAAATAGGTAGTCTGGGAATATAGGAGTACTTTCTCGAGAGATGGCCCTTTTATACTCAGAAAAGAAGATTGCTGCTGAATGGATTTCTTTCAGGTGCTTCTCTAAGTATGCCTGAGTATATGAAGTACCAGCATCTGTAATAGTCAAGAGATAGCTTTTTTAATTTGAGTCTGTCAGACACACAGGAATTGAAAATTTTCATTTTCCTTATATAATAATTGATAGATATAACCTTGCCTCAGTGCTAGAGAAAACCCACAGTGTTTTGTCAAGTTCCCCAAAAGTTATTTATTTACAATAAATGCATAATTTAGTAGGGAAATAGTCAAAACCGGCGCTTTTCTTGGCTTTTAGAACTGCATGGTCTGTGATGTATTAAAAACCTGGAGGGCAACTTGCATTACAACAGCAGGATCTTGTGGCAGCTAGATAAATTAGCACAACTTATTCAACAAAGTGAGGAGAACCTTGAAATTAGTAGTCTTGCATATTAAAGACTCAGCATTGCTTATTTTCTCTGGACAAAAAAATATGGTCCACAGTACTTGTGATAGGAAAGTTGTCTGCAGCCTAGTTATGTTTTACGTTGTCTTAAGGAGGAAGGAATGGTCTTATGTACCTGTTTCTTCCTTATGACAGTAGGAAGATCCTGTCTGACTAAGTTTAAGCTCCCTAACTCTGCCATGGTCAAAGGACATAATCTGTAGCAGGTGAATACCAGGGTGTTTTTGTGGTTTATTTTTTTCTTTTCTGATAGTCCAGAAAGAAAGGGCAAAGTAAAGTGAATGACAATATTTAATCGTAAAAGTGCCAAAAAAAAAAAAAAAAAAAAAAAAAAAAAAAAAAAAAAAAGTGGCATTTCTTGAGCCTGCAGAACTCAGTTTGGTTACAAGTAAAATCCTACACAGGTGCAAGAGACAGTTGAAGCTCACATGAAACAGAGAGATAAACATCACCTGTGGCCACAAATTGGCGCTTTGAAAATGTCTACAAAAACACTACTTGCTCTATCTTAGCATATAATCTCCCACAGCTAGGGTTTAATTTCAGAAGAAAATTTCCTTAATATTTCCTGGGAAAACTGTTCTAGATTTACTGACAGGCTTAACATGTGTGGATGTTCAGATACAGCAGATACAGCCAGACCCCAGATATCTTGGTATTTACTGATCTTGTGTCATGCCATGCAGCTCCTCAATGTGGTGTCTCTCAGAGAAAATCTTTCCCTGTGTTTACTGGAACTTAATGTTTATCATCCTCTTCTACCCCAAAGAAAAAAATTCACTCTGGATCTATTGCTATTATGAAAATTCTTGCTTGTTTCAATGGAATTTAGAAAATAAAAGATGCTTTAAATAATAGCTAATTGAGATTCCTTCTCAAGAGACATTTCTGAGGCCTCCTGAGTGTGGTTACAGAGTTAGAATTCACAATTGCTTGTCATGTACTATTTCTTTTGCTGTACAGATTGTCAGCAAAGTTATCTAACTTTCATTTCTTGAAGTTACTAGATTATAGCTTTAAAACTGGGGAGAGAATGAGGTGATATTTGTTGGTGGTTAATAATTTCAGATAATAGCCCATTAAATGCTTCACCTCCAGAAAAAGCTTTCTTTGTCTGGAGGAGCCAAGGAACTCTCAGCCTGGGAACATTGAACTGAATACCTGTCTTTTACTGAGTGTTACTTACACTACAGTTACCAACCCAGATTGGGGTTCAGCTGCCAGAAAATTCAAATTCAACTGCCAGAAACAATGGCTCTTTTAAAAAACCCAAAAAACCACAACTCATTAAAATCTTTCTGAACAAAAGTTCTCCCCAAAAGAAGAGAAAGATGTTTGGAAAGATTAAATGTCTAAAACTGAAGCAAATATGATAAGACAGTAAGATGGAGACCTTGAGATTAATTTTAAAGTGGAGAGACTGTGTGTGTTGCAGCTGAAAAATGGGACTATGATTCTTGGCTCAACTGGCTTTAAACAAGCTACCAAAAGAGTTGATGTCAGTGTAGCTGCAGCAGTGCAGAGCAGGTTACAGACATAAACATTTATAAGTTTTCCCAGCTTTTGAGTGGTTTCAGTAGCCCATGGTGGACTTGCTCATGTTCTAGCATGGGTAAAGCTGAGTTTGTTGTGTCAGCTTGAGAAAAATCAGCTTCTTAACCACAGTGCAGTTCTCTGAGAAGTTATGACTATGGCCAGGGCTTTTCAGTTCTTATTACTTGGTGACAGTTTAGCTGTTCATTGGCAAGATGGAGTGGTAACTGTGGAGGGGTTCTTGAAAAGTTGAGTTTTGGTTCTTCTCCCCAAGACAAAATGACAGAGGTGCTCAGGTGGAGAACCTTTGTAAGTCTATCCCTTAACAATTTACATTTTGATGGAATTTGAGCTACCAGGATAAACAGGTGCCCCCAGATGTGGAACTCCATCACCTCAACACCCCTTATGACTTACAAATTATGACTTTAATGTCACCTGTTATTGTACAATATCGTCCTTGATGGGTTTTGTGGGTTTTTTAAACTTCTAAAAAATGTTAAAAATATGGCTAATATTTTAGACCTTTCCATCAGTGAAGCTTACAAATGATCCCTTCTCTTGCATCTTGTTTGGGTTTTGGTTTCCTTTTCCTAGATGGACAGAGAGCAGCAGCAACTGAGAGGGTCGTGGACTGCTTCAGGTCCTGGGGCTGTGATCTGCTTTGCCAGCTCCTTACTCTTTTACATGCCAAACAAGGTGCCAAGGTGGGCAGTGTGGCATCTTCCCTTCATGAAGAAGGTCAGAGCAATCAAGGAGGCACAACTCCATATGGCGCTGGCAGCACACAGCCTGGCACTGACCACTGTATCTCTCATCAGTAGCATAAAGCACTCCTACCCAAGCAGGGGCTCCTGGCTCCTGCAGAGGCTTAGCTGTGACAAAATTACCGCTGGGCAAATGGCTTTCTTCACTGCCCTGGCAGGATTTCAGCCAGTGCTGAGAGCAGCTGTCCTGCACAAGGTACTGCCCTGCTTGCCAGTGCATCAACATGATGAGAGGGACAGGCTGGCCTTAGACTAAGGCAGCAAAAGGAATGATTCTTTGTGGTTGACCTTCTCAATGCAAGTGGAACCACTTAATCCATTACTGAAACATTGCCCTAGACCTGACCATTAGCTGTTTTAGCTTAATCCAGTGACATATATAACAAAAGCACAGTTCTCCTACTGAACAAAAAAAGTTAGCTCCGACATGTTGCATTATTAAATTATTATTTCCCCCTCCCATTTAGTATCAAATGCATGAAACAACAAACTGTTGGGAACAGTTTGTCGGAGACAAATGATTTGTAGCAGGTTGGCGTCAATCACGAGCGGCTCATGCAGATCGCTCTGTCAGATGCTTGGCGCGATGTGTGCCGACGTCCATCAGAGATGATTCAAGTCCTCCCTGACATATTGCAGAGGTGGTGGAATGGCAGTGTGTGTGTAGCACATGCAGGTACTATTGTTAGGATTCAGAAATGCAGAAGGATAAATAAACTTTGTGAAGTTTTCCTCCTGTTTTTGAGGGAACCTGTGACTGTCAGTTGTTTGTCTCTGCTTACTATGCATCGCTTGAGAAGATCCAGAGTCCACATTTCTCAAAAGTCAGGGCTGGACAGAGCTGAGATTTTGCTGATGCTGATGATTCTCTCCTGGGAGAATTGTAACTAGGTGTCGGGGGACCATTTTTATAGATGGTAAAGATTTTTCTGACAACATGGGCTCCCTATGGAAAACCAGATCATTAAATGGTTTGGGTTTTTTTAATAGAAATGTCCTTACATTTGCTTCTAAGGAGTTTCTTCCAGATAAAAGTAAGGAGATAGGAAAGTTTTGAGTAAAAGAGGGTAGATGGGAAAGAAAGGAGAGGTCATAGACAAATATAGAATAATCTGAAAACCTTTCTACTTCATGTGAAGAGCTATAGTGTCACTGGTTCAGGAGACTGGAAACACTTTCCTATGTCCCAGGCCAGAACCACCACCGCTGGACTGTGGAATAATCTGTTCCACTGTGTATAAATATTCAATGTTTTCTACAGAGCCAAGGCTGACAGATCAATCAGAAAACTGTCAACACCATGTGTTGGTTTTGTGTGTTTGGTTTTGTGATGGATTTTGAAGTTCAGACTTCCAGGTGGTCACTAGAAATGCAGAGCTCAGGTATATGCCTACATTTGACTCCAGTTTTCAAGACAAACTGTGTAAGATTTTTAGGATTTCTCTGAGGCATGACGAGAACATTTTTTTAATTATTATTTTAAAAATATCAGTTGTCTTTTTTATTTTAGTAAAGTTCATAGTAACTTTGTCTAAAAAGAGGAGTTTAGAGTTGGTCTGGATACAAAAAAAAGTCACAGTGTAGGAAAAGTGGCATTGTATTGGTCTGCCTATAGAAAACACTGTTTTTATATTCCAGTGCTTCTGAACTGAAAATACACATGAAAACACTATACAGTACTTTCTTATTGTTTTTATGTGATTAAAAGAGCATACAGCTGGGGTCAATTAAACCAGTGCAAAATAACATCCGGATCTTAGTTTTCTGATCAGATTCCACATAATGTAGTTGCTGTAGAAGAAATGCTTCATGCAGGTTCAGCCTATCTTTTTGGAACATTTTACAGGTTTGGTTTTTTTTTTTTTTCATATGGCTGGGAAGTAAGAATACCTTTCCTCTGATGGAAGCTTATTTTATAAATAATTATAATATATATATGAGTATGTATTATTCAATAATTTGAATTTAGAGCAAGCTGGATTAACAGCTGTCAAAGAGAGGTCACTGCAGACCTTGTAAGGCTTATGAAACCTATTTCTCACTCTTCTACGCTACCTCTCTAGTCCTCTGCAGTCTCCAAATGGTCTTGTTACCTTCTGTGCTCATTTTGAATTATTAGTGCCTTCTAGATAGATACTGATGGCTTAGAGACACACCCGCCTGGGAAATTTCTCAGACTACTGTTAATATAGCCAACATGTTTTTCAGATTGTCAGAACTAATCTTATTATGGAGTCAGTTTTCACTTACAAAAGCATTTATAATTATTATGAACCAAATTTTGCCTCCAGATATGTCCCTGAGTTTGCATCCTTGAGGGCTGTTCTGCCTCAGCTTTCAATTTTCAGGGTCATTCCCAATCTTCCTTCCAACCCCTCACTTACATTGATGAGTCAGCAGGATTCACTTTCCTCTCCCAGGAAGATCAGCACTTGCTTAACACAGTGAGTTCACAGGCAAAACCAGCCATTTGTGTCATTATGGATTAACCTCAGAAACAGATTCAATTGTGTTGTGCCATAAGTAATTTATTTCCAAGGACAGCTCTCTGTGCGAGCATGGTGCCGTCTCCAGCTCCCGGTCAGAAGCAGGCTGTGGGCAGATTCCTGAGAAGACCAGATTTCTTATAGTGCTGCCTGCAGGATATTGGAAAACCATCTTTTCCATGGAGAGATTTAAAGTCCAATGTATGTTCCTTAACACATACAGAAATGGGAATAGGTCAGAACTGGGCGATGAACTTAGGGTTTTTTCATATGTCCTGGAAAATGCTTTGAGTAAAGCCCAGGTTTTCTGATACTTGCATGACTGTGAATATTGATCCTGCAGTGTTTTGTATTCAAGAATCACTAAAGTTTGATTTGGCTTCAGCAAACTATGCAAGAGTCCTCTTCAGAGTGGAACTGTTATTACTCTGATGATTAAATAACCTTTATTTTTTTGGCATTTCAGTCCAGCTAGCTAAGTCTCATGATCTAATTACAATTTGGTATTTTATAACTGAAGAGACTATCAAGAACCTCTAAATTAAATATTTCAGGAACAAATGTCTCATCTGAGAGTTAAATAAAAATGGCTAAAACAAAACAATCTTTCTTTTATTCATCATTGTTTACATTCTAGTTTATTCATTAATGTTTAATGCACAGAATGAAAACTTAATGACCCCAGTATGCAGAATTTCACTTTGTCTTGTGTCTTTGCCTTTTTTTCTCTCTCATTTCTTGAGAAAAAATTGACAGCCAAAAAATGTCCCCCATTTGCCATTGTCTAAAAATATTGGGCATAGCTGAGCAGTAATCACTGGCAGCAAGTCATTTTCTGTCTTAATGAATATCACCACAGAGATGATGACCATTGCTCATATATTAGTGGGTTGTCTGCCAGAATAATTTGCTATCTCATACAATTGTTTTCTATTAGCCTAGGTTAATCAATAGGATTCATGTATGTGAATAAAACTGATCACCCCCTTTATAATGTCATTTGAAAATTTGGCCTGCATCTGACTAGTAAGTGAAAGTGGGTGGGTACTTGCATACATTATACCTATCATTTCATAATAATCATTAATTAATTTTTACAATTTAACACTGGGCCTCAGTCAACAGATAAAAAACTATAGTGACCTCAGGTTATTCAAGCCTGAGGTTATCATTTAGGACTGTTCTATGTTTTACTTTGCACATGTGTTGTGGTTTGAAAGCAAAATGAATGAGAGGCTCCAAGTCAGAGATATAATTTAATAAGAAGAAAGGTAAAAAGGTAAAAATAAAATAAAATAAATGCAATAACACAAAGGATCACTGACAGAGTCAGAATACAACCTGAGCAGGATGGTGGAAGCAGTCCAGGTGAGGTGCTCTTCCTGAAGCAGTGATCCTGTAGAGAGGTCTGGGAGCTCTGGTCCTCTGGGAATCCAGTGGGTCAGGGCTGCTTGCACTGTCCCACATACCAGATTATATCCAGGTGAGAATGCTTGGCTCCTTCCCCTGGGCAGAGCATCTCACAATGGGATGAGGAGTTGTGAAGTGGGTCCTTGATGGCCCATTAAACAGAGATAACGCCTGGAGGGAGTTACCTGTGAGTCACGGGCAAGGCATGGATGGGCCATTAGCAGAAGACACCCCAAAGGCCATTAGCAGAAGTCACCCTTGGGAAAACACTAGCCCACCTGGTTTCAACAGTTTATGAAGATGGTGATAGAATAAATACTTTGTGTACATCCTACACTGCAACCCAGGACAACATGTAGTAAAAAAAATAGATAATACTCCAAGTAACAAGAAGCATCTTTTGCATTAGCTTTAGGAAAACAGAAATGATCCAAAAAAGGTAGTTATTCTTGTATCTATACTTCTCTCTTCCTTTTTGGTGGTAGGGCTTAATTCTCTTTATTCAGGTTGAGGGACTTTTGTCCTATGGCTGGTTACTTGAGTGAAAGTGGAAAAAAACAGTTTGTTTCTTAATCTATGACAAAGGGAATGTATTCTGTGCAGCTGAGCAGAAGAATTTGAATTATATACTAGAAAGGGAAGGTTGCTTGGTGTTTATAAATTCATGCATAAGAACAAATTCCCCACGTTCCTAGTGCATAAGTGGTGACTGTGGAGATGGGGCAAGGAATATATTGTGTATGAAGAAAGGAATATGAAGGCATTTTGTTGAGGTGTAGCTATTCCTAGGAGGTCACAGTGGTAACAGAATTTTACTTTTAGGCTCTCTATACTGCTAGATGAATACTGTGTTGAATACATCTATTCTCTTCAACACAGTAGATCATGCAGTATTCCACTGAGGAATATCTGGCAAATCCTTTTTCCCTATACTACTCTGAACAGGCTAGTCATTCTTCTATTCCAGCAAAGCTGCCTGGTTTTGACCTTCTTTTGCCTAGGATGTCTTTTGAAGAAATTGTTGTATGCTTTGTTTAGGGATTTCAGTTTGCAAATAGCATGTTGATTTATGTTTACTTTCCTGCAGAAACAGGGGGCATAATTTTCCTGTTGAGACAATATAGGAATAATAAGCTTTTGGTAAGGCAGAAATGGTAATGGGTGTTAGAGGGAGAGAACTCAATCTTATTGGTGTTCAAACTCAGTATTTATCACTGCTGTGTCTGACTGCCCCTCAAAATTAGAAGTGCAGCATCATATCTTCCTTCAGGAAGGAATTGAAGTTATTTGATGCTTTTTATTTTTCAGAGACAGTATAATGAGAAAGTTAGGTGGGGAATTGGACTTGCACTTTTCTGGAGGTTCCTACGTGATCTTTTTTAGTGATAAATTCCACTTTAGCCAGGTAACTTCTTTTTTCTTCTCATCGATATTTCTTTCTTGAGCTTGACATTCACGTCTATCACTTAAGTCAGTGCAACTGACTCCAGATGAGACTCAGACACACATTTATAAATAAAAATGAGCTATTTTTACCTCACCTTACTTTAGATAACATTAAAAATAATTTCCCATTCTCTTGTGTTTCTGGCATCCACTCTCATGAAAATATATGGAAATGATGCCTCTGATGTCTCTTCTGCTTGAGTGGAAAAGAGAAGCTTGAAAAAGGCTTTTCATATGACTGTTTTTATAGACAGCTATGTGGCCACATAGAATTGTTCATTTCTGGCTTTTACTGATATGGGTCACAGCCTCCTAAGAATTTTTTTATCATTGTGCAATTTATCTGCACATTTTTCTTAGGTGCCATGCAAAGTAAGTAGTGTGCTTTTCTATTTCCCTGTAGACACATGCACACATACTTCCACTAACAGTTTTGGGGTGTTTTTTTTCTGCTTGGTGAATACAGATAATTTGAACTTAATTCCAAGAAAACACGAGAGCAGTACAGTTAACAATAGTACCTGCAAGCACAGCTGAAACAATGCCTGAACTTTTCTAGGTCATGGATTTATTTTTTTTTTTTAATTTTTATTATTTTTTAATTTTTTTTTTTTCTTCCACACCACTGTCTGAGAAGCAAAAACATAAACCACAGAAAGAACGGTTGGTACCCAGGTGCAATAGTTGCTATTGAGCTGAAAACACAGTGTGGTTTTTGTGGCAGTTACCATAGAAACAAGATCATTTACAGAACATAATCCCATTAGGAGAAAACATTTTTAAACTGAGCTAATTGTACATGAGTTTATATTGCTTCACAACCTGTTTTTGGAAGATTTCATTTTTAGGATACTAATAAAAGACTGATTAAAAGCATTACATATTGTCCTAAATTGCCTACAGAAAGAGAGGAGATGGGAATTATGTAAATTATTGCAGGTTTCCTTAGATTGAAACAGTATGATCAAGGAAATTAATTCATGTTCTCATTTCTGTATTAAAAGTCACAAGATAGCAGCTGTACCTATATTATATTATTAGCTTGGTCACATTCTGATCCTTCTAAAAGCATTCCTCAAATGACTCTTTTTCTTAGAGAGTCTGTTCATTGCTTTGGATATCTCCCTGTTCTAGAAATTTTGGTGACATTTCCTCTGCACTGATTTGTGCACTAAGAGATGTAAAAAGCCTGTTGATAATTGACAGAAAGCAAGTTAATGGATTGTAAAAAAGCAGAATGAATAAAACTAAGATGAAATGTTTCACCTGTGGGAAGGCAAAGTTGGATTTAGGAAAAAAACTGAAAGTAAAAAGGAATGGTGAGATCTGCAGGTGCCATAGGGAACGAGGGATTTCCAGCTAAATACCCTAAGAAGTCATGTTCAAAAGACTATCCTTTGTATTTTAGCCTTGCTCCAGAGAAATGTTGCTGCCACATACCTGTATAAAAGAAATAGAAATGTCAATGGTTAAGCAGTAGGACTGTACCTATTGAATTATAACAGATGGGATTGTTCTGCTTAGTAATGTTTCTGGCCACCAGTCACATTTTCATTCAAGATGTGATCTGAAGAATTCGTTGGCACTGCAAGTCAAGGAGGTCAAGAGCTCAGAAAGTTTCAAAAGGGATTTAGATATCTGTATAGCAGCTAAAAATACCTGGAGTTGCACAGTATTGGTGATTATGCCTCTTTGTCTTTCCCTTTCTGTGTCTCTCTGCTCCATTTTGATCCTGTTACGCCTGAAGCAGATGGGGTCTGTGCTGTGGGAGTCATGGTGTGATCTATATGGACACAAACTCTCATGCAATACAGCAGCCCTAAATAGCTTGGGAGCAGCTCTAGAGGCCAAACTGGATCTTGGTTTGTGGGTTTACAGCTTTTATATAAGCTTTCCCTGATTTCAATGGGATCATTTCCAGCTTACATGGATCCCTGGGCAACTGTATTTCAAAGACATAAGCAGGCTAAAAAAATGCATTCACCTCCAGCATGAGGGGAGGCAGAGAGCTCAGAGCTCAACTCATCCTGGTTACGGACATGTCGTGGACTGTTTTATGGAATAGAAATGTCTGTAAGAAGAGGTTATGGAACAAATTGTTGGAGTAAGTGGTGACCTAACACTATAATTGGAGTCAGGGATAAAATAGTGGAATTTTGAGAACTGTGAGCTATGGTATGTTGGCTCTTAAGATTTTAAGAGTTTTAAGGACTTTTAAAGGGTTTCAGAAGAGATCATGGGAACTACAGGATGTTATCTTGAGAGAGAAATGTAAATCTGTCTATACCAGTCAACAGAAAAGGAAATAGAGAAGAAAACTTATAGAATTAAGAGACTGTAGCCATGAAGCCATGAAATTGGCTTTTGCTTAAAATACAAATAATTTAAAAAAATGCCACTTCACAAACTCATGTCAACAGCCATGTGGACAAGGAGTTCTGATTGATAAACTCCACTTGTAACATAATACTTGCATTTCTAAAAGGCAGTTTGTGAGGTTGTCAATTAAAAAAAAAAAAAAAAAAAAAAAAAAGAAAAGAAACAAGGAAATCAAGAAGGTATAACAATGAATGAATATCTTTATATAAATTTCCAAAAGGTCAGAAAGACAATAGGCGTCAATCACTGCTTCTTGTCATAGAGAAGTTACTGATGATGTTCTCTAAGGAACTGTGCTATTGAGTAAGCATGTACATGACCCAGAAAAGGAACTGAACAATGTTATGATTATTTTTTCTAATTACACTAAAGTAAACACGGCAACAAAAAAAAAGAAAGCCTGTTGAGAAATTTGCAGGAGAGCTTTATGAGGCTGTGTGGCTGGGTTAAAATGGCAGGTGAAATTCCATTTGAGTGTAAAGTGATGTATGGAGGAATCAGGATCCAAACTTTACATATAAATTACTTGTTCTGGGATTATCTTTAGAGATCAGAGTGAAATTTTAGGATTAGGGCTGTAAGAGTTGAAAAAACTAAACAGAGAAAAACCAGAAATTACAATCTTTAAATGACTCAAATCTGAAAGAGTATTCAGGGAATGTTTTATCTACAGACACAGACCTGTTGGAGCAATTTCAGGGGAGGGCTGGCAAGATGATTAGAGGAATGGAACACCTCTCCTATGAGGAAAGGTTGAGAGAGTTGGGATTGTTCTGTCTGAAAAAAGAGACAGCTCCAGGGTAACCTAATTGTGGCCTTTCAATACCTGAAGAGAGCCCACAAGAAAGGTGGAGAGAGACTTTTTACAAGGGTATGTAATGCCAGGACAAGGGGAAATGGATTCAAACTGAAAGAGAGTAGGTTTTGATCAGATATTAGGAAGAAATTTACTGTGGAGTGATGAGGCTGGAACAGATTGTCCAAGGTAACTGTGGATGCCCCATCCCTGGCAGTGTTCAAGGCCAGGCTGGATGGGGCTCTGAGCAACCTGGTCTAGTGCAAGGCATCCCTGCCCGTGATGGGGGGGTGGAACTAGATGATCTTTAAGGTCCTTTCCAACCCAAACCATTCTATGATTTTAGGTGTTCTGTGCTTTACATTCTTTCTTGGGCATTTTCTTTTGAGCAGATCTGATTGAAGAGTCATCCTTGACCTGTTCCCTACAGCATTTTTAATCTAGACACTCTTGTATCTTGAACTGAAAGTGTATACAAAGATATTTACTAAGTTCTTGTTAGTCTTAAGTTCCTCTTCAGAATGAAAATCTTCCTATGGATGGTTTTCAACTTAATGAAGTAACTTTAAAAAATTTGTTGATCTTTCTTTCTCAAAAAATAACTGCTGTACTAATAGGTGGCAGTGCACCACAAATGGCAAAGAGAATACTTGTACTGACAGGATTCAAATATTTGTCCTCTCTAAGTAGGAAGCATGGAAAATAAAAATTCAGTCAGAAGAGCTTTCTTTCTCCTCTTCACAAGAAATTTAGGGAAGAGGGAGAATAGGCAAAACGTAGTGTAATGCATCTGAATTTGTAAAAGACTGCAATGAATCCAAACAATAGGTGGCAATATTTTTTTTTAGCTGGCATTAAATGATACAGCATTAATAGTGCCTCAATGTATTATTTAGAATGTTTTTGTGTAATCAACGTGATATAAATTATTGGGATGATGTGGCTCATTTTTGTTATGATCTACTAAAAACCTCCTTGAAAATTCCTCAGCTATAGTTTTTCTACTTAAATTATTTTCTTGCAGCTCAACTTTAAAAAAGAGTAACTCTCTTCTACAAAAATCTCTTGTTACTTTAAGAAAAAAGGAGTTGTTTGTAGATAGCTGAAGTGTCACACCTTATATTTTAAAAATTGAAAATGAAGTAACAGGTCTATGGAAAGGAAGAAGTAGGAATCTCTAAAACCTATTGTTTTTAAAATTGTCTTACAGTAAAACCAAGCAGCTTCTCATGTAAACATGTGAAAATAGCAAAATAAAATGGCTTAATTAATGCTAAACAAAGGGGAAAAAGCCACTGAAAATATTGGATACTTTCACTCTCCGTCCTCTTTGAAATCTTAAAAATTATGACACCTTTGCCTAACTGCTAGCTAATAAGTAGCTTCTTGGACCAAAAGGAATGTTTTCATTTCATTGTTCACTGCACCTCATTAATCTTGTTCTTTAAGGTCAAAACATAAGTGACTCTCTCTCTCTCTTTATTCTTTTTGCTTTTCCTTTTCTAAATCAACTAAAATATCCAAACCCTAAGGGTAGCTATTATGCCTTCAGTAAGAAAAATGCATTGCTTGCAAAACAACTTTGATTCTTGTTTCCATGGGATTTTTTCACTCACATTTAACATTAATGCCAAATCATGCAATGCTGACCTGTATAGTACTCAGTTGTTTTTACTAGGCCAATAAAAAGAATTTTAGAGTAAATCATTTTAGTTTGCAGCCTTTCCACATGATGATTCTTAGTCTTATTCTGGATAACAATAACATTTTATACACAAATAAATCAACAATTAGGATGGCAGAATGGCATTAAACCCTTCACTCCACATTTTTCAACCCTTAAGATGACAGTGAGAAGACATGTCCGTGTTGGAGCAACTTTTAATGTGAGGTTAGGTCTGCTGTGTCACTATTTAAATCAGACACATGGAAAAATACATGCAAGACTGCTGCCCACATTTCTCAGAAAGTTATGAATCCTGAGAAAGTTTTGTATCCCTGAGTCATCTAATACTTGGATCACTTTAGATTGCTTAGGATGTTAGGCTGTCCAGAGACAATGTCTCTCAAGAGATAGCATGGCCTCATATGAATTTATTAAAACACTCCAGTTTTAACCCTTAGAGCTATTTAGGATACTGTTTTGTTTCTGCACCATGCTTAAGCAAAAGTTTACCTCTTCAAAACACCAATGCTGTGAGCATTGAAATTGGCAATCTCATCATGTAAATTGTTATTAAGCATGAGGGATCTTCGTCTGTGCATCTGAACCAAAGGTAAGCTCTTTCTTCAAGGTTATAGTAATTTGTGCCATTCACTCAGCCACTGCTCTAATGAGGTTTCATTCAAATGATAAAATAGAATAAAAAAGGATATTTTATCCATTTTAGCTTTTTGTAATCCATACCTTTTAACTGAAGGATGTTGCAGTTGGAGGATTACCTTGAATTCCCACCCTGAACACTGTGTGTCATTTTGGTCACTGCCACATTGGAGAATGTCCAAAGGAGGGCAAGTAAGATGGGGAGGGGCCTTGAGGGGAGTCTGTGTGAGGAGGGGCTGAGGTCACTTGGTATGTTCAGCCTGGAGAAGAGGAGACTGAGAGGAGACCTCATTGTGATCTTGAACATCCTCAAGAGGGGAAGAGAAGGGGCAGACACTGATCTCTACACTCTTGCAACCAGTGACAGGACTTGAAGGAACAGCATGAAGCTGAGACAGGGAAGACTTATGTTGGGTATCAGGAAAAGGTTTGTGTCACCCAGAGGGTGGCTGACTCCCCAGTCAGTCATGACAGCACCAGCCTGATAGAGCTCCAGACCATTTGGACAATGGTCTCAGGCACATGGTGTGAGTCTTGGGGATGTCCTGTGCAGGGATAGGGGTTGGACTTGATGATCCTTGGGGGTCTCTTCCAACTCAACATATTCTAATGATTCTGTAATTAGTGCTGAGGTTCTCTCTCACTTACTTTTCACTTTTTCCTCCTCCAACCACAACTGAGTGGTTGCACACTGAAACCTTCAGATGCAAGCCTCCATTGGCCCAAGATGGAGTGTTTTTGGAAGAAGATACTGACTGGCAGGGTACCAATCCTTTTCAATAATTTTGGGGGTCACTTTCTAGACTTCTGGTGTTGCTTTCCTTACTTCCAGAAGACAACTTTAACTTCAGCATTGATTTGGGCATGAACAGCCCGTGTAATTTTACAAGAATATGGTAATATGACGTCCAGAGGACAAAGTATACACTGAAAAAAACCTGTGATGAACAACTGCACATATTTATTGGTCAACATTTAGTAAACACAGCTTTGTTATGTTAAGGAAATTGGTGACATTTTCTCTTTATTGCCTTGCAGCTGGGCTGCAGCACCCACTCCTTCTTCAAGCAGAATCTAGTAGTTCTTTAATAATTTCCATATCATAGCTGGGGTATTTTTCTGTGTTAAAGGACTATGTACTGATCTTGATGCTGACATACCAAAACGTGATTGTTTTTATTATTTGCAGGCAGTTTATGAATCTACAAATGATGTGAATTTTTCCCATCTGGATTTTGTATGGCTCAATAATATCCTTTTGAAGGAATGTGTTGTCATTTTAAATTGTGTTACAAACTATTCATTACAGTAGCTTTGTTTATTTAAGTAAAGTATGACCTCTTCCTAACTTGTCTCTCTTTAGTGCTAGAGCTGGAGAAAAAATATAGTTTACCTATATGATCCTTGATTTTTTTCTTTTTTTTTTTTTTTTCAAAAGAAGCTTAGACCATATATTTTGCACAATGTGAAATGTTCTTTTTGCATGTTTTCTCTGCAGATATTTTTTCCTCAGCTTTCTTTTCCTTGTTTCAGTTGAGACTGGCAGTAAAAGCCTCATAAACTCAAAAGTCTCCCTTATAAGATTTCCAGTCCATTCTGAATTTTGAAGCAAAAAGAATAAATCTTAAATCTGAGTGACTTGAAACTGTCCAAACCAAACCCCAAGTCTTATAAGTTTTCCACATCAGCTGTAATACATTCTACATTTAGGCAGGCAATTATAAGCATGGAGTACCTTCAACTAGAAAGTAGAAATAGTTTTCATACCTGTATTTGACATTTCTGTTTGCTGCTGCTAAAAGTCTTTTTTTTTTTTTTTTTTTTTTTTTTTTTTTTTTTTTTTTTTAGTGTGGCTTCTTCCCTATGCTGGATTATTTCAGAACTGTGTATTATGCAAAGTGCTAGATATGGGTTTTGAGAATAAATTAAATTTCCTCCAGTTGCCTCCCATTTTGTCATGCTAGCAGTGAGGAGAGCAAATCCAGACAAAGGCAGCACTTATGTGCACAAAGGCTGCATGTGGAGCAACTGCTTGTGTGCAGTTTGGTTCTGAGCAATGCAGCAAAGTATCCAAACATCTCCATCATCCTAGTTCTGGATGTTTGTATATAGCCTGATCCAAAGACCATGGAGATTAAGTGTACTTAAACTCTAGCAGAGTTTGAATACGAGGATAATACTTTTTTTCCCCTTTTCTCATGAGTAGAGACATCTCAAAATCTTATTTTTTAGTTTTCAAAACAAAGGCCCTTTTTTTCATCACTGTTGATTAACTTTCATACAAGAGCATTTTCTTTGTGTTAGTTCTAATGGATTCTCTTATGGTAGCTACCACGATAAATTGATTTCCAGGGAAGAATAGCCTACTGGTGGGTACTACAATATTCCAATTAAATAAAGCTTGTGGAATTAACTGTTTTATACTTTCTAGGGAAGAAAAAAAAAGCTAAATTTTGAGGCTACGTTTAAGATACTCCACCTTTTATAGAAAATGGCAAATGTCCCTTTCCTTGCCAGACATTATATTTTCTCATTTATCCAAAAGAAGTCTACAAGGCTTTAGTTATCCCTTGTTGTTTCTGAGGCAGTAGTTTCAAAGAAAATATAATTAGTGAGTTCTAATATGACTTGCATTACTCTTGCCAAATGCCGTTAGGACACCCTTCCCCCTTACAACATTAATGTATAGGATCTGATGAGACATAATTATCCAATCCCTGTATTGTAAATATGAAGCCTCAACTTCTTCCATTCTTTTTCTTAAATTATTAAAATGATACAAACAGCAGGAAAACATCTTTTCTTGTTGCTTGAAGTTCTAGAATCACCATTCTGAGCCCCACAGATCTCCCCTTAATGAGTCTTTTGAAAAATGCATCAGGAAATAAACTTGTCCCTTGAAAGAGATAAAAAGACTAGAAACTGTAAACTGCATTTTATAGAACAAATATCTTTCTAGAGAACCCACTCTATACAATAATAAACTGTGATATGGAGATCCCTGAAAGACAAAATTCAGCTATGTTTTCATCAAGGTCAAAATTGTTTGACTTTCTCCTAGTATTTAAAAAAGGTTCTTGTGGGAGGAATTGGTAATGATTTTGAAAATGCTTCAGGAAGTGAATGTCACAACTGAGAATATCTAGTCTAAAGGTAAATGTGTTATACGTTGACATTTGTATGTAGTTCAATGGGTAAACTATTATTGTAACAGATCAAAGGTGCTCAGATTGAATAGGTCTTTTCCAAAAATCCAGTAGCAACTCTTCATCACCACGATCTCTGGCCTTTTCCATGTTGAAAAGGATGATGTTTTGTAAATCTCCATCTAAGTAAATTTTTACTTTTTTACTTTACTCTTCCTCTTTAGTGGTAACTAACTAAGCATTTTTACAGTTGCCTTTAAGAGTCTCATGCATAGTTCAGTTATACTGGAGTTGGTGAACTCTCCTAATTGTGATGGTATTAATGCAAAGAGAGAAAAAGGGATTCAAGTAACCTCTGTATCTATTGTGTCACCCAAACATTGTAAACAGTTAAGGTGGTGGTTAGCTAGGAACCCAAAGGTACTTGCTTATGACAATCCAAATGAGATGTTGTGTGTTAAATAGTAATGCTTTGGGACTCAGAGGGTTATCACAGAGGATGAAAAATTCTGGGCAAAGGTACTCCTGGAAAAGAAATGACAGTGGCATTTGACTGCCATGTTGAAATAGTCCTCTCTTAGAATAATGAAAAGGAGTAGTGCCATGTGAAAACTCAGTTAATCAAACTGTCCATCACTTAATATCAGGCTTGTCTGCCTTTGATCTTTGCAATGTCTCCTCTGGGAATTTTCACTAAAGCTTTGGTTCAATAACTGCTGTGGTGAGTTTTTTTATTATTATGTTTTTTTCTTGTTTAGAACTAAACCTTGCTTCTAAGTGAGTAGTCTGTCTTACTGGTGGCAACTAACAAAAAATCTGTGTCTGTCTGGAAGGAAAACAGGGTGGCAAAGGAAAGGTCTTTTTTGTCTTGCTGAGGGAAGGGAGCTTTTGGCATATTTTGGAATATGCCTGAGATCTTTGCAGTCTCTGAATTTTCCAGATTAAAAAAACCCCAAAAATCAATTTACTTATTCAATTTTCCAATAATACTGCTGTGTAAGGGTATGTTGCTTTCAGATCCCATCTCCAGAGGTTAAGATGCTAAAGACAATTACTGTGTTGTGATTATGCTAAGAAAATATCTTTCCATAATTTTATTGCTTTCTGTATTTTCACCTGCTCATACACTACTGTCCAGTGTCAGAGAATGATTAAGATAGAACTTTCAACTGACTGAGTGTGGCTAGTCTCATGTTATAGTTTTGATTGAAAACAAAGTGTACTTCTGAATTTTTATTTTTATTTTAACACAGACACCTCTATCATAACAGAAAGGAGCAAAACAAGATGCTTTTTAATATCCCATTGCTAGGAACTGTAAAATACAAAAAAGGAATAGGCGACTATATGTCCTTAGATCCCCCAATTTTCAGGTGGTTCTGAGGATCTTTTACACTTAATTGGCATTTCTGTGGGTTTTTGCTAGAGCACATAGCTTTGTAGATGCCATTTTTGTTTGACCTCTTTGGTAGTTGTCACAAAAATTTAACAAGACTGGAAAACAAGAGACTGACTCCATACAGTGACCAGAGTATAGAATGTGATGATTTCCTTTTTTCTCTTTCTTATTTAAGTGGTAAACAATATAAAAAGAATACTTTCAAAACCACATTAGTAATCCTATCTATCCTATAGCACTTGCTGGACATTTCTAATAGAAAATTAGTTTGTTAACCACTCCAGATATTTCTTGAAAACAACTTGGGGCATATCCTCTGAAAGTTTTCCATTCTGCAAAGTGACAATACAAAAGTGTCACCTTTTAACTTATCAGATCTGTTCAATACGTGTTCAGAGCTTTATCTGCTGACTTCTGAGGCAAAAATATATCTCTAGTGCTTGTTTTACTCCTGTTCATCCTCCAGAAGTGGCATAGCTCCATGAAGAGATCTTGATTCTGCTCCTTTCTGTGTATATTTATCATTAGAAGTGCTTTCTGAGTTTTAATTAAAGGATACATCAGATAGCCTCAAGAGACTGTATCCAACCCAGAGATGTTGTGCTAGTTCAATATATACATAGATGGAAATGGAATTGCTGAGATGTGATTACAGATCTAATTAGTTCTGCACATACATTATTTACTGATGGTCATGCAGAAGAGAGGGAAGATCCACGCTGGCTTCAAATGCACAGTAATTTTTTAGTATTGCTACTGGGAGAGGAATTGGGAGGCAAATTGCCCATCTCTAAAACAAATTTGATCTGAAATTTCACAGACATTAACTTCTGAACTCCATGCTGCCATTTTTACGGGACTACTTTTCTTGGAATTATTCTTTCGATTCCCAAGCCGTGGAATGTGTCCAAAGAAGGACAACAAAAAGAGTGAAGGATCCAGAGCACAAGTCTGATGAGGAGTGGCTGCAGGATCTGGCTCTGTGCACTCTGCAGAAAAGGAAGCCCAGCTCCCTGCAGTTTCTTGGGAGGAGGTTGTAGCCAGGTGGGAGAAGGTCTCTTCTCCCTAGTAACAAGTGACAGGAGAAGAGAAAACGGCCTCTTGGCCAGAGAAGTTGCACCAGGAGAGGTTTAGATTGGATGTTAGGAAGAAATTGTTTATGTAAAGGGTTGTCAAACATTGGAACAGGCTGCCTGTCAATACTGGAGATATTTAAAAGATAAGTAGGTTTGGTGCTTGCAGACATAGTTTAGGGCTGGCAGTGCTGGGTTAATGATTGGACTCAATGATCTTGAAGTTCTTTTCCAACCTAAATGATTCTGGGATTTTGTGACAGTGAGAACATTTTACAGTTTCTTGATTTGTTTTTTTTTTTGGCCTTGTGTACCTGAGAAATTTGAATGAAACGATGCTTTCATTAAAATTTCTGTTCAGAATTGTTCCAGAATGTTATTTTTAGCTTACTAGTGAGAATTCTTTGTGTATATGACTCATGTATGCCACACTGCTGAGTACTTATATTTATTATTTATACAGCCATGCATATTCCATGGAATGGACATTTCTCTGTCATCTTCATTGATGTCTGAAGTTTTATGGAAAAAAAACCAAACAGCTCTAAAACCCAGATTTTTATTTAAAATGGAAATGGAGAGGTTCAAAACACAAGAATTTTCACTTTAGATTCAAGTTACATCAAAGCCCTCAAGTTTTCTCGTGGGGAGTAACTAAAATTCTGTAATTTACCTTGGGTTGATATTTGGATGCTTTCTCTCTATTCAAATTTCCCGGCTTCAACACAGCATAAATTTCTCACTAGGAGAAAATCAAAAACATTTAATCATAAAAACATTCTTGTGATGCTCACAACCTTGGAAACTATGGTAATGAATATTATATAGAAGGGAAAACCTATAATAGGATTAAAATTAAGAAAAAAAGAAAAAAGCATTTCACCTCTTCTCCAAAGCCCTTCAACCTCCCAATGTAGTACATTTGGATTCTTTAGTAGATTAAACAAATAGCAATTACATTGGAAGGTTTGTAGGATTAGACTTATGCCATATTATTCAGTTGAATGTAGTTTTAGAAATGAGTTATTACAGGATTTTCATATTTTCTGCTTGCTTTGCCTTTATGCACCATTTAATTTAAAAGTGCTATCTAGCTGCTGTTAGTAAAGTTTTCACCTAGGAGAGATCTACAGGCTTTTGTGGGTAGCTCTAGTTCACTCCCTGGATGATCACTTATTTTAATGAGAGAAATAAACATGGTGAGAAAGGCTCTTAGGTGAATTGTTTCTATCTCAAAATACTTTTCTACATTTGTATCATCCTCAATGCAGCAAAACCAAAAAACCCTTCGTAATTGTTGTGATATACTGCTTTTAATAGGGTGGTAAAAGAGAAAGAATAAAACTGAAATGCTAGCTCTTGTGAGTGAACAGAGAACAGAACAAAGATGAGTGGAGGTGGAGAATCAGGTTAAGCCAGCTCAGTAACTTGTAAATCAAGCAAAATGTTGGGGCACAACATGTGTGTGACACCCACAAAAGAAGCTGTTCTGTAATTCTGTTGCTTTAAATCCGTTTGTCTCTCAGGGGATTGCATGCAGTTGATGTGACGTTGGAATAGATAAATAAATGAACTCTGTGTTATTCTTTGCTTAGTAGGCTATTATAGGGCTCATTGCTTCAGGCTGTTGACCAGCTTGTTGATGACATTTTTGTCCATGCATTAGGGAAAGGTGAATCAATATTGGTTATTAACAGTCCTTTTGTTTGCTGTGAGCCTCCCTTGCATATGGGGTATGATCACAGGATCAGCTATGATGCTCCCAGCTCTAATACTGATTCTATGCATGAAACAGAAATATAAACAGCAGAAGACATCTTCTGCCTCTCCCAAATGGTTTGCTGTCCCCTGCTATAAATTATCGTGAATCATTTTTAAGGGTGTCTTTTCAGTTAATTGGGAAGAATTTTATTTTTCAGATTAAAAAACATCCAGCCTCAGGCATTTCCATTGACCTGGAAATGCTCAGTGGTCAGCACCTTAGGGGTCTCTGTATTCTGCTTGGATGCTGTCTCATCCACAAAGTATTCCTCTCTTGGCTTCTCAAGGCTGCACTCTGAATAACCTGATCATTCGCTTTTCCCGGGAGCATGGGATTAATTTTGTTTAACTTTAGTATTGAAACTTTAGGTTTTTACTCAAAAAATGGCAATTTGGGCCTATGTAGTCCATGGAGGAGACCTCTCAAGGAATTTGTAGAAGACGTCTGTCTGAGATACAGAAGATAAATTGTCCTCTTGAATATCAGTTCTCATTGCCAACATAAGCAGTCTGGTCAGCTAGCTGTGTGCAGGGGCTTAGTTCTTAAACTACAGAAAGATTAAGCATATCTCGTTTAACAGTCTTCTGAGATATACTATCATATACATAGGCCTAGGCAACATGCAAGGTGTAATGAATGGTAAATCAAAACAAAAAGGCTCAAAATTAAAACCTATACTTAAAAAATGATATGGCAAAATATGCAGATTGTACTGACTCTGGCGTGTAAAAATAAACATTATCTATCTTTCCATCTATCTATCTATCTCCTGACAATATCTAGAAGGAAACGAATCCTAAGGAAATCTAAATGATTTGTTCTATTATTTTTCCTCTACTTTAAATGCAATGTTCTCTCCTCTACTATGTTATTTGAGATGACACATATATTTAATATATATAATTTCACTCTGAAGGAAGTAAAGGAATATGATCCCCATTTCACAGGTGACAAAGTGTGACAGGCCAACTCATGCCTGAATTTAGGCTCCTTTCTGATTCAATTTCACTATTTTTAGATGACCACAAATTGAATAAACTTAGAAGGACTTATAGTAGGGACTTGAGCTAATTTCCCACAATACAGCTTCACACACCAGATCTGCTCTTTTTCCCCCCCTATTTACTGTTTGAGAAAATCTGCTGGCTCATCAGTCTTAGTTTAGAGAGAGAGCATTTTTTCCTTGGAAGAATTGCACTATCCTATTGGACACAGCAGCAGCATTTAGGTTCATCTCAAATGTAGCCTGAATAATCATCCAATTCTGAGAAGAAAAGTGGATAGAAATGACTTCTTAACTTTTGAGAGATGACACACAGGGATGCTTTAAAGAATGTATTATTCTTTCCTCCTGGGTTTTCTGGGGTGAGAAGTTTCCCTCTCTTCTTATTTCTGTCCAAAATTTTCTTCTTTGTGTTTTCTCTTTTCCCCTGAACATAATATTTTAAGTATTTGAACCACTATCTACTTTTTAGTTTAATTCAGTAAGAAACTTAGTGTACTGAGTATTCTGGTCATGATTTTTCACCCTGTTGATTCAGTTTCAAGAAAAACTTTCTCATTTGTAGCATCCCACCACAATTTGTCTTTCTTTGCCGACCTGACATTATCACAATGGCACACTTAACTAGTTTTAGATGGTAGATCAGCTAAAGCTCTGGAAGTCAGGGGAGGGCAGAACACAGTGTTTATAGAGGATCAGCCATGCTCTGAAGACTTTGCTCTCCTTTTGCCTCCCCATGGGAAGGAGACATGGCTTTGCTGACGTGCTAGGAGTGAGGTGTGATGGGTCTGGCCCAATGACTCTCTAGACAATTAATTAGATGCTAACAAAGACTCAACTGCTGCAAAGGTATAGTTTAACAATTATTTCAGGTAAGGACTACCTTTTTTGAATAATTTGGGAGCAAGCAGCAGCAGGGAAGTGCTATGCATAAAAACACAGATACTGGGAATATTCTATTTTCATTCAGAGAGCCAAAGTCAGCACATGTCTTCCTAAACCTATGCTGCTGACATAAATACCTGAATCCATTGTCCATGCAATTAATCATACTTCTAAAAACATGATCAACAGTTTCCCAATAATTTCAGTAAAACTTGGGTCGAGTCTGAGTTAATGTCTTCTTTTGGTTGCTATGAAGTCGAATTTGTTAAGGATTTCATTAGGGTTAGCTGCTTCTTCTCTGCTACCCCCAGAATGGTATGGTAAAAATGAGACTGTGTAGCCCAAATTGCATAATACCCATGGGCATATAGAAACAACTCTGGGACTTAATATTTTCTGCCAGTTTCTCTTAAGACTTTGGATTTAATGCAGTCATGGCTCAGGACTGACTGGCAGGATTCATTCTGCAGTTCTGGTTGGGAAAGATAGAAAAATTCCCTTTTCCTCTTCATTTTTCAACATTCAGACTTTGGTGGGCTCCTACAGGGGACTTGCAGGTTCCCCTAAAGGTTCGAAATGTGTCAACTTCAGACACTTTCAGCAAGACCTGCAGTCCCCTAAGACACTGCTAAAAATCTCTTCTGAGTGTCTGCTTCTTTTCTGCCAGTGATGGTGGCAGGCTGCTGATCTCTTCAAAGCAAGTCCTGTGGTCAGAAAGGTGCTTGCCTCCCCCTCCAAGGATGAATGTCTGTCAACAAGGTGGTTCATTGGCATTCTGCTGTGAAGATGGAAGAAATCTGCCTGTAGCGACACAGCACTGGCAAGGTCGGTGTAACAGAGAGAGAAAGAAAAGAGTTTGCAAGGCTTTTGCTCTCAGTGGGGGAAATTAAAGGTGGCTTGTGTTATAAAATATTAAATAGTGATTTAATCAGCAGTGAGATATGTAAGTGAGCTTAATTAGAAATACATATTATTCTTTGACTTTAAAGCACAAAATGAAAAATTAAAGCAATCTTAGAGGATATGTAATCAGCGAGGAATAATATGTTGGAAAATGAGCCTGATGTTGTAATTGGTGTATGCAATTAAAATTAATTAATTTTAGTTAGCATACATGCATGCAAATATGAAATCAACGAATTTCAGATATTAAACTCATAATTATAGTGATACTATTGCCAGAGCTAGTGACAGAGGAATTGACTTTTTAATGGTAAATACTTGCTCTTCAGATTTGAGGTCTGTTCTCTTTGCTATCATGTCAGGCTGAAACATAATGATTAAAGCTATTTGATAAGGCATGATTAAAATAAAATGTTTAGATTCCCCCTCATTTTGACTATGCTTCCTAGCTTCTCAGCTATATCAGTGATACTCACCTCTGGGGTAACTGCAAGACATTTTTTGATCAAGTGCAATTTGAGTTTAAGAAGTTCCCACCCACTCACTCACTGGTTGATAGACTTCCCCCCTGGCCCCTGCCAGATTGCTCTCCCTGTCTCTTTGCTAATATAGTCTTGAGGAGATGTGCTGTAAGCCAACCCGGGGAATGATCTGGCTTTGTGAAAAAAAATCTTCTCTCTGCTTTCTCTGCAGATTTTGTAATAACTGTTCACCAAACAAAGTGATTTTCTTCATTTCACCTACGCATAAAATCCTCAATGCTTGCAACAAAATTATTCCAGTGTATTAAATTCCAGTGTAAGGAAATTGTACAGAGTAGCAGCCCTCTCAGCTCTGGACAAAATTTGCTTTAAGTCTTTCCAGTTCCTCGCTTTGGAGACTGACAACATATTGTTATAAAAACTGCTTTTCCAAAAGTCATCCAAGGTAACATAGGAGCAACTGTAACACTGAATGATTATATTGCTATCAAAATGAATAAAAAGTCTAAAATGACAGTAGTACCAACGACTACAGCTATTATTAAACATTAGAGAAGGTACATTGTGCTTTAACATTTTTTGATCCAGTTTAGCCTAGCAATCAGCACCACATTAATCTCCTTCAGATTATACATGCAACCCAAAACAGAAAGCAGACCCCTATTGGCTCAAAGTGTCATTAAAATAAAAGCTTTTAAAACAGCTTTAAAGTAAACTTCCTTGTTCTCCCATGATACAAACGTATCTGTAAGGAGAATTCAAGGACATTCACTAAGAGAGATGGAAAGGAAAGATGTGCTGATGAGAGAAAAGGAGGGCACAGCTCCCCTGCTTCAGTCTCTGCATACCTGCACAACCAGCACGCCGTATTCTGCCATTCCTTTGTTTCTCATTTACTCCAATATTCTTTCCTGTTCTGACAGCAGTCTTTTCACTGAAAGTATGTTCCCTTACTAAAGCCTCCAGGTATTTAAAAGCAGCCATTTCTCATATGGGGTATCCAGGAAGGCTTGCCCAGGTTACAGGAGCAAGGTGCACGGAGAGGGTGCAGTAATCCCTGAGGGGCAATTAGGCAGGTACAGCTGCCTGTACACCTTTGTGCTCAGCCTGTCGATTTGGTGAGGAGAGATGAAGCTGCATTTACCCTGGCTTCCTCTGCCTATTTCAGGTACCTGTAGGTTTTTGTTTTGACATCCCTTCCCTCTCATTTGCACTGTAGCCTGTTAGTGTGCACACTGTATGCTAAATGCAAATTAATGTATTGAAGGAATGATAATTAGGTGATGTAGGTAGTCTGTGCAGAAAGATCATGTTTGTGTAAAAATGGAACCTGAGCAGAGTTATACAATCACCAGGAAAATGCCTGATTTGTCTAAGCATTGCCACTTTTATCTGCTGCGTGCAATAGCAACAGGAATCAAAGCTGCTAACTTTCCATCGTCTCAGGACAAAGGTGCCTGTTTGATTCAGCTTCAAGGGCTGCATGCACAATCAGACCCCTGGAGATACTGAAAGGCAGGAACCAGAGAGATGCTTCAACAAAGTTCATAGGGAGGAAGCTGCCTGCATGGAAAGAAAAAGACTGAGAAAGGAAATAAAAAATGGAATGGGACATGAATACAATCTGAGGTCACAGAAAGGTCTAAAAGGGGAAAAAGATATTCAGAAAGAGAGGTAGAAGGGAAATATAGTTGCTGTTACAACTAAACAGAGACATACTTAGGTTTAATGAAGCTGGATTTAATCAAGAAGGAATTGAACAAACTGTTTGATGATTGCACATTGTAATGTAACAACAAGGTGTGACAGCTTTGCAAAATGGTACAAATGCTGTCCCTGCCTCCACAGGGATGGAGGTGGAGCAGGCAACCTGCAGAGTGGCCCAGCTCCTTTCCATGTGAGGAGGGGTCAAGTCTCTGGGGCCCTCTTTCCCTGGCAAGTGTGGATCTCAGGTGCTGGAACGGCAGGGGAGAGAACTGCCTTGAGGCGCTGTGTAGCAACCAGCTAAAAGTGAGAAGAGTCAAGCCGGGAGCAGCTGGATGATTAAATCTCCTTTATTCACTGGGGCACAGCTTTCTTAAAGCATCTTCTGCGTATTTTCTCCGAGGTGTGCACCTCAGCTCTGCTGGCCACATGTCCAGTGCCAAGCATGGTCAGCCCAAATTCTGTGAAATTCTGTGTAGAGAACTGTGCCTCTGTGTATGCACTTGCACTGCACAGTTCCTGTTTCCAGAGGTTTGGAGGAGCAGACATCCAACAGGCTGTGTGACACCCTGGCCACCCTGCTGTCACCTCTCCCACCAGCGAGTTGCCCTGAGGGAGTGCTCAAAAAGTAGGGTAATGCAAAAATAAACACACAGCTACAGTTTTCTGGTGTTAAACCTCTAACTTTGGGGACTGCTTTGTTTCCCACTAACGATTCTGCAGCTTATTTTATTTATACTTGCTTTAGCTGCTCCATTCTATCAGTGTGGTTCCTGGCATGCTGATATAGGGTGATGAAAAAATGTGTGCATCTATGGGTTCCACACATCCTACTTCCTGCAAGATTGCAGTGCAAAGAGAGTGATTTAAGGCCAGGGACAACAATTCAATCATGCTGACACTGGTTCTGCTGCTCTGCTCTCTGAGGCTGGTTATCTGTCCAGTGCTCCATGCCAGCTGTGCTCAGTGCAGGCTGGCATGACACTATTGTTTGCATTTGCCTTTTGGCAGAATAGAGTATCTTGGAGAAAAACAAGAGTGTCTGAGGAGATGTGTGCTTGCAATGTATTTCTGTGGCAGTAGCTTTTGCTGATGCAAACATGAAGAGACTGGTGGGACTCCATAGTGTGTGACAATGTGGCCATGAATGAAAGAAAGAAGAGATAAAAGCTAAATTTACTGTCTTGATATTTGGGCAACAGATATAAAGAAGTTAGTGATTTTGTTGCCCATGTAGCTATACAGTCATCCTGATCTACTGAAATTTCACTTTCACGTGGCAGAAGGTACCAGCACAGCTAAGATACAGATTTTGTTTTCTTTTTTTCTGAGTGAGTGAGACAAAGGGACTGAACTCTGCTGCTTTAGAATGCAGATGTATTACTCTCATCAAATTTTACTATCAAGTTTAGAGGTAGAGTTTATGGCAGGCCATTATTTCAGTTTTATGCCCTGGGAACTTTTGCATGGTTCTTTAGGAAGGAATGCTTTTAAAGTCACCTTATTTTGCCCCCTTTTCCATCAACAACTGTTGTTGGTAGTTGCAGTAAAAACAAATTCTGATGTGTGAAAATAACATGCTCTGTTTGCTTTTCAACATGGAGAGATTAAAAGAAATAGTGTGATAATTATTAATTTTGCTCTTTTAAGTGAATCTACACATTTTTCATCTGTCCCCACTCCTCATGTTCCTGCAAAAGACATTTTTCTTTTCATCTCATATTTGTCTGATAGCTATATCTTGAGGTTGGAAATCCCTATCCTCTTCCTCCAACCAAAGCATAAAATAAATGCAAGAAACATAATCTTGAATTCATATGAATACCTGAGGAAGGAAGAGATGGGTGACTCTAGCATCATAGTCTTTTATGAGAGCAGTACTACAATTTGATCAAAAGGAACAAGCTTTGCTTAAAATTTCTTGACACACCAATTTTTTTTTTTTTGAGTATTGAAATTAAAACTATGAACAGGAACTACTTTTTTGCTTGCATTACACTGTGTTGTGTCCAGTCATCAGGAATTTGATCATCACCTTCTAATGTTAGGAAAAAAAATATTTAAAGGCAGAGTATGGTGACATCAGTTCAGTGGTATTTTAGGAACCTAGTTGCTTTTCCTGCTGCAGAAATTTTGTATCTCAACTTTGTGCTTAGACTCTCTTGTCATAAGTGGGAGTGAGGCTTTGGAGATAATAGAAGATTGCTCTTGGACCAAATGCGTGGGGCATGAAATAGTGAGGTATTGGCAAAACTACAGGAAAGAAAGCTACATGGCTGATTGTACACTTCTTATTTGATTAAGTGAAGAAGCCATATGAAATATGTAAATAGAATATGGATTTTGTGTCAGTCAGGGATTGAAATGGGCCACTATTTAATCAGATTGTATTGTTGCTTCTCAGAACTTGAAACAGATGTAATGACACTTTTTAAACATATAGGCTGCAGGAAAAATATGTTTCATTAAGTATTCTTAAATTTTCATTTCGACCCCGTAATTAGTGTAGAACAACAGTGATCATGGATGTTGAAAACTCAGGCTCCTGCCACTCATAAGATTTTCAAAAATTGGTTAGGTTAATGTGTCTAAATTCAAACTGAATGGATCATTTAATCTGATGCCTCCAGGAACAAAAAGAAAATTCCAAGTCTGATGTGACAAGTGAAAAAACTCTTGTTCTTAGAATCTCCAGCCTGCATTTAAATTCCCAGTGCTGAATTTCCTTTTGGAGATTGTACTTTCTGAAAGTGATGAGAAATACAGAGACGGTTGAAGGTACAAAGGTGAAAAAGTATATCGTAAAAGGAAACTGACTATTAGCAGAGAAATTGCATTCTTAGTTAGTACTGGCTAGCTTTTAAGTGATTTGTGGGCAGGTAAATAGTCTTGTGTCATATCCTGTGCCAGGATTCTAAATATTTGTTAGCAGTTGCTCTGCTAATGCCTCTACTGAGGAAAGGATGCATGGTTTCTTGACAGGTCTGCATGACTAACTTGGAATACTTTCTGGTCCATGCTGATATTCAGCTTCCCCAGGGCTGGACGAATATGAGCAGAGGGCTACTGGAGTATGAGGGGGTATTCCTCCAGCTAAGGGTTTCCAGAGAAAAAGGGTGCTGGGGTGCTCCTTTTCTCCAGATGGGCTTCACCATACCTAGGCCAGCAGCTCAGAATGCTGCTGAGTGCCTTGGCAGGTGAGTAACAGGAGACACTCAAAAAAACCTGGAAGCACTTCATTTGGCACAGTGCAGATTATATCAAAGCTGTTTAAATCAAAGCATTTTCAACTGGCTACAAACAGTTGTAGACACCAGATCCTCAGCTGGGTATCTGCAGACTGACCTGTCTGATTTGACTTCACTGCAATCCTTCAGGTTGAAACTCCAAACTGACCATCTCAAATTTCCCATTTAAGGGTCTTAGAAGCCTCAGGTTGACTTGACATGCACAAAACAATAGCAATAAATTCCTGGAGAACCAACCAAAGTGTACTAAGGACTTCCACACCTGACATGGTTTATTTTAAATGGATCATTATCAAATGCAAAAGTGGAAACTCATCCCCTTTTTTCAGTTTCTTGTAATTTGCTTGTAATTTTACCAAACTTCAGTGAATTGGGCAAACATCTTTTGTGCTTGGTGTCTGCCTTAGACTGATAATTTGATGATGTTGCTGGTGCTTTGTTTTCTGCTGTGTGATATTAAAGGGAGTTTTATATACTTTTTTATTCTCTGGTTTTAACATTTATGTTTCTGCTTAAAGCTCAGAAATTTTGGACTGTTACTATTTTGTGCTGAAGGAACCAAATTAAAGCCTTTCACTGTCATTTTAAGGTTAATTGGTGTGTTCTTTGGGGCATTCTTTGGATAGCAATGCCCAAATGACAAAAGAAAAATGTGTTTCATCCAAGGCACTGACCTGGCAAAACACTGGCCTTTGATTGGGCTGAGAATTCAGTGTGATTTCCCTGCTTCCTTGAAACAAAGGGAGAAGCCTCCAACTGCAATGCAGATTCCTTCTCCTGTGTTAGACCCACCTCAAAGATCACATGCAACTTTGCTCATACCCTTGTGCCCATTTATCACCGTGGATCTGATCACTGCCAGCAGTTGGGGTCTTTAATCTGATAAATCTGACAGGAGATGCTTATGCATACCATTAGGAAGGCAATATTCCATATGCTCTCTAATTGGTTTGAATTTATCCTATTATTTCAGCATTTAAATGTTGCTGAACGTAATTTAGATGTGTCAGGCTCATAAAGTGTAGGCTCTGGTGGGAGTTCATTATTGAAAAAAGATACATCCAGCAAGGCTTTTTCTGGCTCTAGGCCCAAGCCCTGAGCATTTTGCTTACCTCATGTGTAGCTTCTATCCGCTAGCTATACTCCTACAATCACGCTGAAGTAGTCTCTGACATATTCTTTTTATTGCTTCCACTCCAGTATAATTTATTTTTTCTCCATCTCACAGGGTGTGTATATAATCTGTTGATTTAAGAGAGTGGTAGCTCATTCAGAATGTGTGGTTGACGTAACCAGGGTGTACAATACACACTTTTGTGAGGATGCTGGAAGACATGAACATCATCCTCCATATTAGTGACTGCCTGGAAAATGCAATGAAACCTGGCAGTCAGTGTCTTCTAATCTGGGTATTGTGGCCAGTGCTATCATCCAGTTATTGAAACTGATGAAAGATGAGCTCATTCTTCCCCTTACAGGAATACATAGTCAGTGGACATGGCAAATACTGAGAGCTTTTCTAATGGTTTTAAACTCATTTGATCTCTAATGGGGAAACTGGAAGGCAATATGAAGGTTTGGGGTTGCATGGCTTTTTGACATATTTCTGTAACTGTAAAAGCCTCTCTGGAGAACATCTTGATCTCCATGGCAGAACAGCTGTGAAAGCATGCTAATACCTCCAACACATGTGCACTCACATGGCATGGTGGGTAATGAATGACTCAAACTCCAAGGAATTCAGTTTTCATCATTCATTTAGGTAAGAAAAGTTTTTATATGGTTGTCTTACAAATATTAGTAAGCAGAATTCAATCCACTGGTGTGCTTTAAGGAGCAAAAACCTTTATACCCACCCCACTTTATATAGCCTTCTCCTTTTATAAGGTGCAGGCATTCTGTAATGGTTTTTACTCCCGCTTTAATGGCAGCCTTAGTCTCTCAAAGAGGAATCATTTTCCCTCTAGGCAGATTCACTGATTCCAACAGCTTTGTGCAGCTTCTTTACGATATCATCACAAAGCAGGAAGGCCAACAATGCCTTTTAAACACAGAGAAGTAAGGAAGCCTTACAGATGAGGTATAACTTTTATGATACTTGCACCAAAATAAAAAAAATAGGCAAGAACGAGCCTGACAGCCTGCCTTGCTTGTGTTCACCATTTGATTCAATGAGAAGATGCTTACAAGAGATATATTGTAGACATCTACAAAACAGTGACCTCACAGATGTCCATGAATTAGGATGCATAGGACTTGCAAGTGTGTTTCTGGCCTCACTCACTTTTGTCACAATTTTCATTGAGTTAAACTTGTGATGTGGGGAGGAAAGAACTCTCTGGATGTTGAGATGCAGAGTCTAACATACTTTCTGCCTTAACACATACTGTCTTGGTGTCACATTCACAAAGCAAACTGCCAATATTACACTCCCTTTAACTATTCCTGAATATGCACTTTGGAGATAACCCTGAATTTCTTTTCATCACTCTTGGTGAAGCTCCTGGTTCAAGTACACTAGGCTGGATTTCTTGAGGGTGATTTGTTCTCCATCCTCTAATATGTCTGCCTTCAGCAGTTATAGATGCATATAGAGTCTGAAAATCCTTGTTCTCTGGGCAAGGTGGGGTTAGCAGTTAGAGAGTCTAGGTGCAAAACAGGCTTATTAGAATCAACATAGTATATTTTCATTTATCTAGAATTAGGAAGCATATATACTATGAAGTTATAATAATAAAAGCCTTTCTACATAGTTATTCTTATAATGAAATTTTGGTGCAATATGTAGCCTGATGACCTCCATTTCTGGGATGAATTGAGTAGAATTCCTTGCTGAATCTTCTTTTTCCTCTTTTTTCCCATCTCTTACAGCATGACTCACTGTTATCAATTGACATTCTTGTTGGTAACTTACTCTCTTCTCTAGCTTGAGGCTCTGTAACTGTTAAATAACTTCTCATACTGTGCTTAATAATAGAAAATGATTTTCATATCTAGGTAGACAGATTTTTCCAAACTAGTGGCCAAGACAAATCCTTTGAAGATAAATCTTTGAAGCTGTTCACCTGAGCTGTTCTATCCTTGCCTTTTTATTCTAATTTGTCATTTGTTTCCAGAGAATTTAACTACTCCTGTCCTTTAGTTTAACTCTGGCCACGAAAGTGGGACAATATCACTAAGATAAACATGATAAAATTTTCCACACCACATTACTGCACTACTTCTGGTGCAGGAAGATTTTCTATCAGTCTGCAGTTTCCTGGAGACTTTCTAACAGTCTCCAGGATAGATCAATGTCTTTACTTTATATAGAATCATAGAACCATTCATATTGAACTCTAAACTATATCCCCAAGTGACACATCTACACATTTTTTTACTACTTCCAGCAATGGTGATTCTACTGCTTTCCTAGGAAGCCCGTTCCAATTCCTAATAACCCTTTAAATGAAGAAATTTTCCCTAATGTCTAATCTAAACCTCCTCTGTTGCAACTTGAAGCAATTTCCTCTTGTTTCCTGTTTCTTGTTACCTGAGAGAAGAGACAGACACTCCCCTTGCTACAACCAGTTGCACAGAGTGATAAGGTCCTCCCTGAGCCTCCTCCTCACTGCTCCTCCCATCACTCCTCCTAAGACTTGTTTGTTTCACATCTCTTATCTTTATATCATCTTTTTGTCTTTGGCTGATCAATTTGATCTGCCTTATGCAAACCATTTTTTTTCAGTATATTAGAATGAAGTGCATCACTTTTGAAATTCATGTCACAGAACACAACCACCCTCACCATTTGAACATTGCATTTATAAAAGCTTTTCTTTCTTGTGGGTCACTTGGACTTATAATCAAGTGAGGTTTTTTATTATTATTTTTACTTCTAAGAGATGGATGCATTGAAAAATATACAGATTTCATCAACCTAGTAAGCAGTGTCAGAAATCAAAAAGAGATAGATGCTGGAACAACTCATACTTTCTTCTCCCTGGACAAAAAATTCATCCTTCCAGTGGCCTCTTTATGTGAGCATATGCAAGTAGGACATACACTTGCAACTAACTGGTCCTGATGCCTGGCAAGTGAGTAGTAATAACAACTGATTTTTAAATAGTTATATATAGCAGAATTTGAAAAATCTATTGACCCATGGGATATGCTGACTGCTGAAGAATGAAAGGAGCTTTTCCTTGGTCAAGGGGCATGATCTGTGCTGCAGTCAGTGTGAGCTGAGTTTGACACAAGCAAATGGCTGGAAAAACAGACAGCTTCTCTCAATAGCAACACGTCGATCGTAATAGTCCAGACTCAGTAAGGAATTCAGAAGTCACTAAGATAATTAATGGCTTTAAATGGGAGAAAGGGACATTTGGATTTACAAGGAACCACAATATATTTTTCAGCTTAAATTAGTCACAGTTTAAATGTCTCAGGGACATTAGGGAAAAAAGATGAACTTTGTTTTTTGAATTCTAATAGCAATTACAAATCTCCATTGCAGCCATAAACAGAGTGCACTATCTTGTCAGTCAAGCTGACTAATGAGATCAGCAAAAGAGTGGATATCCGGGGACCAATACCCACTTGACTGATAGGTGCCCACAAACTCTTTTGAGTATACATGCAGCACAAAGAAAAATTAAAATATTTTCTAATTCTTTAGGGTGAGGACAGTAAGATATTTGGAGATTTTTATTCATAGTAGGATAATGTGAATGAAGCTCATCTTAAACAGTGAAACAGAGGGAGATTTTTTTTCCCAAGCGCCTCTAGGCAGTTTGACCTCTTATATATTCCAAACCTGGATTTGTGCACACTTAATCCAGATTCAGCCGTGGCAGAAGGCGCAGCCTCCTAAAGAGCACTTTGTTTCCTCATCAGCTTTTACCTGTGAGGTTCTATGGCAGTCAGGTTTGTGGAGCACGAGTACAGATGTGAAATACAAAGGACCACCTAATCTTTTTGAGTGTACTGGCATTCCCAACATACTGCGTGTGTGGCAAAATGCTTTTTCTAAATGTCATGAAATGGCTGTTGGAGCTCTGAGGTCCCATAAGTGGCTGCACAGCTCTCAGGCAGTGCTGCGTATTGCGATGCTTGTGTCTCTTTTCAGTTATACTGTTAAATACGTTTAACCTTGCAATGCAGCACAGGAGAGAATTTAACCGAAATGGATATATTCAGGCAGCTTTATCTTTGAATAGTTTTAAATAAAAAATGAAGCTCTAAGTATTTTGATTTTTCTTTGTCCCAAAGCAAATAATTTTTACAATCGCTAGTATCTCAAAATTTCCATAACCAGCATAAGTCAAGGAGCTGATTGAAGTTTTTTCTCAAGATTACTCCTATTTCCTAAAACCCAAATTCTACAAAAGGTGGCAAATCTGGTATGACCTCTAGGCTTCTAACAGCCAGGTTCTCAGTGTTTGAAGGGTTTAGATATATGACATACATATGAAAAATCTAGATGCTCTACTTGAGCCATGCGGTTCCAATCAAATACTGTGTTTTTTTAATGCAGCCAGCTGAAAGACCACAAAATTAGGAACAAACATGTGTACCATATGTACTGAACCAAATTTGTGAAATGTGTGCCTCTGACTGTGAGCAGAGACTCACATGAAGTACAGTGTAACACCATATGCAGAAAGATTGGATTTAATAATGGTTTGGGTGGTCTATGATAGTGCCTCTCATAATGTGTACATGCTAGCAACACACCCTTCTGCCCCAAGTATTCAGTCTATGTATAAAATGTGTGTATTTCTGCTGAGAAATGGAATCATGAGCAGGACTATGGGGGTGGTATTCCCTTTGTTATATAGGACCTGTGAAATTGTTCCTGTTGTTCAAAGACAGGATAAAAAGTGCAATTCAAATTTCAATATCTTCCTATCTACAAAAGGCGTACCAAAAATGCAGTTGCAAGTAAAGCAGAAAAAAAAAAAAAAAAAGACAAGACAAAAGGTGATTTTTCAGGGGTACAGATTACCAAGAAATGCATACTTTAGAAAAAGTTTCATCAAAGTTGCAGACTCTTATTATTTTTGTGCTATAACCATGAAGCATTGGGCTTGATTTCAAGAATTACAGGATGAAAATCAATGTGGTACAGGAGGTCATACAAATGGCTCTCAGTAATCCTATCTAGCCTTAAAATCTCTGGGCTCAAGGATTTTCCACAGCTTCAGTGTGTGCAAACAGATGTAATATTATTGATATTGGTTCCTGCATTCCTTTCTGCTGCTCATGAATAAACACTTCCCTCAGTGAGGATTTCTCAATGCAACTGAATATGAGGGTTTTTTTTGTGAATAACTTCAGATGTGACAGCTACTGTTTGATTCCCACTGGCCGCCCCCATTCTGCCTGAACAAAGGCCAGGGGGTCCAGCCCAGGGGCTTGCAAGATATCAGCCTGGTGCATGATTAGATTTGTATCTTCGTGGGAGCAGAATATGGAATTTCACATAGAGGGAGGAAAAACATGTCTTGGGGAAGTTGTTTCATAGCATATCTTGCTCTCCTGGGAAGTGTGGGTTGGGAAGTGAGCATTAGTCCTGCGGCATATGAATTTATAGCCTGTCAAAGATAAAAGAAAGATGCAATCTATAACAGCGTTAAGCTCGCTAATTATACGTCAGTGTGATTACTGCATCTCTCTCTCTCTAAGCAGCCTTTGACACACTTTGGTACGTGCATTACCGTGCAGGTGCTCAGTTTTGTACATGCATTGCTGTGTGGCAGGCAAAACAGGGACTTGCACGTCCTTGGGTCACTTTTTTGCGTTGTACACTTTCACCGGGGGACACCTAAGGACATAATATGGCACCCAGCTTTGGCACATTATCCTGTAAGAGCTGGGACATGAAGCATACAGTGAAGTTAAGTGTGAAGTTAATTACCTTGCTGGGGCTTACACCAGACTTAATGCTGGCAAGCTAAACTAGGCCAAGGTGAGCAAGGGATGGGATCATGAAGGGATCACAACTGCTGTTTTACTCAGCAGTAAAACTAATAAGAGTCAAACCGCTGACACAACTGTCAGTATCCTATTTTCTGAACCACACAGGAGGAGGAAGAAATAGAGAATGAGGCAACTATAAATGGACTGATGAATTAAAAATGGTCCTGGATTGAAATGCAGGTCCTCCTTTTCCGCAGGTGTAGTTCTTGTTAACAATTTGTTGTTTCAAAACTGTCAGAGTTTTGATGAAGGAGTGCATATGTGTTAAGCAGATTTCCAGAGAGTGTTTACTGTACTTAAGAAAACTTACTGTTTTGTTACCAGGCCTGATGTCACTTGGAGAACTGTGAAGCAGAGGATTTTGGAGGACTGTTTTGAAAGATTCAATTTCTCATCTTCTAGAATAATTATTAAACACACATATATATGCATATAAAAATGTGTGTGTGTGTGCATATATATATATATAGATTTCCCTTGTGTGCAAGCTCTTACATCTCTGAATTGCAGTTTCAAATGGTACAACAGTATTTTTGGAAATAAGTGTTTTCCCTCAAGCTACAGTTTCCGATTCTTGCCCAGCTCTAGATTTGCAGGATGTCTGTGGGTGAAAGTGAGAACTAGGAGTTGAGAGAAGAGTTTCTGAGAAGTAGGTTATCTAGGGAGGACCATATTGGACTAACTGAAGTGTGGACAAAGACTTCAGCAATAAGGATATTTTTGCATGGTGATACAAGATGTCTGTAAACTCAATGAGATCTTAAGTAAGTGAAGCCTTTTTCTCTGAAGGAACAGAATGTTCCTCTTCACTCCTCCCACTCTGTTAAGCAAAACAGTTCAGTTCCTCCTTCAAACAATGGATTCAGGTTCCTGTCTTTCATGTGCTCACCCACTACTTAAGAACAGTTTCACTGCCTTACAGAATTCTCAATGATATGAGGTGATGTCCTTGCACTGTGGTGTTGCTTTGTCTCCTGTATGAATATCGCCTATTAAGGCACAAATATACAACTGTTGAGAGAATAAAATAAGCAAAATAACTGATATTGTGAGCTGATTCCTATAGAGAACTCTGCACTAGTTTCTTCACGTCAGGAAAGGAGGATGAATAGCCACCTTTTTGCTTATAGTGAACAACCACTTGTTAAGTTGCGAAAGGAAATATGATGCAGTCCTTCAAAACTGAATGTTCACTTGGATTAATCTGTCATAGAGTTAGTTAAGGCATAGATATGGCATACCTGGAAAGGAAAATAATTAAATTATTGCTGGGAAATGCTTAGTTTTTAGTTGGTACTTATATATATATATATATATATACACACACATATATATATATATATTAAAACCAATGCAGCATTTTCTGTGGATCCCTTCTTAATCTGAACATTGCTCCTACCCTGTTAATAGCTCTATGTTGTCTACATCCTCTTTCTTAAGCTTTGTAAACAAAGGCAATATCTGTTGTTTCTTGTTCCAGGATGCCCCATCCTTGGAAGTGTTCAAAGTCAGGCTGAATGGAGCTTCAAGCAACCCGGTGTACCAAAAGGTGTCCCTACCCATGGCAGGGGAGTGGGAACTAGATGACCTTTATGATCCCTTCATTCATTCACAAATCATTCTATTAATGATCCTATGCTTAATTCTACGAAATCCTAGTATCTGCTTAGACTGCACTGAGTCTAGTGATGTGTGGAGGAAAACTGCTTGCAACATAAACTCTCAGTACTGAGGTCCCCTAAATGACATGAAAAATCTTAATGCTGGTTTGGTTAACAGTAGTAAACTTAAAGAAAGTCACTTTGCAAACCTATGTTCAAAGCCTATTTTAAAAATAGCTATGTTTCTATTCAGCCAAGCCACTTATTAATTATGTGGATTTGAAGAAATGCGTTCATTGTACAACACTTGATCACACAGCTCTTCCTATATTTCTATATAATACTGCAATATAATACAGTTAATGGTAGGTTTTCACTTGCATATGTGTTGACAAAGGAAAGTTGCCATTGCCCAGTATTCCATGACATTTGAAAATAAGGTCCTTTAAAAAAAGGAGAGGGGGAGAAGAGGAAGAAAAAGAAAGCCTGGTGCTCCGTTGGGAGAAAATTTCCTTTGTGTCTACTGCATTTTCCCAGAATAATGCAGGCTTGCTCTGCAGCCACCAGAGCTGTGCTCATGGTTCTGAAAGATAGTCCTCTGTATTTGGCATGAATCCTTTCCTCTCACTCTTTTGTATGGCGATGTTGGAATTTTTTCTAACTGTAAAACTTGAGCCAGCAATCTCTCTCTCCACCCCACCCCAGTTTTGTCTCTGTGCATCAAATTATCATTTTTTAAAAGGCACTGTGAAGCAAGAAAACATTTGCTTTAGCATGCCATTATATGTGGCATTACCAATATAGAGTTTAGTATAAGCTAAAGATTTAAAAGAAAAATTATCTCTAGGATTCATTCTGGGAAAGGAAGACACACAGTTTAGGGGGTTTTATTTTTTTTTTAAGCAATCTAAATCTATGCTTCTGCCTGTGAAAGAAGTATGAAGTAAATGTCTCTGTTTTTAGCCAAAACCTTTTTTGGTGCAAATTGCACATATGGTGTCAAAGAAATACCAATGGAATACGTGCTGCTTTCATCGAGTTACAGGGCAAAATGAAGGGGAAGAGAAGGAGGTGCAGAAGGAGGGTTTTTAGGCCATGTAAGCAACAGAGCCAAGAGAGGTGCAAATTGTTTCAATGGAATTTATTTTCCATAATCATAGGCATATCCTGCTTTCAGTATTGCTTTTACAAGAATATTCCATTTTTCTATGTAGCTATTTCTGCTGCTGTTTATCGTGCATGAATCTAGTGGTGTTTCACAAGAGAGTAAGAAGATATGCTTCTCTTACACAATGCAATCTCAAGCTCAGTGTGCGCTTCCCAAGCCGAGCACTTCAGCTTTGCCTAAATAAGCATAATTAGAATAAAAAAGCCTCATAACCATAAAATTAACCATAATGAGCAACTCGGTGCATGTGACTGGATGGCTCCGCACTGCGTTCTGTTGGCGTCTGTAGCTTGCACCCAGAATGTGCTTTCACGAGGATGGCTTTGTCAGCAGACACTCGTGGGAGTGGATATTTGCGCCGATACTCGTGGCTTCTTCCCCATCAGAGTTTGAGAATGAACATTTCTTTATGCAGTGTAGAAGTGTGCATGTAGGAAGGAGCTGAGGAGAATACAGCTATCTGGATAAAGAAATAACAACACCCATGCTTTCAGTATTCATTCAATCTGCATTGCAAGATTTCTCACTGGGGTTGGAAAACTTACTTTATCCTTTAAAAAGAGTGAGTTTTATTTTTTGCATCCAGAAACAACAACAACTGAAAAGCCTGCAGTACCAGTGTTTGTATCCCCATGGCTCAGCTTGCATCACTAACACAGAGAGAGGCATATTTCAGCCAGAAAGACAAAAGCACATGCAGAGAAGCAATCCTTTCCTGATGACACTGGCTACCTGGAAGCTGTCCGGCATACGGGGTGAGAGGGAGGTCGTGTTGGCTCCCTTCAGGCTGGCTGGGGACAGCTTGGCAGGGATTAACTGGCTGCAGCTATGCTGCCACTTCTGGCCTGAGTGACAATTTGGCAGGGCGCTCAGGTGCAAGAAGCAGAGCAGCAATCTGTTCTCTTCCCCAGCCCTCCTGCCCACAGCAACCTTATTTCTTCTCACTTCAGGCTGGTGCTCCCTCCCTTTATTTGTGTGTGCGAGTGCATGCACGCCTTTCCCTGTGGTAGTGGCATTTGAAAGACACTAGTGTTTGCTCCATCTGGCTCCTGTATCTGTACTCCTTCTCATGGCAGTGTGAATACAGGATAGATTTCAACAAAAGAATAATGGTCACCACTTTTTCCTTCTGTTTAAAATTCTGATGTGTGGGTGGCACTGCGGTCACTGTTTTAGCTCCTTGCCTTGAGATGTGCTTGCAAGGATGTGGCAGCCCACTGAAAACTGATAAGGAGCCCTATCAAAATGTTCCCTGGTTAGGCTCCCTGCACCCTTCCACCTCTGGTTCCAGCCCTTGACAGGGTGTCGAACAAAAAGCTATGTGGGTGCTCACTGCTGTCAGAAAATGCCAGTTTGCCAAAATCGTAAGGTTTTGCAGAAGTGCATTTCAGCCCTTCCTATGCAAGGTTGTTTTAAGATGCAGAGGGCAGTGAAAGGAGCCTGATGAGGGGGCAGACTGAGAGATTAAAGGGTGACAGACAACAGGGGCTGGTATCCAGAGATCACATTCCTTCACCTTGCAGTAGCCAGCATGTGATTTTTTCAGGCGTGGGAGTACTTCCTTCAAATCCTTTGTCTGTCAAATTTTCAGTAAAATCTAGGCATATGTGCATTTGGACTGGGGGGATGGGGAGGGAGGAATGGGAAACAATTTTGTTCACAAATATTTCTGAAAGATGGCTATTTTTTGCTTCATCACAATAAAAAACCCTGATGACTTTCCATATTCCACAACTTACTTCACATCTTAACCCTGTGAACTATCCTATATGCTAATAGTAAATATGACCATTTACACAAACAGGTATTGTGAAGAAAGATCTAGCAGAGAGTAGCTAAAACCCAGGATGAATAATCAGGAAACAAACATCATCAGTCAAACACTTGGAACTGCACATTTTTGGCGTGCAGGTTTTTGCCATTGATATGAATGTAAGAAATAACTGGTTGGTACCCTATTCTTCGATGAGATATTATGCTGAGAGTATGCTTTCCAACATAATTTTTATCATGAAAGAGCATTTGAATTGGAAGGTGGGGAGAGAAAATAATTTTGATTTCTTAGCCATGAGACTATTACATTTCCCACTACTGCTCTCATCCAAGCCCTTTGTGTTACACGATTTTCAGAATTAAATTATTCAGGAATGTGTCTGAATTAGACTGTAAAACTGCATTATGTTACTCATTATATAATTAATAATTGAAATTTCAGTCTTATTAATATTTTCTGACTTGCATTGCAAAGTTAAAAATATAATTAACACATTTCCAATCAGTCCTGTCTTCTTATTTTGTGCAAGTCATCAGAAGCATAGTGACACTTCCATTCTAATGACATATCCAGGGGAAAAAATAGGCTTATACCATTCCAAAGCGACAGACTCGGTAGGTATTAAATGGCTAAGATAATTGGTGAGTGCCATTTTATAGGTTGCATTATGCAGGAGAAATGTGCATTTGAATGGGATTTGCAATCAGGCAGAGAAGACAAATACTGAGGAGAAAAAACATATAACACAGAATCCTATGTATTAGAGGATAAAACCTTTTTAGGTCATCTGGCCCATCTGTGAGATTAAGGTATTTTTCTGCTGTACCTCTGTTAATGCATTCCCTGCTACACCTTAGATGTTCTGGTGAGAGTCCTGTAATATTCTCCCAGGGAATTTATTTCACAACGTGGTAGACAGCTGGGCTTTTTCTAATATTCATACTACATCTTCTGTCTTTTATTTCACTCAGTGTACTAAAGAAATGGGGAGGAATGCTCCTGGAGATGTAAATAATATTTGACATGGTAGTCTTCTTGAGAAATAATTTATGTTCTTGTTGAAACAGTTCACCAATAAGTAATATGTTCTTGCCTTCTGCTCCTCCCTCAAAATTTGCTGATGGTCTCAGTGTACTGAAGGCCTGGGGAAAAAAAAGCCATGAGAAATAAAGGAAAAACAAACATTATCTATATACCATAATTTCCTAAAGAGATTTGGTAGGGTTTTGTTGTTGTATACTGTTGAAGTTGGATGACGTTTCAGGGAATAGGATTTCAGCTTCAGGTTTTGCCATAGGTTTTGTATGGTCCTTTGGAGACATTGTTGGAGTATATAAGGAAGTTTAACATTCCCTCAAGAACAGCCTTGCTTTTCTATGCCATAAAATGAAAAGGAAAACTTGTGAATTTCAAAGGTTCTGGGCCAAGAAAAAATATATTCATCATAAAAGTACTGCAGCAAGCTTCAAAAATAATTGGCAGTTAATTTGTTCCCTGTTTTTTGTCTTCCCTGTGGAGTTCAGACATCTGAGGCCAAAACACAGGTAAGAAATTATCCATTTGGCTTGAAAATGGCAATGCTATTCTGATGGAGGCTGCATGAGAAACCAAGCACAGATGTCCTGTCCAGGACTTGCTTTTTACTAAATAAATTCTACACAGAGTAGTTATACGTCTGCCCTGGAAATAAAATGACAGTTGACCTGAGGTGTCAGAAATATGCCTTCAAATGGCTCAGAAGCTGCTTTTATTCCTGTCTCACTTCAAATACCACCTAAATGGCAAAGAAAGTCTACAGCTAGACCCAGATAGAGTCACTTAAGCAGCCTGTGTGCGCATCTTCCTAGTAACTGGAGCCACCTTGTCAGATCAATATGTAATAGAAGCCTTTACCTTATTTAATAGCTCATTAAACAAGTCCCACTTTCTTTTACCAGCTCCTTAGGCAATTTCAAGAATCTCCTACATGACCTCTGCATTGGCATTCAACTGCACCTGCATAGAAGGAGTAAGTAGGGACCTCCCAGCTATTTTCAGCCCCAGTCTTTTAGCCTTGTTATACAGTATGCCATGTATCTTGTATCTCCCCATCTTGCTTCCCATAGAGCTTTGTTCAGTAAAATGCTTGGAAAATCATCACACGGGTACTATACCAATAAAGTGCAAAATAAACTTTGACCACTTTTAGCGTCATCAGTTATTATTCACTTGTTCAGTAAAGAAATCATTTTGTCTAGTAACGCGTTTCAGGTTTTGCCAGAACTGTCATTCATCATGTTTCACCCTATTTGACATACCTGCTAAGGCTAAGAGTTAAATGAGACATGCTTGGTTGTATAAATAAGCAAGCTAAACATTGCATCTGATTACCCATTTTTTTTCATAGCCACCCATTTTAGGAAAGGAGGTTGGTAACAAGCATGGTCAGTTCCTTCATTTAGCTTACAAATAAATGGGCAAAGGTGACTAAGTGACCTGTGCTTCTCAATTTATTCTTTCTCCTCTGATGTGTGGTAATTGGGCATATTCAGTTACTGACCAGTTGCAGAGTAAAGCTGGTTTCTTAAACTGATTGCATGCACACTTTTCATCTGAGCTGTGAAGCAGAATGTCTTCTCTCTTGATGTGGTTCACAGCATACTCGTTATTGTGGTTTATGTGTCTCAGCTGGTAGGCAAGGTCTCAGCTACTTTCATTCGCATGCAGGCTCTTCCATCTTCTGCAGAAAGACTCTGATCTCTCCCAGTTGCAGGTAATATTACTTCTTATATGGTGCTATTTCTTTTGGAAGAAATATATTCATGTATATATACACAAATATGCATGCATCAATTCCTATGTAAATATATAAATTTAAATATGTGTATGTAAAAGGTGGTAAGTGAATGTGGTAGATGAAAGAAACACATTCTGAGTCAGGGGCTGGAATACTGTATTTGCTATGTGCACTATTCTGAGAGTCCCCTGACTAGTCTTTCACACTGGTTGTTTTTATTTTTTTTTTTCCTGTGTGTGAATAAAAGCTTAGTTCTCCTGAATTTGATGGATATATGGAAAATTGACTCTTTTATCTGTAGAAGACATAATGTACAGACAGTAGCAAGCCAGGGATCCTTCCCAGGCTTTTTTAACTGGGTGTGACATAAGGGCTGTGAGGGGTTAGAATGTAAGTTTGGCATTATGGATAAGGAGTTCTGATTTCTTCCCCTGGCTACTGAGCTTCTTGTAGCTACCTAGTCCTTGAGGAGAAAGGCAGTTTCCAAACAAGCTAGTTCCTTGGTTTGTTATTGTCAGCAAAACATGCTGGAGACTAAATTGATAGAGACACTTAAGACTGCAGGAGGATGAGAAATGATGGCATGTTGGGCACCCATTTGGGATTAGGATGCATGATTGCACAGAGCCCAAAAGCAGAGCTCCTACATCTGTTTATGCAGGTAGGAATGCTGTCTGACAAGGGCACAGGATGACGTTTGCGTCACAGAATTGTTGAGTACAGCTTGAACATACTTGGCAGCATCCCATGACCTTCTCTCCTACTCCAGCTTCTCCCCGATAGCAGAACTGTCCCTGGCCAAAGGTTAATTTCTTCTGATGGCTCCTAAACTTTCAGGATTGATAATATTGGTGAAGTCTAAAAAAAAGAAACTAGAATAAATAAATAGCAAGCCCTGGATCACAGGCAGAAAGTTTCATTCTCCTCTTCTGCTTCTATGTGGGCCATTTCAACAGGAGTCCAGAGGATTGTTTAAATCTCCTCTTAAGATGTAAAAATGTAAAGCTTATTTCCCATTGACTGGCATATTATGCAGTCACTCACACCAGGATGAAGCACACCAGGAAAAGTGTGGCATTCTCTTTGGTCGAATTTTTATTTGATTTCTGCTGGTTTTAATAAAATTATGTAAGGTTTGGGACAGTGGAGAACTGGAAACCATGTGTCTGACAATACTCATCACTGCCTCCTACCATGCACAGTAGGGAACATTTTCAAAAGTCACCATGTGTAACTCACTTCATTGTGAATCAAGTTCAGCTACCAGCAGAAGCCTGCTTCTGCTGAGAGGTTCACATGTGGATAGGGAAGTAGGAATATTAAGAATAAACTTTGAAATTTAGAAGACAACCATTAACTATTGTACATTTTCACTAATTGCTTAGCTAGATAAAAAATACCAGAAATTTAAGTGAAAAACATAGTCCTGATGTGATTTAGTTTGCCAAGCTAACAGGAGGTGAGCAGAAGCAGTAAGTTTTTTGAGCTTCCACAGAACTGAAATCACCAGAGATCACAAGTAGGAGAATATCTGATCCAATATGTGCATCTATATGGATTTCAAAAATATCTGGAGGAGGCAACCACAGTTGAAATGAGAGCTGCAAAAGCTGAAAAGTCATCCCTGCTACACAATTTTTTTTTTTTTTTTTTTCTTTTTGGTAGCTGTTGTTCTTCTTTATTATATTCATTTATTTAAATGTCATCAACAACACTTTAATTGGGCTATTCCTTGATTATTTGCTTAATCAAAACTTAACCAAAACAACAGATTTTCAACATAGGAAGCAGAGGAGCTCTTGTCAAAAAGGCTATATGTTGCTATATGTATCCTCACAATACTCGGATAGAAATAGTCCAAGAAGATCAAATGACAGTTTCCCAAAAATAGTTTCTGCCCTCCTTAAATTCCTATGCTAGATTCTGACACCCTTGTCATAAAAAGCTCCACTGTAAACTCTGGGACTGTTGATGCAGCATTCTGTAAGATTTCTGCATATGAAGAGGAAAAGGACAGAAAAATGCAGCTTTTATTTTGGCCTTATCAGCTGTAAAAACCTCACCTTATTTTGTAGGATAAAGGTAGTATCCATTATTTAAATTCCCTCTTTTCAGATCTAATCTTGTTTTCATGGTTAAATCAACCCTTTGTAGGGATTTATGAACACTCAGAAATTCCACGAAACCTGGGATTCTGAGAATCAGGGAGGAGAATTAAAATCCTGGAAAGCCTGTGAATACATTGACAAGTCACACAGATGGAAGAGAAATAAGTGTTTTAAAGAGGATTTCTGTCTGTGAGGGCGCCGTGTGGAATAATTTTCATCAGATGCATTGGGCAATAAGTGAAAGAATGGTCTCTTTGTTTCAGCTCCAGCCCAAATCAGCAATCGTTGCTATTCTAATAGCAGCTAAGTGGTCTGTGGAAAATGATGTGGAGGTCTCACTCCAGTCTTATGAATAGTTTTTCATTACATGAAAGCAGTAATGAGCAAAACTGGAAATGGTGAGCAAAAAAGCTAATGGTGGAGGTAAGTGTGAAGACTGACTCCTCTCACCCTGCATTTCAGGGCTAAGGGGTACAGGCAGAGTCAGGAGTGTAGGAACTAAATGGACAAGTACTACAGCACTTAGTGGTTGACTGGGGTATTTTAGCAAAGAGGACTGGCAATTTGGTACATCCCACAAACATCAAAATCACGGGATGATAAGTGATTATAGAAAACCCTGCTCCAACCTGATAGTATCTCTGGTTCCTGTGCAAGGCACGATGGTGCTGCCTTGACCCTTGAGCCACAGCTCTGCCCATGGTGAGCCAGAAAGCTGACAGTGAGACATTCTTGGTGTGGGAGTAATGAAGGGGTGCCAGGCATTTCCAACAGGGTGATTGGGCAGTAAATGCAGAGATGGGGGAAGATGGTGTAAACCATGCTCCCTCTTTCACCTCACACTGCCTGCAGACTAACAGGGCTCGTGCTTCTGCTGAGATTTTCAGATGCATCAGTACTGGGGTCAGCTCTGAGGGCACACTTCTCCCAGCTCATTACAGAGCTTCAGTCTCTCTGTATTCAGCTCCTTGCATGCCTTGAGAAGGGAGAAGGATGAGGGGTGCCTTGCAGTTGAGAGCTGTGATGCCTCCTGGGGCAGCTCCCACCAGCAGAAGCTGCTCCCACCTCTGCTCCCCTATGTGAAATCCTTGCAGAACTATCTATGTGTGGTGCCAGTTTCCCTTTCTGTAGGGACTCGTTTGTGTTGCTTACATCATATGCTGGATATAGACGACCTCCAGTGTTACCATGGCAACGGTTTCTGCTTAAGTATAGGTGAGAATGTAAGTTAATTTTAAATAAGGTGAAATGAAGGAGGGGATGAATAAAGCTCTCAAAAGCATTTGAAACCACACAGATCTATCTGTCTAATTAGTTTTGTAAGAAATCTTCTAAAGCTAATTTTGCATCCCTGAGGTTACATCCTCCTCATAACAGAAAGAAAAAAAAAAAAGAAAAAAAGAAGAAAATAAGTTCTGGGCATATTTCTTTGGACTATCACCACTCAAGGTGCTGGCAGACCTGGGAAGCCTCCATCTCTGTCTCCTCTCCATGTTCCCCATGCACACAGTGCCAAATACTCTGCGTGCGGTGGGGTCAGAAGATGAATAAGACTTGGAAACAGCACATCTAGTTGGATGCTTTGAAGCTTCATGGAGTGTGGGATTAATGCAGTTTTTTTGCTGCTGCTGGTTGGATGAGGAGAGGAGGCCAATATGCTGTCCTGTATTTTGTAGCCTGGACTCTGCCCTCTGTGGTATTCTTAAAATCTTAAGCCAATACTTAAAATATATATTGTTTCTGTATAGATCTCTGTGTGTATATCTATCATTGGAAAAAAAAAATGAAAGAAACAAGCAAACAGACAAAGTTGCCAAAATAAAAACATTATTTTTATATTTTTATAGTAAAATTATCTGGAGGGAAAAAAAAAAAAAGAGTTTGGATTTGATAAAGCATCAGCATGAGAAGCACTGCTCTCAAAAGCATTATAGGATTGCCCATTTGCTTCCTACCAGCTGAGTTGTACCACTGTTTCTCTCTCATTTCCATAAATGCCACTTATCACTATTGTGTGAGAGTGCCTAATCCATTAAATAAATATCAAGGTAATGGGAAGAGATCCAGAAGCCCCCTTAAACATTCACCTAGTTAGTTAATGCACTGTGATCCACATTTTCTAAGAGCTGCCTTCTTAACATACACAATTTTCAGCTTAAGAGTGGGCAACTTCAGGAAAAGCAGAGGGTGGTTGCTGCAAACCCATTTGTGGCAGCAGCCATGCTCTCCCAAAGTGGCCTGACACCACCAGTGTGGGCTGACTCTCCTCAGATCTGAGAAGCAAAAGGATGCTATTTAGTTTGTTGTCATGAATAGTTGCCTGGTAACCAGTTTTTGTAAATCTTTTGGTGGCACTATTAGCACAAGTACCTGTGCCCAGGTGTTACTTGGAGGTGACAGCCTCACAAGCAGAAATAAGAGTGCTACTGCTCCCTGGCTTGTTCATGCCCACGCATTTGCAAACCAGTAAGACACAAGAGAGTGAGGTAAAATTATGTTAGTCATTAATAAACTGCATAACTTTTTAACACTTTCCTTTCTTTGCCCTGATTTTCAGAATTGCTTTTTCACTTCTTACCTCCATTTCATTTATCCGTTTTGCCATGAGTCACTTTCCTGCTGCTGGTCAGCCCATGAAAAAAGACTTCTCTTTTCTGGAGTTTGAAAGAGCAAATTTCAAACACATGAGGTCTTCAGTAGTACAGAGGAGATGTGTAATGCTATGGATCGCTTGTAAAGATCTTTCCAACTTTCTACTTTGAATTTCTTCAGTTGTGTTTGGTGAACTGATTTATGGTAGCATTTGTGTTGGTGATCTTATATCTCTGTGCAGAAGGTTTAATTAATTGGAGTAGTGTGTGATGTTAAGCCAGCCACAGTTAAAATCACAAGATAAGAAAGGAGGTGGCTGCAGACATAATGGTTATTAGATTTCTAAAACCATCTAGATTAGAGGGAATATGGATTGGGTTGCCCTGATTTTGCAGCCTGAACCTGAACTGCTGATCTGTGGGGAGCAGATAGTTTATTGCATGCCTTACAAAGGGAGAGGCTCCTCAGCGTTGTGTTCATGTGGTATATGGTGTAGCAGGTATTCTGCCAACCTAAGCAGTCAGAAAACTGAAATAGCAGAAATCTTAGTAGAAAGAGGTTCTTTGTGTACCTAATGTCTTATAAAACAGGACCTGAAGGAAGGAAAGTAAAGAAATGGTGGGAAAATTAAGTAGAGGCCCCAAACGCCAAGACTGATGGGAACACTGAATATCAAACAGAAACCATAATGTCATTTTCACAGGAATAGAGAGAGGTCTGTTATGTGGCACTGACAATGTGAAAGATATTGGTGATGCTGCTTGAAATGTGTCTTGCCTAGGAAGAACAATATGAGGATTATTTGTGTGGTGTCCAGCATATTTCCTTCTGCTTAATGTGTGTATCCAGGTGCAGGGCTAGACCTACATCTGTCCTCCTAACCACAGCAAGAGAAGGGAAACTCACCTAAGTGTGATGGTGGCCACCTGAAATTGGCCAATCAGACCATTCCCTAAAGAAAGCAATTTGGAGTTTCTTCTTTATCTGTGAGAAGTTATGTAGCAGGAAAGACAGGCAACAGTGAGGAGTTTCAAAACTGTGAGTAGGAATCTCTGGTGGCATCTGCCAATTACTTCCAATGCTTTGGCAAAGTGGGACCAAGAAAAGCATGCCTGGCTGTAGACTAAAACGTGACATCCAGCAGTCTACAGCTACAATAGAAAATCTGAGTCCACTGATAGCTGCTAACATCTGCTGTATTTATTGCTAACTCCCCCAAAAGGCCCCAAGGGGACTTTTTATTACATTCATGATTGCTTACATTTAACAGTTCTTCCAATGTTAGTCACCCTTGCCACTTCTTATACACAAAATCTAGTACTTACGGGATATGTAAGGGCCTTAGGCAGTTTCTCTCGCTGTGTTGGAGTGTTGTTCTCTCTTCTAAGCAAAGGCTACATAAGATGGAAAGAAGTCAAAGTCCCTGATCTTTGCTTGCTTTTGTTGGTAAGTCATATAATAATATAACATAAACTGAAACCATATCTTTCCCTCCAAAGATGGCCATCTAAAACTACAGAAATTACTTTGCCTATGGATTGTATTTGAGGGAGGATAAAATTAATGGGAAAACTGAGTCTACTGAGGGAGCCTGATGGCCTTGATGGCCTCCAGCCCAGGAAAGGAACACAGACAAGAATGGCAGCTGGGAAGAAACAAAAAGGAGCAGTCCTTAAGAATGAGGGATGAATATCTGAATTAAGAAGTAATAGGAGTTATAGCTGCCATTTAAATTACTGAGAGGAGAATCAAACAGTTTTGGAATGAAGACCCCATAGAGAAAGGCTCCAGCATCATTTAGAGACATATTTTTAGTGTAGAAAGCAAAAAAAAAAAAAACAAACCAAAAAAAACCAAACAAACAAAAAAAAAAAAAAAAAAAACAAAAAAAACCAAAAAAACAAACAAACAAACAAACAAACAAAAAAAAAAAAACAAAAAAACCAAACAAACAAAAAAAAAAAACCAAAAAAAAAAAAACCAAGAAAAAAACCAACAAAACAAAACCAACAAAAAAAACCCCCAAAACAAAACAAAATAGCCCACCAAAAACTAAAGAGTAACACCAAACATTTCAGAAAGAGAGAGAAAAATGCCCCCAGTTCAAAGCTTGTGTTTCTTATATGTTGTCCTGCTTATTGCAAGGCAAAGGAAGATTTCTTCTGCTAATGTATGTTTTGCTATTTGCTGGAATGAGCTATTCAAAAGCACTGTCATAGTATCAGACTACAGGTAGTCTTTGGGCCACAGGGTACCTTTTCTCTGCAGTAATTTATTCCATGTGTAGGATTTTTGAAAGTATAGAGGATCTTATCGAATAATTTCCACACCACCTCTTTCATTATAGTGTGAAGAGATGGAGAGCAGAGATCATCTCAAATCTGTAGGAAGTGTCTGTATCTTAAAACTAGTCACAGAATAAGGAGCAAAACATCTACTGAAATATTAATTAATTGGGCAAGGTGTAGTTTGCCAAGAAACCAGGAACTGCAGCTCTGCTAAACAGTATTGTAACTCTCATGGATGTAAAGTGAAATATTGATCCAAACCAATACATTTTGTTCAGGTAATTCTCAGGATGTAATGGTGCAGAAAAACATAAGTAAATTCTCATTTGGTGCTTGAAAGCAGGACAGCATCAGTGTTTATGCCAAATTATGCCATAGAGGATTTTCACAACTGAAAGTCCACCTAGAGAAAATGTTTTCCTGAGGAAGAGATCTGTTTAATTTTCTGATACTACTTCTTCCTTTTATTCTTGTTGAGCAGTCACAGGGTCCATCTTCATTACAGCTTTGTGCTATGCAGAAGTCTGGTGCCTCAAACAACCGTTTTTATAGTGTTTCCCTACCATTACCCAGGAACACTCATTTGTATCCAGAATTGGAATGTACTTTTCCCTTTAATTCTTGAATGATAATAGCCTTCTAAGTGTATTATGTATCTTCTTTCCTGTGGAAGGATTTCGTGTCATATCAAAGAGGCAAAACACCCCTCAGACTATTGGAAAAGGTAATTTGGGAATAGTGGCTAGAGTCTCACACACTGATGAGTCCCTATTGCATTGGACAGAAGAGAGTCCCTTTTTCTCTGAATGTTCTTGCCCTTCTTAGCTCTGAGTCCAAGAGGAAATTCACACGTGCTACTCCAATATTGAGCTAATTTCCATGGATCAATGCAACACACCCTTGCACATTTTTGATGTGATTCCTATTAAAGAACCTGTAGCAGTAATGTGTGCTTCCTGGGGGACTGCTGACAGCCTTTGCAATATTTAAGTCAGGAGTTAGAAAGTGTCTCTTTATGAATCAGCAGAAAATTTTCACCAGCTTTAAGTGAGATTGTAATTATTTTGGACAGAGAGACAGGCACTTGGCCCATTGTACAAGGTCAGAGATCCTGCCCACACTGTTCTGTATTGTTGAGCTGTTCTTCTCAGCAGGGTTAACAGTGACTAGCTTTACTTTTGTGGAGGAATTGAACTTCATTTTCTTCTCACTGATTTTTTAGATCATGCACCCCCTTTGAAACAGCCTTTCCATTTGCAGAGTACTGCCAGGTCCATTACTTCATGCTTTCACTCTGTTTACTTCTCTACATCCAAGGTGCAGGGAAAAGGCTTTGATTTTTGGTGCTATTTGCTGGAGCATTTCACACTGTGTGAATTGCACACTTACTCCCCATGACGCATTGGTTTGCAGTGGTCTGTCAGAGGCAGCAGTGCTGCTGGCATCATTCTAGCTTTCCTTTAGTGTTTGATGCACACTTCCTTACTCAGGCCTCTGAAGATACTTGTCTTTCCAACTTGCAATCTGTTATTGTATATATTCCTTTGTTTGAGACCATTCCCAGCTTAAAGGAATATACCTCTACAACCTGAAAAGCAAGAAGGCAGTTGAAGAACAGCTCACCAAACAGAGAAACTGGGGAGGCATTTATTCTCTGTCCCTGCTTGCTGACATTTGAATCCTGCAGGACTCGAGGCAGGTGTCTTGAAGAAGCTCAAATTACTGTCTGAATGATACAGTAGACTGGATACTAAATAAAGCTGGCTTCTTAAACCACTGGCACCAGTCCTGCCACTCTATCTGCAACAACATTGCAAAGTATCTAGTGAAGCAGGTCAGCTTTCTTTTCTCTTGGCCTGTTCCCTCCTTACCAGAGACCAAAAAATCAGGAAGGAATTTAAATACCAAAGATCTGACAATAAAATAAAAGCCTGAATAAAAATGCATATGTTCTTTTGAAAATTACAGCCACGAGTTGATCAAAGGCTGGCCTCAATGTGAAACCAAAATCAGTGAGCCTGGACAAGCCTGCAGTGATTCCTTAGACTCCAGTGTGGTCCCAAGCTGCTTTTCATATTCCACTCTGGCCTTTTCTGTCACCATCAGCAAGGATTGCTAGGATGTCAAAAAGAAGTGAAACCTACAGCATTGCAAAGCCTGTCAAACCTCAGACTCATGGCACTGAGGTTTACGACGTGTGGCATGTTTCAGTCAGGGAACTCAAAAACTCACAGAGAAAAAGGCCCCCACGCTGAAAACTGAGTTAGAGAAAATTGAAAAATGATGTGAGGGTCTCTTATGCAATAATGTATCTGCAGTCTCTTTTTAAGAAGAGATGGATAGGAACTGGTTGTTTTTATATCCAAATGTATATGAATCCAATTTTTTGAGGTTATTTTTGTCTTTTCCCCCTTAAATCCCAGAGAGAGTAGATGCAAAAAGTGGTGAGAAGCTAAAGAAATAAAATTTTAGGAGAGCTGGGTAGAGAGGAGCTTGTGGAGTGTTTTTTTTCCATTTTTTATTTTGTGTGATGTACCAAATGAAATGGAAGTTGAGATGAAAATTTGGTTTGAAAATGGATAACCAAATGGACAATCAAAACTATGCATTCTCAGAAAGTCAAAACAAAATGTCCTCAAAATCAAAATCAACGTGGTTCAGTTCTACATTTAGCTGTCCACAAACTGGCAATTCCTGGGGAAAAAAAAAAAAAAAAAAAAAAAAAAAAAAGGACAGCTGGTTTTGTGATTCTGTAAGGTTCCCAAAGCTGCTGGGTGAATTATCCAGCTGTCAGGTTCATGTTTGTGCTCCATCTGCATCCATATTTTGTGCTAGCATGGCACCTTGAGCACAGCACACAAGCGTTTTCCCTCCCTGGTGCTCTTTCTCCCCAGTTTCCATGGGAGGCGACTAAGACAGATGGATCAGAAGACAGCTAAGGCATGGCAACAGCCAGATCCCTGATGTGATCTGGTGTGCATCTAGACTGCAGTGTAAAGGATGTGACAGCAAGTTCCATACTTCAGTGCTTTTATTATCAGAAGCTGCAGATTTCAAATTACAGTGCTGAGCTGAACAATTACAATAATGAGGGAACATAAATTTTGGTTGTAAACGAGCACTATAGCTCATGATATCAAATTGAAGGAGAAGCATCTTTATGCCTTGAGATGAAAGGCAGCAGAGGCAGATTGGGATGTCTTCTGGACCCAAGTGAGACATAGGAGGAAAGAAGTATCTCCAACCCCCAGTCTCACAGAAGGAATAGCCCAGACATGCCTTTGTTTTGTCATCATGGGCAAATAATGTATGGGATCTGTGAGCTTATGGCATATAATTCAAGTTATAACTCAAGCACTGTCACTCACTAAAGACCTTCCATATCAGAAATCCACACAAATACCCCTTCAGCTATGAGCTGAGGGTTTTTTAATACAAGTCTAGGTTAAAGCTCAGCAGATCCTGACATATTTATACTCCTCACACAGATCTGATCTTTTTGTGTGGTCATCTGGTTGCCTTGTGCTGCTCAAGATTTATGTCACATGTATCTGCCTTCACCTTGATCTACACTAACTGGTGTGAATTAACTCAGAAATGAAGACATATCTTTGGAGTTAAAAACTGTGGTGAGGAAAGATCAAACCAGCCTACAAAAAATACTAGGAGCTAAAACTAACCATTGTGTATTAATTCCAGATGCTCCGAGGTAAAGGGTAAGGATTAAAAGAAATAATGGCAGTCATGCCTGTACATGCAGGAAACTGCTCTGAGAATGCAGCCAGAGCACGTCTGCCACAGTCTCCAAGGTTTTGGGGTTTTTTTTAGATTCCCCCATGGGATCGCCTAAGTCCACAGTCTCAAGCTTCAACTTGGTAGTTAAGCTAAAAATAGCTTAGCAAATAGCTTGTAATTGAAGACAAAAAAGGGAAATAGAAGTGTCAGTCATTTATTACACAAACAATATGAAAAATTAACTGCTATATCATATTATTTTTCCATTTACATTTTAGATTTTAGGCATCACAGAGGAGTTACTGGCAGAAACAAGGGCAAGAAATTAGAGGTTTTCATAAATGGAAGATGCTGTCTCCTTTGTTAATATTGGGTGAAATCCTGATACTATGAAAGTTAATGAAAATTTTGCTACTGACCTGTGTGGGGCCAAAAATTCAGTTCTAAAGACCTAGTGATCTGCTACTCTTTGATTCAACTCTTTTATTGTTGTTACTGTTTCTAAATAAAACCTGTATATTGTCATAGATCTATCAAATTCTGTTTTTTCTTTTTTCTGTAGTCCTGATCCTGATGACCCATATGTCAATCTGCATGATATATCTCATTCTAAAATAAATATTTTCTTTTAATTCCATGCTTTCTGACACTGAGACTGATAACGTCAGCTGCACACACGGTACAACTTCTTGTATTTCAGTAGAATAGGTGTTCCAGTAGGATCTTCCATGATGATTCAGCTCATTGTTCTGCATTGTCTAAAGTACAGTGGATATTTCAATTAAAATGTTGTAGCTAGGGAAGCTTTGTGACCCCACTTCTGAGCAATTCATGTCAGATTTGTTTGACAAAACCAGTTTGACACTATATTCATTGTAGGGTGCATAGGAATGCAGTTATATGTCAACTTTCTGAAATTCTCAGGGACCTCAGGGCAATCAGTACTAGACAGGCACTATACTGTTTTGTCCTCCAGATTTTTATTTAGACAGGTAAGTCTAGCATTTTCTCAGTTTTCTCTCTGTCAATTAAATGTAGTTAAATTTTTTTGATGAGAATTTTTTTTTTGTATAGCTCACTATTCAGAGAAAATCCATTTGAAGATGTTTGTCTCTGATAATACAATCTAAATTAAAGGATGCAAAATTGTTTGTTAAAAAGATATTGGAAATAATTTTTACAGCTCCCAGATATGTGACTGAGTTATATCAGGGAATATGTTACATGGAGTATTATAGGTCCATTATCCTTTTCAAAAACCAAATCTGTTGGGTGAGAGGAAGTGTCAATATATATTTTAAGAGGAATCTACATGTTTATTTCACTCGCCTTTTTGAAAATTCACATAACTGTTATAGAAAATAGAGTGGTTTTCTCTCCTTAAAACCCAATGGTCCCCCAGTCTCCAAAATTCCTTTAGCAACCAGATCTTGACTTTCACACATTCTCCCAATTAACATTTCACATCCTTGTTGAAAACAGATTATTAATCTTTCTATAATGGAAGTATAAATGTAATTTCTAAATATATTTCCTATTTAATATACAAATACAAGAATTAATTATATGTTGAATTATCTTAAAACCAGGGCCTGAAAATTTCTCATTTTTTTGATTGGCACTTTACTGTATCTCTATGTCATTGTGCCATACAAAAGCTCTGTATCTGAGTCTGTATTCTGCTAGGCATTACTACTCTTCACCCTAAGTGATCCTATCCTCTAAATAGTCTGCCAAAAGACTTCAAGACCAGAGACTAGAGACAGAGATTTCAAGCAACTTTTCTGGACATAAGAGTTGAATCCTGATACCTACAGTGCTTATGGATAAAAACTAAGTTTCCCTCTGCTTTAGCCAGTTTTTGTACCTGGTTGTTTTGCAAGGGAATGTTTTACCAAGCTGACTGGTACTGCAAATAATTAACACACTGGAATTGTAAATTGATTTTTTTTTTTTTGGTGATTTACTGACTTCACATTTTTGAATTAGTTTCGTACAGAGAAAAGGATGCAGTACAGTATGGTAGAGGGATCCTGAATGATCTAGGTATCACTTGTCCAAGCTTCATTAACCATTTGAAACTATAAAGGCATTTGTAGTTGTTCTGAGTGTTGTTGGTAGACACTCTGCAGTGCCCTACTGGTCAAAGAACATAGAAATTGCAGGTAATAACAAGAAAATATTTTGTTGTTATTTGCAATCTTTAGTTTTTGAGGCCATTAAAACATGCAGTCTTGTCTTTTGATCAGTGAAAAAGGCACAGAAGTATCTACTATCTGAGGACATCCATTGAACCATCATGGGTTGTTTTTATTTTTCACTTCATCCTGCTCTGGCCCTTTCAAGTGCTGCACACAACATGGATGCTCTGGTTTCAAAGAAGCTATACTAAGCAGTAGTGAAGGAAGGCTTCCCCTTATTCTCTATGCCTCCTTTCCCATTCAATTCATTGTTTTATTTCTTCTCTCAAGTCTTTCAAGAGATGAGAAGCCTATGTCTGACAGATGGATGCCCTTTTTTCCTTTAATCTTTTTTGAAAGTTCCCTTTCCTGAGAAGTCAATTATGACACCTGTTTTGCATTGCTGGTTTTGAGCTACTGAGACCTAATGTAAGTGGTAAGAGGCCATCTCCTGCCACCACACAATCAAAGTCAGCACAAATTCCTAAATTCAAATGTGGATTAGCATGTTCAGATCTACGTTTGCTCTCAGTGTAATCCATAAAATGTGTTGTTAGCTTCAGTAAGTCTGTTCATTTTTAGGGAAAGTGGTTCACCTCAGGGAGATGGGAATCTGGTCCTGAGTGTTTGATTGCTTCCTGTGAGTTGCAGTTTACAGGGAGGTGTGTTATATCACTTCTGCTTGTACCAGAACCCGCACAGCTCGCTGTGCTGACAAAGAAATGTCTCCACCTGCCATTTGAAATATGCTGATATTATGGACTGTTGCAAACCCACTCTGCAGCTTGGTGTGATTGGCAGCCACTGCTCAGAGGCTGCGAGAGCGGGGATGCGAGAGGTCAAACGGAGCCGTGCTAGCGGAAATCTGGCACACTCCCTCCTTGCTCAGGGCAGGAATCTCCTCCTTTCCCTGCGCTGGGAAAGCAGGGTGTGCTGCTGAGCAGTGAACAAACAGATGGAGTGTGTTCTTAACCTCCGTGCTGCTCCATCAGACTCATAAAAGACATTCACCCTCCCACTAAATGAGTAAATGAGAGGTTGATTGATGACTCAGAAATTTATTTATTCAAACTCCCATTTAGCTGCAGCTACACAACAGCTTTCTGAATGTACAGAAAATCAAACAATTTAATTCCCTGTAGGTTCAAAAGTGCAAAATGGCAACAGACAGGTTGCAATATGCTTAAGCCTTTTAAAAGTATTGGAAGAGCAGCTTCAGTGTCAAAATTTCCTTATTGGTGGAATCTGCAATTATTTCCCTCAGGAATGATCTTTTGCTTTTCTGTGCTAGGGCATGATGTTGCATGATGTCTCCAACTTGATGCATGTGTTTTACTCAATTCCTTCATTATTTTTCTTTTTGAAGCAAATACAGTCAGTTTACCCCAGCAGCTTTGTCTAAGTAGATTTGGGGCTTGTATCCAGCTTGAAAGGAAACATGGTTCTGTTCAGGTGTTTATTGGGGAAATATGTATCAACTCACAAATATATATTTGTCATAAATTGCGATCAGTACTTCCTGTTACTTTTGTTTTATTAACTGTGACATGGACCTTGATAGATCATTTTAGTTTAAATAAAAGCTTTGCTGTAAATATTGCTGAAACACAGCTGTTTATATGTTACACAGGGCTACGTCTTACATAGAATCTAAAATAAACCCTGAGGTGGAAAGTTGAGAGATGTGCACATGTTCGTGTGTGTGCATATATGATATGCATTTCTGTTGTCAGTTACAGCTAAAGTATCAGATGGCATTTACTACTTTATTTCCTGTCATATTAATGCCTTTTTTAAGGTATTTGAGAAATTTGGATTATTTGAAAATTACATATAATTTGTATTTACTGAGATTTCTGATATGACTCACAATAGGATCCTACATTTAAAGAAAAAAAAAGGAAGTTAAAGTACTTGTGATTTTGTAGTTCTGATATGCATTTTAATATATGTAATTTGGAGTGCCGGATAGAAATTATTTGCAGTTTTTACAAAACAGCCCATCTACCTGTACTTTGGAGGGCACCCATTTTGCAGCTAAGGTCCTTAGTGCTCTGTTCATTCTTTATTGCTCAGTGTTTCCTTTCTGGCTAGTGTGTCTGTAGGTGTTGACTGCTGTAATTTTGTTCAGCAGCATTATTACAGATGTGTAGAAATCTATTAATTCTTCTTGCTTTCATGTGCCTTGACAGGAGTGAGATCAGATGGCTCACTCTCTTGTAGAGCTGAGTCTGCACCACCATATTTCTCACAGACCTCCAAAATGGGACCTTTTTCACACAGATCTGATTTTGTTGCTAGCTGGCCTGAGATAAGGTGGTCTTGGTACTGTTCTGTTTGCTGTGCAATCCCAGAATAAATCTTTGTTAAATCTATCAGCACCTCTGTAAACATTCTCCCCACCTATCTCTTCATGACAGCATGGGGGATCTCTGCAGAAAAGGATGTTTTCTGTATTTTCTCTTATTATCCAACCACTGGAGAAAATCACTGTGAATTTTTCTTCTGTTCCTCTATCCGTGATTCTGTGTTAATCACTGATTTGCTCCATTGGTCTGGACTACAGCTGCATCTTCACACCAAAAAAAAAGGTCACAGCATTGAAACCTAAAATGTCTGTACATGGAAGTGTTTTGTGCAGAAGAGATGCTTGTTCGAGACTATTTATACCCATTAATGCAATCAAATTCTACTTTGACAGGCTAGGAGAGGATTCATGGGGTAGAGCTCATGTCATTGTGGCATTAGTTCTGTCATATCTGGCCCAAAAGTCCTCACACACATTTCAGTGCAGGATGCAAGAAATCAGTGCAGTACCTATGGATAGCATTGTAGACTGATCTACTTGAACCTAGATTGTTTCAGCTTAGTACTGATCCTGTGAGAAAAAGTGGAGTCAAAATAATAGCTTAGTCAAAATGTTGCCTACTACATAGGCAACATTTGCTCATTCTTGTTTTAATATCTGTAATAACATTACTTTCAGATTTGTTGCAGTACAGAAACTGTGGATAAGCAGAAGAAGCCTTTTCTTCTCAGAGAAAAGACAAGGACAGGTCAAAAAGTGATGTGTCATTTCAGTTTGATGGTGGAAACTTGATCCAATGAGCCAACAGGAGTTTTGTTATGGAATTTAGTGGGATGAGAGCTTCAGCATGTGGCAGACCAGTGCTTGGCCCGTCACCCTACGCGTGTAAGGTGAATGAAACATTGAGAATGAGAAGAGAAATCTAAGTGCCTGAGAATCTTTGGCTTCTCCTGGCATAAATTAGTTGATTGCTCAATTAGGTCAATGTCTTCGTCATTCTATTACTAAGTATAGGCTGATGTTCTTTGGTTACGTGAACTGGTTGTTCTTTAATGGATTCTCACTAACAGTTGTGGCTGGAAAGCTGCCTGCTGGAAAAGAACTGGGCCTGCTCTCGACAGCTGGCTGGATATGAGCCAGTGTGTGCCCAGGTGGCCACAAAGGTCACTGGCATCCTGGCTTGTGTCAGCAATAGTGTGGCCAGCAGGACCAGGGCAGTGATTGTCCACCTGTACTCAGCACTGGTGAGGCTGCACCTTAAACACTGTGTTCAGTTTTGGGCTCCTCTCCACAGAGAGACATTGAGGTGCTGGAGTGTGTCCAGACAAGGGCAATGGAGCTGGGGAAGGGTCTGGAGCACAAGGCTGATGAGGAGAGGCTGAGGGAGCTGGGGGTGTTCATCCTGGAGAAAAGGGGGGATTTTACTGCTCTCTACAACCCCCTGAAGCAAGGCTGTAAGCCAGGTAGGGGTCAGTCTCTTCTCCCAGTTTACATGATGAGAAAAAACAACCTCAGGTTGTGCCAGGGGAGATTTGTATTGGATACTAGAAAAAATGTCTTCCCTGAAAGGGTTGCCAAGCATTGGAACAGGCTGCCAGGGAAGTGGTGGAGTCACCATGCCTGGTGGTATTTAACAGATGTGTAGATGTGGCACCTGGGGACATGGTGGACTTGGCAGTGTTAAATTTACAGTTGAACTCAATGATCTTAGAGTTCTTTTCAACCTAAGCAATTCTATGACTCTAGAAATAACTGTAGGCAGGCTGTGTAGCAACCTTATCTCTCAGTTTATCCATGAGCATTCAAGGTCATCCTCAGGTTTCAGTAGGAATGGCATCTTGGAGTCCAGGATCTAAAATCAACCCCAAGGCTACTCTGAACTCCTGAAGTCCTGGAATCCTATAATGAACCTTTTCATCAGGCTGATTTCCTAATACTCACAAACTATGTCCACAACAAC